>NC_090646.1:605512503-606174378 GCF_040937935.1 Hyperolius riggenbachi | reverse complement strand
ATTATATCCCTCCCTCCCCTGGCCATTCAATCACTGCGATCGGCAGTGATAGACTTCATCCTATCACAGCCGATCGCTTCTGAGTCCCCCAGGGGGACAGCCATGTCACACGGCTGTCCCCAGTACAGCGCTGCTGCAGATCGCAGCGCTGTACAAAGTTTCGCCGTCTAACAGTCTTCCAAGCGGCGATTGCCACTCGGAGACTGAAGGTGGGGCGGAACTCCGCCCCCCAAGCAGGAGATGCGCGTGCATCCTGCGCACGATCTCCTGCTAGCCCCATAGACGGCCATTCACGCCAATGGGCGTGGAGCGGTCCTGGGGCTGCCGCACTGCTCACGCCAATTGGCGTGGAGCAGTAAGCAATAGGTTAAAGCCTTTAAAACTAATGAGTAATATCAAAAATCACACCAGTTCATACAACTGCAACTAATGAAATAGATTGGCCTTTCTATGACCCCCAAGGGCAAGTAATACATAAAACTGCATGCTGTCATATTAATCAGCACCTTTGTTTCTTCTGCTACAGAGAAATGTCACCATAGAGCTGAGGCACCTGAATGGAGCAGTGTTACATCACTGCCGATGACCCCGTCTGTTCATCACAGTCCAGCAACTGTCACTGAGGTCTGTCAGTTCTATCAGACTTAATTAAAAAGCTAATGTGACGGCTACGAGCCAAATAACTTCTAATTATAGTTATATGGTTTGTGGGTGGGAGAAAAAATGTGTGTCTAGCATGTCCAACCTCACTTGACCCCAATTTAAAAAAAAATCCTGCTCTGCCAATCCCTTCACTGGCAACCTGAGAATATAATTAAAAATACTATGCTTAGCCTTTAAAGACAGCAGAAGACTTGCTTACTGCACAAATCAAAACAACACGGAAATAAATTCTTATTTAGGAACAGTGGGTGGAGCCATGGCAGCTGCCAGTTATTCATCTGTTCATCATTTGCAACCCTTGTGCCACCTATGGATCTGGATATATCAGTAACTTAACCAGTTCACCCCCAAGGGTTTTTACCCTAACGGACCAGAGCAATTTTCACCTGTCAGTGCTCCTCCCTTTTATTCCCTAATAACTTTATTACTACTTATCACAAGAAAATGATCTATACCTTGTTTTTTTCGCCACCAATTAGGCTTTCTGTGGATAGTACATTTTGCTAAGAATTTTTTTTATTCTAAATGCGTTTTAATGGGAAAAATAAGAAAATAATGGAAAAAATTCATTATTTCTCAGTTTTCGGCCATTATAGTTTTAAAATTAAACGTTCTCCTGTGGATAAAACAGACACATTTTATTTGCCCAGTTGTTCCATTTATTAAAGCGTTTAAATTATGTCCCTATCACAATGTATGGCGACAATAAATTATTTTGAATTATAGTTTATTTTATAGGTATTTTTCTGTTTTTTTTTCTTTTTTGTCCGGTCCATAATTACAAGCCCCTATGTAGTAAAGTAAAAGTAATTTAAAAAGTCCCTAAGGCAACTATTTATGTATTTTTTTAAACCAATTTGTTTTTAGGGGGGGGGGGGGGGGGACTTTGGAAGTGTAAGCTATTTTATTAAAATTGTGTATGTACAGTATGTATGTGCCTGTATGTGTAATTTTACTTTTGGCCACAAGATGGCGCTAGTGAACACTTCCGTTATAGGAAGTGTTTACTTTTTTTTTACATTTAAAGAGGAGCTGTTAGGTATAAGGTCTCAGAGAAAAAAACACATATATCAGTAGCTAAAGATTGGCTGTACTTACATTACATATGCATTTCACTGTCCACGTTTGGATTTCACAGAATTTTTATATGGTATTTGCAGAGAATGATGCTCGTGACAGCTCATGGCAGGTTCCATGTTTGTCTGTCTCCTATGAAGCCAATTGTGTCGTCATGTCCTCCCTGCTTCCTGATGATTCGACTCACAAAAAAGATCCTAATGGACAACACTACTGTGCAGTGAATATTAATTAGCCATGTGGCTAGGAACAATAGCGGACTCATGCAGTATACTCTGCCCTGTGATTTTTCAGTGCTGTGAGCTGGGCTACGCTACAAGCTGCTGTAACATGAGCCTGTAACTTCTCACTAGCAGCCGAAGTGAGGACCCAAGGTGGGGAGAAGCAGCCCCAGAATGCTTTGCAGTATGTTATGCGGCCTCTTGTCCTACTTAAGAGCTTGGGAATAACAGCCTTGCTGTTCAGCACACATCAAAAGTAAGAGAGATTTTTAACTTCAGTATTGCCTTTTTGGCATCCTTCTAAACTGTTTAACACAGGAGAATAGAGGTTTAAATTTGTTTTTGCAGCCTGACAGTTACTCTTTAACTACACTGTGACTGTTTCCTGTTTTATGAATGGATGTGGCAGCTAATCGCGGTCACTTCCATTCATTCCAGGCATTGTGATTGGGTAGAGGACCAATCACTGATCACGGAATCCTGACGGAAACGGCGGCGGGAACGGTGCGCACACATGCGGAGCGGCAGT
Organism: Hyperolius riggenbachi; assembly: GCF_040937935.1. Classification (NCBI taxonomy): domain Eukaryota; kingdom Metazoa; phylum Chordata; class Amphibia; order Anura; family Hyperoliidae; genus Hyperolius; species Hyperolius riggenbachi. Next base: position 606,171,888 of record NC_090646.1, on the reverse strand, counting down.
GGGAAAGAGCAACATATTAAAACGTCCTGTTACCATTAACAGGCTTAAAAATGACGTTATAATACGATACATTAAATTTAATTGATTACTGCAGACTAGGTGTAATGTGTGTGTGCACTTCTTATTGGCTTATAAGCAGCCTGCAGGCTTTATATAAGCCAATCACAAGTGAGACCGGCACCACTGGAGATGAATAGTATCAATAAGCTCTTTTAATCACACAAACATGGCTTCAGCAAGACAGACGCTGTTTCGGGCATAGCCCTTTCTCAAATTGCAATAGCCTACAAATAACACCACTACATGTGTCCTTAAGTATCCCTCCCCCACTAAAAACACCAATCGGTGTCCTGCTGGGCGGGGTGTAGCATGGCGGACCTGATGGGGAACAGACAACTTAATATGCAAATCACATTGGGGAGACATAACTTCCATTTACCTGTCACCTGTAGCGAACGACAATCAAGACACGCGCAATGGGAGCCGGCATCCTCCTCCAACTACGTCATCACCCCTCCTCCCCGTGCGCCGCATCCATCAAGCAGCGGCGGCACGCAGGGGGCAGGCACCATGCGTATCGATGGAGCGCAACACTGCGCTCCATCAAAAGGCCCGAACTTCCGGAACAACCGGAAGAAACCTCCACTTAGCACGCAGAGTCCGATGGTCACTAGGCAACAAGCCTGAGTGTACACAATCGGGCTCAGCAGCTTGATACTATGCGTGCGCCCAGTCCACAGCCTAGGAAACGCCACTTGCCGCCATAAAAACGTAGAAAAACGTGAAAAAGAGTCCGGCCACAAAATAAATACTGTGGACACAGGACATATCAAGCGAAAAGGCATACAAGAACGTAAATATCCCAACTTAGGACAAGGCGCACGCCAGATACAAGAATCAAAAACCCCAAAATTAAGAAAAATATAAATGTATGGGGAACTATATATATAAAAAAAGAGGAAAATAAGAATCAAATAACCCAAAAATTAGATCAAAATATAAAAATATTATGTCAGGCAAATGGATCAATGTCACACCATGTGTCAGGATGGCAATACATACCACCCAGAAGAAACCTCAATCAGGACGGCCATACACACCACCCAGGGGAACCTAAAAACACAAAAGAGCAATTGGTATATGGAAATTGCAACATCACAAAATAATATACAATAATAAAATGATGGAGAAAAAGGCAAGGTAATAAGAATATCACACAGCTGACATTAAGTTAACGGTTATGGACACAAAAACCCAGATCGTACTCCTGATTCATACCCTTAGGTTCTAATGTGTCCAGTTTTCTAATCCAAGCTGCCTCTCTTTTCAATAATGCCGTTTCCCTATTACCCCCTTGCCAGTTGACGGGGACAGAGTCAATAACTGTCACCCTCAACTGCGACACTGAGTGTCCCTTTAAGGCAAAATGTTCGGAGACAGACTGACCCCGCACTTTATTACGGATCGCAGACTTATGGGACGAAATACGGTCCTTCAACCGCTGGGTAGTCATACCCACATACCCAAGGCCACAAGGGCACTTGAGTAAGTAGACCACAAAACTGGAATCACACGTATACCGTCGATTAAGAAAAAAAGTTGTGCCTTGGGATGGATGTGTGAATCTGTTGCCTTTAAGCACCATCCCACACATATGGCATCCCAGGCATGGAAACATACCAGCATGTTTGCTGCTGACCTGTGCATTTTTTTGGGTCAATTTGTCACGGATCGTCGGTGCCCTTTTAAACGACATAATGGGGGGAAAACGAAATTCAGGAACGAATGGAAATCCCTCAGTGAGGATCCTCCAGTGCCTGCGGATCACTCACGATACTGCGTCACTGCAGGCACTGAAGGTCGACACAAAAGGAATGCGTGGGCCAATCTGTCTCCGCCTCCCACCAACACGAGGCACAAACGTAGATGGGGGATAGCCCCTCCTGCGGAACTTCAACGTCATTTGTTCTTTCTGGAAACCACATCTAGACTCGTCACTGACTATTTTGTCCACCCTACCCAACTGGCTAAGTGGAATGCTGTTTTTGGTACCTGTTGGATGAAAACTTCTATAATGCAAAAGTGAGTTGCGATCAGTATCCTTGGTATAAAGGTCAGTGGAGAGTCGGTCACCCACCCTGATGACCAACGTATCCAAAAACGAAATAGACACTGGATCATGGTGGGACGTCAGTCGTATAAAGGGACACGAGTCATGCATCTGGGTCACAAAATCCATAAGGGTCGAACGGGGCCCCCTCCAAATGCAAAAGATATCGTCAATAAAACGCCACCAGCATAATGAATGCTGGTGGAACAAGGAATTACCATAAACAAAGGCCTCTTCATAGAGGCCCATGTATAAATTTGCATAGGAGGGAGCCACGTTCGACCCCATGGCGGTCCCGCGTAGCTGTAAGTAGAACTGTCCCCCAAACTCAAAATAATTACATTGAAGTACAACCTGTAATAGCCTAGTGCAAAACATCCTCTGCTGAACCGTCAGATCTGTACGAGTCATGAGAAACCAGTCTACGGCCTCCACACCCCCATCATGCGGGATGGAGGTGTAGAGGCTCTCGACGTCAAAGGTCACCAGGAGGACATCATCCCCAGGGAGTGTGACACCACTCAACTTTTCCAAAAACATAGAAGTGTCTCTCAGGTATGAAGGGGTGGCCTGGACTAATGGCTGAAGAATAGAATCCAAAAATTTGGCCAATGGTACAAAGATTGAGCCAACACCAGCCACAATGGGTCGGCCAGGAGGATTCATTAAACACTTGTGAATTTTAGGGAGGGTGTATAATTTTGGTGTCACTGGGTAGTCTTCCCTGAGAAACTTAAAAAGTCCCTGGTCTATGATACCCTTCTCAAGAGCGTCAGTCAGGAGGTCATCTACTTTCTTGCGGATCCACACAAGCGGATCTCCTGGTATGGGCTGATAAACTCCCTGGTCAGATAACTGTCTCATAATCTCTGCCACATACATGTTTGTGTCCATCACCACCACAGCCCCACCCTTATCGGCAGGGCGGATGGTGATGGACACATCCTGCTGCAATGAAGACAACGCCCCTTTCTCTAGCTTAGTAAGATTCTGAGGTACAAAAAAACCACCCTTTTTACTCCCCTCCTCTATATTTTTGATATCCCCCTGCACTTTGGAAACAAAATTATCTATGATGGGGTGACTCGGTGGTAGGAAAGAACTAGGGTTTCTGAAGCCCATGGCTTTGAGTCTGAAGCAACCATTATCCTCATTATATCTATTGGATGGAAAGGGGGGTAAACATGCAAAAAAGTGTTTTAGCCGTATACTCCGAAAAAAACGAAATAATTCCTGGTCCAACGTAAAAAAATTAGTAAAGTTGGTTGGACAAAATGACAGTCCATAGTTCAATACTCGAGTCTCCTCCTCTGAAAGAGTCCGAGATGAGATATTGACCACTAAGGATTCTACAGGTTCTTCCTCTGTCGTAGGACCCGTGGACTCAATCTCCTCTTGGGGACTTCTCCTCCTGCGGCGCCTGCCCCCTCTATGTTTCCTCCGCCTCCACAGTTTGGGGAGGCATCACGCGAAGAGGCACCTGACTCATCACGGGCCGAACCGGCCCCAGAATTTGGAGGTTTCTTTCCTCTGGGTGGTCTCCTCCCTCTCGGTGCTGGACGGGCACTGGGCAGACGCTGCCAGGAGTATACGTAACCAGACACATAATCGCATGTATCCCGGGTGAATTTCCCTCTTTTTTCATCCTTGATGGTTTTGGTCAGGTTATCCATCTTGGTTCCCAAAGTGTCCATGAACTCCGTGAACTTGTCACCTGGTAGGGTATCCTTGATTTGCTTGGTCAAAACTTCGATCTTTGCCGTAAGAAGAGGAAGCTCCTGTTGGATGCGCACAATCGTGTGCAGCATTGCGTCTAAAGACGCCTTATTCCAGATATTCGCCCAGACCTCACAATATGATGCATCATGTGGAAACATAACGGGCGCTATTTGGGATTTCATGGACCTGGGGATCCTTTTAGTATGGCAATACTCAGCCAAAGTTTTGGAATGTAAATCCAAGTTGATCCTCCGCTTCATGGTCACTTCCAATTCCCACTGTAATGGTTTGGGGTCTGGAGTATTCAGAAAGGCTGTCCCCCTCTCAACCAACGACAGAATCTCAGTTGCTTGTTGTTCATTATAGCAAAATATGCCTGCCACTTTCTCCACCTGTGTAGTCGTCATGATGCTCCACTCCTTGTAGGCACCGATGAACCAGAACAAAAACTTTCAGGAGGAGCACCAATAATGAGGTAAATTTGACGTGTGCCACGGTCAAGGCCTCTGTGCCATTAGAGACCAAAAACAGTCCAATCACAAGTGAGACCGGCACCACTGGAGATGAATAGTATCAATAAGCTCTTTTAATCACACAAACATGGCGGCAAGTGGCGTTTCCTAGGCTGTGGACTGGGCGCACGCATAGTATCAAGCTGCTGAGTCCGATTGTGTACACTCAAGCTTGTTGCCTAGTGACCATCGGACTCTGCGTGCTAAGTGGAGGGTTGTTCCGGAAGTTCGGGCCTTTTGATGGAGCGCAGTGTTGCGCTCCATCGATACGCATGGTGCCTGCCCCCTGCGTGCCGCCGCTGCTTGATGGATGCGGCGCACGGGGAGGAGGGGTGATGACGTAGTTGGAGGAGGATGCCGGCTCCCATTGCGCGTGTCTTGATTGTCGTTCGCTACAGGTGACAGGTAAATGGAAGTTATGTCTCCCCAATGTGATTTGCATATTAAGTTGTCTGTTCCCCATCAGGTCCGCCATGCTACACCCCGCCCAGCAGGACACCGATTGGTGTTTTTAGTGGGGGAGGGATACTTAAGGACACATGTAGTGGTGTTATTTGTAGGCTATTGCAATTTGAGAAAGGGCTATGCCCGAAACAGCGTCTGTCTTGCTGAAGCCATGTTTGTGTGATTAAAAGAGCTTATTGATACTATTCATCTCCAGTGGTGCCGGTCTCACTTGTGATTGGACTGTTGTTGGTCTCTAATGGCACAGAGGCCTTGACCGTGGCACACGTCAAATTTACCTCATTATTGGTGCTCCTCCTGAAAGTTTTTGTTCTGGCTTTATATAAGCAGCAGAGAACTGTTTGGGAAGTGAGTATTTCCCTTTGTATAATACGATACATTGTTATTAAGTGGTTAAAGCAAACCAGAACTGAAAAATAAAAGTCAATATAAACATGTAGTCTACTCATCAATCTCTTTCTCCTCTCCTGCGTCCTGTTTGTTGACTCACTATGATCGATGGAATTCTCCATCCTTCATGTTAAAAATGACCATTACCCCATAACAGCTGATGGGTCAGCACTCCATTAACCTGTAATATTGCCCACTTGAGCGATAGGGAAACACGGGCATTACCTTGCACATCAGTCCTTTCAGTTACAGTATCTTAATGAGAAAAGGCAGAGAGTGCTTCTATGGTGCAATACCTTTAATTCAGTTTGCAAATTGCAAAAGAAATGCACATACAAGGCCGCAAAACTTTGCAAGTGTATCTCTTGTACATACATTTCTTTTGCAATCTGCAAACTGAATTAAAGGTATTGCACCTTAGAAGCACTCTCTTCTCAGACACCTGTCAAATCTCACCACAGAGAGAGCTGCTCTGGGTGCTACCATTCTTCTTTTGTCTGACACTGGCATTGGAGAACTGGTTCACTTTGGACATTATATCCTTTAGTCCTGGATGTAACATGGAGCATGCATATATTTGTCTATTGTATCCTTTTAGTTATAACTGACAGCAACTGATATAGCGGAAAAGGGCTTTAAGGTTTTCAGTTTTCAGTGGAGAGACAAGTCTGACTAGATCTTGTCAGAACTGGAAGGAATTGTTGTTAGAAGGAAATGGTTAGTTTCTGAGAAGAACTGATGGTGAGGTAAGTATGGAATATTCATTTGCAGGTACATCATGTGTTTATTTTACTCAGTTCAGGTTCCCTTTAAAGAGGCCATGCAATGGTCAATACGACCAACAGATATATCTCTATCCGATCATTGTCTGATCAAAGAGGGATTTAGCTATTCGAATCCCTCCACACACTACACACAGATTTACAATAGATTTCAACATGAAATCTTTGATAATCTGGGTCTTCCAGCCCCTCCCCCCCCACACTTCCTTGGCCATGCAGTGAAGCTGAAACTTCTCACCTGTGCATCATGTGTTACCGGTCTCTGCTTTCCCTGCTGGCTCCTGTTTCTTCACTCCCACGTCCTGCCCAGTTGTGTGACGTAATGCAGAGGTCAGACACTAGGGGCACTGTGGCACATATCTATCATGACCACTAGAGGCCTCTAGTATTTGGCCTCTAGGATTTTTGATGTCACACATACAACTGGGCCTCAGGAGTGAAGAGAGAAGAAGCAGCCAGCGGAGAGAGAAGAGACACCAGAACCACGCTGTGGACAGGTGAGAGGAGCTTTGTCAGCCAGCGAATCAAATGCCTCTAGTGATGCAATCCTGACTTGCTGCCAATCAAGTGAAATTTTCCGTCCTGTCAGTGGCGTAGCTAGGGTGTTTGACACCTGGTGCGGACTATTCACAAACCCCACCCCCACCCTCTGTCAAAAATTTTGTGTGGTGTGTGTGTGTGCGCCATGGGGGTGGCATGCTGTGTTGCGGCCGAAGTTTGGGGAAAAGGAGTGAGTGCGACGCTCGGGGCACACCACAATGAAAATGGCTGTGGCAGAGTGTGTGCTGAGCCAACTGTAATGTAGCAGTGCAACTCAAAGTGGCCAGTGCAAAATATCAATTCTCCTAATGGTGGCATAGTGGTTAGCACGCTCGCCTTGCAGCACTGAGTCCTCATTTCACATCATAGTCAGGGCACTTTCTGCGCAGAGTTTGTATGTTCTCCCCGTGTCTGTGTGGGTTTCCTCCAGACACTCCAGTTTCCTCTCACATCCCAAAAACATACAGATAAGTTAATTGGCTTCTCCCTAAAATGGCCCAAGACAGCGATACATACAGGGCCGGATTTGTACTTCTTACCGCCCAAGGCCGACTATTACCAGCCGCCCCAACCGAAACCGTATCCTACTACCTCTCTCCACACACACACCCACCCAAACATTTTTGGGCCGCTGGTGTCCACTATTGCGGATAGTGCCGAGGTCTCCATGGCAATATGAAGTGAATCAATCACGTCACACGGGGGAACTGGTCAATCAAGCGATCATCAGGTGATGGGCATGGTGGGAGCCATACACCACACACACATTGTCAAAAGTGGCTCACAATTGGACATTGGGTGGGGTCAGCAACACGTAAAAGTGAGTCCTGTACCCACTGCTGTTTTCAGGGTAACAGTGCTGGACAATCAATAATTAAGAAATGGGTACTGTGAGAGGCTGCCTTCTGTATTCTGTACTATTTGCTGGTGCTGCCCCTGGTCCTTTCATCCCCCACGCCAAGTGTGTGAGACCCGGCCTTCTGTAACTGCCTGCAGCTGCTGCTATGTCATTGGACAAGGCCTGGCTTTTTGCTAGTCACACACTGTTCACAAACGTTTGGTTAACGGACTGCAGCTGCCTGTAGCACAGCACAGGCAAATGCCAGCTGGTACTAATAGTGCAGTTATCCTGACCCCTTTCATTTGTTTGGACACTTGCAAATAATGCCCTGCAAATAATGCCTACTGTCTGCAGGCCGCCCCTTGTTTATCTGGTGCCCTAGGCCATGGCCTATGAGGCCTTGCCAGAAATCCGGCCATGGATACATACACTACACGATACATACATAGACACATGACTATGAGAGGGATTAGATTGTGAGCTCCTCTGAGGGACAGTTAGTGACAAGACAATACTCTGTACAAAGCTGCGTAAGATGTTGGCGCTATATTAATACTAAATAAAGTCAATACTAGGGAAAATGAAAGGTGGCCATACATGAGACGACTCAGCGGCCCATCAACCATCCGATTCAATAATGATCAAATCTGATGCAAATTGGTGCCACACTAAGCATGCCCGATTAACGATTCAACCAATTTCTGCCCGAAATTGCTCAAATGTATCAAACGGACATGCTGGGAAATCTCGGGCTGTCGTGGTAAATTAGGTCCATGGCAGTAATGGCATGGGATATCGTGACAAGCAAGACGCAACCCCTGGCGCTGTCCCCCCTAATGCAAATGTGCCCCCGTGCAGTTATACTTTACCTGTTGTGGTGCCCATCCATCTTCCGCATCTCGCTCGCTGCTGGGGTATAGCACATGACATCATACACACGCGCCACTAGCACTATATGACAGTAGCCACATAGGGTGGAAATGCAGAAGAGGGATGGGCACTGTGGCAGGCAACAATGGACAGTATAAATGCACAGGCCGGGGGGCACATTTACATTAGGGGGGCAGTGACGGAGGCGGCCGATTCCTGAGAGATTTCAAGCTGAAATTGATTGGGCACCATGAGATAGCCATACACTTAGCGATGATGGGCAGATTCGACCATGAGACAAATCTCTCTGTGATCGAATCTGATAGGAGAGTGCTCTTTCAGCTGCCCATACACCACAGTCCAATTCCCGATCAATTTCATGCTGAAATCTCTTGGGAATCGGACAGCACATCCTCTACCTGGCCGCTGTGTATGTATGTATATATGTGTGTAATGTATTTGTGCTGCAATGTGCGTTTATACATTTCCCGTCCTGTGTCACGGTGGCCGTCCGTCTTCCTCCTCTCTTCAGTTATCTGCATACACGCTGCCAGTGTGGTGTGTGTGTGACATCACCCGCCGGCATGCTATGAGCCAGCAGCGTGTAGGCGGATAATTGAAGAGAGGTGGAAGACAGGCAGCCACCGCGACACAGGACAGCTAATGTATAAACGCACATTACAGCACATTTGCACATTACACACACACACATGTTGCGGGAACAGTACCGGGGGTTTCGTTACTCGTCCCCATATCATTCGCTGTTACCCTATCAAGCAAGTTGGCCTTACATCTTGCAGCATGTCCGATTGCCTAATGCAACCAATTTCGTCCTGAAATTTTTTGCATTGTCAGTCGTGCATGCACTTGGCGGCACCAATTTTCATCCGCTTTCGATTATAATAATTAGATGGTCCATCGGCCGCCAAGTCGCCTGATGTATGGCCACCTTAAAAGTTAATCTATTGCAGCTTGCAGTAATTTGACAAACAATACATGAAATATAAAAATCATTCACACACTATTAACTAATATACAATACAGTATATCCAAATATAATCAATTGTTGTTAAAATTAAAATAAGCTGTCCCATTGAGAAAGACAGCATGCCTGAGCTAAACAAAAGTGTAAATAAAAAGAGGAGGAGGCAAACAGCGTCCAGAAAGTGCAGAGAGTGAATAATGAAGATAAGATCACAACAAAGGACAAAGATTATGCCTGGACAGGAGCTTATATGAACCTGGCTGCAGGAGAAGGAACACAGGAATCTGAGGAGAATCGCTTCTCCCACACTCACACTGCTCTCTCCTGCAGCTGCTGCTGGTCTGGCCGGGGATTGTGTGGGCGGGATCTCAGCTGGCTGCCTCTCTGTTTCATTTGTTGGAGAGCGGCACCAGCATAGTAAAGGACTTTACTGATTGGAGGGCGGGCGAGAAGGGGAAATGTTACTTCTGCTGTAGCCGGAGTCGGAGATCCCCTGCCCAGTGTTGCCAACTTAGCGACTTTGTCGCTATATTTAGCGACTTTTCAAATCCCTCTAGCGGCAATTTTTTAAAAAAGCAACTAGCGACAAATCTGGCGACTTTTTCTTGTGTTACTGATTCTGATGTGTCCGTACTGACTTTTCTCAACTTGCCACAGCAGCTGCCGCTGCCGACCTCCTCCCTGTCCCAAAACACTCACAGACAGGCCCGTCCTCTCGCAGGAGTCCCCCCCCCCCCCCCCCCCAGCTGCAGTTACAGAAGGAGATGCTCACTCCTACGAGCCATATGACAGAATTGTCTCTTACTTTCGGTTTCTGAATTTGCAAATAACTTGCATGTGTAGCGTGCATTATGCAAATTATGTGATGACGTCATCTAGCGACTTCTACTACAGCCAATAGCTACTTTCCTTACTGACGAGTTGGCAACACTGCCCCTGCCTGTAACATAGCTATGCGCTCTTGCAAGTTGCACCTGCGGCATAGAGCCATAGAGCTACAAGGCATATACAGGTTGCAGGGGCGCCGCGAGGCATAAAGCGAACCAAGCGGTCGCTTGGGGCCTCACAATCTTAGGGGCCTCGGCGGCTCCGTGACGTCGGCGTGACGTCACTTTTTCCCCGCAGCCCCGCCGGGCTGGCAGAGCAGAGCAGGGCTACAGGAAGATGGCCGCCGCCGAAGCCCTGCTCTGGAGACTATGTCTCCAGTACAGGGCTTCGGGTGGCCATCTTCCCGACCCGTAGCCCTGCATGAATCAGCGCGGGAGATTGGAGGAGGAAGCCAGGAAGGGAGCTCCGTGGGAACTGCGCGCCTGAGAAGCCGGCCGGGAGAGGAGACCAGGGAGAGAAGACTTATGCCAGTGCCAGCCTGCCAGGTGAGTAAATTCTTTTCTTTTTGCAGCCGCAGCCCTAATTGCGAATTTGCGATTGATTTCTGCTGAACTGTGCCCTAATTGCATTTGATATCTGCTGAAAATGTGGCCCTAATTGCGATTGATTTCTGCTGAACTGTGCCCTAATTGCGTTTGATATCTGCTGAAAATGTGGCCCTAATTGCGATTGATTTCTGCTGAACTGTGCCCTAAATGCGTTTGATATCTGCTGAAAATGTGGCCCTAATTGCGATTGATTTCTGCTGAACTGTGCCCTAAATGCGTTTGATATCTGCTGAAAATGTGGCCCTAATTGCGATTGATTTCTGCTGAACTGTGCCCTAAATGCGTTTGATATCTGCTGAAAATGTGGCCCTAATTGCGATTGATTTCTGCTGAACTGTGCCCTAAATGCGTTTGATATCTGCTGAAAATGTGGCCCTAATTGCGATTGATTTCTGCTGAACTGTGCCCTAAATGCGTTTGATATCTGCTGAAAATGTGGCCCTAATTGCGATTGATTTCTGCTGAACTGTGCCCTAAATGCGTTTGATATCTGCTGAAAATGTGGCCCTAATTGCGATTGATTTCTGCTGAACTGTACCCTAAATGCGTTTGATATCTGCTGAAAATGTGGCCATAATTGCGTTTGATTTCTGCTGAACTCTGCCCTAATTGCGTTTGATTTCTGCTGAAAATGTGCCCTAATTGCGTTTGATTTCGGCTGAAAATGTGCCCTAATTGCGTTTGATTTCTGCTGAAATGTGGCCCAAATTGCGTTTTTATTTTCTGGTGTCTGGGGTAACTGTTGCTGCATTTATTATTTAATGGTCATAGTTGGCTATATTTGCTGTGCTACGGTTAAGCTTCGCCCATACAATGTCATGGCCGCGCCAATCTTTCGGCGCGCTACGCGCGCCTCAATCACCCCAACATCCATTTTTTCCCCGCAAACAGCCCCGCCCCAATCCGCCCTCCTGCTCCACCCACATGTCATGGCCACGCCCACTTATGCGGGATAGCCACACCCATTTTTCGCCGCGGCGCGCTTCGCGCGCCGCAGGATAGGGCCTCTTGCTACAGTCCGCTTGGGGCCACAAAAACCTTAGCTGCACCCCTGACAGGTTGGCATTGGCAAGTGTCACCCCTCGGGCCCTTTCATAGAGTCAAGTGGGGTGCAGATCGCACCCTCGCACCCCCCCCCCCCTAGTGACGCCAGTGCATCCTGTGAGATTGACCAATATATTGACTGCCGTGTGCCTGTAGCTACTAGACTGTAAGTCAATAACTTAAAAAGCATTTCTACCAGACATTGTTTTTTCTAGGTTAGAACTACATTCTGGGCTCTAAAATAGATGGTCTCAGGAGGAATAGGGGTATTTCCCAGGAGATAGCAACACACTAGGAATGCCCTGATCTATCATCAGAACTGCGTTCTCCTGCACCTTGGTATTAATAAGCCTTATACAGGGTAACGTTTATTTCTATTTTATTCCCTTTTTATTTTGAGAAGCGAACGTCTTGTTGTGTGTCTTTTTACTTTTGTTTTTGTATATTTATTTCCTTCAGCATGTGTTACACTTTTTTTTAGAATATTCAATCTTTATTTAATAAGTAGCCTTCTGTGTACTAAGCAGAGAACTTGCATATCCTAGAGAGAGACTGCAGTGTATTGTGTTCCAGTTCAGTGCCAGATTGTATGCTCGGATTGTTCATTGCTACCGTGTGAGGTTGTATTGTCTGTGTGGCTTTCTCATAGTTTGGCCTAAAGCCTGCAGCTGACCCAAGATACGTGAATGCCAGCCTGAGTGCATGCAGCTCGACAGCAGTGCATGATATTGTCATCAGTGCCATAGACAGGGACAAACCTCCTTCAGTACAGGAACCTGTGTGTGTCGTGGATGGCTGCTAGCGGTGGCTGAATCTTGCAGAGTGTGGTTGAGTGGCAAAAGCCTTGTTTTAGCTTGAATAAGGCTGCTCCTCCTCTCTATTTTGGTAAAAAAAAAACAACGGTCAGGACCTGTCTCTACAGGCATACAGAGGGGCCGGTTCCTATGTTAGCCAATAAATTATATCATCCCGATTCAAAACTTCTTGCTTTTACTGATGGCTAACACGGTACAATACCCTACTCGTACTAAATAATAAAAATAATTGATGGTGGCGTAGTGGTTAGCTCTCTTGCCTTGTAGTGCTGGGTCCCTGGTTCGAATCCCAGCCAGGACACTATCTGCAAAGAGTTTGTATGTTCTCTCCGTGTCTGCGTGGGTTTCCTCCGGGCACTCCGGTTTCCTCCCACATTCCAAAAACATACGGATAAGTTAATTGGCTCCCCTAAAAATAAAAAAAAATAAAAAAATTGGCCCTAGACTACAGTACTTACACTACATAATATAGACATATGGCAATGATAGGGATTAGATTGTGAGCTCCTTTGAGGGACAGTTAGTGACAAGATATATGTATACACTGTACAGCGCTGCGTAATATGTCGGTGCTATATAAATACTAAATAATAATAATAATAATACTTCCCCACCAAAAAAAAAAAAATAATATTACACAGAAGACTGTACCTGTTTGAACCTGCATTATCTTATTTTCCAAGCCAAGATAGAGGAAGTAGTTTCTTCAGGGATTGTGATTTTGGGTGTGATTGTGATTTTTGGAGCCATGGGGCTTTCATGCAGAGGTGAGTGCACCAAGGATGATTATAAAGAAATGTATTTACCATGGTTCAGGGCTTCGGACACAGGAGAAGGTGTTTCCGTACACACGTGGATCGCTCGCAGGTCGGGCATCGGGTGCCGTATACACGCCTGATTATTGGCTGAGGCGGTCGTTAACAGCCACCTTGGCCGACTTAAGTCAGGCGTGTGTACGAGGCTTAAAGAGGAACTCCAGTGAAAATAATGTAATAAAAAAGTGTTTCATTTTTACAATAATTATGTATAAATAATTTAGTCAGTGTTTGCCCATTGTAAAATCTTTCCTCTTCCTAATTTACATTCTGACATTTATCACATGGTGACATTTTTACTGCTGGCAGGTGATGTCAGTGAAAGGAGATGCGGCTTGCTTTTTTGGCAGTTGGAAACTATTTCCCACAATGCAATGAGGTTCACAGACAGGAAACTGTCAGGACCATGGTCCTGACATCACGCTGTGGGAGGGGTTTCACCACTATATTAGCCATACAGACCCCCCTAATAATCCATTTGGGAAAAGGAATAGATTTCTCATGGGAAAGGTATAGCTACTAATTGGGATGAAATTCAATTCTTGGTTACGGTTTCTCTTTAAGCTTGGCTTGAAAGGGGATAGAATCAGAGTGAAACACTGGTTGGAGTGGTTGTTTTAGGTGTAAATTACAGACGTGAGGATAATGTAAGGCATCCATAAGTGAGTGGTGTATATTGCTAAGGTTAGGGGACTTCATTAAAAGACAGCCATGCACCAATCAGGATTCATACCTCTTTTCAGAGAGTGAGTGGCATTGAGCTGTCAATGCTGAAAACACACATGTGCCTCCCTTAATGGCGTCCATCACAAAAAGTACATCATACTGTAGCTGTAACAATCCGCTATTTCCCAGAGACACATGTTAAATAGCATAAAATACTGAACACATTAAATGACAGTGGAATATTTCAGAGACTCGCAGCAGCAGCTGAGCTTGGCATCAGAGCCCATGCGGCATTGCACAGCAGTAGGTTGGCATATGACGGTTGTGGCTCTCGTGACCCCATGCCATCTGTCGGAATCTTAGCTTAGATGCTGGTTTTGAAATATGGGATAAGCTCTAGAGTATGTCACCTGCTGCAGTTGCAGACAGCATTTTGTACAGCTGGGGGGGAAAAATCTAGTCATTGTGTCATACAGTATTTCATGCGCATGGAAGCACCGTTCACAGAAACCTTCATTGTCTGTGATGCCCATTGCCCAGCCAGGAATGCTTTGATTTTCATTTATTCACAGTTTTTAGGGTACTTTACATCAATACACGAATGCAGAGGTTGTTCTAATACACAACAGGGGTGATGGAGATGGGGCGGATCTGTGGCAAGTGTCCTACTGAGAGTACATATTGCAGCGTCGCCACATAAGTTGGGTGCAGACTGCAGAGTGGTGCCTCTAGTAATAAAAAACTGGTAATTAAAAATTGCCAATATTTTACTATGCAGTACCTGGCAACCATTCTTTCTTGAACCCACTGCTATAAATGCCTAACCTAACCCCCCCCCCCCAATGTCTAACCCTAACCGCCCTGTAGGTGCCGAACCCTAACCCCCGCACCTAATGCCTATCCTACCTCACCTGTAGGTGCCGAGCCCTACTCTCCACCTAATGCCTAACCCCCCCGCAGGTGCCGAACCCTAACCCCCCACCTAATGCCTAACCCTAACCTGTCATGTAGGTGCCTAGCCCTACTATCCACCTCATGCATAACCCCTCCCATAGGTGCCTAGCCCTAGCCCCCACCTAATGTCTAACCCTAACCTCTCCTGTAAGTGCCGAACCCTAACCCCCGCACCTAATGCCTAACCCTACCTCACCTGTAGGTGCCGAGCCCTACTCTCCACCTAATGCCTAACCCCTTCCCTTAGGTGCCGAATCCTAACTCCCACGCCTAATACCTAACCCCCCTGTAGGTGCCGAACCCCAACTCTCCCACCTAATGCCTAACCCTAACTTCTCCTATATGTTCCTAGCCCTAACCCCCCTACCTAATGCCTAACCCTACCCCTCCTGTAGGTGCCGAACCCTAACTCTCACACCTAATGCCTAACTCCCCCCCCTCATAGGTGCCTAGCCCTAACTAGTGTTGGGCGAACAGTGTTCGCCACTGTTCGGGTTCTGCAGAACATCACCCTGTTCGGGTGATGTTCGAGTTCGGCCGAACACCTGATGGTGTTCGGCCTTTTTAGTTCGGGTTCGCTAGAACTATTCAATGCCCGCCGAACAGGGCCCTGTTCGCCCGAACATGCCGCAATACGGCCCCCCTATGGGGTCGCAGGCATAAGGGGGGAGCATGCCCCGATTGGGGGGGGGGTCGGAAATTCCCCCCACCCCCTCCGCTAGCGCTCCCCCTCTGCCCGCTTCCCCATAACACAAGTTTGTTGAAAGTTAATACTAGTACCGGTGGCTGGCTGCTGGCCTGGCAGTGGAGTGAGTGAGGAGGAGGAGTCCGCCTAGGAGAGTGACGCGTTGAGGCCGGGCAGCGGGCGGTTCAGCGGTAGTACCCTTGTGGTACTTCCGCCCTTTCTCTGACCTCACGTCCTCTACGTTATGACGCATACGAGGGTATGCGTCACGCGTACCCTCGTATGCGTCATAACGTAGAGGACGTTAGGTCAGAGAAAGGGCGGAAGTACCACAAGGGTACTACCGCTGAACCGCCCGCTGCCCGGCCTCAACGCGTCACTCTCCTAGGGGGACTCCTCCTCCTCACTCACTCCACTGCCAGCAGCCAGCCACCGGTACTAGTATTAACTTTCAACAAACTTTTGTTATGGGGAAGCGGGCAGAGGGGGGAGCGCTAGCGGAGGGGGTGGGGGAATTTCCGACCCCCCCCCCGCGATTGGGGCATGCTCCCCCCTTATGCCTGCGACCCCATAGGGGGGCCGTATTGCGGCATGTTCGGGTCCCCATTGACTTCCATTGAGTTCGGGGTTCGGGCCGAACATGCCGAACATCTGGCCCATGTTCGGCCCGAACCCGAACATCCAGGTGTTCTCCCAACACTAGCCCTAACCCCCCCACCTAATGCCTAACCTTGACACCTCCCCCCCTTCTTCCCCCGTAGGTGGGTAACAATAACCACAAAACCCCAGTGTCCAAATGACTGATAGTCGTAGCTGATCATCTACGATTGACCACTAGCTGCATCGGGCATCCAATTACCAATAATTACCACTGGAGTGTATTAGACACCTTCTGATCGCTGCGCCCAATTGACCTGATCTATCTTTGGCTGCATATTCCTGATCTGCTGGGCAAATTACTTCACTCACTAAAACAGTTACAGCACACTCAAGGCAAAACATTTTTTTCTACAGCACACTCAAGGCAAAAAAAAAATTCTTTGTGCTTTTCGGGCTAGTTGCTCAAGCATCCTCAGGCGATATCTGGCCTCAGGCGATCCCCAACGGTGCTGGATACTAGGGATTTTGCTGTACATGGCATATGGAGTTTTAACTGTATTATATAGCACCTGTACATCTACTAAGTTTGTAATTAAAAGTTATGTTTTATAACATCTGTTTGTTTATTTTTTTAAGTTTTTAAAGAGGTTTGAAATAATTTAAGTGACGTTAAAGAGACACTGTAACCAAGGATTGAATTTCATCCCAATCAGTAGCTGATACCCCTTTTCCCATCTTGAATAGATCGTCGGGGGGGGGGGGGGGGGGGGGTCTGTAGTGCTGATTTTGTGTTGAAGCCCCACCCACTGTGTGATGTCAGGACCCAGGTCCTGACATCACACTGTAGAAGCCTATTTGCATCTTGGGAAATGATGGTTGTTTCCAACTGCCAAGCAACCAGTTTCTTCCTCTGTGCATATGTATATCAATAAAAAAAAACTTTTAGCCTATCGCATTGATAGTGGGTGTGGTTATATATATTGGCAGTTGGTGCAGTCTGTTTTTTTTCATGTCTGCCAATATTAAGGCAGGGGTCACACTTGTCTTTCAGTTTTCTACACTTTGCAGAAAACTGAAAGACAAGTGTGACCCCTGCCTTACAGCAGCTAATGTAATTTATAGAGAAAACTGACAAATTGCGCAAGATGTCAGTTTTTTTTCTGCATGCGAAATCTGCATTAAAGTGTGACCTTGCTTATTGATTAACATGAGTTCTCAGTTGAAGTCAGTTTTTCTGTGCAGAAAATGTGTACGAAAACCGGTAAGTGTGACCCCTGCCTAAAGGATACCCAAACTGACATGTGACATTATGAGATAGACGTGTATGTACAGTGCCTAGCACACAAATAACTATGCTGTGTACATTTTTTTCTTTCTCTGCCTGAAAGAGTTAAATATCAGGTATGCAAGTGGCTGACTCAGTCCTGACTCAGACAGTAAGTGACTACTAATAAGAATTTCCTCTTTTTTTACCTCTTTCCTTGTCTCAGAAGCCATTTTCTGCTAGGAAAGTGTTTTATAGTTGGAATTTCTTATCAGTGAGGGTCACACCGTAGTCACTTCCTGTTTTAGTCAGGACTGAGTCAGCCACTTACATAGCTGATATTTAACGCTTTCAGGCAGAGAAAGAAAAAAAGGAACACAGCCTAGCTATTTGTGTGCTAGGCACTGTACATACACATGTCTATCTCATCATGTCACATGTCACTTCGGGTATCCTTTAAAGATGATGACATGCAGGCTGATTGTGGATCAAACACCATGAACAAATCACATGGCAAATATCAATCATTTATTGATTTCTCTTCTATTTTGTAACTTCTTACTTTGCAATGTATTGATTTATTTTTTCCCCCTTTTCTCTAAAGTTCCTCTTTCAGTGGAGAGATACCTTGAAGAACCTTTTGAGTTTCTACAGTTAAATCTTATTGTACAATTTCAACAGTTTTGTTTTACAAAATATAAGCATAGCCTCTGCCAGCAAAAGCTGTCATATTTCATGTCTGCCTCTTCTGAGAGCAAGCATGATGAGCTGTTCCCATACTCCCCCATCAATTTTACTAGCAAAGAGTAACCATGACAACAACTTAAAAAAATAGGACAGTAAAGTTTTGTACATAGTCAAAGCAAGATTAGGACACAAGGCTGTAGAATTTGGCACACTGTGCAGTTCAGAAGATCTGCATATGGCTGCAGGAGAGCCTGGAACAACTACTCACAACGACCAGGGTTGATTACATTTGACAGTAATTACTTATCGGCATTGCAGAGTGCGATTGCACATTATAGCTACGGAGAATGAAGAATCATTACTTAACTGTGATCCCAAATCAGCCAAGTTAAGGCTGAACTCCAGGATTGCAGATTAAAGAATTATGCTGTACATAAGCCGCCATTTAGTCACACTTTGTACTTAAATTCTAAAAACTGTACTCCCACCGCATCAAACATAAACATAAAAGAGAGACTCCCATAATGCACTGTGGATACATAAGACAAGGGGGAAGACTGCAAGAAGATGGCACACAGTTCCTGTGCTGTATTCTGAACTCAATTCCTGGAAACTAAATTAGGGTAGATTTATCAAGACTAGTACAATGAAAAAAAGGGGGCAAAAGTGCAGCTGTTGCTCAGACTGACCAATCAGCTTCCAGATGTTAAATGAGACAATGTTGTGGATTTGTTAAGCCAGGTGCTAAGAAAACTGGAGCATTTTCCCTGAGCAACCACGTTTAAAGGGAACCAGAACTGAGTAAAATTATTTAAAATAAACACATGATGTACCTGCAAATGAATATTACTCTTACCTCGCCATCAGTTCCTCTCAGAAGCTCACCATTTTCGTCTTACATGGATCCCTTCCAGTTCTGACAAGATTTTGTCAGAACTGAAATATATCAGTTGCTGTCAGTTATAACTGAAAGGACAACTGATGAGTAAAGTAATGTCCAGGTTTCACTATGACTCAAGTGGGCGATATTATAGTTTAACAGTGTGTTGACCCGGAAGTTGTCATGAGGTAATGGCTATTTTCAAAATGGTGTACGGAGAATTCCAATGATCATAGTGGACAAACAGGACGCAGGAGGGGAAAAAGAGAGTGATGAGTAGACTACACGAGAGGTAAGTATGACCTGTGTATGTTTATTTTGACTTTTTCATTTTCAGTTCAGCTTTGCTTTAAAAAGAATCTGAACTGAGTAAAATTATTTAAATAAACACATGAGGTAACTTTAAATGAACATTACATACTCACCTTGACATCAGTTCCTCTCAGAAGCTCACCATTTTCTTCTGGCAATGATCCCTTACAGCTCTGACAATGTTTTGTCAGAAATTAAATATACAGTGGGTTGCAAAAGTATTCGGCCCCCTTGAAGTTTTCCACATTTTGTCACATTACTGCCACAAACATGCATACATTTTATTGAAATTCCACGTGAAAGACCAATACAAAGTGGTGTACACATGAGAAGTGGATCGAAAATCATACATCATTCCAAACATTTTTTTTACAAATAAATAACCGCAAAGTGGGGTTTGAGTAATTATTCGGCCCCCTGAGTCAATACTTTGTAGAACCACCTTTTGCTGCAATTACAGCTGCCAGTCTTTTAGGGTATGTCTCTACCACCTTTGCACATCTAGAGACTGAAATCCTTGCCCATTCTCCTTTGCAAAACAGTTCCAACTCAGTCAGATTAGATGGACAGCGTTTGTGAACAGCAGTTTTCAGATCTTGCCACAGATTCTCGATTGGATTTAGATCTGGACTTTGACTAGGCCATTCTAACACATACTGTAGATATGTTTTGTTTTAAACCATTCCATTGTTGCCCTGGCTTTATGTTTAGGGTCATTGTCCTGCTGGAAGGTGAACCTCCGCCCCAGTCTCAAGTCTTTTGCAGTCTCCAAGAGGTTTTCTTCCAAGTTTGCCCTGTATTTGGCTCCATCCATCTTCCCATCAACTCTGACCAGCTTCCCTGTCCCTGCTGAAGAGATGCATGATGCTGCCACCACCATATTTGACAGTGGGGATGGTGTGTTCAGAGTGATGTGCAGTCTTAGTTTTCCGCCACACATAGCGTTTTGCATTTTGGCCAAAAAGTTCCATTTTGGTCTCATCTGACCAGAGCACCTTCTTCCACATGTTTGTTGTGTCCCACACATGGCTTGTGGCAAACTGCAAACGGACTTCTTATGCTTTCTGTTAACAATGCCTTTCTTCTTGCCACTCTTCCATAAAGGCCAACTTTGTACAGTGCATGACTAATAGTTGTTCTATGGACAGAGTCTCCCACCTGAGCTGTAGATCTCTGCAGCTCGTCCAGAGTCACCATGGGCCTCTTGACTGCATTTCTAATCAGCGCTCTCCTTGTTCGACCTATGAGTTTAGGTGGATGGCCTTGTCTTGGTAGGTTTACAGTTGTGCCATACTCCTTCCATTTCTGAATGATCGCTTGAACAGTGCTCCGTGGGATGTTCAAGTCTTTGGAAATCTTTTTGTAGCCTAAGCCTGCTTTAAATTTCTCAATAACTTGATCCCTGACCTGTCTTGTGTGTTCTTTGGACTTCACAGTGTTGTTGCTCCCAATATTCTCTTAGACAACCTCTGAGGCCCTCACAGAGCAGCTGTATGTATACTGACATTAGATTACATACAGGTGCACTCTATTTAGTCATTAGCACTCATCAGGCAATGTCTATAGGCAACTGACTGCACGCAGATCAAAGGGGGCCGAATAATTATGCACACACCACTTTGCAGTTATTTATTTGTAAAAAAAAATGTTTGGAATCATGTACGATTTTCGTTCCACTTCTCATGTGTACACCACTTTGTGTTGGTCTTTCATGTGGAATTCCAATAAAATTGATTCATGTTTGTGGCAGTAATATGACAAAATGTGGAAAACTTCAAGGGGGCCGAATACTTTTGCAACCCACTGTATCAGTTGCTGTCAGTTATATATCAGTTGCTGTCATTTATAGCTGAGAGGACAACTAATGTGCCAGGTAATGTCCATGTTTCCCTATGGCTCAAGTGGGCAATGTTACAGTTTAACAGTGTGCTGACCAGGAAGCTGTTATGGGTTAATGGCCATTTTCAAAATGGAGGACGGAGAATTCCCTTGATCACGGTGGACAAACAGGACGCGGGACCTGAGGAAGAGATTGATGAGTAGACTACACAAGAGCAACGTATGACTTCTGTATTTTTATTTTGACTTTTAATTTTCAATTCAGGTTTTCTTTAAGGAAAAACAAAAGTTTGTTTCTATAGATAACTGTTCCACGTTTACGCCAGACTTCATGGTTTCTGTCTTGATCAATGCCCTATTGATACTGAATCTAAAAGTGCCCATACATCTAGCGATGTTCGGGCAGATCAGCAAAGAGACAGATAGAGATTGGTCAGTTTGATCCGAGAGAGATCTGTTGGCTGCCCATACATTGCAGGCAGATTTCCAATCTTTTTCAGCATGAAATCTCTCAGGAATCGGCCTCGCTGCATCCACCACCTCGCCACCTCCGCCGCTGTCCTCCCAAATCTTAGTGTCCCCACCTAGTGCCCGTGCATTGTAATCTCACCTGCTCCAGCTGCAGCGTCTGTCCAGCTGCTCTAGGTCTCCTCCACATCTCCTCTGAGCACCACCATGTGGTGACTGTGTATGACATCACACACAAACACTGGGCAGGGAGTCGCTGGTGAGATGTCCAATACACAGGCACCATCAGGGGGAAGGGGGAGAGACAGAAGCTAATGGTCCACTGGCCCCCACTCCCCTGGCCGTGTGGTGCAGCTGAAGCTTCTCACCTGTCCATCATGTTTTACCAGTCTCTGCTTTCCCTGCTGGCTCCTGTTTCTTCACTCCCAAGTCCTGCCCACCTATGTGACGTAAGGCACTAGGGGCACTGTGGCACATATCTATCATGACCACTAGAGGCCTCTAGGATTTTTGATGTCACACATGCACCCGGGTCTCGGGAGTGAAGAGAGGAAGAAGCAACTAGCAAAGAGAGTAGAGACACCAGAACCACGCTGTGGACAGGTGACTCATTCGTTGGCCACCAAATCAAATTCCTCTAGTGACGGGATCCCGATCTGCCGACCTGCCACCTTTGTGTTCATCAGTCATCGGGATATGACATTCTGTTACTGCTGCGTATCCAATCGATTACATCAGACCGATCCGCATGCTTGATAAATACGTTCGGTTCCAATATGAAATCAATCGAAACGTCCATTTGGAATGCTTGTTGCGGCACCAATTTTCATTAGATCTCATGAAATGATCTAATCTGATGGCCAATCGGGCTGCAATATCACTTAAAGGTACTCCTGGATTAAAAATTGAAGCTTTTTGATTTGGTGCTCACGAATTTCTTTGCTTAAAGTGAACCTCCGGACTAAAAATCGACTCAGCAGAACTGAAAAGGCTGGTGTTTCTTTAACAGTTTCACAGCATCAGAACTTTGTTTTTCTTACCAAAGCATCATTTTTTTAGCTGCATTTTTATCTAAGCTCCACCCATCAAAGAAAAAAAGCCTGGGCTTTTTTCCCCTGATGCTGTGCAGAGCATGATGGGATTTCCTATGCTGTTATTCACGTTGCCTAGCAACTGGGAGAGGTGCTCAGGACACAGGACAGTTGGAACTGTGTCTCATGCTCCCTGTCACCTCCTTTCAACCAAAAAGATGGCTGCCCTCATGAAATCAAACATTTGCCTGTTCTTTTAAAACAGGGTGGGTAAGAGATTATATCACCTATCTATTTTAATTAACATAACTAATGTAACTTAATGACAGTATGTTTGTTTAGGCTGGATTTCCTCTATAAGTGGTTTGTGATTGATGGACTTTACATATGGAGGCACAGTGTGGAGGAAGCAGCATCCAGTTGTCTAATGGTGATCACAGCAGGCATGTATTGTGTAGTATTGTGTGCGAGGTATTTGTCTTGCTCTTGAATGTATTGTGATATCACTAAAAGGTGCTACTGTAGGGGGTGCAGCCATGGGTGGGCCCTGAGCTTAGACAATGCCTTTCTTGGGCATTTCCCAGTTAAAACCATAAATAGGGTCAAACTACATGTTTATCTGGCTATCTGTGTGAGTTGTTTTGCTGTTTAGCTTCTTTATGATTAATGGGAGAGGTAAGCCAACTAAACCTCTCCTTAAATGTTTTTTTAATTCTTTTACGGCATATATTTTTGGGTGCCTACAACCACCTACTATCTAATACACTTCTTTTAGGAGGTTGTACTTTTTACTGTAATCCTTGTCCCTAGGACCTACCTAATCACTGGGAGTGCAGCCACTGCAGCCATAGGTGGGCCCAGAGCTCGGACAATGCTTTTCTTTGGCATTTTCCAGTTACAACCATAGATAGCCAGATAAACGTGTTGTTTGACCCTATCTGTGTGAGTTGTTTTGCTGTTTTGGCTGCTTTATGATTAATGGGAGAGATAAGCTAACTATACCTTTCCTGGTTTTTAATTATTTTATGTATTTTTGGGTGCCTCCAACCACATACTTTTATCTAATACACTTCTGTTGGGAGGTTATAATTTGTAGCGTAATCCTTGTCCCTAGGACCTACCTAATCACTTGGAATGCGGCCTTGAGGATCATCGCCAGCCACCGAATGGAGGGATGGTCCATGGTCATATTTGCGCAGGATGGCCGTACAGCCGTACTCATTTAGTACAAGTGAATTCCTCCGTATGTCATAGCGGTGGTTGCAGGTCCATGCAACCCAAACATTGTGTGTGAATTCCATTCATATTTACTTAATTTCCTAGGGTCTTTTCTCTTTTGTGTCTTCCCAGTCTACCTGGCCCAGCCCTCTACAAAGCAGGGGTTGCTGTGACTACGATTGTTATGGATGGGTGGAGTCATGATCGCAAAACTTGTTATGATTCCTGGATGATGTGACCCCTGGCTGTGGGGGTCACCATGAGGGAATGGATGTGAGCTTTTTGGGGGCCCCATCAACATTATGCTGGGGGCCTCATGATGTGTAGTTACAGCCCTGATTACACCTTTTAATGTACTGTAATAAGCAAAAGCTACACACAGTAGATGATGTTCCTTTAGAGCAGGTCTATTTTGTATCTGCACATCTGATAGGCAGAAGGCCGTACGCACCCCTGACTTAAGTCGGCTGAGGCAGCCAATAACGACTGGCCCAGCTGATAATTAGGCGTGTGTATGGCAGCGAGCAATCCGGCGCTGGTTCCCCACCGTGTGACATCACGCACCGCTTGTTGTCCCTCCCCCCCCCCCCCCCGGCATGACAACATAGCGTGTCCTTAGCTACACTGCTGACACGCATGCGTGCAGCCCAGCGATGTGTACGCACCTTTAGTGTGGTGTGCTGCAAATAATTAACTATTCCTCTGGAAGTCTGTGGCCTGTATTGATTCACCTTCGTACAAATACAGAAAAGTGGAGCGTAACTATTGCTTAGCATGGTGCTTAAACTATTATAAAAATCTTGATGCTTCAATCAATATCCATTATGCTGAGTTATGAGAGGGCATGAAACAAAACACTTCCAATTAGCTTGAGAGCGAAAGAGATAATAGTTCATCTGAGTACTTTCTTCTGACATTTAAAGCCCCAGTCCAGGCATCATGTTTTCTATCTGCATTTAATAAAATTACTTTGAATTAATGATGGATAAGACAGTTGTGGTAAAAATGATCTGCTCTACCAATTCAGAGCCTCCCATGGACTGAGTACTGCCTGCTAACACCAAGGCAGTCTGAACCATTCCCTTTTAATTACCCAGACATACAGGAGGAATAATGGTTGCTTAAAGGGCACGTCCAGAAAGAATAAAAATAAAAAAATCCACTTATCTGGGGCTTCCTTCAGCCCCTTGCAGCCGTCCTGTGCCCTTGCCGCAGCTCTGCTCCCTGCCGGTGGCCCAGGGTCCCCTCCGCTAAAAGAGGCCTACTAATGTGGCCCAGGGTCCCCTCCGCTAAAAGAGGCCTACTAACGTGGCCCAGGGTCCCCTCCGCTAAAAGAGGCCTACTAACGTTCCAACGTGCAGCTCACATAGTCGCGTTGACATCATCCGGACTGTACTGCGCAGGCACAGTAGTTCTGCGCCTGTGCGGTACAGTCCGGATGACATCAGTGTAACTCAGTGAACCGCTCGCTGGAGCACCTAGCGGGGTCGGCATCTGCACCCGGAGGCGACCGGGAGCCACCAGAGCTGCGGCGAGGGCACAGGACGGCTGCCAGGGGCTGGAGGAAGCCCCAGGTAATTAGATTTTTTATTTTTATGCTCCTCGAACCTTCCCTTTAGTCAGCTACACCTTCCTGCTGACTGTCTATTATTGGTAAAGTTGCTGTGCTCAAGAAGTGCACAGCAATTTTACTGGTGCTTAGTGGCATAACTACAATTCATGGGGCCCCCCAGCGAAAGTTTGATGGGGCCCCTCTTAATGTTCGCACACCCCTTCCCTTGCCTCCCATTGGTGCCCTTCATGGCCTTGGGGCCCATCTCACAAGGGTCATAAAACAAGTGTGGCCATCATGATCTTCACACCCATAACAAGTGTAGCCACAAAAACACCTGATCTGAAGGATGGTCCCCTGTATTGGAGGAAGGGAGGGTTATGAATTATGGGGCCCCCCAGTTCTGGACCCCCTTTGTGATTACAGGCAGTGTTGATCGGATACCTCATTATCCTATTCGAGTTTGGTCGAATTCGGATAGTAAACTATTCGAATTCACTTGAAGTTCGATATTCGAGTTAATCGAATATCCGATTCGAACTCGGATATCCGACGTCACTATCCGAGTCTGTATTCGAGTAAAATATTCGAGCTGGCCTTAAATAGCTTTTAAAACTTGTATTGGAGGTCAATGATGCATGAAACCACCTTTTTTATGAAGAAAAACATCAAGTGATTATGTGGTGATGTAGTAGTTATAAAAAAGGTATCAAAAAAAGTAAATTAACTTCATGAAAAGTGTTTGCATGAGAAGGTGTGTCCAAAATGGTTGTAAGTTGGAAGTCTTCATTTACGTCTTCTTCTTCTTCATCTTCATCTTCTTCATCTTCTTCATCTTCATCTTCTTCATCTTCTTCTTCATCTTCTTCATCTTCATCTTCTTCTTCTTCATCTTCTTCTTCATCTTCTTCTATAGCTTCTTCTTCTATATCTTCTTTTTCTATATCTTCTTCTTCTGACGTACATAAATCGCAGCCATGGCCGTTAGCAACGTCTGAATCTCACGAAATGTCTCATGCAGGTAGACGACATATTGTTAGACTTGGACTCCAAAGATGGGTTCCCTACATTTCTGCAAACCAGAGTTACAGGGGTCCAAAATTGGTAAAATCCCCCATAGGCTTTCATTGGGCCTCCTATTTACAGTTCCAAAATCTCACACCATTTCAAAGGGCAATGGCTCAGCAGTGGCAAATTTTCTAGCATTGTAGGGACCCTTAGGGGGATCATGACTGGTGAGTTTCGGGCCCCTAGGCCGAAGAGGTCATAGCCTAGGGTCACAAAAACCTGTTTGTTTGGGCAATTTCAATGGTGGCGATTCTGACGTACATAAATCGCAGCCATGGCCGTTAGCAACGTCTGAAGCTCACGAAATGTCTCATGCAGGTAGAAGACATATTGTTAGACTTGGACTCCAAAGATGGGTTCCATACATCTCTGCAAACCAGAGTTACAGGGGTGCAAAAGTAGTAAAATTCCCCATAGGCTTTCATTGGCTCCCTATTTCACTTTCCAAAATCTCACATCTTTTCAAAGGGCAATTGCTCAGCAGTGGCAAATTTTCTAGCATTGTAGGAACTGTTAGGGGGATTATAACTGGTGAGTTTCGGGCCCCTAGGCCGAAGAGGTCATAGCCTAGGATCACAAAAACCTGTTTATTTGGGCAATTTCAATGGTGGCGATTCTGACGTACATAAATCGCAGCTATGGCCGTTAGCAACATCGGAAGCTCACGAAATGTCTCATGCAGGTAGAAGACATATTGTTAGACTTGGACTCCAAAGATGGGTTCCCTACATCTCTGCAAACCAGAGTTACAGGGGTCCAAAATTGGTAAAATCCCTCATAGGCTTTCATTGGGCCTCCTATTTACAGTTCCAAAATCTCACACCATTTCAAAGGGCAATGGCTCAGCAGTGGCAAATTTTCTAGCATTGTAGGGACCCTTAGGGGGATCATGACTGGTGAGTTTCGGGCCCCTAGGCCGAAGAGGTCATAGCCTAGGGTCACAAAAACCTGTTTGTTTGGGCAATTTCAATGGTGGCGATTCTGACGTACATAAATCGCAGCCATGGCCGTTAGCAACGTCTGAACCTCACGAAATGTCTCATGCAGGTAGAAGACATATTGTTAGACTTGGACTCCAAAGATGGGTTCCATACATCTCTGCAAACCAGAGTTACAGGGGTGCAAAAGTAGTAAAATCCCCCATAGGCTAGCATTGTAGGAACTGTTAAGGGGATCATAACTGGTGAGTTTCGGGCCCCTAGGCCGAAGAGGTCATAGCCTAGGGTCACAAAAACCTGTTTATTTGGGCAATTTTAATGGTGGGGATTCTGACGTACATAAATCGCAGCCATGGCCGTTAGAAACGTCTGAATCTCACGAAATGTCTCATGCAGGTAGAAGACATATTGTTAAACTTGGACTCCAAAGATGGGTTCCATACATCTCTGCAAACCAGAGTTACAGGGGTGCAAAAGTAGTAAAATCCCCCATAGGCTTTCATTGGCTCCCTATTTCACTTTCCAAAATCTCACATCTTTTCAATGGGCAATTGCTCAGCAGTGGCAAATTTTCTAGCATTGTAGGAACTGTTAAGGGGATCATAACTGGTGAGTTTCGGGCCCCTAGGCTGAAGAGGTCATAGCCTAGGGTCACAAAAACCTGTTTGTTTGGGCAATTTCAATGGTGGCGATTCTGACGTACATAAATCACAGCCATGGCCGTTAGCAACGTCTGAATCTCACGAAATGTCTCATGCAGGTAGAAGACATATTGTCTGCAACACATCTCTGCAACACAGAGTTACAGGGGTGCAAAAGTAGTAAAATCCCCCATAGGCTTTCATTGGCTCCCTATTTCACTTTCCAAAATCTCACATTTTTTCAAAGGGCGATGGCTCAGCAGTTGCACATTTTCTACCATTGTAGGGACTCTTAGGGGGATCATGACTGGTGAGTTTTGCCACCGCTGAGCCATTGCCCTTTGAAATGTTGTGAGATTTTGGAACGTGAAATGGGAGACCCAATGAAAGCCCATGGGGGATTTTACCACTTTTGCATCCCTGTCGGCCACTAGCCAATCGGAAGAGGCAGAGAGGAGAGGGGCGGCGCAGCAGGAATGGAGGATGCCGCAACGTCATAGCTGGGGGCGGTGCTGGGCACAATGCGTCAGCGCACGCTGCCCGCCGCCCCCTTTGCTCGCCGGAGTCTTCTTCTATGCTGCGCATCTGCACTGACTCTAGCCAGCGCGGCCAAAGGAAGGGAGACCAGGAGGAGCCCCAGACACCGCCGCTGGAACTGGAGGGAGGTGAGTGGCACCTACACCTAACTACTCTATACCTGGCTAACTATACTGAAGGTCCCTACACCTAACTACACTATACCTGGCTAACTATACTGAAGCCACCTACACCTAACTACTCTATACCTGGCTAACTATACTGAAGGCACCCACACCTAACTACACTATACCTGGCTAACTATACTGAAGGCACCCACACCTAACTACACTATACCTCGCTAACTATACTGAAGGCCCATATACCTATCTACCTATACTGAAGGCACGTTGTGAGAAAACGCGGAAAAGCCGCCGCATATGCCAAGAACGAGGCGGCTGATTCCGCGTCCAAAGCGGCGGTTTGCACGCATGGACACGCGTCTGGTAGTATGGTGGAATGCGGAAAAGCCACTGCATGTCCTGACAGCAAAGCGGCTGCTTGCATGCGGCGGCGTGTGCTTGGTGTGGCTGGGTCTGTTAGTGCACCTAGACAGATGGAGAGCTATGCATGCGCGGGCCTGAATGCAGGACCTTTATACCAGCAGGGGAAGTGTCAGCTGATCAGGAAGGTCAGCTGACTCCTGTAGGACTCATGATTGGCTGAATGGTTCGGGCGGGGCAGCAGAGTCCAGCAACTATATATTCTGCTGCTTGTCAGTTGCTGGTTGTCTGCCATTGCTAACACTTGCGTGAAGGCACTCAGACCTTAGCTAGACCCGACAGTGTGCCAGAACCGGCTGGAGCTGGGAATCCACACTGAGTCAGATTCTTGATAGCTTAAAGTACTAATTGTATGGTATTATTTGTTAGACCAGTTCCAGGGTGTTGAGATCAAGGCCCTCACACCCCAGACTAGGAATACTGTGTATCCTCTGTGTATTCTCTAGACTAGTTCCAAGGGTGTTGTGAATACGGACCTCACACCCAAGACTAGGAAACTGTATTATCTTTTATGTTGTGCTCTAGACTAGTTCCAGGGTGTTGTGAATACGGACCTCACACCCAAGAGTAGGGAACTGTATTATCTTTTATGTTATGCTCCAGACTAGTTCCAGGGTGTTGTGAATACGGACCTCACACCCAAGACTAGGGAACTGTATTATCATTTATGTTATACTCCAGACTAGTTCCAGGGTGTTGTGAATACGGACCTCACACCCAGACTAGGTTGTGTTATTACTGTGTTATGTTAGCCCAGTTCAGGGCAAAGCCTTATATATTAGCAGCAGGGCTTCCTGCGCCCCAGCCTTGGTCCCTCGCTCAGGGGTCCACAGGCTACAGGAATCTCACCCACCGCTCAGGGGTGAATTCCTCGGGAGTATAGACCACCAGCTCCTCTAGTGGTCTTTACTCAGAGTTGTTACTGTTGCACCAAACACTTACACTCTCCCTGGTGTCTAGAGGTTAGACATATCTGATTATTGACGATTCCGCAGATCCTCAATAATCGGGTATATCTGTATTTTTGAGGATACTGCGGATCGCCAAGGATCAGATTCTCTCTCTGGTTGCTGACACCGATCGTTACAGAATGGCAGACCGAACCCAAATGGACGCACTGTATAGCCATGTTGAAGTCCTGACCACCGCGGTAAACCAACTTTCCGCGGCAGTTTTGAACCAACAGACCCAGATATGTCAGATATTTGGGGCTATTTCAGGACTTCAATCAGTGCGATCTCCTCTTAGCACAGACATACGTATGCCTGTACCTGAAAAATTTTCTGGCGACAGATCTGATTTTCGGAACTTTAGAAATAGAGTGTTATCATACTTTGAGTTAAGGCCTAATTCGTCTGGAACCGAGGCACAGAGAATTACGTTCATTAAGACTCTGTTGTCAGGGGATTCCCAGACCTGGGCATATGGTCTTCCTATTGGGCATCAGGCCTTGACCTCGGTCGATGAATTTTTTGAGGCTATGACTATGATTTACGATGACCCAGACATCGCCTCGACTTCTGAACGGAAGCTTAAGCTTCTGCGTCAGGGCAAAGGTCCGGTGGAAAATTATGCTGCGGAGTTTAGGAGGTGGGCAGTCTCGGCTAGATGGGATGCATTCGCCCTCCTAGACTGTTTTTTGGACGGATTGTCAGATAATATTCATGAGGTAATGATAGGCCATCCTGAGCCCGAATCATTGGATGAGGCAATCTCTTTGGCCATACAGATAGATCGCCGTTTGCGCCACCAGAGACAGATTCGTGGTAGAGTGGCCAGAAGGTCTATCTTACACGACTCTTCTCGGTCTCCCTCACCTCCAGGCGAACCTATGCAAATTGGATACACAAGGTTGAATCTGGGGGAAAAGAGTCGCAGGAGCCCAAAGAAGAACGCTTTACATGGTTCCACTAGGCCAGACAAAAGCTATCGCCTAGGATTAGTCAAAATCATAGGTAAGCAGGGTTCATCCCTGAACGATGGTCGGCTGATCCTTCCTTGTTCGGTTACGTGGGAAGGTCGGACCAAGTCCGCAGATGCCATGGTGGACTCGGGTTCATCAGCGAACCTCATCGATTACGATTTTGCCAAAAGTCTGGGGATACCGTTATCTGCACCCGACCGGCAGATTTCGGTCACTGCAGTGGACGACTCTCCATTGCACAGTGCCCAGTTTCTTTCCCAAACCCCCCTACTGTCATGTTGTTTAGGGGCAGTGCATGAAGAGAGTTTACAGTTCCTGGTCCTGCCGATGAAAGGGTCTGCTGTTGTTTTCGGTATGCCCTGGTTGCAACTCCACTCTCCACTGATTGACTGGGCTTCAGGACAGTTACTGAACTGGTCAGCTCATTGTCATGAGCACTGTTTAAAGAAGGGCGAGGTGGATAAAACCAGGATACAGGTCGCAGGAAAGGCAGGACAGTGTACAGTTATTTCTAATGGTTCCTGTTCCTCACGGTTCCCTCTCATGCATAAATCTGATAGCAAAAGCCCCAAAGCAGACACTTTAGACAGGGGGTTTTGGCCCAAAACCATTCTACCACCAAAAAAACAGGCTGACAAAAAATCATTTCCTGTGTCCCCGCCCGGGGCAGCGCTGCAGGTGGATTCCACTCCCTCCCTCCCTGGGTGGATTAATGGCCGGCCTGAGTATGAGATAAAAGGAAAATTCTCTAACTTACGTCCTGGAAAGCCAGGAAGGAGATGTCCGGAGTCCACTCCTCAGGAGGGGGGTACTGTGAGAAAACGCGGAAAAGCCGCCGCATATGCCAAGAACGAGGCGGCTGATTCCGCGTCCAAAGCGGCGGTTTGCACGCATGGACACGCGTCTGGTAGTATGGTGGAATGCGGAAAAGCCGCTGCATGTCCTGACAGCAAAGCGGCTGCTTGCATGCGGCGGCGTGTGCTTGGTGTGGCTGGGTCTGTTAGTGCACCTAGACAGATGGAGAGCTATGCACGCGCGGGCCTGAATGCAGGACCTTTATACCAGCAGGGGAAGTGTCAGCTGATCAGGAAGGTCAGCTGACTCCTGTAGGACTCATGATTGGCTGAATGGTTCGGGCGGGGCAGCAGAGTCCAGCAACTATATATTCTGCTGCTTGTCAGTTGCTGGTTGTCTGCCATTGCTAACACTTGCGTGAAGGCACTCAGACCTTAGCTAGACCCGACAGTGTGCCAGAACCGGCTGGAGCTGGGAATCCACACTGAGTCAGATTCTTGATAGCTTAAAGTACTAATTGTATGGTATTATTTTTTAGACCAGTTCCAGGGTGTTGAGATCAAGGCCCTCACACCCCAGACTAGGAATACTGTGTATCCTCTGTGTATTCTCTAGACTAGTTCCAGGGTGTTGTGAATACGGACCTCACACCCAAGACTAGGGAACTGTATTATCTTTTATGTTGTGCTCTAGACTAGTTCCAGGGTGTTGTGAATACGGACCTCACACCCAAGAGTAGGGAACTGTATTATCTTTTATGTTATGCTCCAGACTAGTTCCAGGGTGTTGTGAATACGGACCTCACACCCAAGACTAGGGAACTGTATTATCATTTATGTTATACTCCAGACTAGTTCCAGGGTGTTGTGAATACGGACCTCACACCCAGACTAGGTTGTGTTATTACTGTGTTATGTTAGCCCAGTTCAGGGCAAAGCCTTATATATCAGCAGCAGGGCTTCCTGCGCCCCAGCCTTGGTCCCTCGCTCAGGGGTCCACAGGCTACAGGAATTCACCGCTCAGGGGTGAATTCCTCGGGAGTATAGGCCACCAGCTCCTCTAGTGGTCTTTACTCAGAGTTGTTACTGTTGCACCAAACACTTACACTCTCCCTGGTGTCTAGAGGTTAGACATATCTGATTATTGACGATTCCGCAGATCCTCAATAATCGGGTATATCTGTATTTTTGGAGATACTGCGGATCGCCAAGGATCAGATTCTCTCTCTGGTTGCTGACACTGATCGTTACACACGTATACCTAGCTACCTAAATGTTGGTAGATCTCCTGGGCTTGGCAAATTTTAAAGTAGCTTGCGAGCCGAAAAAGTGTAGGCACCCCTGCCCTAGGCTATGACCTCTTTGGCCTAGGGGCCCGAAACTCACCAGTCATGATCCCCCTAAGAGTCCCTACAATGCTAGAACATTTGCCATTGCTGAGCCATAGCCCTTTGAAAAGATTTGAGATTTTTTAAAGTGAAATAGGGAGCCTAATGGAAGCCTATGGCAGAATTCAGCACTTTTGCACCCCTATAATTCTGGTTGGTTATCATCATCACCCGCCGACATTAGCAGTTAATAGCAAAGGCCCCTTACATCCTAGCAACACCAAATTTGCAGGATATGTTAAAAACATAGCAGGAAACAATATTTAACGGACTTCCTAGGCCACAAATGTGAAAAAAGTTAAATACCTTTTCATAATCCAGATCCATGGAGGACGCCATCCGCGCCCTCCCGTTCATTCCCCCATGGCTCCCGCAGTAATACCGGCCCCGGTCGAGCCCCGACCCCTCCAAACGGGTCGGGTTCTTATTCCCTCCTCAATATGGCCGCCACAGATTGCCGCTACTGTGCAGTCTGCATAGGCGCGATTGCGGCTGCGCAGCTCCAGGCCCTCCTCCTGCCGCGTCATCAATATGCGTGCATACATCGGACGCATCGGGAGGAAGTGCTAGAGCTGCGCAGCCGCAATCGCGTCTATGCAGACTGCGCAGCCACGGCAATCTGTGGCGGCCATATTGAGGGGGGAATGAGTTGAGAACCCGACCCGTTCAGAGGGGTCGGGACTCGACCAGGGCCATTATTAGTGCTGGAGCCATGGCGGAATTAACGGGAGGGTGCGGATGGCGTCCTCAATGGATATGGATTATGATAAGGTGTTTAACTTTTTTTCACATTTGTGGCCTCGGAAGTCCTTTAAAAAATGTTTTTATTTTTTTTATTTGCTGTGCGTGGGAAATCTGAAAAAAAAAATGGCGTGGGGTCCCCCCTCCCGAGCCTCTGTAACCCCTTGTCCCCCATGCAGGCTGGGATAGCCAGAATGCGCAGCCCCGGCCGACTGGGGCTTCGCACCCTGAGCTATACCAGCCCGCATGGTCCATGGTATGGGGGGCTCCGGGGGGGAGGGGCGGCCAAGCCTTCCCCCCCCCCCGGAGCCCTTGTCCAATCCATGGACAAGGGGCTCTTCCCCACCTCCGGTGCCCCAGGAGGAGGTGGGGGCGACGACTCCCTGGGGGGGGTTCATGGTGGCATCTGGGAGTCCCCTTTAAGAAGGGGACCCCAGATGCCCACCCCCCTCCCAGGAGAAATGAGTATAGGGGTACAAAGTACCCCTTACCCATTTCAACAAAGGGTTAAATGAAATAAAAACGCAACCACGAGAAAAGTATTTTATTATTCTAAATTAACCATACATACTTACCTGTACCTTTAAAAAAGTTTTCCCACGCCAATATCCACGGTAAATGATCCAAAGAACTGTATTCTCTTATGTTGCGATCTTCAATTAAGTTGATTGAAGATCTCCGACGCCTCCCACATAGCAGAGAATGCGTCCTTTCGGACGCATAGCTGTCGGCTCCTGCTGTCTCTCCCCCACCTCCTCACCTGTCACTCTCACCTAGCCTGGCACCCATGGGTGCACTGGGTGCCAGGCTAGGTGAGGGTGACAGGTGCAGGCAGGTGGGGAGAGACAGCAGCGGAGCTGGCAGCTTCACATCCTGCTCAGGACGCATTATCTGCTATACTAACGGTTCTTGAATCATCCGGTTCTTTTTAATGAATCGGTTCTTTTTTTTTTATGAATTGGCTCATTTTACTTTGAAACTTTAAAATTGATTTTCTCAAAAAGTATATGGTCTTTTTGAAAAAAAAAATTTCCTCTTGTTCCCACTATTTCACTTAACATTCCCAACAGTTTTGGTGTTTCTACTATGTAAGGGGACTTTGCTATTAACCGTTAAAGTCAGCGGCCATTAACCCATTTGCGTTCCGTCGTTTTCACTTGAGAAATGTTCACCTCCCATTCATTAGCCTATAACTTTATCACTACTTATCACAATGAACTGATCTATATCTTGTTTTTTCCGGCACCAATTAGGCTTTCTTTGGGGGGTACATTTTGCTAAGAGCCACTTTACTGTAAATGCATTTTAACAGGAAGAATAAGAAAAAAACCGAAAAAATTGATTATTTCTCAGTTTTCAGCCATTATAGTTTTAAAATAATACATGTCTCCATAATTAAAACTCACTTATTGTATTTGCCCATATGTCCCGGCTATTACACCATTAAAATTATGTCCCTATCACAATGTATGGCGACAATATTTTATTTGGAAATAAAGGTGCATTTTTTCCGTTTTGCATCTATCACTATTTACAAGTTTAAAATAATAAAAATATAGAAATATTTCATCTTTACATTGATATTTAAAAAGTTTAGACCCTTAGGTAAATATTTACTTTTTTTTTTTTATTATTGTAATGTTTTTTTTTTTTTTTATATTAAACATTTTATTTGGGTAGTTTTGGGAGGGTGGGCGGTAAACAATATGTTTATAATGTAAATGTGTGTTGATTTTCATTTTTTTTAACTTTTTTTTTTGTCAAACCACGTTTTATTGAGCAGGTAAATAATGAATAAACGTTGTTACATCATCCATAAATGCAATAAAACTGTGGCAGATATCGAATTTTAACAGAAAAAAAAACAAGAACATATAAACATCAGCAGTATTGTTGATTAACAATATCAGAGCTTGTTCCAAGTTTTGGATGCAGACAGTATACGTTTTACATTATGTAGTATATAAGACTATGATAGAGAGATCCTCCGCCAGTAGAGAAAAGGGAGTTGAGCATACCCAGTATTAGTATATAACAATCAGGTTAGGGAAGAGACTGTTTACCTAGATTCTAGTTCTAATTGAGGAGAGCCAAGCCATCCATATTCTATTATATTTAGCCTCTGCACCTCTACGTTGATACACAGCTTTACGGAGTGGGAGGACTTGATTAACAGATCTGATGAGGTCTGAGCATGTGGGTACGGTTGCAGCAATCCAGTGTTTGGTGAGTAATTTACGAGCCATGTGCATTACTTCAAGTAAAAAGAACTTGGTGTATTTATCAGTAATGGAATCAGGAAAAATACTCAGCAAGCACAATTTAGGATCACATTCAATTGAGCATCCCATATAGTCATTAAGGAATTTAACAACTTGCAGCCAGTAAAGATTAACGTTTGGACAGCTCCACATTAAATGGAAAAAGGTACCAGGCGCAGTGACACATTTGGGGCAGTATGTTGATGCTCCCGGTTTGAATTTAGCTAAACGAATTGGTGTGAGGTATGCTCGATGTATAATGTATAGGTACTGCAGCCTATCTGGTTTGTGTGGCGAGACCTTAACAACCTTCTCAAGAGTTTCCTCCCATTCTTCCTCCTCAATTTCACCCACATCAGTTGTCCATGCTATACGTTTAGTATTGAGTTTGCATTGTGCTGTGGGTAAAATCAGGGAGTGATATAGTAAAGAGATTAGTTGTTTAGGGGAGGGGCCATTGATTATTCCTAGTATATCTGAGTCTTCTGGAGGGGGCGGTATTTCTTTTAATTGGGCGTAAAATGCATGTCTAAACTGCAGGTATTTATAAAAAGCAGATTGCGGTAGATCAAAGTCCGTGGAGAGCTGAGGGAAGGATTTCATTCTGCCATCGGTTATGATTTGGTGTAGGTATACAATTCCCTTATTTACCCAGTACTTAGAATCTGACAGTTTCATAAATTCTCTGAGGTTGGCATTCTCCCATATTGGGATCTGATTAGGTTTATCATCTAGTTTAAGAAATTTATGTGAGCGTTCCCAGACAGAGAACATTTGTTTCAGGGTGACCGGTAGGGATCTAAAATTAGGTATACCGCCTGTACCCTTAAGCAAATTGTATAAAGGGTCTGTATTTGCAAAAGGTAAGCTAGTAAACAGTAGTTGCTGTATTAGTAGTTTGTCATCTCGGAAGCCTGTATACAGATGCGATAGTTGTGCTGCGAGGTAGTATAAATAGCAGTTAGGGAGAGCTATTCCACCTACAACTTTTGGACATTGCAGGGTAGATATTGCCAGCGATGCCGCTGTTTGGCCCAGATAAACTGAGTTAGAGCAGAGTTAAGTTTAATAAAGACAGCAGGTGGGAGAAATATGGGAGAATGCCATGTTACATAGAGAATCTTGGGGAGTATCATCATTTTAAACAGGTTGGCCCTGCCTACTACAATAAGAGGGAGCTTTTCCCATGCCCTCAGTTTTCCACAAACCGCATCCAGTAATGGTTCTAAATTAATCTTGGGGAAGTCTGAGGGGGACCTAGAAATTAAGATTCCCAGATATTTAAAAGAATTGACCCACTGCAATGGAGATTTAGTTTGTTCTAATGTAGGGGGAAATAGATCTATGGGCATTAGGTAGGATTTGTTCCAATTGATCTTGAGACCGGCAAAATGGCCAAAATCCGTAATAGTGGAAAGAACATTGCTCAATGAGTCTCCAGGATCAGACAGATATAGCAGCATATCGTCCGCATATAGACTGATTTTTTCATGTAAGATTCCTTTTTCCCATCCTCTGATCCCGGGATGTGATCTGATCAAGATGGCTAGTGGCTCTAGGGCGAGATCAAAAAGAAGTGGGGAGAGGGGACACCCTTGGCGGGTGCCCCTGTGTAATTCAAAGGTAGAGGAAAGCCACCCGTTAACCTTAATTCTGGCCACTGGTTTAGTATATAACAGCTGTACCCATTTAATATAGGATTCCCCAAACCCCAGACGTCTCAAAACCGCCAATAGGAAGTCCCACTCCACAGTATCAAATGCTTTTTCAGCATCTAGAGATATAAGCACTCGTGTACCAATATTGGAGTGTTCAGCCTGCAGGTTAAGATACAGACGTCTGAGGTTTAATGCCGCTGAGCGGCCAGGGACAAAACCGGTCTGGTCTCGGTGTATTAAGAGTTGCAGGACTGTGTTTAGTCTGCGTGCCAGAATTTTCGCTAGAATTTTAGTATCATTTTGGATAAGAGATATCGGGCGATAAGAACCACACTCAGCTGTGTTTTTCCCAGGTTTAAGTATAAGTGAAATTACTGCCTCTCTCATGGTATATGGTAATATTTCTTGGTTAAGTGCAGATTGGTATAGTCGCTGGAGGTAGGGCGCTAATTCCTTAGAGTATAACTTGTATAATTCTATGGGTAAGCCATCAGATCCGGGGGTTTTCGAGGAGGGGAAAGAGGAGATAGCATCACATATCTCATCAATCGAGATTGGAGCATCGAGCAATTGTACCTGTGACTCATTGAGTTGGGGGGTAGGGATATTGGCCAGATATTCTGTGATCTCCTGGACAGTTTTTGACGCCTGTTTGGTATACAAATTCTCATAAAACTCTAAGAATCTAGACAATATATCAGACGGGTCAGTTGTTTCTTGCCCATTAATATCCAGTATTGAGGCAATT
Source organism: Hyperolius riggenbachi (assembly GCF_040937935.1). Taxonomy (NCBI): domain Eukaryota; kingdom Metazoa; phylum Chordata; class Amphibia; order Anura; family Hyperoliidae; genus Hyperolius; species Hyperolius riggenbachi. The sequence continues at coordinate 606,133,168 of NC_090646.1, read as the reverse complement.
ACTTGGGGGGCTTCGCGCTGCCTAGATATTTTAGCGAGTAATGCACCACACTGATCACCCATCTCATACCAGGTCTGGCGTGCATATAATATTTTCCTGTTAGCCTTTTCCTTTAGCAAGTTCTCATATTCGCGCAGTTTAGCCCTAAATTCCATCTCTGTTGCAGGACTGGGAGACTGGGAGTATTCCAATTCTGCAGTTCGGTATTTCTTTTCTGCCCACTGCACTGATGCCGCATTATTGGATTTAATACGTTTGATTTCTTTTCGATAGAGGTCTTTAAGAAACATCTTAGTGACGCTCCAAGTGGATGTAAATTGCACAGACTCACATTGCTGGTCAATAAATCTATGTATTGATTGCAGAACATGCGCTTCTTGTGAGACACTATGTAACCAATATGGACTAAGTTTCCATAGATCTGCCCTAGGTGGGAAGAACCATCTAAAGGTCACTTTACAGGGCGCATGGTCTGATAAAACAGGTATACGGTATTTGATTTCAGTGCAGTTAGGCAGCAAGATTTTACTAACCAATATATAATCAATCCTTGATCTGGTGTGATGCGTGGCAGAGTAGCATGAATATGCTGGTGTACTGGGGTATTTACTGTGCCACACATCAACCACAGAAACCAGGTCAAGTATACGCACTATCTTAGAGGGGGATTGTGATTGCTGCGTCATTGGAAACTTGTCTAGGTGGGGAAAAAACATATAATTAAAGTCGCCAAGCCAAATAGAGGGCAGATGTGGATAAGTTGCAGTAAAAGCTAGGGCTTTGTTAATTATCTCATACCGGAAGGGTGGAGGTATATATAGTGCTATTATTAACGTGGGTGTATTAAATATTAAGCAATGTAAGAAAATATATCGGCCCTCGGGATCTATTGCGCTTTGTATAATTTGAAAATGTACTCGCCTAGAAATGGCTAGGGCCACTCCACGAGATTGAGAATTAAAAAAAGACTGATAACACCACCCAATCCAGGGTCTATATATGGATCGGCGAAGGGGTTCATCAAGGTGCGTTTCCTGCAGTGCAAAGATATCCACATCTATCCTCTTGAGATGGTCTAAAATTGCTGTTCTCTTAACTTTATCCCTAATACCCCTGACGTTCCAGGTAAGGAAGGAAACTTTCTGGGTGCTCATCATGGAGGAAATTCAATGTAATGTAGCTGGTGGAGGATCCCTAACATGCCCAGTCTGCATAGGCATAATAGCTTAAACAACATAGCTGATTTGTGAGGATAACTATATACAAATAGCTCCTTGCCTTTAAAACTAGGCCGGAGCATTCTCACTTTAACACTTCTGACACGCAGCTCAGGTCCACACACAGTAGTGGGAGATAATTCTCGCAGAGAGTGTGATGAACAGCCGACTAAGTGTCAGAGGGGGTAATAAGGTAACCTTGAGAACATTGCAGGCGGAGGGCGAGAGCCCGCTCCCCAACTTTTAACTGTTGCAATACACTCATATTTCAAACAAGCCCAAATGTGGTCAAATATCGTGTCCGTTATACAGCACAAAACTGGGACATATGTCAGGTTACAGAGAGGGAAGGAGAGGGGAGAGAAGGGATAGAATAAACAGTGTTCTGTCAGCAGGGGATAAGGTACATAAAGCATTAAAGTTGCGTGCATAACGGATCATTTATAGCGCTTTTTGTAATAGCTACAGGGTAACCTGAAGTTGTAGTAGGTGTAAGGATACTACATTCCAGAGTTTCTCGCTCAGCCAGTGCTGGCATTGTGCTGCATCACATTTTAAGGAATAAAGTAGGCAGTTTAATAAAAGAGAATCTGCTTAGGTCACCATCTTAAGAGGGAGAAAAGGCTGCCTTTTCGGAAAAGACGGCCTGTTAATGCGTAGTAGACCGATTAAGTCCGCTCAGGCCCTGTTTTTAGCAGATCTTGTGTCCAGCCAGTCAATTACCTCCCGTGGCGTATCAAAAAAATAGGTCTTGCCGTCCGAGACCACTCATAACCGAGCGGGAAACAGCATAGCATACTGCAAATCAAGATTTTTTAGCTTCTTCTTCACATCTTGGAAACTGGCTCGCTGTTTCTGGGTTTCCAACCCAAAGTCAGGGAACAGTGAAATAGAGGCATTCTCAATCTGTATATTTCCTTTCTCTCTCGCTAAACGAAGGGCGGTGTCCCGGTCCCTGTAGTGGAGCATTCTAGCAATAAAGGTACGTGGAGGGGCACCGGGTAGCTTATTGCGTGTAGGCAGGCGATGGGCTCTTTCCACAGAGAAAGTGACAGTGAAGGCCTCCCTGCCATATTGGTCAATCAGGAGCTTTTCAAGAAAGAGTTCAGGTTGATCCCCTTCTATGTTCTCAGGGAGGCCCACTAACCTGATGTTGTTGCGGCGTAAGCGGTTCTCAGTGTCCTCCTGTCTTGTTATTACAGAATGTATCTGATTTCTCATGGTGGACATCTCGCGGGGAATGTGCTTGGTGTCGTCTTCAAGCTGTGAGATGCGCTGTTCAGCCGCCGTAACACGCTCTCGCAAGTTGCCCATGTCCGCTCGTAACAGTTAAATTTCGGTACGGACCTCCTCCACTTTTGCCGTGAGAGAGTCAGTAAGAGTTGCCTGCAGAGTAGTTATGGCCTCCAGGATACGAGTGGTCTCCGGATTATCAGCCGGTTCTCCTTCCTCGTGGCAGACGCCATCTTGGGGGCCATCTTGCGCTGCTTGCCGGTATTTGTCCAGCGGGCCTATAGTCGCTCCCTTCTCCTTCTCCTTGTCTTTTTTGGGACCCATTTTGGTAGCAATCGGATCAGCAGTCTTTCGGCAACAAGGTGTGGGTTGTTCAAACCACCTGGTAAAATAAGTAGGATGAAGACGGATAAAGACAGCTGGGGAGAGGAGCTCAGGAATCGCACGTCCGCTCACATGTCCAGTTCGGCCACGCCCCATTTTTTTTAACTTTTAGTTGTAGTATTACTTTTTGGCCCAAAGATGGCGGCCATGAGTTTTTTTTACATGACGTCACTCTAAGCGTAACACACGCTTAGAGCGACACATGGGGGAGGTAACAGCCAGAAAAGGCGCAGCTTCCGAGAGAAGCTGTCGCTTTTTCAGCGGGGGAGAGAAATCAGTGATCGGGCTCCATAGCCCAATTCACTGATTGCCTGGCTAACGAACCGCGAGCCGGGAGCGCGCGTGCACACCGCGATCGGCCGCGGGAGCGCGCGGTAGCGTGCATGGTTCCTGGACGTAGTTTCTGCATCCAGGAACCAAAATAGGTTAAAGTCTATGGGTGAACCGAACTTTGAAAAAAAGTTCCTGGTTCTCTGCGAACGCAAACCACCAAAGTTCGCCTGGAACCGTTCGCCGGCGAACCGTTCGCTACATCTCTACCAGTGACAGTCTCCCTCCCTAGTCCCTAATCACACAAACTAAACTGCCTAAAATACAATCTATCTACAATACAAAGCAATACAGGTGAATATCAAGTGTTGGAGTGTAAAAACGCTTGGTGTATTGAACAATAAATGAGCTACTTGCACAGACAAAAAGCACTGGAGCAATCTCTCAGTACAGTCAGTCAGTAAGTCACAAGCAGGACGAGTGAGGCAACATGGCGCCCGCTATTTATAGAGGGGGCTTGGCCAGGCTCCCCCTCTGTGATTGGCTGCAGTCAGAGGGCTGGGAGCCCTCTGATTCGCTTGTGAGGACTTGAGGTGACGTCACCCGCTGATATATTCGAGCTCGGATAGCTCAGATATCTCCGGATAGCTGATTGCTATCCGAATGCGCTCGGATAGCACAGCCCGGATAGCTAATACTATTCGAGCTTGGTATTCGAGCTCGAATAGTGAAAGAAGAGCTAGGATATCCGAGTATCTTGGATATCCTAGCTCGGATGATCATCACTGATTACAGGGGCTGCTTTCCTCTAGTTACACCCCTTAGTACTAACACCAGGGGAGCAGTGTGGGTTCCCCGATTAGTGCATCTTGGGTTACCTGGATAATAGCATAAACAAACCGAATGGGAGTACAGGTAATATTTGTTCACAAACTATGTCCCAGGGATCGGTTGAAAAGGGCGCCCGAGCTGCCTGTATGAAAAGGGCGCCGCCATAGACATCAATGTTATTTCTGGAAATATGGGCTACAAGGTGTAGAAAAGGGCGCCCGAGTTTTGATATAGGCTACAAGCGGGCTCCCCTTTGTAGCCCATATTTTTTCGGCTACAAGGTTTTCGGCTACAGTAGGGCTCCCATTTGTAGCCCATATTTTTTGGCTACAAGGTTTTCGGCTACAGCAAGGTGCCCCTTTGTAGCCCATATTATTGCCTTTTTTTTGTAGCCTATGTTTTTATATGGGCTACAAGTGCTGGAAGCCGAATTATTTCATTCCCCCACTATCCATGGCGGCCTGGAGGGGGAATAGTAATTTACACATCCCGGAGTTTTTTTGTAGCCTATGTTTTTATATGGGCTACAAGTGCTGGAAGCCGAATTATTTCATTCCCCCACTATCCATGGCGGCCTGGAGGGGGAATAGTAATTTACACATCCCGGAGTTTTTTTGTAGCCAAAGTTTTTATATGGGCTACAAGCACTGTAAGCCGAATTATTTCATTCCCCCACTATCCATGGCGCCCTGGAGGGGGAATAGTAATTTACACATCCCGGAGTTTTTTTGCAGCCGAAGTTTTTATATGGGCTACACCAGGCGCCTTTTTTTAATGTAGCCGAAGTTTTTATATGGGCTACACCAGGCGCCTTTTTTTTTTTTGTAGCCGAAGTTTTTATATGGGCTACACCAGGCGCCTTTTTTTTTGTAGCCGAAGTTTATATGGGCTACACCAGGCGCCTTTTTTGTAGCCGAAGTTGCTATATATGGGCTCCACCAGGCGCCCTTTTTTACTGGCGCCCTTTTCATGTAGACCCATGTCCCAACAAGGGACCTAACCTATATGTACAAAATAAGTGACATGAGGAGTCACTGGTCAATCAGCTGATTGATCAGTGACTCCTCACGTCACTTATTTTGTACATATAGGTTAGGTCCCTTGTTGGGACATAGTTTGTTACCTGGATAATGCCATGAGTTATATATGATAGCATGCGTATTGCTACTTGCCTAAGTAGTGTAATGCATGTTACCATAGCAACACGCTTGTTACCTAGGCAACATGGATTGCGCTAACTGCGCTACATATGCCACTCCACTGGTGTTAGCCCCAGTAACATTTCTGTGCACTGGGAAACTTTATAGAAAGTTAGTGCATGAGGCCCATCGTTTCAGAATGATTGGGAGGGAAGAGAGAGCAGGCAGCTGGAAATAGCTGAGGAGGAAATAGGAATCTCTAATTTCATGTCACAGATATCTTCCTATTTTAAGAACCTCAACATTTTGTTTTACAAAACTTGATGCATAATTCATATGAAATCCTCAGCTACCATTTAAACTACCAGACTAATCTCTAGATACCACCCAAACCTCTCCTCTGCTGTAGTCTACCTAGTCAGGGCACCACAGCTCACTGACTCCTTTAAACTTTTGTTTTCCCAGAATGGCTCATATGCAATAAACTTTTTGTCCTGAGATTTCTACTAAGAGATAATTTTTCATCTTCTATTTAAAATAACTTTCCAGGACTTTGCAATTGACAGGGTACATAAAAGTATGTGAAAAATAACTGTCAAAATTATTCAGAGTATTTTCTTTCTTACTGGTGGCTTATAAGGCCTTTTGTTGACAAGTTTTAAAATATCACCTAGGAGAAAACTCAGGAGAAAAAGTTAATTGTGTATGTGCCATAATGTAAGTTTTTTGGGCTGTGCCATCCCTCTTCAGAGAGGTTTAACCTCCTTGCCGGTTATCCCGAGCTCAGCTCGGGGTAACCTGCGCAGGAGGATTTCTCAGGCCCCGCTGGGCCGATTTGCATAATTTTTTTTTTGCTACATGCAGCTAGCACTTTGCTAGCTGCTTGTAACATTCGATCGCCGCCGATCCGCCTCTAACCGCCGCGCCGAGCCGCCCCCCCCCCCGCCCCAGACCTCTGCGCAGCCTGGCCAATCAGTGCCAGGCAGCGCTGAGGGGTGGATCGGGATTCCCTGTGACGTCCCGACGTCCATGACGTCGGTGACGTCATCCCGCCCGGTTGCCATGGCGATCGGGGAAGCCCTGCAGGAAATCCCGTTCTCAACAGGATTTCCTGCTTACTCTGATCGCCGAAGGCGATCAGAATGGGTGGGGGGATGCTGCCGCTCAGCGGCTATCATGTAGCGAGCCCTGGGCTCGCTGCATGATTGGAGAAAACATTTTTTTTTAAAAAGTTCTGCGCTGCCTCCTTGCCGGCGAGAATTAGACCGGCAAGGAGGTTAAGCAAGCAGAGTCGGCAGCAAGATCAGATGAGCAGAGGTACAAAGTCACTGAGCAGAAGAGTAGTCAGAACGAGCCAGAGTCATGCACAAATAATAACACAGTAATAGTAAATCTTTAAGGCTATCAAACAATTCCTATCTTGTGTGAAATCCCCGGTTTCCTCCCGGATCAAAGCACATCGGAACTATCTAAGGGTCTCAGCGCTAGCACAGAGTATTCGCAACAGCAGACAAGTTGCGAGTGATTCAGCTAGGCTTTTGAAGCAGAGGAGAACCTTCAGGCACGCCCCCCTCCTATCAACCAATGAGGAGTGGCGAGCGTCTCCTCTGACGTCAGCCGACCGGCCGGTCAGCTGACGCGCCTCCTCCCCGCATAAAGGTCCTGTCTGTGCTCGCGCGCACGCGACAAAGCAACCCTATGTGCAACTGACAGACCCGTCCTCGGCATGCTAGACGCCTGAGGCACGGATACATTGCTAAACAGGGAGCTGGAGGCAGCTGCGGTGGTAGCGCTGCCTCTCCAGCGTTTGTTACAGGAGCTTGTTGGTAGGAACATCGGGGCTGTGCTTCTCTTCAGGCAAGAGTACAGCTGTAGTGCGCCTGCACGAGTATGGCCACGCCTACGCAGTAAGCCAGAGACACTCCTACATAAGTGGCCACACTCGTACCTGAAAAAGAACGCGGCCCGAGGTTTCAGAGGCTCACGGGCAGCAGCGCAGGACAGTGTGGAAAGGCTTCCCTCTTCTTAGGTAAGTATTTACTTTGTAAAGTCTTGAGTTCTCTTTAACTGCAAGTGTAAAGCACCACAGGCAATGCTGGTGCTATATAAATCTTCAGAGGCGTAGCAATAGGGGTTGCAGAGGTAGCGTTCCTTGGGCCAGAGGGGCCCCATGGGGCTCTTCCTCAACCAAAGTATTAGCTGTTTATTGGTCCTGTGCTGGTAATAATCACTTCTATAGATGCTTTGAATAGTAGTAACCATTAACAAGCTGTTTCCCATCCCCTTCTTGCACCTCTGACACTGTAGTTGCCATTGGCAGGTTTTGTTGCGCCGTATCATCAAGTGTTACATATAGAGTGCTTGGGGGGCCCCATGTAAAACTTGCCCCGGGGCCCATAGCTCCATGGCTATGCCACTGTAAATCTATAATAATTATAATAATAATAATTATTATTATTACACTAACATTTTCTGCTGAGCTTTACAGAATCTGTCCTTCATAATTTAATACCTACCACAGTCTTGTCTCCCTATCATACGTGGTCCTGGGCCAATTTTGAAGAGGAAGCCAATTCATTTAGAAGTCTGTTTTTAAAATGTGGAAAACTAGGGTGCCGACCATAAAAAAAGAATACAATAATAAAGATAGAAAATAAATAAAATATAATAACAAAAAAAGGCAAATCCTGTTGACGAGAGGATTCCTGAGGCTAAAAAGCCTTGGGAGATACCGGCGGTAATGCGCGATAATCTCACTTCTGACACCAAGCCAAACTATAAGTGAGGCTCTCTAGCGCTCACTTCCTGTGGCGGAAATATGAACTGCAAGGAAGTGTATTGAAAAAATACACTTCCGCACATGTGCACCATAAACACGAAAAATGTAAAAATATCTGCGGCTCCATTGACTTACATTACTTCAAGTCAAAGCACGTCACCACGGATATCGGTAATGCGCTAATGCTTTCGCTTCAGATCAGTTTCTTCCACTGCGTGGCATAGCGCTGCATCCAATCTGAAATGTCCCATAGATTTTCATTGGGTTAGCTTTACCCTACGGTAAAAAAGGGTAACGCAATGCGATGAAAACATCCAAGTATGAAAGGGGCCTCAATTTGCTCCCTAATGAATAAGTATATTGCAAATAGAAATCTGACAATGCAAATCCTATCAGCAAAACGATTGCCCCAATCGCTCAAAACACCAACCTTTTCACCACCAGGTAGTCAACCAGCCAACACCCGGATCCCTGCACAAGGTGTCAAATCCAATGTAGAAGATACAAACAACTGGGTCTTCACCTGGATTTATCCAATTATAGCTTGGTTTATTTGTAATACAGATACTAAACAACACAATGTTTCAGCACACAGGCCTTTATCAGATGCTTTTGATAAAGGCCTGCGTGCCGAAACGTTGTGCTGTTTAGTGGCTGTGTTATAAACCAAGCTATAATTGGATAAATCCAGATGGAGACCTAGTCGTTTGTATCGTCTGCAATGCAAATCCTATCTCCTGCACCATTGACTCATCAATGAAAGGACTTGCCAAGATTTGGTAAACATCAGCAATTAATGAAAAGTCACATTATCACTGACTTGCAAGTTTATCAGCGTACCCCAGGGCCGGTTCTACCTACAATGGGGCCCCAGGGCAAAAGTAACTTGAGGGTCCCCCTAGCACAGCCCCACCCCCCACCGCAGATTCACCACCCTGGGCCAGACCCCGTCCCACCCCCCAGTCACACAATATCATTAGGTATCCATCATCTATCAGTATTGGTGGAGTCCCCATGATCCCCCTTCTCTTTTACCCTACAAATACAGAGTTTTCACATGGAGCCTTATCTAATCCAGGCAGGACACATAAGGCAGCATCGTACTCTATTCTCTGGACTTCTTCTCTTCCTCATTCCCTGCAGGCATGAATAGGGTTACCATAGCTGGAGAGGAGGGGGGAGACGCCATGGGGGCCCCTACAGGCTTTGGGGCCCTGGAGCAATTGCCTCCTGTGCCTTTATGGAAGCGCCGGCACTGGCGTACCCAGATGGTTTTTACTTTTCATTTAGATCTGGTGTGATTGGGATAAGAATAGAAAGATCTATCGGAGAGCATGACGTGCTCTGGGAGGAGTAACAGCATCCATGACCCCGTGACTTAATGATCAGAAGAGATTGCGGTTCCCATGGAGGTTAGATTGCAATAAGACATTGCAATAAGACAATCACCCAGCAAGATGATAGAATTTTATAGTCATCCTGGCAGCCAAGACTGAAGATGGGAAAAATGAGCGCAGAGGATATTATTAAAGATAAAGACATTTCCAGAACCCAGAAACATACAATCATAAGACTGCCGGTGTTACAAGCTGAAGTAAGCATACTTGTAAATCCCAGAGAATACGATGAAGGATGCTTAATTATGATAAACCGCATGCTGTGGTGAGCATTTAGATTATGTTTAAAAAAATCGCTTGCGAGAGAATTTGTCGACTTTTCCTGCAGATATAAGCAAAAGACGTTCATATGTTGACTTACTCTTGATTTATGGAATCCTGAGTTGATAGGAATACAGGAAAATTGCATAGTAACGTGATTCTCTCCATGATTCTCCTGTGCTACTTATTACAGGAACACAATCGCTTAAAAAACTGCTGCATGCAGCTCAGGTGTGATCAGGAAAAATTGCAAAGCAATTACGTGAATGTTCCTACCAGATTTCCACTATGTACCCAACGTCCTTGCGTTTTGCAAACCGGTTGGAAACGTTGAAAAAAAGCAGAAAATCAGGTACAATGTGACCGGCTCTAAAGCTACGCTGTGCTGAGTGGTGTTACTTTCCCTGTAAGGGAATGTCATAACATCAAGACTTACTAGGAAATGATAGAATTTCTCTGAAATTCAGCTTAACCTCCTGAGTGATAATCCCGAGCTGAGCTCGGGGTATGTCGCGCAGGAGGAGTTCTCAGGCCCTGGTGGGCCGATTTGCATAATTTTTTTTTTGTTACACGCAGCTAGCACTTTGCTAGCTGCGTGTAACTTCCAATCGCCGCTGATCTGCCGCTACCCGCCGTGCCACGCAGCCCCCCCCCCCCAGACCCCTTGCGCAGCCTGGCCAATCAGTGCCAGGTAGCGATGAGGGGTGGATCGTAACTCCCTCTGACGTCACCACGTCCATGACGTCGGTGACGTCATCCCGCCCCGTCGCCATGGCGACCGGGGAAGCCCAGCAGGAAATCCCGTTCTGAACGGGATTTCCTGCTTACGCTGATCGCCGAAGGCGATCGGAGTGGGTGGGGGGATGCCGCTGCGCAGCGGCTATCATGTAGCGAGCCCAGGGCTCGCTACATGATTTAAAAAAGATTTTTTTTTTTTTAAAAAGTGCTGCGCCCCCTCCTGAGCGATATATTTGTATCGCCCAGAGGGTTAATATTTGCAGCCATTTTTAACTCGTTAGCGGTTTTAAACTAAAAATTTTGCTTGAAACTGCTCTTGCACTCTAAACCTCTGCCGGCAAATCTCATTTGGCTGCCTAGTGCAGCCAAAGGAGCGGGCAGCAGGGAGCAGTTATAGTTACCTGTTCTGGAAGGTCTCTTCTCTTCCTCCACCTGCGGCTCTGACCTTCCAACATGTGTTCTGGGTCACAATCACATCTGATCACATGATATTACATGTGATTTAGATCCAGGGGACCGGGTCAGTGCTACAGCTCCACCCAGCGGTGGAAGAGGAGTGATGGAAGAGTCTCTTCCATAACCCCTCTTCCAACACCGGGTGGCGCTGCAACGCTGATCCGGTCTCCTGGATCCTGATCACGTGTCATAGTATGTGATCAGAACCGAGAAGTAGTGATGGGAATTCTGGCTCTTTTAAGAGCATCGGCTCTTCTGGCTCTGCTCCCATTAAGGAGCCGTCTCCTATGGCTCTCAAACGGCTCTTCATTAAGGGCTCGTTTCCACTAGTGCGTTGCGGAATCGTGGCGAATCACCGCAGGCGAAATCGCATACGGGTGCGATTCCGCATGCGGTTTTTGCCACGATTTCGCATGTGATTTCGCATAGGTCAGGGTAATGCAATTTTAACCACGTCACTGCCTGTGTGAATTAACATAGGTACCTATGCGAAATCGCATGCGAATTCGCGGCAAAAAATCGCATGGGGAAAATGCATGCAATTTCCCTATTAAATACATTGTGTGCGATTCGCCTGCATTCCACACGCAGGCGAATTCTGAGGGCTCTGCCGTGCAGATTTTCTCCCCACACAAAAATGCTCCGCACAACGTACAAGTGGAAACAGGCCCATCCACTTGTATTGGCTGTGTGAATCCGCATGCGGACAATGCATGCGGATTCTCTATAGTGGAAACGAGCCCTAAATATCATTAGATGCCACTCAGATACGGAAGAAAAGCCCCGCCCCATCTCCATGACAACTCCAGGGTGCTTCTCTGAGTGGGGCAATCCCTCCTGCTGCTGCTCTGCTCTACAAGCTACAGGAGGACAAACCCTTTTTTACAGAGCAGAGCTGTGTGGGGTGGCTGAGGCATCGGCTCCTCCCCAGAAGTGCCTCCTGAGGCAAAAGTTTCACCCCGCCTCATGGGCGGGCCGGCCCTGCCTATAGATACTTTGAATAGTTGTAATCATTAACAAATTGCTTTCCACTCCCTTCTTGCACCTCTGACACTGTAGTTGCCATTGGCAGGTTTTGGTGCGCCGGATCAATGTAATGAGGGCTTGGGGGGCCCCATTGCAAAACTTCCATCGGGGCCCACAGCTCCTTAGCTACGCCACTGCCTTCCAGACACAAACCACTGACATACCGTTCTCAAAGGTTGCCCATATTTGCGAGACACAGGAAACCAGCGGTAACGGTTTGTCCTTTAGTGAGAAGTAAAGCAAGGCACTACACTATCCAGTTAAAGGGGTCCTGAACAGACAAGAAAACTGGAAATCTGATCTTACCTGGGGCTTCCAGCAGCCCCCCGTAGCCTGTGAGTTCCCCCAGCATCCTCTGTGTCCCCTCCACAGCTCTGTTGGTAGCTCCATTAGGTTCCCGACTTCAACGCTTAAAATAGGCTTTGGAGATACCGTCCGCAATGCAAGTAATCTCACTTGTGGCAGCCAGCCAAAAAATAAGTGAAGTTCTCTAGCGTTTACTCCCTGTGGCTGAGAAACAAATTGCATGGAAGTGTATTGTAAAAATACTCTTCCGTGCATGTACAATGCAAATCAGTTTAAGATATGTGCGTCGCCATTGACTTACATGACTTCTGGTCACCGCACATAGCTGCGGATGTCGAACGATAACGTACTGATACTTTCGTTTCAGATGCGATGCTTCTGGCGCATCGCATCAGGTATAAAATGCCGCATAGACTTTCATTGATTTAGCGTTACCCCGTGGGAAAAAAGGCTAAAGCAACGCAATGAATACGTTTTAGTGTGAAAGGAGCCTGAGTGAATCAACCTGATTGATTGCTGCATTCCAGACCCCCATCCATCCTCAGACCCCATCACTAAAGTAGATTTTTGCTGGCTAGAGAGGTTCGTTTAGTAGTCAGTGAGTTGTACAGATCCGTTTCTCAATGCCCCCCATGCAGTACTTCAGCTTCCATTTGCGCTTCGCTGGGCTCCGCTGTCCAGTAAAATTGCTGTAGCACCAAACTTACGGTCCACTCAGTGGAGTATGCAAAACGGATTTGTTAGAACGGACCGATGTGAACAGATCTATAGGTTAACATCAGATCCTTTTGCATCCATTAGGATCCGTTCCATTACGATCCGCTAATGGACCATTTTTTTAGTGCCAGTGTGAACTGGGCCATAGGGTTAGCTATCACCTGGGGAGGGGGAGTCTTAGGTTTAGGCATTGATAGAGGGAGGGCTCTTTGTGAGAGTAAGGTTAGGTTAGGTCAGTCAGAGTAAACTATGGATAAATATTACCAATATTATACTATATGAATTAACTAGTAGAATATCAGTAATTTTAGAAATACTTTACGAATAGCTATTTCCTGTGCCCTTTTTATTGGGCGCCTCTATTAAATGTCCGCCCTTAGCTTGCTCCATGACAAGCTATTCCTGCCAGCCAAGTTGCTCACGGACTGATGCTATGGACACAGCTCATCTAATCTCACAGTAAATGGTTAGTGCTGGCTCTGGCCTATAACACACTGAGCACATTCTGTACACACCTTATCTTGTAAATTACTTTTGTTCCCAGCTGTCATTCAGCAAGGAAAGTGATGGCACCATCTGACATATCTGACATACAAATAACCCTATCAACTGTATATGTCATTAGCTTCAGGTTCTTCCAGACAGTTTTAAGAAAATGCATTTAATGTGCATATATTATTGTCATTATTATTATGTATTTATATAGCCTTGACAGATTCTGCCACGTTTTAAGCAATAGTCCCTAAGTGCCCCTGAGAGGAGCTCACTCTCTAATCTTCAGTCATAGTCTAATGTCATCAGTTTAGTTTTCATTTTTGGAGGGGAGAGTGGGGATAATTAACTTCTCAGCATGTTTTTGGATTGTAGGAGGAAGCTTACTGTACTGAGAGAGAAGGGCCAATGGAGCTGCACGCAAGGAGCATGTCACAGTGGGAGAGGTAAGTAGAGAGAACAGTGCTTCTGAACAGCACTCGGTTCAATCACTCCACTGGGCTGTTCGCTGCCCAAGGAGTCCGGAAGGGGGGGGGGAGGGGGGGCAGGGTCATTTTACACACACTAGATTCGCGGCTTTCGGCCACGTTTCATCCCGTGTGGGGATCTGTTGAAAAGGGCTCCTGCCTCCTGAGCTGCCTGTATGAAAAGGGCTCCCCCATAGACATCAATGTTATTTCTGCAAATATGGGCTACAAGGTGGTGAAAAGGGCTCCAGAGTTTTGATATAGGTTACAAGCGGGCGCCCTTTTGTAGCCCATATTTTTTTTTTAGGCTACAAAGTTTTTGGCTACAAAAAGGCACCCCTTTGTAGCCCATATTTTTTATTCAGCTACAAGGTTTTAGGCTACAAGGTTTTTGATTCTGCTACAAAAGGGCACCCTTTTATAGCTGAGATTTTTGATTCGAGGGTGCAGGGGAGGTTAGGATTAGGCATCACAAGGGGGGGGGGGTCTTAGGGTTAGGCACCATCGGGGGAGGGTTCTGTGTGAGAGTAGGGAGCAGTTAGGTCATAATAATCACTTTTCTTAGCTATATCTAGAGCCCTTTTATAACCCAACAAATGTTGCCTAATAAATTAAACTAGCTATTTCGGCTACACCAGGTTCCCTTTGTAGCCGAATTAGGCATATATCGGCTACATCAAGCGCCCTTTGTAGCCAAAGTTGGCATATATGGGCTACACCATGTGCCCTTTGCAGCCGAAGTTGGCATATGGGCTACACCAGGCGCCCTTTGTAGGCGAAGTTGGCATATATGGGCTACACCATGTGCCCTTTGTAGCCGAATTAGGCATATATGGGCTACACCACGCGCCCTTTGTAGCCAAAGTTGGCATATATGGGCTACACCATGTGCCCTTTGCAGCCGAAGTTGGCATATGGGCTACACCATGTGCCCTTTGTAGCCGAAGTTGGCATATATGGGATACACCAGGAGCCCTTTTTTACAGGAGCCCTTTTCAAATAGACCCCTAGTGTGTGTAGACTGCTTAACATCAAGAACAACAGGGCTGTAATCAAAATGGGTGCAAAGACTACTCCATGGAAAGCATTTACAATGACGATCACTTCACTATAAGGCCGGTTTCATACCTGACAGCTGTGGTGTGATGCTCCGCCCCCTTGCATCGCACTGCAATGGCAAAAAAAGATTCATATGACACTGTGGCAGAATGCACTGACAGGGTCATGTGCATAGCGCCGCCCCCGTGCATGCCACTTGCATGACCCCCGCACGCCCTTTGCCGCCCGTTGCTGCCCCTCACCTAGAGACATACCTCCTGGTGGACAGGAAGTACGTCACTGGGATTCCCGGCTTCCCCGTCATATTTTCGTCAATCTGCGCATGCGCACTGCACCGCCGCTGCATCGTGCATTGACTTCAATGCATTCCGCCACCACTGCGTCACCGCGGAAGGTGCATAGTAACACGCTGTTGACTCTGCAGCGGGTACTCCTTCATTGCTATCATTATTGTCCCTATTTGCAGTCCCTATTTATTGTCCAGCGCTGCGTAATATGTTGGCGCTTTACAAATACAATAAATAAATAAATAAATAAATAAAAATAAATTGCTAGTGCATTACTCTGTGTCCAGAAAGAGTAACACATTGCAAAAAAAGGTGTAAAAGTGTAAAAAGGACTTAAATCTGTTCATTGCTATCAGTGAGTTTGTTCCAATCTTTGAGTCCGTTACGATGTTTGTTGGGATCTGTTCCCAGTTAGGTGATTATAACTCAGAGGTGCTAATACAGTATGTCTTTGGACTTGTAGTGGTCATTGTACTATTGTTTTAGCATCACTATTACAGAAATCAATTACATTTACATAGGGAACCCATTGTGGGTCTAATCTATCAAAATGTCTGACATAAAAATGAACTGTCCCAAATGCCCAACTGTAATCAATCTTATTCATACTTTCATTCCCCTTATGCAATTATCTGGAGCAAGACTCAACCCAGATAGTTTCTATGGGAATGCAGACAGTGATTGCAGCAGATGCTGTGATAAATGAGGTGCAGTATGGTTTAAAATACGCCTAATTTCAATACATTTAAAATGAGTCATTGGACAAAGCCTTCTTCCTAATGCTCATCCTAGCTTTCGTCCTCAACTGCTATTTTCTTCTTCTAATGAATGATCTGAGCTCTCAAAAATGCTGACGTCTTTTTTTCTTCTAGGATTCAGTCATTATGCTTTTTTGTCCACTGCAGGTTCTCTTGAACACACATGAGTATGCAAAGGAGCCAACACAGTACAGAACAAAGCAACATAAGGTAGATTTAATATCCAGAAATCTTGGTTCGATAAACAAAGGTTTTCTGGGTTGAAGAGCATCAAACTTGATATGCTATCTATCCTACACACATCACCTGTATTTATTAAAGGCTGTGTGTTAAGATTTGACCAAAAGACAAATCTCTCTCTAATCGAATCGGATTAGAGAGAGATCTGTCAGCTTCCCATACACCGCAGGCTGATTCCCAATCAATTTCATGCTGAAATTGGTTTAGAATTTGTTTGGAATCTAGCTTATTTAACACTGAACAAAAAGGCTAAAATGTTTTTTTAAATAAATATTCATATCTATATGAGGGAGATATTGGTTGCTTGGCAGTTGGAAACAGCCATTTCCCACAATGGCCTCAATTGGTTTTTAGTCTACTGATGGTTTGGTGTAAATCAATTGCATCAAAAGATAATTCACTAATAATAACCAAATGTTTTAGACCTGTTTTTAGACCTGGTCTAAAACATTCGGTAATTAGGTCGGTAAAGCAAGGGAAATGATCAAAAGATGCAATTCACAATCGAGTAGCTATGACTGGTCTAATCTCTGTCAGAAAAAAGTGGGCGTGGTTACTCCTTGTTTGCCTTTGTGAATTACATCTTTTGATCATTTCACCTTCTTTACTGACCTAATTACAGAATGTTTTAGACCAGGTCTAAAACATTACACCAAACCATCAGTAGACCAAAACCCATCAGTAGACTAGTCTAAACTGCTTAGTGCAGTGATCTGCAAACTCTCCAGCTGTTAAGGAACTACAAGTGCCACAATGCATTTGCCTTTATGAATCATGACTGTGGCTGTCAGACTCCCGCAATGCATTGTGGGACTTGTAGTTACTTAACAGCTGGAGAGCCAAGTTTGCAGATCACTGGCTTAGTGAATTGAGGTCATTGCAACAAGGCTCCCACAGTGTGATGGGTTTCACCACAATATCATCCGTACAGACCCCCCTGATGATCCATTTGAGAAAAGGTAAAGATTTCTCATGGGAAAAGGAGTCCGCTACTGAATGGGATGAAGTTCAGTCCTTGATTACAGTTCCTTGTTCTATTTTTTTCAGGAGAGCTGCCCCTGAGGTTCAACTGCCTCACTTGCCTACGTAGTTTGTTTGCCTTCACTCAAATTCATTGAAGGGCAATCGTTTTTATTTGAACATGTTTCCATTGTTTACTGCATAGGAATAGCAGATGCTTTTTACAGGTTGGCCTGTTTTCTCACCAAGTATGAAAAAAATTGGTGGAGGACAGATTTATAAGTACAACACAACTGGCAAACATTCAGCTCATGTTACAATCTAAGACGGAAGTAACAGAACAGCGATTGGTGAACCAGGTCAGAGGGATACAACGTTTTCTTAAGATGACAAATGAAGGTGAGCTATGACAGTCGATAAATCTAAATTTTCCCTAATGGAAACATTTTGGCAGCTGAAGAAATTGGCTGATAGTCTCCTATCATCGGCTGTTATTTATTCACTGTTTGGCCCAGAAAAGATTATTTTTATCATAACGGATAAAATGATTGGCAATTTTTTTGCTGGAAAATTGCCGCGTCTGAAGAGGCTTGTTTATAAACTCAAGAGTTTCCCATATGTCCTTTTCTCCTGCAATTTTCATGGTAGCAAATGAGAATTCTGGAGCTGGACAATCTTACATTTGCACACTCTTAAACAGATTACCGAACATTGGAGATGTAATCAAGCTTTTATAGGGTTTTCTCTTTCTTGCTAATCTCTTCCTGATGCTTCTACTTTAAAAGATATGTTAATCAGGCTAAAGAAATAGAACTTGCATTACCCTGAAGCATGGCCCACTTACTGCAAACGGCTTAACCCCTCGCTGGCGGAAGAGTCTGCTGTCGCAAAGAAGGATCGCTGGAACCGCAGCGAATCCTGAAAGGCATAAATAATAAGGCATCCCAGACTTTGTCTGCAATCTGAAATCCTAGTGAAGTGATCATGATTTTAATAAAAAAATGTGCTAGTAATTAACAAAGAAGATCTGATAGTGTTGAGGAGAAAGCATACCAGAAAGCAAATAAAGCATACCAGTCAACAGCTGTGCATAATGCAGGCTGTGAAGCGACTAGGCGTGCATCTACTAGTCAGCACTGTCCTTCAAATGCCAATCCACCTCCATAGCATAAGTGCTGAATCAGAGGTATAAAAAACGGGCGGAGCTGCCCTTGCAGCTGCAGGAGGCCGGGTACTATGAGGCAGATTAGGCAAATAAATGCCTTTCTTAAAGCGGTGTAAAACCCTGAAATAATATTCAATAAAAACATGTTTTCCTACTTTTTATATGCCATACGGTTATCATATTTGCATTTGTGCATAAGTATTATTATTCATTTAGAAATTACAAGTTCCCAAAAGTACAGTTTTTTGCTTTGAGAGCTGACTTTGCATTTTATTTGTAACTGGTTTTATTCATTAAAAATGCATACAAATCCACAGCGCTTGGTACTCAAATCGGCATCTGCAGTAACCCCACAGTGCTCAAAAGCATATTTCCACAGTGACCATCACCAGAAATAAATTGAGAAAGGTCACTTCTCCATCCAAGAATCACATAAACATTTATTAGAAGCTGAATCTACATCACATATACAATGACTTACTTCCAGGGTCCTTTTGACAGGGACCCTTAGTAGTTAAAAGCTTATAGTGCAACCCAGTACACATTTAAAATCCAAAACATGATCTCATATAAGTTGCCCAGTCTCCAGTTCCTACCGGTTTCGGCCTTGCATTGTATTGAAGGCAGAAATGCTTTGAGTTTCTGTCTGTGTCCAGGAGCTTCTGCATAGTCAGAGAATGTGTCACATTCCTCACTTGAGACAATTAAGTAAACACAAGATAACATCTCCATTTCAGGTGCATCCAGATTTCTCTGCACTGAACTTTCAAGCCCTGTGTTCAACTAATTGAATGCTGTTCTAGTAAAAAAAAAAATGCTGATTATATATAATATGCTGTAAATAATTTTTTAGAGCAAAGAATAAATGCCGGGTTTCATTCCGCTTTAATTATTGGTAATCGGGAGCCCAATGCAGATAGATAAATGACAAAATCAAGGCAAATCTAGTGGACAGAAAACAAGAAATTACCACTTTGAAAAAGTTTGGCTTCCCTTGACTCAAAATGTTTCCTCTCAGGGTATTAAGTGTGTCCTTTCACAATTCTAGATATGATTTCACTACTTTACTAATCTCTCATTGGCTGCTCAATAAAATAGTTGTTGAAACTAAAGAGTGCTGGCTGGTCTATTCGTAAATATACAACCACCAGGATAGTGACGCATGAGTTGTTATGGAGGGACGATTGGTAAGTAGACAATGGAGCAGCTTCCGGTGGGTAGGGTAAGTGGGGTGAACAAAGCGATGGGGTTAAAGAGACACTGAAGCGAAAAAAAAATAATATGATATAATGAATTGGTTGTGAAGTATGGATAATTACTAGAGCACCAAAGAAAATAGTCTCATATTTTTATTTTCAGTTATATAGTGTTTTTTGTAACACTGCAACATTCTCCAATATTTGTAGTTTACACACTACTCAGCATTCTAAATGATTTTACAGAGCAGGCCAGTGAACTATTGACATGTCCTCTGGAGAGAAAATACAGTGACTGACAGTTGAGATAACACACTTCAGAAGACAGAGCTCTCTGCGACTTTGAAAGTCATGGAGCATGGGCAGCACGGTGGCGTAGTGGTTAGCTCTCTCGCCTTGCAGCGCTGGGTCCCTGGTTCGAATCCCAGCCAGGGCACTATCTGCAAAGAGTTTGTATGTTCTCTCCGTGTCTGCGTGGGTTTCCTCCGGGCACTCCGGTTTCCTCCCACATTCCAAAAACATACGGATAAGTTAATTGGCTCCCCCTAAAATTGGCCCTAGACTACAATACATACACTACATAATATAGCCATATGGCAATGGTAGGGACTAGATTGTGAGCTCCTTTGAGGGACAGTTAGCGACAAGATATATATATACACTGTGCAGCGCTGCGTAATATGTCGGCGCTATATAAATACTAAATAATAATAATAATGGAGCTCAATGGCTCTTTTGCATAAATAACAACTGGAGTTTCTTAACCCTTCCTGTACTAGAAACAATATTAGACTTATGTCTCTGCTCCTAATGTTTTATTTCTTAGCTGTACTACACATACAAATCATTATATTGTCATGTTTTTTTTCGCTTCAGTGTCTCTTTAAGCAATAAAAAGATGCCAGACCGTTTCCGACATTGGGGGCCTCCCTGGACAAGTTTAATTTAGTGTTGCTGATGTAGCTTTACAGTACAGGGGATACCCATTCACAGCAGCGGGTTTTCTAATGTAAAGTGTGTGTTATGAGGGTGGCTCATGGTGGCCACTTGTTACATGATTCCTTATAGATGGGACACCTGGTCGTAGGGCTTACAACAGGGGAAGGAGATGTGAATGCTGGGAGGAGGGGGTCATCAAAGGTTTTGCAGGCCTCTTGTGTTAAGACTGCCAAGCAGATTCTCTGGTGCATTGTTTGGTGTTTGAAGATAACTCTTTGTCTTTGCAGCTGGCACAAATACTGGTCTTCACAAAGTTTGCTTCTTCAGTTTTTAAGATGGCGATTTGCACATACTCCAGAATGTTATGAAGAGTGATCAGATGATTGCAAAGTCCTTCTTTGTCATAAACATGAATGAACTTAATCCCCACAACCCATTTGTCCTGCATTTCAGCCCTGCCACAAAAGGGCCTGCTGAGATTGTTTCACTAATCTTCTCGTTGACACAGGTGAGAGTATTGACGAGTACAAGCCTGGAGATCATTCTGTCATGCTGATTAAATTAGGATAGAAGGCTGGATGCTTTAAAAGGAGAGTTATGCTTGGAATCATTGTTCCCTGCAACCATGGTTACCTACAATAACCATGGTCATCATTGCATTGTAAGAAAATGGTTTCACAGGCAAGGATAGTCTTGCTACTAGGATTGCAACTAAATCAACCATTTATCGGTCCATCAAGAACTTAAAGAGAAAGGTTCAGTTGTTGTGAAGAAGGCTTCAGGGTGCCAAGAAAGTCCAGAAAGCACCAGGACCGTCTCTTAAAAATGATTCAGCTGTGGGATCAGAGGGCCACCAGAATAGAGTTTGTTCAGGCAGCAGGAAGGTGTGAATGCATCTGTATGCACAGTGATGCCCAAGACTTTTGATGGATGACCTAGTGTCAAGCAGGGCAGTAAAAGAAGCCTCTTCTTTCTTAGAAAAACATCAGGGACAGTGTAATATTCTGCAAAAAGTACAGGGATTGGACTGCTGAGGACTGGTGTAAAATCATTTTCTCTGATTCAGCCCCTTTCCAAATGTTTGGGCTGTCTGGCAAAATGATTGAGAAGAAAAGTTCAGTGCTACCATCCTGTCTCATGCCAACAGTAAACCATCCTGAGACCATTCATGTGTGGGGTTGCTTCTCATCCAAGGGATTGGGCTCACTCACAATTTTGCCTAAGAAGAATAAAGAATGATACCAAACCATCCCCTTACAGCATTTTTTCCAACCACCCAAGAATAGCTTGGTGAAGAACAATGCCTTTTCCAGCATGATGGAGCACTTTGCCATAAGGCCAAAGTAATATCTAAGTGGTTCGGGGAACAAAACATTAAAATCTTGGGTCCATGACTAGGAAACTCCCCAGACCTTAATCCAGTTGAGAACTTGTGGTGAAGCTCGAGAGGCTGGTGCCCCCCCCCCCCCCACACACACACACACTTGATGTAATTGTCAATAAAAGCCGTTAACAATTATGAAATGCTTGTAATCATACTTCAGTATACCATAGAAACAGCTGACAAAAAGATCTACAAACACAGAGGCAACAAACTTTGTGAAAAACAACATTTATGTAATTCTCAAAAACTTTTGGCCTTGACTGTAGGTATATTGTATCCACATGGAAATGTGTATATATACTGTATCCAGATGGAGGTGTAAATATATTGTACCCAGAGGGAGGTGTAGATATACTGTGCCCCAGGGGTGCCCATTAGTTAGATCGTGATCTACCAGTAGATCACAAAGGACTTCTGGGTAGATCCCACACCACATACCTGAGTGACATATGCATCGTACTCTGTCTCTTTGACCTGCATGAGCTTAGTGTGATATGCTGTCTCGAAGTTTCCCACAGCAGTGTAGAGGGTTATGATGTTGAAAGATGAGGAGCCATACATTTAGAAGCATTATAAGCTACTGTTAATTACAATGTTGCTGGACACTGAGCATGATATTGTAAGCATGATAATGTGACTCTATTTGGTCAAGCACTGTTCTATTTGGCTTACTGAGGAGGACTTTATGATATGCATCTAAACTAATTGACTGGCGGCTTGTGGCAATCACTAATAGACTGCCGCTTTGACTTATATCTGTAGGTAGATTCTACCTGGTAGATCATTTTCAATTCATAACTTTCAAAGTAGATCACAAGCTGAAAAAGTATGGGCCCCTCTGCTTTATCCTGATGGGGGTGCAGATACACTGTATCCACATGGAGAGGTAGATATACTGTACCCAGCCAAGGTATAGTTAGAAATTGTGGGGCCTCATAGCAAAATTTCCCTGACGCCATCACATCTAGGCACTCTTGAGCAATGCTACCTGCCCTGGGCCTATGAATATGAGGTGATCGGTCAATTTACATTCTCATACAATGCATGCTGTTTATAGTCCATGAGCACTGCGAGAAAGTCAGGGGGTGGAGCAACAGAGCAAAGTTAAGAATGAACACATCAAGTACCATCTGGGCCCCCTCTTCTCAAGAGCCCCATAGCAGTTGCTATGCCTGCTATGACAGTTGCTACACCCTTGGTACCCAGACAGAAGTGCAGGTATCAGGGCTGTGGAGTCGGAGTCGTGGAGTCGGGCAATTTTGGGTGCCTGGAGTCGGAGTCGGGAAAAAATGCACCGACTCCGACTCCGACTCCTAATGAATTTGTAACTGTAATTAAAATAGAAAATATGATAAAATGTTCTATTTCTCAGATAATAGTCATTAAAAATCATGTATAAATACAGTTTATATACAGTAATAGCTGTGCTTAGTCCACAAAAATGAAATAAACCAATCAAAATTAGTTACTTGTGCTGCTTCAATAAAGCAGTTCCCGTATTTTTAAGGTCAGATATACATATCTGATTGTGACTGTACAGTATATATGATGTGTACACAGGAATCTCATATATACTAAATAACATCTATGCTGTAAGAATAAAGCCTAATGTGTAGCTGTGTCACTAATAGAGATGGTCAATGAGATGGAAATAATTCTGCACTGATGCTGATTTATGCAAATGTATGCACTCCCTTTGCTGATGAAATCAAAAATTTGATATGTTGTTAAAATTTGGTTTGGTGACTACAAATTAAAGGGTACCTGAGACGGATGAAAAGTAAAGTTTTATACATACCTGGGGCTTCCTCCAGCCCCCTTCAGGCTAATCAGTCCCTCGCTGTCCTCCACCACCCGGATCTTCTGCTATGAGTCCTGGTAATTCAGCCAGTCAGCGCTGTCCGGCCGCATGCCGCTCCCACAGCCAGGAACATTCTGCACCTGCGCAATAGTGCTGCACAGGTGTAGTATGCTCCTGGCGGCGGAGTGTGTGCATGCGCACTACGCCCGACTGGCTCAAGTACCTGGACTCATAGCAGAAGATCCAGGTGGTGGAGGAGGACAACGAGGGACTGATTATCCTGAAGGCGGCTGGAGGAAGCCCTAGGTATGTATAAAACTTTAATTTCATCTGTCTCAGGTTTACTTTGTTACACAGTAGTACTATACTCTACATATGCACTCCCCACAGAGCTGCAGGGAATCCACTGAGAATGCTGTGCACATTGAACACAGAGGTGTTGTCTGTCACCCATAAACCTTGTTCAGATTGTGCATGAAGAATGTGTAATAGAGGAAGAATCTCCTCATTCCCCTGCAGAGTACCTGCACATCATTCTTACATGCACCCACACTTACATTGCCTAGGGCCTGATAGATTTTCTTTGTTCCGGTATGTACCTTTTACAAGTAATCTTACCAAGGACTAGTTTTAGTCTAAAGGGAATACATATAGTAGTCTACATATCCTTCTCACTTCAGTTGTCTTGTAAAATTCCTAAGCGTTGGCAGTTAAGAGACGAATTTCATGTTACATACTTTTAATCAACAAAATTGTAATATGCAAATTAGAGGAGTCGGAGTCGTGGAGTCGGAGTCGGTGGAATCCTAAACTGAGGAGTCGGAGTCGGTGGAATTTTGGACCGACTCCACAGCCCTGGCAGGTATACTTTACCAAGATGGAGGTGTAGGGCAGCCTCCAGGTAAGTCTGCTTCCAAAATGTATCTGCTGCACTCCATGTTCAGTAGTGGATAATTAATTGTAGAAAAGGTACTAAGGTAGCATTTGCGAGTACTAGAGCTGCTGCTTTACTATATACTGTATCTGGAGATATACTGTATATGCAACTAATGTCTGTATTTTAAGACAGCTGATTTTAGCAGACTAGGTGGGAGTGAGCTACAGTTATGTTTTGTGTTTTCAAATTTTCGATGACCCAACCAATTCTCCACACACGTTATCCATTGGTGTGTGCAAACTGCCATTTGTTTTTGAGTTTAACATTGAATTTGTTTGGCTGTTCTTTTGAGGAGCTACTACTGTTTGTGGATTTTTTTTAAGAAAACCCCCAGGAATGAGGAGGAAATGACAATATCTGCAACAGCAAAGCCCTTGGACTAGATGCACTTGGTGATATCCGCTTGGAGTGTAATGCTAAATATATTCTTTCCAATAAACTTGAGGTTATAGGTCTTCTTGAATTTATAACTATTCCTCTAAGGAATAGCCTTTACCATCTGTTTTATTAAGATTTAGTGCAATCCTTGTGACACTTTAGCTTTAGAAAATGAAATCCCAAGTATTTATTTATATTCATAAGAAATGGATTAAACCCCTCTTGAAGGAGACAAAGATCACAGTGGTTTGAACCAAAGCAGTGGAATAAGCAGTATCTAATATCTGTTATCTGTGATGGATTTATTTTAATTTATATTCTGCTTTGCATTATGTTTTGTAATGTTAAGGTGGCCATACATCACTCGCTGTATAGCCAGTAGGGATGGCAGAACATTCTCTGCAGACTCACCTATTTGTGACTTCTCTATTCTTTTCTATGGGGCCATTTTTTGACCCTCACCTCATGGGCCATGCCCCCCCCCCCCATAAAAGGTACGAGCCTGGCGGCCATTTTCACTCACACTGCGTGTAGTCAGTGTAGGGAGAAGAGCTGCTGGCTGCTTCTGCAGATTAGGAGGGAAAGTTAGATACAGGGCTGTGGAGTCGGAGTCGGGGCATTTTTGGGTACCTGGAGTCGGGAGAAAATGCACCAACTCCAACTCCTAATGAATTTAAACTGTAATTAAAATAGAAAATATGATAAACTGTTCTATTTCTCAGAAAATAGTCATCATAAATAATTTATATATATATATATACAGTAATAGCTGTGCTTAGTCCACAAAAATGAAATAAACCAGTCAAAAAATAGGTACTTGTGCTGCTTCAATAAAGCAGTCCTTGCATTTTTAAAGTCAGATATGCATATCTGATAGAGACGGTACAGTACATGTGATGTGTACACTGGAATCTTATTTAGTATATATATATATATATATATATATATATATATATATATATATATATATATATATATATATATATATATATATATATATACTAATACTAAATAACATCTATGCTGTAAGAATAAAGCCTGATGTGTAGCTGTGACCCTAATAGAGATGGTGAATGGGATGGAAATAATTCTGCATTGATGCTGATTTATGCAAATGTATGCACTCCCTTTGCTCATGAAATCAAATCATTTGATATGTTGTTAAAATTTGGTTAGGTGACTACAAATGGAAGGGTACCTGAGACAGATGAAAAGAAAAGTTTTATACATACCTGGGGCTTCCTCCAGCCCCCTTCAGGCTAATCCAGTCTCTGTCCTCCTCCGCCACGTGGATCTTCTGCTATGAGTCCCAGTAATTCAGCCAGTCAGCGCAGTCCGACACGTGCCTCTCCCACAGCCAGGAACACCTGCGCAATAGTGCTGCGCAGGTGTAGTACGCTCCCAGCGGAAGAGTGTGGGCATGCGCACTACGCCCGACTGGCTCAAGTACCTGGACTTATAGCAGAAGATCCAGGTGGCGGAACAGCAAAGCGAGGGACTGATTAGCCTGAAAAGGGCTGGAGGAAGCCCCATGTATGTATAAAACTTTTATCTGTCTCAGGTTTACTTTAAGTTACATAGTAGTACTATACTCTACATATGCACTCTCCACAGAGCTGCAGGGAATCCACTGAGAATATTGTGCACATTGGACACAGAGGTGTTGTCTATCACCCATAAACCTGATTCAGATTGTGCATGAAGAATGTGTAATAGAGGAAGAATCGCCTAATTTTCCTGCAGAGTACCTGCACATCACTCTTACATGTACCCACAGTTACATTGCCTAGGGCCTGATAGATGTTCTTTATTCCAGCCTGTACCTTTTACAAGTACTCTTACCAAGGACTAGTTTTAGTCTATGACTAACATTATTAGAGGCAAAAGGTCAGCCGGCTAGCCAGGTAACTGGTATTGTTTAACCACTTAAGGACTGCAGTCATAAAACCCCTTAAGGACCAGAGCCTTTTTTTCCATTCGGACCACTGCAGCTTTCACGGTTTATTGCTCAGTCATACAACCTACCACCTAAATGAATTTTACCTCCTTTTCTTGTCACTAATACAGCTTTCTTTCGGTGCTATTTGATTGCTGCTGCGAGTTTTACTTTTTATTATATTCATCAAAAAAGACATGAATTTTGTCAAAAAAATGACTTTTTTAACTTTCCGTGCTGACATTTTTCAAATAAAGTAAAATTTCCTATATATTTGAGCGCGAAAGTTATTCTGCTACATGTCTTTGATAAAAAAAAAACCATTCAGTGTATATTTATTGGATTGGGTAAAAGTTATAGCGTTTACAAACTATGGTGCCAAAAGTGAATTTTCCCATTTTCAAGCATCTCTGACTTTTCTGCGCACCTGTCAGGTTTCATGAGGGGCTAAAATTCCAGGATAGTACAAATCCCCCCCAAATGACCCCATTTTGGAAAGAAGGCATCCCAAAGTATTCAGTGAGAGGCATGGTGAGTTCATAGAAGATTTTATTTTTTGTCACAAGTTAGCGGAAAATGACACTTTGTAACAAAAAAAAAAAAAAAAAAAAGTTTCCATTTCTTCTAACTTGCGACAAAAAAAAATGAAATCTGCCACGGACTCACTATGCTACTCTCTGAATACCTTGAAGTGTCTACTTTCCAAAATGGGGTCATTTGTGGGGTGTGTTCACTGTCCTGGCATTTTGGGGGGTGCCTAATTGTAAGCACCCCTGTAAAGCCTAAAGATGCTCATTGGACTTTGGGCCCCTTAGCGCAGTTAGGCTGCAAAAAAGTGCCACACATGTGGTATTGCCGTACTCAGGAGAAGTAGTATAATGTGTTTTGGGGTGTATTTTTACACATACCCATGCTGGGTGGGAGAAATATCTCCGTAAATGACAATTGTTTTATTTTTTTTACACACAATTGTCAATTTATAGAGATATTTCTCCCACTCAGCATGGGTATGTGGAAAAATACACCCCAAAACACATTATACTACTTCTCCTGAGTACGGCGATACCACATGTGTGGCACTTTTTTGCACCCTAACTGCGCTAAGGGGCCCAAAGTCCAATGAGTACCTTTAGGATTTCACAGGTCATTTTGAGAAATTTCGTTTCAAGACTGCTCCTCACGGTTTAGGGCCCCTAAAATGCCAGGACAGTATAGGAATCCCACAAATTACCCCATTTTAGAAAGAAGACACCCCAAGGTATTCCATTAGGAGGATGGTGAGTTCATAGAAGATTTTTTTTTTTTTGTCACAAGTTAGCGGAAATTGATTTGAATTGTTTTTTTTCACAAAGTGTCATTTTCTGCTAAGTTGTGACAAAAATAAAATCTTCTATGAACTCACCATACTCCTAACGGAATACCTTGGGGTGTCTTCTTTCTAAAATGGGGTCATTTGTGGGGTTCCTATACTGCCCTGGCATTTTAGGGGCCCTAAACCGCGAGGAGTAGTCTTGAAACCAAATGTCGCAAAATGACCTGTGAAATCCTAAAGGTACTCATTGGACTTTGGGCCCCTTAGCGCACTTAGGGTGCAAAAAAGTGCCACACATGTGGTACCGCCGTACTCAGGAGAAGTAGTATAATGTGTTTTGGGGTGTATTTTTACACATACAGATGCTAGGTGGGAGAAATATCTCTGTAAATGACAATTATTTGATTTTTTTTACACACAATTGTCCATTTACAGAGAGATTTCTCCCACCCAGCATGGGTATGTATAAAAATACACCTCAAAACACATTATACTACTTCTTCTGAGTACGGCGATACCACATGTGTGACACTTTTTTGCAACCTAGGTGCGCTAAGGGGCCTAACGTCCTATTCACAGGTCGTTTTGAGGCATTTGGATTCTAGACTACTCCTCACGGTTTAGGGCCCCTAAAATGCCAGGGCAGTATAGGAACCCCACAAGTGACCCCATTTTAGAAAGAAGACACCCCAAGGTATTCCGTTAGGGGTATGGTGAGTTCATAGAAGATTTTTTTTTTGTCACAAGTTAGCGGAAAATGACACTTTGTGAAAAAAAAAACAATACATATCAATTTCCGCTAACTTGTGACAAAAAATAAAATCTTCTATGAACTCACCATACTCCTAACGGAATACCTTGGGGTGTCTTCTTTCTAGAATGGGGTCATTTGTGGGGTTCCAATACTGCCCTGGCATTTTAGGGGCCCTAAACCGTGAGGAGTAGTCTTGAACCCAAATGTCTCAAAATGACCTGTGAAATCCTAAAGGTACTCATTGGACTTTGGGCCCCTTAGCACAGTTAGGCTGCAAAAAAGTGTCACACATGTGGTATCGCCGTACTCAGAAGAAGTAGTATAATGTGTTTTGTGGTGTATTTTTACATATAACCATGCTGGGTGGGAGAAATATCTCTGTAAATGACACATTTTTGATTTTTTTTACACACAATTGTCCATTTACAGAGAGATTTCTCCCACCCAGCATGGGTATGTGTAAAAATACACCACAAAACACATTATACTACTTCTCCTGAGTATGGCGATACTACATGTGTGACACTTTTTTGCAGCCTAGGTGCGCTAAGGGGCCCAACGTCCTATTCACAGGTCATTTTGAGGCATTTGTTTTCTAGACTACTCCCTACGGTTTAGGGCCCCTAAAATGCCAGGGCAGTATAGGAACCCCACAAGTGACCCCATTTTAGAAAGACGACACCCCAAGGTATTCCGTTAGGGGTATGGTGAGTTCATAGAAGATTTTATTTTTTGTCACAAGTTAGTGAAAAATGACACTTTGTGAAAAAAACAATAAAAATCCAATTTCCGCTAACTTTTGACAAAAAATAAAATCTTCTATGAACTCATCATACACCTAACAGAATACCTTGGGGTGTCTTCTTTCTAAAATGGGGTCACTTGTGGGGTTCCTATACTGCCCTGGCATTTTACGGGCCCAAAACTGTGAGTAGTCTGGAAACCAAATTTCTCAAAATGACTGTTCAGGGGTATAAGCATCTGCAAATTTTGATGACAGGTGGTCTATGAGGGGGCAAATTTTGTGGAAACGGTCATAAGCAGGGTGGCCTCTTAGATGACAGGATGAATTGGGCCTGATCTGATGGATAGGAGTGCTAGGGGGGTGACAGGAGGTGATTGATGGGTGTCTCAGGGGGCGGTTAGAGGGGAAAATAGATGCAATCAATGCACTGGGGAGGTGATCGGAAGGGGGTCTGAGGGGGATCTGAGGGTTTGGCCGAGTGATCAGGAGCCCACACGGGGCAAATTAGGGCCTGATCTGATGGGTAGGTGTGCTAGGGGGTGACAGGAGGTGATTTATGGGTGTCTCAAGGTGTGATTAGAGGGGGGAAATAGATGCAAGCAATGCACTAGCGAGGTGATCAGGGCTGGGGTCTGAGGGCGTTCTGAGGTGTGGGCGGGTGATTGGGTGCCCGCAAGGGGCAGATTAGGGTCTAATCTGATGGGTAACAGTGACAGGTGGTGATAGGGGGTGATTGATGGGTAATTAGTGGGTGTTTAGAGGAGAGAATAGATGTAAACACTGCGCTTGGGAGGTGATCTGATGTCGGATCTGCGGGCGATCTATTGGTGTGGGTGGGTGATCAGATTGCCCGCAAGGGGCAGGTTAGGGGCTGATTGATGGGTGGCAGTGACAGGGGGTGATTGATGGGTGGCAGTGACAGGGGGTGATTGACAGGTGATCAGTGGGTTATTACAGGGAAGAACGGATGTAAATAATGCACTGGCGAATCGATAAGGGGGGGGGTTGAGGGCAATCTGAGCGTGTGGGCGGGCGATTGGGTGCCCGCAAGGGTCTAATCTGATGGGTAACAGTGACAGGTGGTGATAGGGGGTGATTGATGGGTGATTGATGGGTAATTAGTGGGTGTTTAGAGGAGAGAATAGATGTAAACGATGGATTTGGGAGGTGATCTGATGTCGGATCTGCGGGCGATCTATTGGTGTGGGTGGGTGATCAGATTGCCCGCAAGGGGCAGGTTAGGGGCTGATTGATGGGTGGCAGTGACAGGGGGTGATTGATGGGTGGCAGTGACAGGGGGTGATTGACAGGTGATCAGTGGGTTATTACAGGGAAGAACGGATGTAAATAATGCACTGGCGAATCGATAAGGGGGGGGGGGTTGAGGGCAATCTGAGCGTGTGGGCGGGCGATTGGGTGCCCGCAAGGGTCTAATCTGATGGGTAACAGTGACAGGTGGTGATAGGGGGTGATTGATGGGTGATTGATGGGTAATTAGTGGGTGTTTAGAGGAGAGAATAGATGTAAACGATGGATTTGGGAGGTGATCTGATGTCGGATCTGCAGGCGATCTATTGGTGTGGGTGGGTGATCAGATTGCCTGCAAGGGGCAGGTTAGGGGCTGATTGATGGGTGGCAGTGACAGGGGGTGATTGACGGGTGATTGACGGGTGATTGATGGGTGATTGATGGGTGATTGACAGGTGATCAGGGGGGATAGATGCATACAGTACACAGGGGGGGGAGGGTCTGGGGGGGTCTGGGGAGAATCTGAGGGGTGGGGGGGTGATCAGGAGGGAGCAGGGGGCAGTTTAGGGACTAAAAAAAAAAATAGCGTTGACAGATAGTGACAGGGAGTGATTGATGGGTGATTAGGGGGGTGATTGTGTGCAAATGGTGGTCTGGGGGGTGGGCAGGGGGGGGTCTGAGGGGTACTGTGGGCGATCAGGGGGCAGGGGGGGGGCAGATCAGTGTGTTTGGGTGCAGACTAGGGTGGCTGCAGCCTGCCCTGGTGGTCCCTCGGACACTGGGACCACCAGGGCAGGAGGCAGCCTGTATAATACACTTTGTAAACATTACAAAGCATATTATACGCTTCCTATCCGGGGATCGTCGGGTTAACAACCCGCCGGCGCTTCCGATTGGCCGGCGGGTTGACGTCGCGGGTGGGCGGAGCCTATTGCCGGTGGATGCGCGCGCATCCCAGCGCGCGATCCCCGGCCAGAGAGTGCCCCAGGACCTGACGCCAATCTGCGTTACGTGGTCCTGGGGCTGCCACTTTGCCGCCGCCAATATGAAGTAGGCGGTCGGCAAGTGGTTAAAAGGGAATAAATATGGCAGCCTCCATATCCCTCTCACTTCAGTTGTATTTTAAAATTCCTAATACATTTCATGTACATACTTTCAATCAACAAAATTGTAATATGCAAATTAGAGGAGTCAGAGTCGAGGAGTCGTGGTATCGGTTGAAAAGGGCGCCTGAGCTGCCTGTATGAAAAGGGCGCCGCCATAGACATCAATGTTATTTCTGGAAATATGGGCTACAAGGTGTAGAAAAGGACGCCCGAGTTTTGATATAGGCTACAAGCGGGCTCCCCTTTGTAGCCCATATTTTTTCGGATACAAGGTTTTCGGCTAAATTAGGGCGCCCCTTTGTAGCCCATATTTTTTTCGGCTACAAGGTTTTCGGCTACAGTAGGGTGCACCTTTGTAGCCCATATTATTGCCTTTTTTTTGTAGCCAAAGTTTTTATATGGGCTACAAGCGCTCTAAGCCGAATTATTTCATTCCCCCACTATCCATGGCGGCCTGGAGGGGGAATAGTAATTAACACATCCCGGAGTTTTTTTGTAGCCGAAGTTTTTATATGGGCTACACCAGGCGCCTTTTTTGTAGCCTAAGTTTTTATATGGGCTACAAGCGCTCTAAGCCGAATTATTTCATTCCCCCACTATCCATGGCGGCCTGGAGGGGGAATAGTAATTAACACATCCCGGAGTTTTTTTGTAGCCGAAGTTTTTATATGGGCTACACCAGACGCCTTTTTTTTTTTTTGTAGCCGAAGTTTTTATATGGGCTACACCAGGCGCCTTTTTTTTTGTAGCCGAAGTTTTTATATGGGCTACACCAGGCGCCTTTTTTTGTAGCCAAAGTTTTTATATGGGCTACACCAGGCGCCTTTTTTGTAGCCGAAGTTGGTATATATGGGCTCCATAAGGTGCCCTTTTTTACAGGCGCCCTTTTCATATAAACCCGGAGTCGTAGTCGGTGGAATCCTAACCTGAGGAGTCTGAGTCAGTGGATTTTTGTACCGACTCCACAGCCCTGGTTAGATAGGCTGTATTAGCGTGTTTTACTGTCATAACGGTTTGTTCCAGTGCTTCTGGGGCTGTTTGCTGGTGCTCTGCTCCTTGTAGTTCACCATTATTTACCACAATAGTCCTTATAAGGACAGACCCTGACGGCACTGTTATATTTTTGTTGTTGCTGTCTGTGGTGTGGTTAGCTTACATACACCACAGCAGACACCACTTGTATAAGGTGTCACTGCGTTTACCACATTCTAGTGTGTTATATTGCAGTCATCATAACCCCTGCAAGGGTTTAATTTTTTCACTGTTATCCGACATTAAAAATGTGGTGTCACTTCTGCTATTCTGACATTGTGAGAAACCCAGCTGCACCACTAGAGCTTTTACCGTGCACTAGTATGTTATATTGCCATCATTACCCCTGGCCACAGTCACAGCCATAAACAAAAAATAAATATTATTACCCAGTTACTCCAGGACGTATGTCCGCCCTGGCCACAGGCATGTCTATCCTGCACAGGCATGGCACCCAGCATCTTATTTGGTCCTACTTTGATTGGCTTTACCCAAACAAAAAAATAATATTATTACCCTGGCACATGCCAGTTACTCCAGGCCTCTGTTTCATACAGAGGCTGAAATGTAGATATCTGTGAGGTTATTGCCCAATTTTTCTGTCTTCTGTCTCATACAGAGACTGAAATTCACATATTTATTTGCCAGATAGTTGCCTAATTTTTCTGGCCTCTGTCTCATACAGAGACAGAAATCCACATATTTATTCGGCACGTAATTGCCCAATTGTTCTGTGTTCTGTCTCATACAGAGGCTGAAATTCAAATATTTATTCGCCAGATAGTTGCCTAATTTTTCTGGCCTCTGTCTCATACAGAGACTGAAATCCACATATTTATTCGGCACGTAATTGCCCAATTGTTCTGTGTTCTGTCTCATACAGAGGCTGAAATTCAAATATTTATTCGCCAGATAGTTGCCTAATTTTTCTGGCCTCTGTCTCATACAGAGACTGAAATTCACATATTTATTCGGCACGTAATTGCCCAATTGTTCTGTGTTCTGTCTCATACAGAGGCTGAAATTCAAATATTTATTCGCCAAATAGTTGCCTAATTTTTCTGGCCTCTGTCTCATACAGAGGCTGAAATTCACATATTTATTCGGCACGTAATTGCCCAATTGTTCTGTGTTCTGTCTCATACAGAGGCTGAAATTCAAATATTTATTCGCCAAATAGTTGCCTAATTTTTCTGGCCTCTGTCTCATACAGAGGCTGAAATTCAAACATTTATTTGGCAGGTAATTGCCCAATTAGTCAGGCTTCCAATGTGGCTGCAAGAACAATGTCTTAGGCAGGTAAATGCCCATTTTTTATGCCTAAAATACTGTTGCTGCAATTTAAAATGTTTCAACAGATTAATAGAACATATTTCAGGCATCTTAGACTCTGGATGCATATAACAATTTTTAGGCAGGAACGCACGATGTCCCTTCTAAAGACTTTTATTTGAAAAATCTTGAAACTCTATGGGATTTTTGGCAGGGTCATATGAAGGCTGATCTCTGTGGTGGGATGTGCTGCTTGCTCCGAATCGCATCACAAAGCTCATTTGTAAAACTGGCCTTAATGTAACTGATCTGAGATTTATTTTTTGCATCTACCGCTCAAGGGCTCATTTCACTTGCAACTCCCACTATTTACAATTATAATGAGCGATTTCATATTAAAGATCACAGTTGCTGAGATATGTAGAATACACTTTATTATACAAACACGCTGCTCACCTCTGGCTATTCCTCTCTCACACGCACGCTGGATGGATGAATGGAATGGGGGTGTGTATATGAATGGGGGGATGTGTGCATGTGAACCAACTGACTGTCTTCTCATACAGCAAACCCCACAATGTCCAGACATCTACACCACATAATACATAAGCAGGTATTGCAATAAATGTGGCCCGCATCAATGGGAATGCATTATTAATCACTGAGATGATTATTATTTTATACATACAGCCAAGGCTTTGTATGGAGTCCAGCAGCGGAGGAAATACAGATGTTGGAGAAAATTAAACCCATTTTAATGGATGAATAGAGCTGTAAGGTAGAAAATTAATGCACAGGGATAAAGAGATAGGGGAAAGATTTTATAGCTGTACCTACATTTAGGCAAAATCCCACTGTTTGTGTGTAGACAGGGCCGGTTCTCTCATGAAGCAAGGTTAAACATTTGCATCAGGTGCAGAGATTACAGGGGCAGCATGTTTGTACTGTGTGTTTACACTAACACATTGCAGCCAGAGTAGGAGGAGATGCGAGAGGAGAGCGCGGTGAAGAGGTCATAATTGGGGAAAAGCAGCTTGTTGTGCTGTGTGAGGAGTCTGACAGTGAGCGAGGAGGCAGGAGAGCAGCAATGTTTCATTTGCCTTGCACAGCAGAAGGGAGGACGTGGTACTGCTGTCCTGACTGAGGAGGAATGGAGTGGCTGAGGATGAGCAGTTTGTTTGTCACAGACTCACAGCCAGCTAGTGTGCTATTGTGTTGTGCTGCAGCATGTCATGTGAGAACATTAAATGAAGCAGAGTAAATTGTCTGGTGCTGTGTGATCATTCGAAATCATGGGGGGGGGGGGGGGGGGGGGGCATCCTCACAAGTTTGCCTCAGACAGCAAAAAGTCTAGAACCAGCCCTTTGTGTAGAGTTTCAGGATAACTGACCTGAGAGTGAAATATGGGAAATACCATTGCTGTCCTCCTGTGTGAGGAGTCTGACAGTGAGCGAGGAGGGGGGCGGCAGAAGAGCATCATTGGGGAAAAGCAGCTTGTTGTGCTGTGTGAGGAGTCTTGACAGTGAGTGAGGAGGGGGAGGCAGAAGAGCATTATTGGGGAAAAGCAGCTTGTTGTGCTGTGTGAGGAGTCTGACGGTGAGTAAGGAGGGGGGAGGCAGGAGAGCAGCAGTGTTTAATTTGCCTTGCACAGCAGAAGGGAGGCGGTGACACTGCTGTCCTGACTGAGGAGGAATGGAGTGGCCGAGGGTGAGTAGCTTGTTTGTCACAGACTCACAGCCACCCAGTGTGCTATTGTGTTGAGCTGCAGCATGTCATGTGAGAACATTACATGGAGCAGAGTAAATTGTCGGGTGCTGTGCGATGATTCCAAATCATGGGGGGCGCATCCTCACAAGTTTGCCTCAGACAGCAAAATGTCTAGAACCGGCCCTGTGTGTAGAGTTTCAAAATAGCTGACCTGAGAGTGAAATATGGGAAATACCATTACTGTCCTCATTTAATACTTTTACTGCTGAACTATCGCTCCCAACTCACACCTCTACTTGCCAAGTCAGTTTTAACGCATGCGTCAAGAAAACACACAACATAATAACAATGCCAACATTTGTACAGTATATTGCTTTTCTCTAAGTGTGCGCTTAAAGAGACTCTGAAGCGAGAATAAATCTCGCTTCAGAGCTCATAGTTAGCAGGGGCATGTGTGCCCCTGCTAAACCGCCGCTATCGCGCCGCTAAATGGGGGTCCCTTCACCCCCAAACCCACCCCCGCAAACGTTAGTCGTAGAATTGGTCGTTCCTGGAGGCAGGGCTAACGGCTGCAGCCCTGCCTCCAGTCGTGTCTATCAGCGGCGCATCGCCGCCTCTCCCCCACCCCTCTCAGTGAAGGAAGACTGAGAGGGGCGGGGGAAAGGCGGAGATACGTGCTGACAGACGCGTGTGGGGCTGCTGCCCCAACCAGGAAGCGATCCCCCGCTGCACCGAGGGGATTTGGGGGTGGGGGACCCCCGTTAAGCTGCGGGATAGCGGCGTTTTAGCAGGGGCACACATGCCCCTGCTATCTATGAGGTCTGAAGCGAGATTTATTCTCGCTTCAGACTCTCTTTAACAGGCCACCTTGCAGTATTAAGGAGTCATGGCCAAGGACTCCTTAGGAAGCCCTTTTTTAGTGTATTGCATTATCCAATTTAATTGCAGGCTGATGCTAAAGCAATGAAAGTCTATGGGACATTTCATATCGTATGCGGTGTGATGCGATGCGCCGGAAGTATCCATTTTGACCCCAGGTAAACATAAACAACGTGTTATGCGACAGCATCTGCGGTAAGGCACGTTGACTGGAAGTCATTTAAGTCAGTGGTGATGCAGATATTTTAAACTGTTTGGCGTTAAAAGGTGCCGTTTTTTCGAACTGTAGTATGCACCATATAACATGCGGCACAAAATGAAAGTCACCAAACCACCAAATAACAATCTAACTCTGTGACGGAACATATTGCTTACAATACGTATTTCCACCACAGGAAGTGAGCAGTAGAGATCCTTATTTATGGTATGTTTTGGAGCCAAGAATTACATTAACGCTAATTAACGCAAGTGTTTATGAATCTTGTTTTTTTTGCGGTGCGATACTCTAATTGCACCAATTGAAAATGCTGGTTGCCGATTTCAAACTGACCTTCCTGAATGCCACTGCATGACATACTAAAAATTAATTAACCCTCCTGGCGGTCTATTAAAAACCGCCAGGGGGCAGCGCAGCAGTTTTAAAAAAAATTTTTTTTAAATCATGTAGCGAGCCTCCCCCCACCCGCTTTGATCGCCTCTGGCGATCTGCGATCAGGAAATCCCATTCAAAGAATGGGATTTCCTGGAGGGCTTCCCCCGTCGCCATGGCGAAGGGCGGGATGACGTCATCGGGAGTCCCGATCCACCCCTCAGCGCTGCCTGGCGCTGATAGGCCAGGCTGCGTGGCGGGTAGCGGCAAAGCGGTGCGGGGCGGCGGCGATCGGTGTGCACTCGCAGCTAGCAAAGTGCTAGCTGCGTCTAGCAAAAAAAAAATTATGCAAATCGGCCCAGCAGGGTCTGAGAAATCCTCCTGCGCGGCTTACCCCGAACGTATACCGCCAGGAAGGATAAAAGACTCCTGAAAAGAAGAGAACCGGTAGAATCAAAATATAGTATAGTAATTGAATACATTACACGATCATTGTATTAATATTCTTCAATAAATATATCAATAAAATGCACTAAAATCCCTACTGCCTCTACTGCATTAAAAAACAAGAAATTCTCCCATATTCCCATTGCTAAACATAGAATTTGCGCGCACGTGCGCGCACACACACACACACACGCACACACACACCTATAACAACAAAGCACTTGATTTAACATTGTTCTAAAATTAGGAATAAAATTACTTTAACAAAATTACTAAATCGGTGCATTTGAGACTAGGAATTTATGAAGTCTATGTATTCCTGTGGCTTCTGATAGTGTGTGCATAAATGTAGTCTTTTTTTATTAGGGATTTTTTTTTTTACTCTTTTTAATCATTTTAGTCTTTATTGTGTTTACGGTCACATAAAGGATATCATAGACAGTAGACCCCTACTCTAAAGAGAACCTCACACACTAGCATAGACATGCACATGCTGGTGATATATATTCTCTTTAGAATAGGGGTCAGATCAGAAGATAAGGAGTACAAGGGTACTCTCCATCACACCTGCAGTTGCCAAGACACATACTGTATGCAAACCAGGAAGTACTCAGGAAATCTCTGCTGGAGAACAGACTGCTGAAGCCATCAGAAATGGGTGGAGGGAGAAGGGGGGTGGCATTTAATCAGGGGACAGTGGTCGTTAGGTAGCTGTTGAGAAACCCAAATCACCCCTACACACTCAGTCAGCACAGGTAGCATAAGATATCTTAATACTGCTGCCAGCAGGCAGAAGAAGGCTGTATATAATTCCTACCAGGAACAAACAGGGCATTATTAAAATGAGATTGCAGCTTCCAGTAAGGTACAGGTGCAATTAGTTTACAAAGATAACTTGAGGTAGGGTGGGGCTCACAGTTTGAACGTTTGGGTTGAAAGCAGCTCCACAGAACTAAATCTAAATTGGACTGTATGCCAAGCTCAAACCAATTTCAACTTATCTAGTATCCAGGCCCGGATTTACATCACAGGAGCCTATAGGCACAGATATCCTGGCACCCTAGACTTTGCCCTCCGTGAACCTACAAACACCCGCTGAACTGCACCACAAGTGTGCTGGCTGTCCCAGCTGTCACTTCTCCATTACTTCCCTTGTCCGTCATAGGTGGCTACAGGTGCCCCTTAGTATTAGGTAGTAAGAGCTATCCTCAGTATTAACTAGCTAGAGGTGCTCTCGACTGAAAAGATCTTGTCAGTGGAATGCCAAGAGCCAGGTGAGTAACCTCTCATTTACACTTGGGGAGGGGGGTGAGACACCTTTCTATCAACAGGTGCCTGTAGACACAAGCCTACAATGCCTTATGGTAAATCCAGCCCTGTTGGTATTATTTTCTACCCTTTACTCCTAGCCTGACTGACTAAACCAGCAGTACTGTGTGAAAAAGTACTCAGCTTGACAAGAGAGAATTGTATGGCATCCCCTGAAAGCTCTCGTTACTATAATGATTTTAATTATAGCTTTTTTTTAGAAATATGTTTTTACCCGTTTTCTTTAGGGCTGTCACGGATTATTTTTATTTTCAAAGAAAAACGAGTGAAAGCCTTCCATTAGCTCGTAAAACGTGAGGAAAACAAGCGCGATGCGTGTAAAGTGTCAGCGACATGCCTGTCTTCGTGTTGTTCCACCTTCTCCATATTGTTCGCCGTGTTTATTGCTAATATCTGGTGTCGTGTGTTAAAAACATCATTTATCAGCCGCCGCTCAGAAGACCGAGACGCTCCAAGACGCGCGCGCTAGGTAAGAAATGTGCGCGGGATTATTTCAGCTCTGCAACCCATCTGCTCCTCAATCAGCTTACAGGAATTTCCAATCTACTGGCAGAGGAACGCGATGGTGAAAATCTTTCTGTATTAAAAGTGCATTAAATAAGAAAGCCCCATTCGCTTGTCATAGGTGCAGAGTACATCCAGTTCTATGGTATCTACAGCTATCCTGCACTGGGCAGTTCTGTATTTTATATACGCATGGGATGGTAGTTGTTTCTATGTGTGGGGTTTGTTTTTGCCAAATAGGGTTTTTTTTGTCCAGTTTTATACTTGGACGTGGGCGGGGATTAATGATACTGGAATCCCTCTCTCCAGGATGTCTGTTCGGAATAAGAACAGATGAAGCTGAACTGTCTCTGTCTCCGCTGGGTCATCATTACGAGAACGTGTGATACGCTGCTGGCATAATGCAGATGATGTCAGATAAGAAAAACAGCCCAGCATGAAGCAGCGTCGCTATAGAAAAAAGTCCAATTTCTTAAAGTAATATCTTGGTGGAATGTATTTATTTTTTTTTATAAAGGAATGGTTTTTAAAGGATACCCAAAGTGACATGTGACATGATGAGATAGACATGGGTATGTACAGTGCCTAGCACACAAATAACTATGCTGTGTTCCTTTTTTTTCTTTCTCTGTCTGAAAAAGTTAAATATCAGGTATGTAAGTGGCTTACTCAGTCCTGACTCAGACAGGAAGTGACTACAGTGTGACCCTCACTGATAAGAAATTTCCCTTTTATCTCATTCTTGCTCTCAGAAGCCATTTTCTGCTAGGAAAGTGTTTTATAGTTGGAATGTCTTATCAGTGAGGGTCACACTGTAGTCACTTCCTGTCTGAGTCAGGAGTGAGTCAGCCACTTACATACCTGATATTTAACTCTTTCAGGCAGAGAAAGAAAAAAAGGAACACAGCATAGTTATTTGTGTGCTACGCACTGTAAATACTCATGTCTATCTCATCATGTCACATGTCACTTCGGGTATCCTTTAAAGGATCGCTCCTCCAACACTCTACGGATGTCCACCCCTCGAATCAGTTGCTCACTCATGAGGCTCAAGGACTTCTCCAGAGCAGCCCCTACTCTATTTTTGTCTGGTCCAATCGGATTCCAATCGATGTTGCGATCGATTTTGGGTACTTATCAACGCAAAATCGTTCACAAAATCAATTGGAAACAATTTGGACGTCTACACACAATGCAATTTCTTATCAGATCACTGGTCGATCTGATGGACCACTGTACCATGTAGATGAGGCTTTAAAGACCCATCTGTTCACCATTGCTCACCCGCCATCTTCATAACTCCGTCCTCCTCCCTTGGACATACATACTCTACACTCCCATGTGTCCCTCTTCCCCACCCCTTAGATTGCAAGCCTGTTTGGCAGGGCTCTACTCCTCATGGGATCTTCTACCCCACCTTATGAACTTAATGACTCGCCAGCTATATTTATCCCTACAATGTTACATCACTATTTTGTGTAGCATTTTGTGTACCATTGAATGTTATAATATCACTATATAACATTGTTTAACCACTTAAGGACTGCAGTCTTAAAACCCCTTAAGGACCAGACACTTTTTTTTCCATTCAGACCACTGCAGCTTTAACGGTTTATTGCTCAGTCATACAACCTACTATCTAAATGAATTTTACCTCCTTTTCTTGTCACTAATACAGCTTTCTTTTGGTGCTATTTGATTGCTACCGTGATTTTTAGTTTTTATTATATTCATCAAAAAAGACATGAATTTTGTCAAAAAAAGTATTTTTTTTAACTTTAAATTTCTATATACATTTCTGTCTATATTTATTGTGCTATATGTCTTTGATCAATAAATAGACACTTATTGGATTTTTTTTTTGTTTATAAGTTATAAAGTTATAGCGTTTACAAACTATGGTGCAAAAAGTGAATTTCCCCAGTTTGAAGCATCTCTGACTTTTCTGAGCACCTGTCATGTTTCATGAGGGGCTAGAATTCCAGGATAGTATAAATACCCCCCAAATGACCCCATTTTGGAAAGAAGACATCCCAAAGTATTCACTAAGAGACATGAGGCCATATGCAATTCACTTTTTCACCTGAGTTTTCTCCCAGGAGATAATTTTTCATCTTCAAATTAGAATAACTTTCCAGCACTTTTCAACTAAAAAAGTACCCAAAAATAAATGAAA
Organism: Hyperolius riggenbachi; assembly: GCF_040937935.1. NCBI lineage: Eukaryota > Metazoa > Chordata > Amphibia > Anura > Hyperoliidae > Hyperolius > Hyperolius riggenbachi. The sequence continues at coordinate 606,091,315 of NC_090646.1, read as the reverse complement.
AAGGACTATCAAAATTATTTTAAACCTTTTCTTGCTTTCTGATGGCTTAAAATGCATTTTATTGACACATTTTAAAATATCACCCAGGAGAAAATTCAGGAGAAAAATGTAATTGCATATGGCCCAGGGTGAGTTCATAGATTTTATTTTTTGTCACAAATTAGCGGAAAATGACACTTTGGGACAATAAAAAAAAACTAAAAAAAGGTTTCCACTTCTGCTAACTTGTGACAAAAAAAAAATGAAATCTGCCACGGACTCACTATGCCCCACTCTGAAAACTTTGGGGTGTCTGCTTTCCAAAATGGGGTCATTTGTGGGTGTGTTTACTATCCTGGCATTTTGGGGGGTGCTAAATTTAAGCACCCCTGTAAAGCCTAAAGGTGCTCATAGGACTTTGGACCCCTTAGCACACCTAGGCTGCAAAAAAGTGTCACACATGTGGTATGTGTCACACAAGTGGTATCGCCGTACTCAGGAAATATAGTATAATGTGTTTTGGGGTGTATTTTTACACATACCCATGCAGGGTGGGAGAAATATCTCAAATGATGATGGTAAGCAAATAGTGCAAAAGGGTATGCTCATAGAAGTGACAAACAAGTATTACCTACATTTGCTGCAAGAGTAGAACCAGCATAGAAATGTTTGGCAGGGAGTGGATGCATAAAGCAAACGATGGTGGTACATACCATAAGACCGGTAATGATTGTCCACTGTGGGAAAAATAAGGGTTGGAGGCAGGCAGGATTGCTCCATATGTGGCATGATCAAGTGACCACTTCGTCTGGAACCTGTCAGAATCCGCTCTGCTGGCCTTGATTCCCTGGACTGTTTTGTTTCCTATACAGGTTGCATAGTTCAGTCCAGGGAACAGAGGCCTTTCTGTCAGTTTGCAAGGCTAACTGATTTGCATCTACTTATCTTGCAGGCTGCTTGTCTGCTTCCTTTGAAGGTTTCCAGTATAAATGTCACTTCCTCCCAGAATTCCTGGCTCGACATGGTTTCTGTCTGGTGAGATTAACCTTGGAGCCTCAGCCTCTTTTGTATCTTGTTGCGAATATTCTAGGGTAGTTCTTGGGGAGTGCACTTTGCACTCCTCCTAGTGCACTTAGGTTCGGTATTATTTGTACTGTTTATTCCTGTTTTGTTTCGTCCTGTCCTTGAGATTGTACTGTCACCTGCGGTGGCTGACAGTGAATCGCTCGGTCTGCTCCTAGATCGCATTCGCCCTAGCTCTAGAGGTGGCGGATCTCGCTTGTCTGTGTCTTGGGGTTTAACCTTAGCTGCGGTTGCTATTGGTTACTCCTTCAGTCTGTTTTGTCTGGAACGAATGCTTGCTGTTGCCGTTCGCGTTAATTGTTCGTCTTTGTTCTCTGTGTTCATTTGTTAGTCACGGTTGGTACATTTTGTCAGTGTTGCGCTTAACATGCGGGGACTACCCACGCAGCACAAGTAGGTAATAATTGTTTGTCACGTCTGTGAGCATACTCCTTTTGCACTATTTGGTTACCGTGACCATTTTATTCAGCACTGTATTATTGCCAGGTCGACTCCTTAGTCAACTCCTGGGAGCCCGGGGAAAGCTTCTTTGAAGCTCCCACCAGGACTCCCCATTGGTCCACTGTCTGGACCAATGAAAATGGTTCATACAGTGGTCCAATAGGGAGCCCCGGTGGGAGCTCCAAAGATGCTTTGCTGGGGCTCTGAGAAACAGTAATTACAGCGAGAGATACACTGTAATTACAGCGTCAGGACTTGTGGTGGTGAGAGGTGGCGGATGGGGTGGCAGGTAAATATCGCCCAAGCGAGTTCTTTTACATTTAATTAGATTAGGCAATGCTCCCATTACCTAATTTAAGATAAGCGCTGGCGAGTTGGACAATTGGATATGGACCCAAGTGGTTGGTTGGGATGGTTGTGAGCTCAGCAGTGAGAGCTGCTCCTTATCTATATAACAGGTACTTTTTATAGATTTTTTTTCTGGAAATGCTCCATTCAGATATAGTGATTGAAGAGTAATGGCATGGTTGCTATTTCAACTTTATGAACAATGAAAAATCAAGGAGGGTTAGCTAGGGCTTTAAAGTGTAACTGTCGGGCATAAAATCAAAAATCAATTCTTTATTTGTATCTGGTAAACAAGTGATAAGGATGCTAACCAGGCAATTCAAAAGTTAAAATCACTATTACTTTTCCTGTTGATAAATGATCATTTCCCAGTTTACCTGACTCTTCTTTGGTACACACAAAATTTGGTACACAAAAAGGAAGTTGCAGGGCATGCTGGGTTGTCCTTTTTTGCTTCTCTTCTTCCCCTCAAACTTAACTAATGCAGCCTGATTGGCTGAAGCTTCTTTCCCTTCTGTTTTCCCCTCCCACACCTCTGTTCCTCTCTGATTGGCCAATATTTCTCATGCTGAGACAATGCTCTTTCTATAGTGAAGGGTGGGCAATGCATACACAATCAGGCAGAAGAGAGTAAAGGTGAAAATTACACTAGGATTGGCTTCAAAATACGGTAGCTACACTTAAAATGGGAAATGCTACGAAGGATTTTCTCTTTTTTTTTACTGTAGAAAAATCACTAAAATTAAAACATGGACAGTGCAATACATATGTAAGTAGAGCAAGTATTTATCTACTTATATACAGGTATGTGTTTTTTTTCTGAAATAGTATGGCTGACAGCTCCTCTTTAAATTGAATGGGACCGCATTACTCCATGTGTGGTAATGCAGTGTCAGGCATCATGCTGTTGAATGCTTTGCCCAGTGCTAAGGGCACCGGATATGCATAATGGAATTGATTTGGATGCGTTTTGGAAATCCAGGAAAATCTGTACTGTAGGAACGTCAGCTGACCTGCCAGGATTCTTACCTCTAATAGGAATGGCGAATAGAAGTCAGTATGATATTGGGATAAAAGAACGGAATCGTGCGTATATATCTTCTATAAGTCTCATTGATAGATGGAATTAATAGAGAGAATTGAAGTGGAACCTCTTTAACTTAAAATACAACCAGTTTTCATATTATTATTTCACTTCCATGGCAGTTTGCATTCTTTTTAATCTGGCTTTCATGCAGCTTAGTTAAGAGATATTTCCTATTCAAGAGTGTATAACAATTCTGCCCCTACTAATTCCCAAGATCATGCTTCATATCACATGGTGATTAACCCGGTTACTTTCTCTGATGCTTTGACTTGTGTTATTCATATTGAAATGACTAACCATTAAAGCGCTAACTTATAAAACACACCCTCTTAAAGAATATCTTAGTGCTGTTCAAAATGTAAAAACGTGCGGGGCAGGCATGTGTAGGAAGCTCTCCTCATGCCCACCGCCAGGGCCGGGACAAGTTCTACCACCAACAGAGGCTGAGCTGCCCAAGTGCGCCCCCCCCATCGGCCACATCTCAGTTATTGTGCCTCTTTACAGGGTGGTGTATATAGTGAGCTGCTCCACAGGACTGCATTTGGCACGCATACATTAATCATCAGTAGTGGAGATCACTTGAAGTCTTTTTGTTGCTATGAGTTTTAGGTAGCCAGTTATAGGTGTCCCCTGGTTAGGTAGCCAGGTATAGGTATAGGGGCCCCCAGTATCACTCCAGGTTTAGGTCCCCCATATATAGGAAGCCAGATATAAGTTCCCCCAGATTTCATTCAGATACTTCATATTCTCCTACATCTTCAAAACATACTATTAAGTCAACTGGTTTCCCCCCCAAACAATCCTATAGTGAAAACATTAGACTATGACTATAGTAGGATTATATTGTGAGCTCCTCTGAGGACAGTTAGTGACATGACTATGTACCCTGTACAGTGCTGCTGAAGATGTCAGTGCTATATAAATACGTAATAATCCCCCTCCATTATGTTCTAATGTCCTCATGAAGCTAACTCCAGGTCGGGAATGTTAGTGAGCAGGCGGGGTCTGGCGAAGCACGTCTTTGATTGCGCGCCTGCAGCCAGCTCCGCTTTACGCAGGCGCACTACATCACAACCCCCCCCCCCCCCCATCCCCGCACATTACCAAACAAAGGCAGGGAAAATAGTCATTTCTTATTATTGACCCTGCCAATGCTGCTTAAATTGCTTGTGATCAGTGTGTACTTTCAAATGGAAAAAAAATGAAAATAAAAATTGTAATCATTCCACAGGGTTCACAATAGAAACTGGCATATGCGTGTGTCATAATTTGCTGCTAATCAATTAGTGTAGGTGCTTAAAGTAAATGTCAGTGCCTCCTGTTCTGTAGCTCATTACTGTTGCAGAAAGGTGAGAGCTTATGGGAGATCTGTACCCCAAACAGATTACTGTTGCCACAGCTATAAATTGTTTAATTTTAATCTTACTGTAAATTTTAGAAATTCTTTGCTGGCTGAAAGTTGAAATGGCATTTCAATGACGCTAAATTACAAAAGAAGTGGAATTTCAACTTATTTAGAGCCTCTATAGACAGGGCCGGTTCTAGACGTTTTGCTGCCTGCCTGAACCCCTCTCCCCCCAGCCGCCAAGAGCAGTTCCCCTGTTAACTGCGCATATCCCCGGTATATGCGCATATAGCGTGTTGCTGGGTTTGCAAGCGGCCAGACCAGGGGCAGGATGCCGCCCCTTGGAAAATGCTGCCTGATGCAAGATGTCGGGTGGCATCATGGGCGGACCGCCCTGTCTACAGAACTTTCATTTTGACACCTTATGGGGTATAATATGATCAGGGCATAGTATTTTATTGCTTTAAAAATTGATCAAACATTGTACATTATAAGGGGGTTTATGAATCTTTAGGTTTTTTTTTCCCTAGCAGCTTTTTGCGATCCATTTACGATCACTTGCAGATCGCAAAATGCAAGGTCCTGTCTAAACTAGTGGAAACCATGTGGAAGCATTTTCATTAGTGTGATGTGACCCAATTTTTCCCGATCACCAATGTCGATCCTGCTGCATTTTTTTATGTGTTTTTGCTCCTGCACAAAGTTTAGCGACTGCAGTTGTACAATTTTGATGCCTCCAGCCCCCCTCCCTCAAAATGGCCAATCAGAGGTGGTAACCTTTTTAGGAAGGATGAGAGGAATTTGTGCCTTTTTCTTTCAACAAATAGCACTTGGGTGCCATTTCGATACTGTGTGAGATCTAACCTGTTAGATGAGAGGGGAGCACTGGGGCAAGCCTGGAAAAGTCTTGGACATTGATGCCACAGATTACAGCAAGTTGGTCCATGTGTGACATTGCTTTGTGCATATTTTTGTTTTGTTTTTTTCTCCTGCTGATTGTTCTTGGTAGCATTGCTCGGGGAGGTTAATGCTCATCAGGTACAAAAGGGGGTCCTGTTTATTGTTTTCTGTAGTGGTATTCTTTGTCTTTTTCCTCCTGCTGAATGTACTTTTGGTTTGTTAGCAGGGCACCACTGCTATGGGAAGGTTAGTATTATGCGTACACGGCTGTGACTTATTTTGCCTGTCTGGGATCAGGATCTGATCCTTTGTCTCGGGCAACATCACTGGGGCGGACTGAACAGGCACAAAGTCAACAGTGTAGCTGATGATATGCTCTGTTGCTACGTGGGGAGGCGGCAGCGGGGGGCATCTTGGTTAGAGATGGGCCGAACCTCCGATTTTAGGTTTCCGGCCCCGGTTTGCGAACCTACCGCGAAAGTTCGGTTTGCGCGAACTTTAGCGAACCGCAACAGACTTCAATGGAGAGGCGAACTTGGAAATTTAGAAAAAATTATGCTGGCTAGAAAAATGATGGAAAAGAGGTTTCAAGCGGTCTAATACCTGGACGGGTACATGGTTGAGTGGGATACACGTCAAAAGTCTCAATAAAAAACCTAGATTTGACGCAAACCACTGTTTTAAGGTCAGAAATCACATTGAATGTTGAATTGCAGGCCTAAACTGCTTTACAACATCTTGCATGTGTATACATCTATCAGGAAGTGTAATTCCTTCTCTCTTCTCCTCCTCCTCCTCCGGAGGAGGATCTTGTCTTCCAGGGATTTGAAGGATGTCAAAAGCACGCTCACATACATTGGCCAGGAATCGAACCCAGGTCAACTGCTTGGAGGGCAGCTATGCTCACCACTATACCACCAACACTACAGGCTGACGCCAGCCTAGCTGGCCTGGGAAGGTTGAAATCAGAAGTGTGCTGGGCCCATAACCCAGAGGTTGATGGATTGAAACAGAGAAGCTTGCCCACATTGGAGCATTGGATTTGGTAAAGTCTTAAGCCAATGTGTTGTAAGACACAAGTAAGCTTTAGGTTAGCAGGAATGGTTGCATGGCCACCTAGCTTTTTTATCCTTCCGAGGCCAGCTAGGCTGGCTTCAGCATGTGGTAGTGTCGGTGGTATAGTGGTGAGCATAGTTGCCCTCCAAGCAATTGACCTGGGTTCGATTCCTGGCCAATGTATGTGAGCGTGCTTTTGACATCCTACAAATCCCTGGAAGACAAGATCCTCCTCAGGAGGAGGAGGAGGAGAAGGAAGTAAGGGAGGAAAGCTGTTGTGGGGTGCTATTTAAGGAATAACAATCAGCCAGGAGCAAGCTAACAAGCCTACAAGAGCCTAACTAAGTGTTCCCTAGCAGAGTCTGTCAGCAGCTGTCCCTTCACTAATTACTGTAGGCAGACGAGTGAGTAAAACGGCCGGAGAACCTTGCCTTTTATAAGGGGGGTGTGGGGCTCCAGGAGTGAGTGTAGTCTGATTGGCGACAATGTGCCTGCTGACTGTGATGTAGAGGGGCAAAGTTGACCCTAATGGAGCATTATGGGGGCGAACCGAACTTCCGCAAAAGTTCGCCTTTGCCGGCGAACGCGAACCACCCAAAGTTTGCCTGGAACTGTTCACGGGCGAACCATTCGGGCCATCTCTAATCTTGGTAGCGTCTATTTGAAAAGGGCGCCTGGAAAAAAGGGTGCCTGGTGTAGCCCATATATGCCCAATTCGGCTACAAAGGGAGTCCGGTGTAGCCCATATACCAACTTCGGCTACAAAGGGCTCCTGGTGTAGCCCATATACCAACTTCGGCTACAAAGGGTGCCTGGTATAGCCCATATAATCCAAATTTGGCTACAAAGGGTGTCCGGTGTAACCCATATATGCCAAATTAGGCTACAAATGGCGCCTGGTGTAGCTTATATATGTCAAAATTGGCTACAAAGGGCGCCTGTTGTAGCCCATATATGCCATATAGTTTTAGTTTATAAAAAGGATGCTGTTATATGCAAAATTTGTTGGGCTATAATAGGGCTCTAGATATAGTTGAGAAAAGTGATTACTATGACCTAAGTGCTTCCTACTCTCACACAGAACCCTCCCCTGATGGTGCCTAACCCTAACCCCCCTGGTGATGCCTAACCCTAACCCCTCCCTGGTCGTGCCTAACCATAAGACAGCCCCTGGTCATTACTATGACCTAACTTCTCCCTACTCTCACAAAGAACCCTAACCCCCCTGGTGGTGCCTAACCCTAAGACTCCCCTGGTAGTGCCTAAACCTAAGACCTTCCAGGTGGTGCCTAACCCTAAGACCCCCCAGGTGGTGCCCAACCCTAAGACTCCCCAGGTGGTGCCTAACTCTAAGACCCCCCAAGGTGGTGCCTAACCCTAAGACCCCCCAGGTGGTGCCTAACCCTAAGACTCCCCTGGTGGTGCCTAACTTTAAAGAGAATCTGTATTGTTAAAATCGCACAAAAGTAAACATACCAGTGCGTTAGGGGACATCTCCTATTACCCTCTGACACAATTTCGCCGCTCCTCGCCGCATTAAAAGTGGTTAAAAACTGTTTTAAAAAGTTTGTTTATAAACAAACAAAATGGCCACCAAAACAGGAAGTAGGTTGATGTACAGTATGTCCACACATAGAAAATACATCCATACACAAGCAGGCTGTATACAGCCTTCCTTTTGAATCTCAAGAGATCATTTGTGTGTTTCTTTACCCCTGCAGTTCTCATGCACTGAAGTTTCATGCTGCTCTTTTCTTCCTGCAAACAGCTTTGCCCTTGTCTGTAATTCTTCAGTATGTGAAAGCCCAGCCAGCTCAGAGGACGATTTATCCAGCTTGTAAAAGATAAGAGAGAAGAGAGAAGCTGCTCTAATCCTAAATAATACACAGGCAGTGTGCATAGAGGGGAGTTCATAGCAGAACCACAACACTGAAGAACTTGGCAGCCTTCCAGAGACAGGCCGACAAGTCTGACAGGGGAAAGATACATTGATTTATTACAGAGACAGTGATAGTATAAAGTGCTGCAGTTAGCCAGAACACATTAGAATAGCTTTTTGAACTTGTAGGATGATGAAAAACAGGATGTAATTTTTGTTACGGAGTCTCTTTAAGACCCCCCCCCCCAGGTGGTGCCTAACGCTAAGACCCCCCAGGTGGTGCCTAACCCTAAGACCCCCCAGGTGGTGCCTAACCCTAAGACTCCCCAGGTGGTGCCTACCTAACCCTAAGACCCCCCAGGTGGTGCCTAACCCTAAAACCCCCCAGGTGGTGCCTAACCCTAAGACCCCCAGGTGGTGCCTAGCTATCCCTAAGACTCCCCAGGTGGTGCCTAACCATAAGACTTCCCAGGTGGTGCCTAACCTTAAGACCTCCCAGGTGGTGCATAACCCTAAGACTCCCCTGGTGGTGCCTAACCCTAAGCCCCCCTAGTGGTGCCTAACCCTTATACCCCCCGCTTGTAATGCCTAATCCTAACCCCCCCTGCACCCCGAATCAAAAATCTTGGCTATAGAAGGTTGCCCTTTTGTAGCAGAATCAAAAACCTTGTAGCTGAATAAAAATATAGGCTACAAAGGGGCGCCCTTTTGTAGAAGAATCAAAAACCTTGTAGCCAAATAAAAATTATGGGCTACAAAGGGGTTCCCTACTGTAGCCGAAAACCTTGTAGCCGAAAAGAAATATTGGCTACAAAGGGGCGCCCTACTGTAGCCGAAAACCTTGTAGCCGGAAAAAATGGGCTGCAAAGGGGAGCTTTACTGTAGCCGAAAACCTTGCAACCGAAAAAATTATGGATTACGAAGGGGCGCCCTACTGTAGCCGAAAACCTTGCAGCCGAAAAAATATGGGCTACAAAGGGGCGCCTGCTTGTAGCCTATATCACAACTCGGGCACCCTTTTCACCACCTTGTAGCCCATATTTGCAGAAATAACATTGATGTCTATGGACAGGGCCGGATTTAGGGAAAGGCCCCCCAAGGCCTGTTCCTAGGGCGCCAGAATCCAGGAGAATCTAAAGGGCGGCAGGTGGTGACAGGCCGACTGCACTTGTCACCAGAAGAACGCTCCGCAAATCAGCAGCCGCCCCCGCCAGCCCCTTTACAATGGCTTGGAGACAGTATGCGTGTGGGAGAAGCTTCCTGAGGTGCGTGCAGTAGGGTCACGCAGCTCAGCCGCGCTTCGCACTCCAGACCCCCTTCCCCCCATCCTTTGGGAGATCGGCTGCCGCCAGATGCTGCCAACTTTCGACAACCCCCCCGCCCCCAGCAGGAGCCTGTGCGGAAGTCTTCTTTCCCCCCAAATCCCTAGAGAGAGCGGGAGCAGCTGAGTAACGTACGTACCTCTCCAGACTTCCAGCGCTGCCGCCGAAGTTTCCTCTGTCAGCCGCCGCCGTGCATCTCTCCCTCTCCTGCTGGCGTCTCTCACATGTGTGGCTCGCTGGCAAGTTACCGGTGAGTCACATGACCGGAGTCGCCAGCAGGAGAGGGAGAGATGCACGGCGGCTGACAGCGGAAACTTCGGCGGCTGCGCTAGGAGGCTGGAGAGGTACTCTGCTCTCGCTCTCTCTCGGGGTTTGGGGGGAGGAAGGGGTGAGAAGACATCCACACTGGTTTCTGGTGGCGGGTGGAGTGGGGTGGCAGTTGACAGGGGACAACATCGGACAGCCGCTCTCCAGGGAAATATACCTGGGGGGGGGGGGGGGGGGGGAGGGGGAGATAATCTGACTACCTATACTAACGGGACATGCCTGCTGGCTAGCTATACTGGGGGGGGGGGGGGGGAATCTCACTACCTATACTAAGGGGGGGGGGGGGAACATGCCTGCTGGCTAGCTATACAGGGGGGGGGGGGGAGAGAATCTGACTACCTATGCTAAAAGGGGGTGAGAGCATGGCATCTGGCTACCTATTCTGTGGGGGGAGGGGGGAAGCATCTGGCTACCTATACTAAAAAAGGGGACACACACCTGTTTACCTATACTAAGGGGGTGGACAGAATCTGGCTACCTATACTGGGGTTCATGAACATATTCAGCCCCCTCATTGCTGCCCAGGACCCTATTTTTTTCATGGCTGCAAGTGCAACTGTACAGGGCACGCATGAATATGGTCCTCACTTTCCCATTAGCGCAAAGTCAGGCCCAGTGCACACCAAAACCGCTAGCAGATCTGCAAAACGCTTGCGGTTTTGGGAGCAGAGAGCCGATATTTGGGCAGGTGCACACCGAGCGGATTTTGTATGCGATCCGCCGGCCGCATCAGGCAGTGAAAACGCTTGGCTATTGTATTTCAATGTGTGGTGCACACCGGTGGTTTGAGGTTTTTAGAAAATGTGCAGCAGGAGGCACGTTTGCGGTTTGCTAAAAACCTCAAACCGCCGGTGTGCACTAGCCCATTGAAATACATTAGCCAAGCGGATTTGCAAGCGGATGCGGCCGGCGGATCGCATCTAAATCCGCTCAGTGTGCCCCAGGCCTCACCTGAGCACAGAGGAAACAGACATGCGCGAAAGGCTTTGAGCTACTGGGCATGTGTGGACCATGCTTGTGCAGATCCAGTATGGTTGCACACAGATGGGAGTGTTGCAGCCACAGGGTAGATGAGGGTCCCAGGCAGCAGTGAGGGGTCTGAATATGTTCAGAGGATACCAGGGCAGGAACAGTGGGCGCCGAGAGGATCTGTTAAGGTATTTTTTGTATTTTGTGTCAGGTTCATGTTAAGACCTTTTCCTTGGCGGAAAGGTTAAGTTTGGGGCTGCTGAGATGTTGTGTGTGTGTGTGTGTGGGGGGGGGGGGAGGCTGGTGACAGTGGGCCTTGGGCGGTAAAAGGTACAAATCCGGCCCTGTCTATGGAGGCACCCTTTTCAACAGATCCCCACATCAAGTGGTGGCACAAAACAATTGGCCTGCTGGGCCGTGGAAAGAATGTCTTGCATCAAATTATTCCTTGTGTACAAAAAGGTTGGGGACCCCTGCTGTGTATGATATTTGTCAGATTGCACAAAGATTGTGGTAGAAATGCACACAGTACAGTAGGTATACATGAAATCACATACTGCAATTTACAGTAGAAAGGGACTCTTAAAGGGAGTCTGAAGTGAAAATTAAAATAAAAAACATACCTAAGGAGAGGGAAGGCTCTGGGTCCTGTAGAGCGTTCCCAGTCTCCTGACGATGTCCGCATTCCCCCCACAGGCTCCCTTGTAAGGCCCCGTTCACACTGCACGCGTTTGTGTCCGTTTTTAAGGTACGCGTTTTGTGTGCGTTTTGCGAGGGCCAGAAAAATCAATGCAAAGGTATGGCCCTCGTTCACATATACGCGTGGCAAACGTATGCGTGGCAGAAACGCATAGTTGGATGCATTTCTGTGCGTCGCGCACAGAAACGCATTATAATGAAAGTCAATGGGCGCGCACTAAAAACGCATGGCATGCGTTTTTGTATGCGTATTCGGAGGTGCGTTTCTCGTCGGAAGTGTAGCTGACTCTTCCAGGTATGATCAAAAACGCATAAGGAAAAAACGCATACAAACGCATTACAAAAACGCGTACAAACGCGTACAAACGCATGCGTTTTTCCAGTGCGTTTACTACATGCGTTCTGCATGTTTTCCACACGCACATAATATGAACAGGGCCTTAGCAGTCTACAACCGATTGGTCGTAGACTGCTCTCTTCCACTTCCCCTAGGCTTCAGTAGTCTTCGGAAGCACTCGGGCTTCCGGAAACGGGCCGCTCTGTACTACGCACGCGTGAGCACCCTCTCTCACACATTCACACGTGCGCAGTACAGTGCTGCCGGTCTTCAGGAGCCCGAGTGCTTCCCGAAGACTGCTGAATTCTCCTGCGGCAGGAGATATAAACGGGGGAGATACGGGGGAACAAGGAGACCATCAGTAGACCAGGAAGGCTCTATAGGACCCAGAGCCTTCCCTCTCCTTAGGTAAGTATCTGTTTTTTCTTTTGACTCTAATGTTCTAGTTATTCTGCTTCCTGAGTTTACTTATTGCTCTTTACTTATTGCTCTTTTCAGAGCAAAAGGTTTCAGTGTCTATTAACTTTCCTATTTTACTTCTATCATCACTTCCCACTTACATAAGGCTACATTTGATGGAATAGAAGACGTGACATAGTTCACATACAATCTGTCTGAAAAACCTTCAGCTGTTTTTCCAATATGTACAGTATCTTAGTTTGTGGGCTTGTTGGAGACTGGTCCTTTTCCTCCACAATGACCAGCTGTTTTTTATCATATGTCCTCTAGTTTTGTTTTTCTGTGTATGGCTAGATCCAAAATATTTTTATGTTCTGAGATACGATGGCCCATATGCAATTCGCTATTTTTCCTGAGCTTTCTCCTAGGTTATACATTTTCATCTGCTCTTTAAAATAAAATAACTTTTCAGCATTTCACAATTAAAAAATATCAAAAGTAGTTGAAAAAAGTACCTTTAAATGGATTTTGTGTATTTTCTTTCTTGCTGGGAGTTTAAAAGGCATTTTTATTGACAAGGGCCCATATGCAATTCACTTATTCTCCTATGTTTTCTCCTAGGTGATATTTTCACATCTTGTCATAAAATGCCTTTTCAGCCACCAGCCAGGAAGAACATATTGTATATAGTCGAGTATAAGCCTAATTTATGGGCCAAAAAAAGTGGCCCGAAAGTTGAGGCTTATACTCGAGTCACTACTCTTTAAATAACGCCCACAGTGTCCCCACTATATATATCATCTGAGGGAGACCACACACTTGGCATTTCCATGGGAGGTCCCAGCTAACCTCATATTGAGTTGTAGCCTTGGAAGGCATACAGGGACAGTGTCTACTGAGTGATGAAAATCCTTGCATTCCTATATCAAGTTTTAGATACATGACTATGTGGCTCTGCATTCCTTGCTTTATCTTTATGCCAGCTAAAACTGGCGTTCTTTGCACGTCCATCTCCATTGTAAGCCTACTGTATATCCTGGCTTATAATTGCAATCTGCTGAATTTATGTTGCTTTTGTAATATATGGTTGTGGCCGGCCAAGGCTGTGAGTGGTGTGGTTGTTGTGGCTTTTGCCACCCCTGGCTTACATTCGGGTAAAACATTTTTTCCATTTTGTTTTTTAACGTAAAAGTTGGGGAGTCAGCTTACACTAGAGTCAGTTTATACTCAAGTATATACGGTACTCAAAAAAAATTTGATAGTACTTTTTCACCAACTTTTCGGTATTTTTTCAATTGTAAAATGCTTAAAAGTTATTTTAAAGAGAATTTGAAAATGATCTCCTGGGAGATAACTCAGGAGAAAAGGTTAATTGCATATGGGCCAATGGGCTTAAAATGCATTATATTGATAAGATGTGAAAATGTCCCCTAGGAGAAAACTTAGGAGAAAAAGTCAATTGCATAGTGCCCAATGGCCCATATGCAATTCACTTTTTCACCTGAGTTATCACCTAGGAAATAATTTTCATCTTCTCTTTAAACTAAATTTTCACCATTTTACAATTGAAAAAGTACCCAAAAGTTGGTGAAAAAGTACTATCAAATTTGTTTTGGGTATTTTCTTTCTTGCTGGTGGCTTGAATAGAATTTTATGACAAGTTGCGAAAATATCACCGAAGAGAAAACTCAGGAGAAAAAAGTGAATTGCATATGGACCAATGTCTCTTTCCACTACAAATTTCATATAGCCTCTGACATTCTGATTATGTAATAACTTCATTTCTATGTGCCGTAGTTATTATTACAGTATATTTGAAATTTCTACCAACATATTATTTTTTTCTTCTGAAAGACAATTAACTACTAATCCTAGAGGGTTCCACTGTTCAAATAGCGTGAAGGATTTATCCACCAATTGTATTTGTAAAGGTCTTTTTATCCAGGCACTTAATTAAATCGTTTAAACTTCAGACACCCGTATGATTTATGTCTCCAGAAACAATCTTTTCTGATTGCTTTGAGTGACAGTTTACCCCTGATGAGCTTACATTGGAATTTATGTAGAGGTGAGAAAGAGAGCGCAAGCAGGAGGTGTTGTGTTTCCGCTCACAAAGCAAACAGGAATAGTGGCTAGCTAAAGCCTCATAAACACTTCAGACTAATGTCACCCGGCAGAGATTTGGACGCCTCGCTAGCCCTGTCACTATGGTGGGCGGCAGGGCCAGATTTATTATAAGGCACTCTAGGCACATGCCTACAGTCGCCTGATGATGGAAAAGCGGCTTGCTCCCCTCCCCTATTGCTGCCTGCCCTCCTTCCCTATGAAGAGTCACGAGCAATGTATAAATTAGGTTACTCACCCAGCTCTTAGCATTCCACTGATGAGATCTCCCTTCAGTCGGGGGCACCTCTAGCTACTTAATACCGAGGGTACTTCTGATTACCTAATGCTAAGAGACACCTGTAGCTACCGATGATGGCCAAGGGAAGTGAGGAAGAAGTGACAGCTGTTACAGCCAGCACACTTGCGGTGCAGTACAGCAGAGCTTTGTAGGTTCATTGACGGTGAAGTCTAAAGTGTCAAGAGATCTGTGCCTATAGGCTCCTGTGATGTAAATCCGGGCCTGGTGGGTGGCCAGTGTGTGGTACATGATAGATGGGGCAGAGTACAGGCAGAAATAGGGCAGTCAAGCAGTGTTTGGACGAGATGTTTTAGCATCCTGGTTCGCTTGTCGACGACTCTATCTTTAGCACCTTCCTTGTCCGAGTTTAGACAAGTGTGTGTACCTTGCCATCGAAATCAGTGGACTCCTATACTTACAATAGAATTTCACCAAAAACAAATACAAATCTGATGTGTGTACATATCAGCAAGGTCTGCATGTGTCCCAATTTATTTTTCAGAAAGCATGCCTTTAGCCAACAATTCTCCAATCACAAGGGCTCCGTTAATATAGTGGAAAGATCTGTGACCCTTTTCAACTAGTACAATAAAAAGCTTCCCCCGAACAACATGGCTCTCAACAAGACTGTACCTGTCATTTACGGCCATTGGCAAGAACCATCTCAACATGGCTGTCAAACGGTCAAAACAACCTTTTGGTGGCATTAACCACCGCAAGCTTACTTAAAGGAACACTATCAAACCAAGTGTTCTAAAATGACGATGTACAAATAATGTCTAAGTAGCTGTGTAAACATTTTCCTACTTTTCATGTTAAACATCAGAGGCAAAAACTTTCATTCATTGTGTGGTAGATTTAGCTCTATTAGGACAAATCATTCTCAAAAGGGGTGTCTACTTCAATGCACAGCTAGTGTTGTTTTTTTTGCATATCAGACTACAGAGTATTTTTCTCTGAAAGCAAAAAAAAGTATGAAAAGCTGTGGTGTCAGGTTTTACACACAATTACAAATGTTTATAACAAGTTACATTTCCTCTGCTCTCTTCATACACTTCAGTCAGAGACACAAGACTTTCTCTTACATACAGTGGTGTGAAAAACTATTTGCCCCCTTCCTGATTTCGTATTCTTTTGCATGTTTGTCACACTTAAATGTTTCTGCTCATCAAAAACCGTTAACTATTAGGGCTTGTTTCCACTGTTGCGACGCGATTTCGGCCGCATTCCGACGCTTGTAAAAACGCATGCGGATGAGTTTCCGCATGCGTTTTTACCCGCGATTTCGCATGCGATTTCGCATGGCAGGGTGCCATGCGAAATTAACCATGACACTGCCAGGGCTAAATAAAATTGAAAAAGGTGCGAAATCGCACGCGAAATCGCGGGTAAAAACGCATGTAACAAACGCATGCGTTTTTACTATTAAATACATTAGCGGCGATTCGCACGGATTCCCGACGCAGGCGAAATCGTTGGCTCTTTTGTGCGTTTTTTTCACGCTGAAAAAAACGCACCTCAACAACGCTACAGTGGAAACAGGCCCATCCACTTGCATTACATGTGCGGATCTGCATGCGTTGGACGCATGCAGATTCGCGATAGTGGGAACGAGCCCTTAGTCAAAGATAACATAATTGAACACAAAATGCAGTTTTAAATGATGGTTTTTGTTATTTAGTGAGAAAAAAAAACTCAAAACCTACATGGCCCTGTGTGAAAAAGTGATTGCCCCCCCTTGTTAAAAAATAACTTAACTGTGGTTTATCACACCTGAGTTCAATTTCTGTAGTCACCCCCAGGCCTGATTACTGCCACACCTGTTTCAATCAAGAAATCACTTAAATAAGAGCTACCTGACACAGAGAAGTAGACCAAAAGCACCTCAAAAGCTAGACATCATGCCAAGATCCAAAGAAATTCAGGAACAAATGAGAACAAAAGTACTGTAATTGAGATCTATCAGTCTGGTAAAGGTTATAAAGCCATTTCTAAAGCTTTGGGACTCCAGCGAACCACAGTGAGAGCCATTATCCACAAATGGCAAAAACATGGAACAGTGATGAACCTTCCCAGGAGTGGACGGCCGACCAAAATTACACCAAGAGCGCAGAGAAAACTCATCCGAGAGGCCACAAAAGACCCCAGGACAACATCTAAAGAACTGCAGGCCTCACTTGACTCAATTAAGGTCAGTGTTCATCACGACTCCACCATAAGAAAGAGACTGGGCAAAAATGGCCTGCAAGGCAGATATCCAAGGCGCAAACCACGTTCAAGCAAAAAGAACAATAAGGCTCGTCTCAATTTTGCTAAAAAAACATCTTAATGATTGCCAAGACTTTTGGGAAAATACCTTGTGGACCGACGAGACAAAAGTTGAACTTTTTGGAAGGTGCGTGTCCCGTTACATCTGGCGTAGAAGTAACACAGCATTTCAGCAAAAGAACATCATACCAACAGTAAAATATGGTGGTGGTAGTGTGATCGTCTGGGGTTGTTTTGCTGCTTCAGGACCTGGAAGGCTTGCTGTGATAGATGGAACCATGAATTCCACTGTCTACCAAAAAATCCTGAAGGAGAATGTCCGGCCATCTGTTCGTCAACTCAAGCTGAAGCGATCTTGGGTGCTGCAGCAGGACAATGACCCAAAACACACCAGCAAATCCACCTCTGAATGGCTGAAGAAAAACAAAATGAAGACTTTGGAGTGGCCTAGTCAAAGTCCTGACCTGAATCCTATTGAGATGTTGTGGCATGACCTTAAAAAGGCGGTTCATGCTAGAAAACCCTCAAATAAAGCTGAATTACAACAATTCTGCAAAGATGAGAGGGCCAAAGTTCCTCCAGAGCGCTGTAAAAGACTCGTTGCAAGTTATCGCAAACGCTTGGTTGCAGTTATTGCTGCTAAGGGTGGCCCAACCAGTTACTAGGTTCAGGGGGCAATTTCTTTTTCACACAGGGCCATGTAGGTTTTGAGCTTTTTTTCTCACTAAATAATAAAAACCATCATTTAAAACTGCATTTTGTGTTCAATTATGTTATCTTTGACTAATAGTTAACGGTTTTTGATGAGCAGAAACATTTAAGTGGGACAAACATGCAAAAGAATAAGAAATCAGGAAGGGGGCAAATAGTTTTTCACACCACTGTACAAGGTTAACAGATGCACTGTGAGGGAATTCCCCCTCCTCTCATGGCTCACTCATGCAAATCAATAGTGTTCCTTTTAAGGAATTGTAATTCTGGGGGGTCATACTTTCTGACCAGCCAGCACAACAAGGCTGAGAGCTGAATTATGAAAGAGGCTACACAGACTGCCCAGAGCAACTGCAGCTCTGGGTTTCTGATAAGACGCAATGACAGCGCAGTGCGAAGTTGCGCTGCTCTTGTGATAGCAAACATTCAGACAGATACAAGACAGACTGGAGTGAGGTAGCCAGTAGCAACCACAGCAATGGCTACCTGCCAGGACAGGACTAGGAAGACAGAGACTGACAGAATGAATGCTTGCTAATCTAGTCACTTGCTTCAGTGACAGCAAGCATTCATAAAGACAAGAGTAAGGTAGCCAATAGCAACCACAGCAATAGCTACCTCGCAAGGACAGGACAGAATAGTCAGGAAATAGCAGAATCAAAAGGCAGGCAAATTTACAGCTATCAATGAAACTACAAACGACTGACTAACATATGTTTATATCAGCGATGAACCGATATATAACATAAGCAAGGAAAACTGGCTGGGAACTGGAGTAATACAGGGAACAAGGCTAAGGAATACAAAATCTCTATACTAGAAGGAGTACGTATATATGTCCCTGTGGGAAATATATAACGTAGCTCCACAGGATAACTGAACTAAGACAAGGAATATATTTTACAATAACAAGGGACCCAGTAACAGCTTAGACAGAGCTGAGACTATGACGGGCGGAGCACGCTTGCAGGAAGCAAACCTTTATACTGAGGTCATCCAATGAAAGCAGAGATGCAAATCTCCACACAGCTGAATGGTAATCATTCAATCCTGTGCTGGCCTGAACACCATTTGCTAGCTGAAAGACCATCATAACAAATGCATGCAGTACTATGCAAGAACATGCATGCAGGAAATCCAGGGCTAGCAGTGCCGGGACAAGGTTTTCCAGCAACAGAGGCTGAGACTCAAAAGTGCGCCCCCCCCCGAACCCCCCCCCCCCCCCCCCGGTCACCCCCTCTAGCCACTGCTTTGGCCCAGCTCTGGTAAGCAAGGTGCTGTGAAGCATCTCACACTGTGCAGTAAGTCGTTACTGAAGCAATGCACATAGTGTGAATGAGCCCTCAGGGCTCTTTTCCACTTAGAAACGTGATCACATTCCCACTGTGATCACATTTCTTCCTAATTTCCATGACCATAGTTGAGCTCCTATGCAAAGTAGAGCTTAATCACAACAAAATCTCAGCAGCAGGAGGATGACTACATCTGGGAGAAAATAATGCTTTTGCTATCAGCTAGAGATAGTAAGCAAATCGGTATTCCTTACTAGTGTTGGGCGAACAGTGTTCGCCACTGTTCGGGTTCTGCAGAACATCACCCTGTTCGGGTGATGTTCGAGTTCGGCCGAACACCTGGTGGTGTTCGGCCAAACTGTTCGGGGTTCGCCCGAACTGTTGAATGCATGGCCGAACATGGCCGAACAGGGCCCCTGTTCGGCCGAACAGGGCCCTGTTCGGCCGAATACTGCCCCCCTATGGGGTCGCAGGCATAAGGGGGGAGCATGCCCCGGTCGCGGGGGGGGTCGGAAATTCCCCCCACCCCCTCCCCCGCTAGCGCTCCCCCCTCTGCCCGCTTCCCCATAAAAAAAGTTATAGTACCTGGTGCCTGGTGGCTGGCAGTGGAGTGAGGAGGAGGAGGAGGAGGAGTCCGAGTAGCAGAGTGGCGTTGAGGCCGGGCAGCGGGCGGTTCGGGCGGTTCAGCGCTAGTACCTTGTGGTACTTCCGCCCTTTCTCTGACCTCACGTCCTCTGCGTGATGACGCATACGAGGGTACGCGTGATGCGTACCCTCGTATGCAGAGGACGTGAGGTCAGAGAAAGGGCGGAAGTACCACAAGGGTACTAGCGCTGAACCGCCCGCTGCCCGGCCTCAACGCCACTCTGCTACTCGGACTCCTCCTCCTCCTCCTCACTCCACTGCCAGCCACCAGGCACCAGGTACTATAACTTTTTTTATGGGGAAGCGGGCAGAGGGGGGAGCGCTAGCGGAGGGGGTGGGGGGAATTTCTGACCCCCCCCGCGACCGGGGCATGCTCCCCCCTTATGCCTGCGACCCCATAGGGCCCCCATGTTCGGGGGTCCCATTGACTTCCATTGAGTTCGGCGTTCGGGCCGAACATGCCGAACATCTGGCCCATGTTCGGCCTGTTCGGCCCGAACCCGAACATCCAGGTGTTCGCCCAACACTATTCCTTACACTGACAGACCTCCCCCTTCAAGTAAAATAAACACTGAACTTCAAAAGTAAATACATTCCGATGTCAGCAGCTGTTCCGACAAGCTGGGCAGAATGAAGGTTTTGGCTTTCTGATCTGGGACTGTTTCTATCTGCTGCACGATCTCCTGGTGCAGACAGCTACTCTTGTGTGCTCTGTGCTGAACACACACATCTTTTCAAAGCTAGCGCGCCTTACCTCCAGCCAGCGGCAGCTTTCTCCTTCAAGTTGCTAGGCAGCAGCTTTCTCCTTCACTTCCGTGAGAGGAGGCGAGCCGGAAGTTGGGGGTGGACAGAAGCCGCGGGCCAATCAGCTGTGCAACAACCCGAGACAGCCGTCCCTCCCTCAAAAGCACCCAAACACCAGCTACATAGGGAGAGTGGGCACCGCTCGGGGAATCAGGTGGCGATTGGCAGCGGGCAGACTGTGCGCCACCGCAAATACTTCAGAGACAGGAACAGGTCCGCGGGGAGAGTGGAGAGGAATGCGCCCTGGAGACACTGCGCTCAGAGGCTGGCGCCTCGCCAGCCTCTGCCTCGGCCCGGCCCTGAGGGCTAGCAAACCATTAGTGGAATAATGACAGTATTCTGAGCTGTCCAGAACTGCAGAGCAATTGCAAATGACAAAGTGACTCACTGCGAATGCACAACTGAATGCAGACTGACAAGCCAGAACTGCCCACTTGTGGCTCCACCTGCAATGGACAGAACACGTCACAGGAGGAATCCTAACAGGAATACTATCGATTAAAACAACTTTAAAAAAAAAAAAATGCTGTATGTTAGGGCACACATTACCACAAGTACTAGGAGCAATTTCCTTCCTCGCACAGCTCTGCCTCTCTGCTGTAAAATCATCCGTCAATTTTAGATACAAAAGTGTTGGGCTCTTAGAGGGCTAGACCATGTCCCTACACAGGGGGATTATTATCAACTCCTCAGTGTATAGTTTAATAATCACCTTGCTGAAAGAATCTTATTCAGATGGTGGTAAGGTGTTAAAGATTCCGGCAATGCATGTTTATTATTTTTGCTTCTCTGACTGATAAAGATCCTAATAATGCCTTTGTAAACAGGGCCCGGGGTACTTTCCAGTGTAGATAAAATAAACTGATGAGATAAAAAAATGTATCCTCCTATTCCTAAAAATAAACCTTTTTTTAGATATCCTATAGTTGTATTTTATACTTAAACTTTTACAAAGTAGATATAGGGCTGGTGCACACCGAGCGGCTTTTTCAGCGTTTCTGCAGCCGCTTGCGGCTGCGGATCCGCTTGGTCAATGTATCTCAATGGGGTGGTGCACACCAGAGCGGGAGGCATTTTGCAGAAACGAAAAATGCCTGGGTGAGGCATTTTTTGGATTTCGGATGCGTTTCTGCCTCAATGTTAAGTATAGGAAAAACGCAAACCGCTCTGAAAAACGCCTGTTCAGAGCGGTTTTGCCGGCGTTTTTGTTACAGAAGCTGTTCAGTAACAGCTTTACTGTAACAATATATGAAATGTACTATACTGAAATCCGCTGCAGCAATCCGCAAAACGCTAGCAAAACGCCATAGAAAAATAAGAAAAAGCGTTTCAAAATCTGCTAGCATTTTGCGGATTTGCTAGCGGTTTTTGGTGTGCACCGGGCCTCAATGTTTTATTGTCTCAGTTCAATGGCAGTTTATTAAGTGTCCCAGAGCTCAAATACATGCACTATTGACCTTTTTTTTTTTATCTATGTCTTGCAGAAATTCTTCTGTGCAGTAAAAAGTTTTATAGTTGTAATTCTTTACCAGTGAGGGTTATGCTATAATCCAACAAGGGTCTGACAAGACAAACTGTCACTTGCATTCCTGAAGCTTAACTCTTTCAGGCACAAAAAGAAAAAAAAGGAAACACAGCCTAGTTATTAATATGTTTGTCACAGTACATACACATGCCTACCTCGTGTACACTTTAAAACAGAAAGTATTTGCAATAATTCCGCTTTATGTGAGCAAGATAGAACACACCCATAATGCACCACTGAATGAATATGTAAATCATTTCTTTATGTCACTGAAAGCTAGACAAACTCTCTATGTAAAGGCCTGGATGGCTAATGAGCAGACGCTCATGCTCCATTGGTGGATGGGGATGCCTCTTCAAAATCAGGTTACACAAATCATTAAAGTGGGATAAAACTCTGACATAGCATTCAATAAAAATGTGAATTCCTACTTTGTATTACCTGTTCAGTTACCATATTTGCTTTTGTGCACAAGTAATATTGTCTGTTTACAAATTACAAGTTCCCAAAGTACAGTTTATCTGCTCTGAAAGCTGCCATTGCATTCTATTGCACAGCTGCTGTATTTATATATTAAGATCTATCTAGTGATCATTTCTCACCTCTCTCCCTTTCAGCACGGCACAAGCTTCGCAGATTACAAGGGTACTGTAATTTTCCTGCCCTTTTTTTTTACTGATGTTATTTGTTTTTCCCCCAAATGCAAAAGTAGCATAAACTGTATTTTTCCTGTGTGTGCGTTAAGTCAACAGAGGCAAGAAAATGGCATACCAAATGCGGTGCTATGTGCATTTTCTTGCAAATACCACTGTTCTATATTTTTTGCTCACTATGAATTGGCAGAAAAACACAATTGCAATCTCACTATGAAAACAAATGTAAGTGTAAAGACTGCACCAAAATGCTTGGTGTGAATTTAAAACATTGTGATTGCATTGCAGTGCATTTATGATTGCACTTTGAAGTGAAAAATAAAGTAACCTGAAAAGCAAAGACGGATAGAGGCATTTGGTTCCAAAGTAGTCAATGGCCTCAATTCAGTAAGATCATGCTGGAGATAATAAGGCAAGAGAAAACTTACCACCACACATCAATCTTGACTTATTAAAGAGAACCCAAGGTGGATCTTCAGAGGGCAGATGGGACACAGAGCCATGTTCTCTGCCTAATGGCTCTGTGTCCCCAACCGCTGCTCTCTGCCCCCCCCCCCCCCACCACCGCACTATAGCCTTCCGAATTTAGCAACAAGATTTGTCACTAACTCGGAGGTAAACAGAGGGGAGAGGAATTCC
This sequence comes from Hyperolius riggenbachi, assembly GCF_040937935.1. NCBI lineage: Eukaryota > Metazoa > Chordata > Amphibia > Anura > Hyperoliidae > Hyperolius > Hyperolius riggenbachi. Next base: position 606,068,203 of record NC_090646.1, on the reverse strand, counting down.
CTGTTTAAAACGCCCGCCCAGGGGCATTCCTACAGGGTTTCCTGAGCTGCCATTGGGCAGCTCTCTCCCCTGGCCACGCCTCCTGCCACTCCCCCACCTCCCTGCACGCTATGAGAGACAACACAGTGTCTCAGTGCAGCGTCGTGACCCAGGGGTCATGCAAGTGAAAGTGGGCCATTGCGGCCCATGGGAGGTTTTGCGGCTACTAGATCCGTTTAGCCCTGCGGATCAGGTAGCCAATTTTTTTTTTGAGCCCACCTCAGGCTCTCTTTAAGGTATAGAAATAAGTTTTCACAGTGAGAGACTCATCTTATCTTTTCTGTCCTCGCGTTACCTCCTCTGTAGTTATTTTCACATGCAGTTAATTAACAGCCTGGCCCATATGCAATGACATTTTTCACCTGAGTTTTCTCCTAGGTGATATTTTCACAACTTGTAAATAAAATTAATTTTAAAACACCAGTAAGTAAAAAAAACACTCAAAATATTTTTGATAGTACTTGTTCACCTACTTGTTGGTTCTTTTTAAATTGCAAAGTGCTGAAAAAATATTTAAAATACAGGATGAAAAATTATCTCCTAGCAGAAAAAGTTAATTGCATATGGGCCCGTGTCTTTAACTTTAGAAGTCTGTAGTTATTTTAAGGATTGAAATGTTAACGTTAGAGATCTCTCCTTAACTTAACCTCTTGAGGACCACAGTGCTAAACCCCCCTAAAGACCAGGCTCTGTTTTGTGTAATTGGCCACTGCAGCTTTAAGGCCAAGCTGCAGGGCCGCACAACACAGCACACTAGTGACCCTCCCCCCCCTTTTCTCCCCACCAACAGAGCTCTCTGTTGGTGGAGTCTGATTCCCCCCCCCCTTGTGTTTATTTTTTTAAAATGAATATTTATGTTATGTTTTTTTGATTTTTTTTTACTATTTCTCTCTCTTTTTTTTATAAACCCCTCACTCCCCCCAGCCAGCCAATCCTGGCGATCAGTTGTCATAGGCTTCTGCCTATGAGAGCTGATCGCTCTCATGTGCCCCAGGGGGACAGCCGTGTCACACGGCTGTGCCCAGTACAGCACTGCTGCTGATCGCAGGGCTGTACTGTGTAAATAGACGGTGATTACGCTGCTCGGAGACTGAAGGCAGGGCGGAGCTCCGCCCCTCAAGCAGGAGATGCGCGCGCAGCCTGCACGCGATCTCCTGCAGTAGCTGGCCCCAGGACTTGACGCCAATTGGCGTTAGGCGGTCCTGGGGCTGCTGCTGTGGCCACGCCCGTTGGCGTGGGGAGGTTGGCAGGTAGTTAAAGACAGATGAGTTAAGTTTACTATATGCCTTATCACCATGGTGATAACTCTAGAAACAGCTCAGAAACATTATTAAAGACAGGAGATAAGCTCAGTGAATTGAGGCCAATGTCTCTCTAAAATAGCGACAGTTAGGACATAACCCAAATCCTTTCTCTTTATTTCTGCCTTAAAGAGAAACTCCAACCTAGAATTGAACTTTATCCCAATCAGTAGCTGATACCCCCTTTTACATGAGAAATATAATGATTTTCACAAACAGACCATCAGGGGGCGCTGTATGACTGATTTTGTGCTGAAACCCCTCCCACAAGAAGCTCTGAGTACCGCGGTACTCTGGGCAAACTGCCACAATGTAACAATGTTCACAGACAGGAATTAGCTGTTTACAGCTGTCTCTAACAGCCAAAACAGCTAGGAGCAGCTACATAACCTGCCCACGGTAAAAATGTCACCATGTAATACATGTCAGAATGTGAATCTGGGAGAGGAAAGATTTTACAATGAGCAAACACTGGCTAAATTATTTATACATAATTATGGTAAAAAATGAAGCACTTTTTTTACTACATTATTTTCACTGGAGTTCCTCTTTAAGGCTGCTTCCACACAGGGACGTTACAGGCACACGTTAGTGCAGCCTGTAACGCTCCCCCAATGCACAGCAATGTAACACAAGTGGGCTGTTCACACAGCCCACGTTGCGTTACATGTAACGCTGCACGTTCTCCGGAAAGTGCAGCATGCTACGGCGTTACAGCGGCTTTAGCTGCGTTAGACTGTTTGCACATGCTCAGTGGGGGGCGGAGAGGAGGCGGGGAGATGCCGCTAAAGTAGCCGCGCACATGGCTACTTAATATGCACTGCACTGGCGGCCGCTGATTGGCCGGCGGGACCACGTGATGCGGAGTGTCTCACTCCGCATCACGTGGTCCCGCCGGCCAATCAGTGCCACTCTGGGAGACCTTATGCGGATAGAGGCGCCTAACGCGGCTCACTCTACCGTCCTCTCCCGCACCACTATATGTTGCGTTAGGTGCACGTTAAGCGACCTTAACGTAGCACCTAACGCAACGTCTTAGTGTGTAAGTAGCCTAAAAGAAATCTGAACTGAGAAATAAAGTAAAAGTAAGCATACACGTCATACTCACCACGTAGTATACTCATCAATCTTTTTCTCTTCTCTTCATCCTCCATTTTAAAAATGGCGATGACCATGTACATGCTTCTGGGTCAGCACTGCATTAACCTGTAATATCGCCCACTTGAGCCATATGGAAACATGAACATTACCTTGCACAACAGTTAGCTTTCAGTTATAACTGACAGTAATTGGTATAGTAAAACATGTCCCTAAAATCTCCAGTTCCAACTAGATTTAGGCAGAACTAGAAGAAATCATTGTTAAAAGAAAATGGGGAACTTCTGAGAAAAACTGACAGCGAGGAACTGATGGCAAGGTAAGTATGCAATATTCATTTGCAGGTACATCATGTGTTTATTTTTTAATAATTATTTTACTCAGTTTATGAGCATTTTCCGCTGGACACAGGACATTTTTAAACTTATTCAAGGCCAAGTGAATAAATTAAGCAGTGACAAGAGGATAGTAAGCTGGTATTTATGATATGCAGTATAATTTTATGACAAATGGACAGTAGGGGGTTCACATTTACAATGTCCAATAACACAGAGACACAAATCACAAATGATGTTACAAAGGCAAGATTACAAGCCAGGCACAAGGCCAGGGCACATAACAAACATAATAAAACATAGGTCACCATGGAAACCTAAGGGGTGGACAGAGATTTGCAAATAGATGACTACTAAGAGCCATAATGTTTGCCATAAATCAGGATAATAGTGCCTGCCGGGGTCAAACATACAGGAAACAATCCACAGACAACTATGTAAATACAGTGAGTATCCTGCTCATCTGAAACTTATACTAATAGAATATAGCGTTTGGTGTGAGAATATGGAAGCAGGAGATTTGGGCGCATGAGACAAGTGGACAAAAAGGGCGCCCCATTCACTCCCATTATAAATATCGTTTACCGGGCGCCGAACAGGGAAAAATAGGCGCCGGAGATTATTAACGTTTTAACAAACGGCGCCCGGAGATTTTTAAGGATTTATAACTATGTTTGTGATGATTTAACTTTACAAAATGAGCCCGTGACGAATAACGTTTATAAAGATACTAAATCACTATTTCTAAAACATTTCTAAAACATTATTATCCACCCAAAAAAATTAATTACATTTTTTTATTTACATTTTTTATTTATTAATGTCTGTAAAACATTATTATCCATAGGGGGTCTTAGGTTTAGGCACCAACAGGGGGGGTTTAGGTTTAGGCACCAACTGGGGGGTCTTAGGTTTAGGCACCAACAGGGGGGTCTTAGGTTTAGGCACCAACAGGGGGGTCTTAGGTTTAGGCACCAACAGGGGGGTCTTAGGTTTAGGCACCACCAGGGGGGTCTTAGGTTTAGGCACCAACAGGGGGGTCTTAGGTTTAGGCACCAACAGGGGGGGTCTTAGGTTTAGGCACCAACAGGGGGGTCTTAGGTTTAGGCACCAACAGGGGGGTCTTAGGTTTAGGCACCAACAGGGGGTCTAGGGGTTAGGGATAGGTACAGGGAGGGTTTTTAACAAACGGAAATATAAGTTTCAGTTTACAAATAGGGAAGATTAACGTTTTAAGAATTGCCGATCTCATACACATTATTTAGTGATTTATAAATTCTTAAAACACTATTTGTAAACGAAATTCTACACAATATTTCAATAAACGATAATACTGTTTATCATTTACACCACGCGCCCTTTTTTCCCCGACGCCCTTTTTTGATGTACACTGAGAATATACATGCTCTCTTGTCCAAATGGCAAAAAAACCCTTGATATTAGTTGTAAATACTGTAAGTGTTGTAAAGGAGGCACAGTAGCCTCTCATAAAGAAAGTCTGGCTTAAGGTGTACCTGAGATGAAGTATTAGAGCCGATTTATACTTACCCAGGGCTTCCTCCAGCCCCTGAGGGCTGTGGGCTCCCTCATTGTCCTCCCCGGCCACTGCGTTCTCCCAGGATCGCCTCCGGTATCTGGCACAGTCGCGGTGTTCTGAGCCTGCGTGGCCTGACTGCACATGCCTCCCCAATCGCAACAGGGGGTTAAAACTGACCTGTTTACCGATTCCAGTGTCGCATCTCCAGTATCGCATCTCTGCTTCCAGCTTGTAATATGCTAGCACGTTCTGACAGCGTGTCATGTGACGCAAATTATATAAAAAAGCACATTTTTTAAACATAAACAGAGAGGCTCCCTACACTGGACTTTTCATTTAGTTTGGCACTGTTATTGGCCTGAAGAAGCGGGCTCAGACCCGCGAAACGCGTTGCCTGTGCTATCACTAATAAAATCTTTTGTACCATAAAGATTTTTCATCATTGAGGTAAGCTACCTCATATCTTTGTCGATTTTGAACTGTTTTTAAACGCTTTTATCACACACCAGGGCGCCTCTATAAACCAATTTGTACATTTTTCAAACATAGATCAGCAATCCCTGTAGCCAGTTTACCACCAGTGTAGGCAAGTGTTACAGCTTATGCCATATACAGTGGAGGTGGCATGCCGGTATTCTAAAACAGCGCTAAAAGTAGTAATGCAAAAAACGTATTTTATCAGTTTTGCCACCACTGATGACTGGCTGCAAAAAAAGTAAGAATATCTGAGGAATGGGAACTGAAAGACAAATTAAAGGTCTGTTGGTAATCATGGCAGCACGGTAGACTAGAGGGTAGCACTCACACACTCTCGCTTTGCAGCACTGGGTCACCGGTTCAAATCCCAGCCAGGGCACTATCTGCACAGGGTTTGTATGTTCTCCCTTGCATGGGTCTCCTGCGTGGGTTTCCTCCCACCCCTCCCCAAAAAGCATACAAATAAGTTAATTGGTTTCCCCTAAAAAGATTGGCCCTAGACTATGATACATAGACTACACGATATATGCCTATGGTAGGGACTAGATTGTGAACCCCTCTGAGGGACAGCTAAGTGACAAGACAATACACTCTGTATGGTGATGTGGAAGATGCCAATGCTATATAAATGCTAAATAATAATTATAATCATGTTTCAGAGGAGTAAATACAATGATCTCTTATTGTTTTTGCATTTATAATTTAATTTGGTACTATTTGGTAACTCTATGATGGCAGCAGTCTATAGCCTCCTTGTGAATTTATTTTGATGTCCTTTTTTTGTGCTCTGTACCCCGTGGGGTATCAGAGTTCACAAGGTTTGAAACTTACGAACCATAATCAGTTCCTATAATTCTGCAGAAAATGATGCTAAACTCTCCAAGGACCAAAGAGCGAGGGAAGTTTGCCGGAAAGCCATTGATGTGAATCCACCACCAAAACTTTTCTAACGCTACATTCATTTGGAGAGTAATCACTGGGAAATATTCAGTGCAGATACGTTTGCATACAAATTTCAGTTTTTTATTTTTTTTTTACCAATGAACGTATTTCTTATGTGTTACATATCACAAAATTAAATGCATAAACATCTGTCTGCTGCTTATTTAAAATTTATAGTACATTTTATGCAGAGATGTAGGCACGGCGCTTGGCGTGTTCATAATTTCAGGCATTAGAAATAGCGTTTAATACCGTCCGGAATAGAGGAATGTGAGTACGGATGAGTGGTGCTGATTTGCATCTCATTTACATCTTACTGTAGGTTAACCATCAGATTGTCTGGGTATCTTAAATTTCTATTCTGCACATGTCTTATACTTTATGCTTACTAATTTTGCAAATACTTTCTTTTTTATGAACATTAAAATAATCCAGAAGTGATTGCTTCAGTAAAAAATCGTACTGCTTACTTAATACGTTGGCCACCATGTGAGAGAAATTACTTTCCCCAAATCAGGCTTTCGAGACCCCTGGCGATGTTCTCAATGCCACATGGACTTCCTGGTACCGAAGCCCAACCCAGTTCCCTCCTCTTCCTGACGCCACAGACGGGAGCGTAACTACAAATAACCAGGTCACCCGCATAACTTTGATGCCCTCCATGTTTGTGTCCGTTACCTTGTTGTTAATTCTATGGTTGTGGGCCCATCTGCCAATGGTCATCAAAAAGTGTGGCAATCAGGACCCTCCTTAACCACTTAAAGAGACTCCGTAACAAAAATTGCATCCTGTTTTTATCATCCTACAAGTTCCAAAAGCTATTCTAATGTGTTCTGGCTAACTGCAGCACTTTCTACTACCACTGTCTCTGTAATAAATCAATGTATCTTTTCCCTGTCAGACTTGTCGGCCTGTGTCTGAAGGGCTGCCAAGTTCTTCAGTGTTGTGGTTCTGCTATAAACTCACCCTTCCAGGCCCCTCTCTGCACACTGCCTGTGTGTTATTTAGATTAGAGCAGCTTCTCTCTTCTCTCTTATCTTTTACAAGCTGGATAAATCCTCCTCTGAGCTGGCTGGGCTTTCACATACTGAGGAATTACAAACAAGGGCAAAGCTGTTTGCAGGAAGAAAAGAGCAGCCTGAAACTTCAATGCATGAGAACAGGGGGAAAGAAACACACAAATGATCTCTTGAGATTCAAAAGGAATGCTGTATACAGCCTGCTTGTGTATGGATGTATTTTTCTATGTGTGGACATACTGTACATCAACCTACTTCCTGTTTTGGTGGCCATTTTGTTTGTTTACAAACAAACTTTTTAAAACTGTTTTTAACCACTTTTAATGCGGCGAGGAGCGGCGAAATTGTGACAGAGGGTAATAGGAGATGTCCCCTAACGCACTGGTATGTTTACTTTTGAGCGATTTTAACAATACAGATTCTCTTTAAAGAGACTCCGTAACAAAAATTGCATCCTGTTTTTTATCATCCTACAAGTTCCAAAAGCTATTCTAATGTGTTCTGGCTTACTGCAGCATGTTCTACTGTAACCATCTCTTTAATAAATCAACTTATCTCTCTCTTGTCAGACTTGTCAGCCTGTGTCTGGAAGGCTGCCAAGTTCTTCAGTTTTGTGGTTCTGTGATGCATCTCCCCCCTCCAGGCCCCTCTCTACACACTGCCTGTGTATTATTTAGATAAGGGCAGCTTCTCTCTTCTCTCTTATCTTTTACAAGCTGGATAAATCCTCCTCTGAGCTGGCTGGGCTTTCACCTACTGAGGAATTACATACAGGCACAGCTGTCTGCACTCTGCAGGAAGAAACAGCCTGACACTTCAGTGGAAGATAGCTGCAGGGGGAAAGAAACACACAAATGATCTCTTGAGATTCAAAAGGAAGGGTGTATACAGCCTGATTGTGTATGGATGTATTTTCTATGTGTGGACATACTGTACATCAACCTACTTCCTCTTTTGGTGGCCATTTTGTTTGTTTATAAACAAACTTTTTAAAACTGTTTTTAACCACTTTTAATGCGGCGAGGAGCAGCGAAATTGTGACGGAGGGTAATAGGAGATGTCCCCTAACACACTGGTATGTTTACTTTTGTGCGATTTTAACAATACAGATTCTCTTTAACGAATTCGGTATTTTACCGAACTGTCTTTAACCAATTTGATAAGTCTTGATGAATCAAGGCCATAGTCAAGTTCTCTGTCAGTTGTCAAGACCTGTCATATCGGCTCGCTTGCTCCAAGTGAGCATTACTGCAGTGGGTAGAGCTGAACATAAGGGATTTTTTTTTCTCAAAGCAAAAGTGGATCTTCTTTTTCAAGGAATCCTGAGATGAGAGGAATATCGAAAGCAACCTGATAAAAATGCTGCTTGTGTGATAGTTGAGTAAATCCCCTACACTCACTTCCTTTTGACTCACTAACCATCAATGAGTATGTACATCACGTCGTACTCTGACCCCCAAGACCACAACTGCAGGATTGTTCCAGGCATTCAAAAACTACTGTGCCCAGAATTCAATTCACTACAATAACCAGGCAACTGCCAAACTGCCATCTTTTTAAAAAGGTCAAAAAGATTTTTGCTTCCACATTCCATTTCATTCCAAATTCTTTAAAGCACGCCTGAAGTGAGAGAGATATGGAGGCTGCCATATTTATTTCCTTTTAAACTATGCACATTGCCTGGCTCTCCTGCTGAACCTTTGTCCTACGTACACACAATGCAATTTTCTGACAGATTTACTGTCAGATCGATTATTTCCAACATGCCCGACCTTATTTCCGATCGATTTTCCATTGAAGTGAACAGAAAATCGATTGGAAAATTGATCAGAAATCAGATCGGACATGTTGGAAATAATCGATCTGTAAGGGCTGGTTCAGACGGGCGTTTTTGTGGCGTTTAACGCAGCGTTTCAGACGCAGCGTTTTTTGGGATCTACTGCCATCTCATGCAAGTGAATGGGAGCGTTTAGAGCTGGCTTTTGTAGGCTTTCATGAAAGCCTGGCAGTAGATCCCAGCGTTGCGTCTAGTCTCAAAAGCAACATGCTGCTTTCAGAGGCAGTAAACGCGAGGAAACAATAGCAGAGACCAGAACTGCTAGCCTTGAACGCTTTTCAAAAGCTTTCAAAAGCTAGCTTTTAAACGCTGGCGTTTGAACGCAATGCCAAGCAAAAGCTCAGCAGACGCCCGTGTGAACCAGCCCTAAATCTGTCAGAAAATTGCATCATGTGTACCTAGCATAATACACTTATCCCTATACCCTGAACAAGCATGCAAGTGTTTCTGACTGAAGTCTGACTGCATTTTCTGCATGCTTGTTGCAGGTGTGTGATTCAGACAGCCAAATAGATCAGCAGAACTGCCAGGCAACTGGTATTGTTTGAAAGGAAATAAATATGGTAGCCTCCCTATCCCTCTTAGTTTAGGCATCCTTCATTTTGGCACGCTACAAGGACTCAGAATAGTAATACCTGGAGTGACTCTTGCGTAGCCTCATAATCCACACTAACATTTATAGGCTGGCCAAACTCGTATTGATTTTTGTCACCCTATTCAATCACTTTGATCAAATATGCTGAGGATCTGTTGAGCATGTCTGATCAATCATCTTAACGATGTTAGTGGACAGTTACAGACGATAGTGGATAGCTGGAAAGATACCCACTAATGGTGCATTTTTAGTGAACAGTCTTATTTTTGATGAGATCATTGAGATTAAAAAGAAAATACCAAATTAAATTGATCTACTTTATTTAGGTAGAGCACTACAACCTTGATTGTACAATATTGCCACTTCTATGTAATATGGAGGACTATCTAAAGTATCTACGCAAAGTATATCCACTCAGTTATAAGGGTACTTCCACTACATCGATTTGGTAAGATTGCACAATCAAATCACAAGTTACATTTTTTTAAGGTGCCCACTAATGATACTATGGTTTCGATTCATCAACACTTAGCAAATTTGTTAACAACAGTTTGGTAAAATACCGAATTTGTTAACTTCATTTCAGGATTCATCAAAGTTATCTACAGCTGTTAGCGAACATTCGTTAACGATTCGGTAACGATTCGCTAAAACGGAAGAAAGTGCAATTAATGAAAAAGAAAGTGGGCGTGGTTTAGCGTTACATTTAGGATTAGTTATCTCCTTCACTGCTCTGTCGTTATTCCTGTCAGAGTGTAACGGAAAGAAAGCCCCACGCTTGCTTCATATAACCCCCCCCCCCATTTCACATGTGCCCTCATCACAACCCCTCATGCTTCCAACCCCCCCACCACTGCCCTCATCACCCTTAATGCATCATAGAAAGGCCCTCATGCCCCCACCCTTACTACAGCATACAAAACACCTCGTGCTTCTAACACCAAACTCCCCCCGCCCCTTTCATCTGTGCCCTCATCAGAAGCCACTCATGCTTCCAACACCAACCGCCCATCCCCCCCACCCCGCACGCGTTCACCGGTGCTTGCTTTCACCCACTCTCCCCTCCATTCCTAATTTGTTTATCCTGAAATCAGCCGCCCTCCTCTCCCTTAATGCAGCGTTACAAAGTGCCTCGAATGCTGCGATCCCCCTTTCTCCACGGCCACCTCTCCCACCCTGTACACCGTCGCTTGCATCCACTGAAAAATACCGTCCATCTCTTAAGCGTCAGCCGCACAGGCTCCTCCACCACGTGCAGCACAGTCACGGTACAGTTTTGGGGCACGGCTAAATGGAGTGCAGCGGCTAGATGGACAGTAATTTTCTATGGATGCAAGCGACGGTGAACAGGGGTAGCCGTGTAGAAGGGGATCGCAGCATGCGAGGCACTGTAACGCTGCATTAAAGGAGAGGAGGGTGGCTGATGTCAGTGTAAACATATTAGTAATGCAGGGGAAAGTGGAATATCCCCAGGGTACAAATGTACATGGAGGGAGGGTGGCTTAAAACCGCGGGAGGGATAGGAGAGTTATGGCTACGCTGCTGAAAAAAAACTCGCTGGCTTTCCTCCCTGTAGCCATTATATTGGTCGTCTCCTCCTCCTCCTCCTCACGTGCTGCTTTAAGCCCGCCTATATTACCCAGACTGCAACACATTCCACCCTTCACTTCGGTAAAATATCGTAGAGCACATTAAATACCGAAGGGTTAGCGAACTGTTACCGAATGGTTGCGGAAAAATAACGCAGGCGGTTGTGAAGCGGAAAATGTTTGATGAATGCTTCACAAACTCGATAAACTGCGCATGCGGCAATATAACGACACTGGATAAATTACCGAACACCTGGTTATGAATCGAGGCCTATATTTCTATATTCAATGTACCCACTGATGTGTGTTTATTATGCAGTCTACAATCTGACCCTGCACTGTAAGCATTCCAATATAATCATATATATTTCTGCTGTAATACATCTTACCTCAGTAGTCCTGGCTCAATTTGGTACATTGCTGACGAGAGGGAAGCTTGTTATCTCCCCTCCCACATTCCTGCTCCTCACTGATTGGCTGAGGGCAGCTCAGTGTGACACTAGGCTGAGACCGAAAATACACCACACCCTTCTGCAGAAGCTGCTGAGATATGATCTATGCTGTGCTCACATGTGTTTACTAAGCAAGATAGATATGCCAGTGCAGTTTCAAGTAGAAAAAAAAGAGTAAGGGAGGAAATTACATCAGGATTGCCTTCAGCCAGAGGCAGTAAAAATAGAAAATGCCTGGAACAGTTTTCTCTTTATTTGCTATAGAAAATTCACTGTAATCAAAACATGGACAGTACAATACATATGTTCTGTAAGAAGAACAAGTATTTATATACTTGTATATGTTTCGTTTGTTTCCTGGGATAGTATGGCTATTCTTGCTGCTTTAAAGCATCTAACTTGCGATTGTATCTAAGCCAGTTACGATACGATCATATCTATGAAAAAAATCCACCAAGCTGATCAATCATTTCTTTAAGAAAATGATCGTTAATGCGATTGTTCAGGATGGATTGGACCCACCAGCTTCTCTGTTTTCAAACAATGTGGTCTGATTAAAATGATTGTAAATACAATCGTTCACAAAAAATTGTACCATTAATAGGCCCCTTTAAATCTCAGTCAAGCAGACAAAGCTAGTACTTAAAGGACGACCGGGGTGATATGTGGCATAATGAGATAGACGTGTATAGACAGCGCCAAGCACACAAATAACTTGGCTGTATTCTTTTTTTTCTTGTCTTGTCTGAAAGAGTTAAACATCAGGTATGCAAGTGACAGTTTCTGTCTGGGTCGGGACCGGATCGGACTGGGTCAGACTATAGCATATCCCTCACTGATCCTTACAGCCATAAAATACTTTTCTGTCAGTAAATGGCTTCTGAGAGCAGGAAAGAGTTAAAAGGGTCAATCATTCATAAATTTGAGCTCTGGCATAATTCAATAAAAGTATCATTGAGCAGAGATAATAAAACAGTAAAAACTTTAAAACTAGATTTAAATATAAAATAAAACTGTGGGATATCTAAAAAAAAGTCATTTTTAGGAGAAGGAGGACAGGTACAACTATTTTTCTCATCAGCTAATTTTCACCTCGACTGTGCTTTACAACAATTCTCCATTAACTTTCCCTTTATTTCTAATTGAGATTGTGTGGTACAATCGATCACTACTACCCAATCAATGTAATGCTGAGAATACACAATGAGATTTTTCAGCCAATTCACTGTCTTATTTTCGATCGATTTACCTATCAATTTTCTTATCTTTTATCAATTTCCATTCACTTCTATGAGAAATCGATCAGAAATACGATGGAAAATAAGATTGGACATGTTGAAAATTATCTATCGAACCATCTATCTGCTGAAAAAACGTATGGTGTATTCCCAGCATAACTTGTACAGCACTTTGTACTTCTCATGTATCTATGCTCCCCACTATTTGTTTTGTACTGTGTACAGCGCTGCAGAAGATGTTGGTGCTATATGAATAAAAAATAATCATAACATTGAGATGTAATTAACGACTTGCTATATCGAGTGGTTATTGTTGTATGGATAGCAACAGTGAGAGCTTGTTCACACTGCAGGCGTTTTTGGCTTTTTTTTTTGCCCGCGTGCAGTCTTTAAAAACGCCCCCCTGACCGGGTGGACACTGAATGTCTATGAGAAGGTTCATATCAGCGCATGACCCGTGTCATGCGCTGTGCGGCTAGCAAAGCGGCGTGCTCCATTTTTGAGGCGATTCCGCCTCAATGGAAAGTATAGGAGAAACGCAAAACGCTCCCAAAATTGCTTTTTGTTAGCGATCGCGTTCTCGTTTTTAACAATAAATACATTGTATTTATTCTTTTCCTGGTCAAAGAGTTCACTTCCTGACTTACAAAACCGCTCGTAAAAAACCGCTTAGAAAACTGCTAAGCACAAAAACAAATCGCCCACCCAATCGCCGGGAATTAGAAAAAAAAAAAAGACGCCTCGAAAACAGCCCAACGCAGACACGCGAGCTGAAAGCAATGTGAACAAGGCCTGACATTGTTATCTTATCCAATTAGTGAGTTTGCTTAGGAAAGAACTGTCATTTTTGTACACAGCGCATATTCCTTAAACCTGCATAGCGACAATAAGGGTGAACATTAATAAAAAAAAATTGCTCCTCGTTCATCAAATGATTTACACAGAAAATCCTCCGGGTCCCGCCAGAATATGTATTTATAGAAAATGGCAGAGCAGCAGATTTTTAGTGATGGCGCGCTGGAATATGCTAGGGGAAAACACATTGCTAGGCACAGAACGTCATATCTATCTAATCCTTTGTCTAATCTGGGTAAATAATGTTATGGAAACCTCGGATCTTGCATAATACAGCGCTCATGGCATGCGTGTCAGCTTTCGCTGACCTTATTTCCAGCGCTGGCCTGTAGATGGCGCCAAACTACCTTCCACTCTGTGCCGCTGTCCAATGTCCTGAAATAGGAGTCAGCAGCGTTTTCCTCGCTAGCAGCAACTTACTGTACATTCCGAGGGCTGTAGATGTATGTGTAGATTCAAGCAGCGCAAACAAAATAACCTGTTGATAAAAGGACAACTGTATCTTGCTTAGAGGGAGCCTGAAGCAAGAAGAATATGGAGGCTGCCATATGTATTTCCTTTTAAACAATACCAGTTTACTGGCAGCTCTGCTGATCAATTTGGCTGAAGTAGTGTCTGAATCACACCAGAAACAAGCATGCAGCTTATATTGTCAGATCTGGCAATAATGTCAGAATCACCTGATGTGCTGCATGCTTGTTCAGGGGCTATGTCTAATAGTATTAGAGGCAGAGGATCAGTAGGACAGCCAGGCAACTGGTATTGCTTAAAAGGAAATATGGCAGCCTCCAAATCCCTCTTGCATCTTGTTCCCTTGAATGACAGAGACATTATTCTGCTTTCTGTTGATTCTGCAATGAAATACACAGAAACTCAACAAGCATGTTTTCCCCTCTTGCAAATCAAGGCAGTGCATTGCAAGGATTATCTGCTGCTGTACTGAACGGGTTAACCTAGAATCCACAGCACATTCTGGAGGGAAAACTTGCCTTCCATGTGTAGGTGTGTCTGCCAGTAAGACAGCCAACAAGTGCTATTGGGTACAGGAGGGGTAGCAGTGCCTGGGGCTGACGCAGTACAAGAGCCTACAGATCTGCCAGCGTGTACAGTGATCGATCTTATGGAGAGAGAGAGAGAACACAGCAGAGGAAAACTCCAGTGGCAATCCAGAGAGCTCCTCCCGCTCTCCCTAGGAAAAGAACTACAATACAATAGCAGCACAGCGAGGGGGATTGCTTCCCACAGCAGAGACTTGTAGTTCTTTTGAGTGGCAGATAGTGGTTGCATTGCCTTTCCCTTCCTTTATTTGAGGGGGCTGCCAGAAGCAAAAAAAAAAAAAGGAGAGAAAGCTAGAGAGGGCAGTAGGACCAGAGGGAGCAGATGGATTTCATCTGGTAGGCAAAGAGCCTTTGGTGAATGTGTCCTAGTGACTTGCTCACACCATCAGCTCTGACGTGCTGTGTTCTCTTACACTCTGTGGAATTCAACACTTCATCAGTCGCCAATGATTCGCAGAAGCAAGAAGCGCAGACTGGAGTGGTACCCATCACCTCTGAAACTATGCCCGATTTAAGGAAGTGAGGGAGCCTGAGTAGAGAGGCGTCCATCCATTCTCCTAGAGCGAGCAGGCACAGGGCGTCCTCCTGACCCCCGGCCCCCCTCAAACTTGCTCCCATCCTTGGCTGTGGTTTTTTTGGGGGGATGGATGCTTTCAATAACACTACCTCTTCGGACTACTCTTCAGAGAAGGGCAATGGCACCAAGTTCGAGGAGGTAGCCCTCAGCTATCAGATCGTCACTTCTCTCTTCTTGGGGACTCTCATCCTATGTGCCATTTTCGGCAATGCCTGTGTGGTTGCGGCCATAGCCTTGGAAAGGACTCTTCAGACTGTAGCCAACTATCTCATAGGCTCCCTGGCAGTCACCGACTTGATGGTCTCCGTCCTGGTGTTACCCATGGCGGCACTTTACCAAGTGTTGAACAAGTGGACTCTGGGGCAGGTAACCTGCGATATTTTTATTTCTCTAGACGTTTTGTGTTGTACCTCGTCCATCCTTCACCTGTGCGCTATAGCTTTGGACAGATACTGGGCTATCACAGACCCCATAGACTATGTGAACAAGCGGACTCCCAGGCGAGCTTTTACTCTCATTAGTCTGACTTGGGTGGTGGGCTTCTCCATATCCATCCCACCCATGCTGGGCTGGAGGACACATGAAGACAGGTCTGATCCCGACGCTTGCAAGATCAGCGAAGACCCCGGTTACACCATCTACTCCACGTTTGGTGCTTTCTACATCCCACTGATCCTCATGTTGATACTTTACGGCAGGATATTTAAAGCAGCCAGGTTCCGGATTCGGAAAACTGTCAAAAAAGTCGAGAAGAAGAAAGTGGCAGACACTTGCTTGTCGATCTCCCCATCCACCATACAGAGGAAAAGCAACGGGGAGCCCAGTAAGAACTGGAAGAGGAGCGTGGAGCCCAAACCCAACAACACCTGTGTCAATGGAGCGGTCAGGCACGGTGAAGATGGGGCAGTCCTGGAGATCATTGAGGTCCACCACTGCGCCAACTCCAAGAACCACCTGGCGCTACCAAACCACTCCGAGGACACCGCATCTCCTTCCTGCGACAAGAAGAACAACGACAAAAGTATGGACGCTAAGAGGAAGGTGGCCCTGGCCAGGGAGAGGAAAACGGTCAAAACTTTAGGCATCATCATGGGCACTTTCATTTTCTGCTGGTTGCCATTCTTCATCGTTGCCCTGGTTTTGCCCTTCTGTGAAACCTGCCACATGCCCCACTTGTTGTACGATGTGATCAACTGGCTGGGCTACTCGAACTCCCTGCTGAACCCTATCATTTATGCTTACTTTAATAAAGATTTCCAAAGTGCTTTTAAGAAAATCATCAAGTGCAAATATTGTAGACCGTGAAAGAAGCTCATGTTTGCTCTTGCCTGTCTCGTGCCCATTTTTACAAAAAAATCCCACCACGTTCCACGCTTGTGCCCTCCATAGCCTTGAAGTAACCAAGGGTGTTCATGAATCATGATCCATCCGATTGTCTCTGGTACTTGATGGACGCAGACTTACAAACATACATAAGTATTGAACTACCTTGAACAACTAAAAAAAAAATATCTAAAGCTAGGTTAAATGGCTGCCATGATGATTTCAATGTGAAATTCTATAGACTGTACATATATATATTCAATATTTTTTCATAGCAACTGCATCGCAGTGAAATAATTTTGAATTTTGTCTTCTGAAACTTATTTGCACAGACTTAGGGGGCTGGTGAACTGTTTTTTTTGCTTATTTCATATGAACTAAACCGAGTGGCTTAGTGATCATTGTATTAGCACAGGGATGCCATTATGTAACAAGTTCTTTTTTTTATTTATTTTTATCCTCTTCCCCCTCTTCAGTTTCAGCCTTTGAGGGAGTGATGAGGTTTGTAGATAGTCCCTTGTAGCCTCTGCATTCCCCATCACCCACCTCAGCTGAGTTATTATGAGAATACATCACCCTATGCATACAGTCAACTGTCATCATCCTTTAAATGAAATAAGATTGTCTTAACAAATAAAAAAAAGAAATGCGCTAGCACAGTGAGTATTGTATGTAGACATATAATTCTGGCCTGAATGTACAGTGTTAAATCGCAATATTCGCTGGTGATGATACAAATCGCAAGTTTATTGCTAATAAACTTTGCCTTGCAGTGCAAGCAGTGTTGTCCTGTGTAATGCAGACTATATGTATATCATTTATTTATATATATACTGAGGGGTTGGGGTGGTATTTAAGTAGAGAAATAGCTTGGAGTGGCGAATGTTGCTATTTAAAGTGGACCTGATTTCAGAACTTCTCCTCTGCTCTAAAAGATAAGCAACAGCAAAATACATTTTAAAGAAAAAACATTTTCTTTGTTACAGCTGATATAAGTCCTGCAATAAATCTGTAGTGTGTCTACTTCCTGCTTTCATGGCAGCAGACACAGGGTTAACATTTTGTGTTTACAAATTAGCTGCTCTGCTGTGGCAGGGGAGATTCCTGAGCAGACACAGTTGTCGGTGCTGATTAGTCACAGATGAGGGGGGGATTAGACAGGCTGGGTAAACTCTCTAAATGCATACATGTTGCATTGTTTTAAGTTTTCCTTCTGTCCTGTGAAAGAGTTCAGGTCCACTTTAAAGAGATAAGGGGCTTATTTGCTAAGCATGTGGGATGTGCTCTTCCCCCCCAACAATCAATCACGTCTTTGGCGTCTAATGTTCTCAGACTAGTTTGTTGAGGTTGTTGTTATTATTGATGACTTTTTATAGTGCAAACATCTTCAGTGACGCCGTACAATATATATTACGTATTATCTACGGTTATACAGGGAAGGTTCGGATAATGCATAATTGAACAGCTCACCTTGTAAATTGTACACTGGTGTGAAATAAAGATATATTGGAAACACTAGGAGAGAGGCAGAGAACACTTACCCTTTGAGCTTACAATCTAGGGTTAGAAGAAGTTGAAAACAAGAGGTAAGGGGAGTCAGTAAGCTTTATTGGAAGCACATGGGTAACTTATTACAGGGTGACATGGTAACTAGTTAAAATGTCCTAGGTCAGAATTTTTGCTTGTTTGAAGGGGTTAATTTTTAGGTTGTATCTGAGGACAGCAAGGGTGGGTGAGTGCCAGACTTATAGTGGAAGGGAGTTCCAGAGGCAAGGAAAGACACTTGAAAAGTCTTGCATGTGAGCATGAGAAGTGACTAGAGAGGTGAGAAGAGAATGTTGTTTAGTAGCACTGAGGTTTTATATAGAATGCTATCTGGTTTTAAGTGCAGCTACGGTATGTTGGGGTGAGCCAGACCGTAAAACCCTTTGTTGGTAAGAGCTAGGATCTTGAATTGTATCCTTTGTATGACAGTCAGCCAGTGGAGCAGGGACTCAAAGAGGAGAGATGGATGGCTCATGCAGACAGAGGTACTGTATAACATTCTCTTAGAAACAGTAGCAAGCTAAGAGTTTTACATGTAGGTGTAGCATGTATAGTAATAACTATGTCAACATGCCCAGGTCTCTAGATAAAAGGCACAGCAGAGAGCACTTGTGATACACAATTCACAGTTATCCATGGCAACCAATCAGGTTTATTCTAGGGGTCTTTTTTCCTTGCTTTTAACACAGAACAGTAAAGAATTATTTCTGAGTGGTTCATGGCACTTTCTGCACTCATGTAGTATTGCTTATATATATTATACATACATAAATAATAATACTAATGATACCTATATTGGTCTTTTGCCATATTAATATAAATCTGTAAGAGGGTTATTTGAGATAGCAGGCATGCAGCAGGGGCATTTTGTAAGCCACAGTATCAATTTACAAGCCCAGTCCGACTAATCATACTGAATTCTGATTGGCTGCCAAAGATTATTGCACACCATTTCTCCTTAGGCTATACTATAGTAATACATAATATTCAGATCAGTCTGGTTCTGTTATGGAAAATCAAGTTTTTGATAGCATTCCCCTGGGAATTATAACCCTTTGGTAAGTACAGTACTGTTTGCCTAGCCAGCCTCTCAGCTATACCTAAATAAGCTATTTTGCCTAGTTATTATTGCATTAAACATTCCCAGGATACCTTGTCATTTAGACTTGTGGTGTGCCATCCAATGAAGAGACATTGGCATGCCTATGGCTGTAGACCTTGTGTACCACTGCAGCATGTTAACCTTTGACCAACATTTTGCTTTATGTGCAGTATACCACCTGTTCATATGCCATCCATGCAGGGGACCATCCTTAAAGGACCACTTTTGCTAAAAAAGTAGGCAGTTAAAATCTGACAGAACCGACAGGTTTGGGGCCAATCCATCTCCTCATGGGGGATCCTCAGAGTTTTCTTTGTTTTCAACAGCATTTCCTGAACATCACTATAACTGCCAAAATAGTAAGATGCCAGCCAGCCTCCCTACTCACCTGCACACTATTGCACTTTGCAACTGCTGCTCAGGAAATGCTTTTGAAAACAAAGAAAACCCTGAAAATCCCCCATGAGGAAATGGACTAGTCCAAAACCCTGTCAGTTCTGTCCGGCTTTAACTGCTTACTTTTTTTTTGCTGGAGTGGTCCTTTAGACTTAGGCTTTGCAACTGCTGTTCAGGAAGTGCTGTTAAAAAAAGAGGAAACCAGAGAATCCCAAAACCTGTCGGTTCTGTCTGTTTTAACTGCCTACTTTTTTCACAATAGTGGTGCTTTACGATCCGATGTTTTTGTGGCTACACTTGGTATTGATGGCCACACTTGTTCAATGACCCTTGTGAGATGGGCTCCAGGGCCATGAAGGGAACCATAGGGAGGCAAGGGAAGGGGTGTGAACATCGGTGGAACTCTGTCAAAGTTTCGCTGGGGGGCTGCATAAATTGTAGTTATGCCACTGTATCCATGCAGTCTGTCTATCATGAGTTTCATGCATTTTTCTTAACTTGGAACAACGAAACACTTTCCAAATTATCATTCTGTAGTGCCTGTAGAACTAATGTAGGTTTATGATGTTGAGATTAACCCAGGGATGAGAAAGCTGATGACTTGATCAATATATCAATATATCCATCACATGGGATGTATCTATGCAAATATACCAGGCTTTCAATATTCAGATTTCAGAGAAATTAACATAACTTTAAAGTAAAACTGAGTTGAAAATAAACTGAGATAAGCAATTGTATTTATCCCCCTACTCCTAAAAATTACTTTTTTAGATAGCACATGGTTTTATTTTATATATAAACATTTACAAAGTAGATTGAATGGTTTGTTGTTTCTGCTCAGTGGCAGCCTATTAAGATTCCCAGAGTTAAAATACATGAACACTTGACCTTTTTCTATCTTCCCCTATTCTCAGAAGTTGTATTCTGCTAGGAAAACTTTTATTGCTGTAATTTGCTTATCAGTGAGATTTATTACACATGAACAAGACAGAAGCTGTCACTTACATGCCTGAAAATTAACTCTTTCAGGCAGGAAGATAAAAAAAGAAAAACAGCCTGCTTAATAATATATTTTGCACTGTACATACACATGTCTATCTCATCATGTCACATGTCTCCTGGGGTACACCTTAATGAGATAAAAACAGAGGTACTTCCAGACAGGGTAGTGTTAAAGGACAACCGAGGTGACATGTGACATGATGAGAGAGACATGTGTATGTACAGTGCCGAGCACACACATAACTAGGCTGTGTTCCTTTTTTCCTTTCTCTGTCTGAAAGAGTTAAACATCAGGTATGCAAGTGACAGTTTCTGTTTGGGTCGGGAGCGGGTCAGACTGGGTCAGACTATAGCATAACCCTCACTGATAAGTAATTACAGCTGTAAAACACTTTCCTGTCGGTAAATGGCTCCTGAGAGCAGGAAAGAGATAAAAAGGGTCAATAATTCATAGATTTGAGCTCTAGCATACTTCAATCAAGGGGTCATTAAGCAGAGACAATTAAACTGTAAAAACTTAAATACTAGATTTAAATATCAAATAAAATTGTGGGATATCTAAAAAATCCTTTTTAGGAAAAGGAGGATAGACACAATTGTTTTTCTCATTAGTTTATTTTTACCTCAGGTGTCCTTTAAGACGAGAAAGCGTTGGAGCTCTGGACAGCTATTCCAAGCACTTATGTACTAATTAGTTCCCTGAATTGTGGTTTTGGAGATCATGCTGGAGAAACTGACCCCACCTCTCTCCAGCCTCTCCTATGGCTCGTTCCTGCTGAAGTCTACATATGAGTGTGTAATGCATCAAGCCATGCGTTGTCTTAATATATGCTTCAGTTACTGGTTGAGCTGATTTGTGGAACTGGGAGATGCCATAACTGAAGGAGGCTGTTTTATGTGGGAATATAGTGTGACTGAAGTATAGTGTACATAATGTCATGTATAATTTAAGCCCCGGGCTGTGTGACATCCCACACTGTGTAGTAATGAAAAGGAAGGTAGTGCATCTAGGTCAATAATGCAGTCATTTGGTTAAAAGAAGACAGAATGGACTTAGTAAGCATCCTTGGTGCCCCCTCCCTTTTCACTCTTAACCCCTCCTGCAAATTATGTGCCTTCCAAACTCAAGATTTGGCTTTCATATTTTCCAGTTCAGTTTCCACTGATTATAGTTGCTTATTTTCTGTCATCCTTACTGTTCCCTTCCCCTCTCCCCTCTGTAATTTTATGATCTTATTTCTGTACTTATATTTCTCTTCTTCTTTTAGTTTTATACTTTTACTTTCTCTTTACACTAAAAAGTTTTCTGGAGTTTGAGTAGTGTATTTGCCTAAATAGGGTATTGGACTGGTAACTCAAAAACAAAACAACATCAGTGTTTTCCTGGTAGACTTCAAAGCCACTTTGATGAAATGAGGTGACACATTGTTAAGTCTACTGCAGATCAATGTTGGTCTTCTATCTCCTTTTTTATCAGGACTCAAAGAAATATGAAGGAGAGATGTAGAAGAGAGTAGGATATGTAGGGAGATTACTAGATATGAAATAGTAGTAGACCGCCTTTCATGTTATTGTGAAGGAATGTATGGATACAAAATGTTTGGGTTCTACCTATATACATTCCTTTAACAATATCAGTCATTTTCCATGGGTCATAGATTAATGCCAGTCAGAGCATTATAGAGTAGAGATCCATGATGTCTCACCTCCTCTCCTGTTGGTTCTTCTTTACCATAAGACTAAGGCTAGATGGAAAAGAGATAGTGACCATGTGCAGGTAATAGTAGTTACTTTACTACGTCGTGTTACTTTGTTACTGTAAGTAGCCAGAAATCTGCATATAAAGCTACCATTACATTTGGTGTAGACTTTTTTTTTACTATTAAGTTGTTGTGGATCCACAGTTTCAAGCCATCACCTGAATTAAAAGCTTGGATGGTGCCTTTTTTTAGGTCAATAACTTTGCCAACTCTTGCTAAGGCTTCTTTTACATGTATGCTAAAAAACTGATGCTTTAACTTAACATAGGAGTGAATTATGAAAAAGGTTTCAGTCAAAAAGGCATTTACTGTGAACTGAGTCATAGGGAAACATTGGCATTACCTTGCACATCAGTTGTCTGTTCAGTTATAACTGGCAGCACATGATTTAGTGTAAAAGGACCCTAAAGGTAGAAAACTCTTTCGGCAATATGGGGAAGATATACAAGCTGTTTTGCTATTTGTTCTTAACTAATGTGCACAGCATTTGTGAGGTCATCTATACATGGGATCACATTGTTTTGCTATATGAACAATTCCAGAGCTGTTGTTTGGCTTGCTGATCAGTGATCCTGCTTGCAGTTGATTTGGGCAGCGCATCAACACCAAATGCCTACACCCTGACAGTTGGATTGAAAATGAACCCAACTGTTAATAATTCGTTGCAGGTTCTGCAGAAGTAAACCGATACCACCCCATCCACCTTATGGGGAATCATGCCTAATGCACTCTGTTCGGTGGGATGAGCAAATTTATATTGAAAGGATCTGATTATTTCTCTAATGTGAATATGAGAACATGAGCATAACATCTGTCATAAAGGGCTGGGATATGAGGGGATGTAACCATCCCTTGTCAAAGCGCCACCACTTTCCATTGTAATCCCATTCCTGTGCAAAGCAACCCACCCTAGCCTATTATTCCCTCCCACAGCACAGTCATACGTCCGTGACCCAGAATGAGAACTCACTGGACTCATGGAATGTATAGTGCCTCTGGGGGAAACTGAGCAATAACAAGACTAAACATGGGTGATGTAACAAGTAATGACATTAGTGTGTAGCTCGTTCCATATCTGTTGTTATTGAGGTGGGGTTCAGTTGTGCCCAGTGGCATAGCAATAGGGGATGCAGACGTGTGACTGCATCGGGGCCCTGGATCAGAGGGGCGCACTGGGGGCCTCCTTCATCCATCTTATTAGCTTTGCATTGGTGCTGTGCTGGTATTGAACACCTCTATATGTGCATTGAATAGTAGTAATCCTTAAACTGTTTTCTTACTCTGATTACACCTCTCGGACACTGCAGCTGTCCTTGGTAGATTGTGAGACTCCATGTCATGTCAATAAAGTTCTTGGGGCCACATCTAAAACTCGCACTGGGGCACCAAGCTTCTTAGTTACGCCACTGGTTGTGCCACTAGATACTATACAGAGGGGCTTATATATCAAATGAAATTTGCGGTAGATGCAGTTCTGTAAAACTGTTCATATCAAACCTCAGTTCATGTGCAGAGAAGGTCCTGTTTATTGTTTTGTTTTTTTGTAAAAGACTGTATAGTTTGTACACATATTTATTATTTTCTCTACTGAAACTTTTGATTTGTTTATTGATTTTTAGAACTGTATTACATAATTTAACTTGATCTCCCGTATGATGCTTGACCTGATGATTTGACTGGCATGTTACACCTTTAACCTGTTCCAATCCAATTTTGCAATCACCCACGTTCCCCCAGCACTTACTTTATCCCAGTGTGCTGGTGGTGGTGGTGGGGAAGGGGGGGGGGGGTGTAGGGGAGGGCATGGATCACAAAGTTACAGTGACATCTGTGATCCGGAGTGTCTATAGCTTATTCTAGAACAAGGGTGTCAAACTCAAAGACAAAGTGGGCCGAAATTGTACACTGGGACCTAGACGCGGGCCAACCTCAATGTTTCCTGGCCACCTTTCTTCCTTATATAGTTCCCTGGTGTCTAATGGCCTCCCTCCAACCCCTATACAGTTCCCTGGTGTATAGTGGTCCTCCCTCCCCCATACAGTTCCCTGGAGTCTAGAGGCCCCACCCTCTTCTATACAGTTCCCTAGTGTTTAGTGCGTCCCCCTACCTATTCAATTTGGCTTCCCTGGTGTTCTAGGGCTTCACCTCCAGTATAGCATCTCTAGTGGTCTAGAGTGGGCCAAACCTAATTCAAAGTGGGGAAACCACTTGAGGGCCAAATGTAATGGCTCTGAGGGACCCACGGGCCGGAGTTTTACATGTATGCTCTAGAATGAAGAGGCAACCCGGTATCAGGGGAGGGGGCAGTGCCAACACCTGTTTACTGTAGCTCCAACCCTTTCCGCATACTTTAGTTATTACATGGCGCTGAGTAGTGCGGGAGAATATCAAAGTGTTGGACTTTGTGCTACACTTTGATCCCAAAGGGGGACGCCATACCAGACTAGATTGAGCAACAGCACCCCTAGTTAAAGCCCAAAGTGTGTCCACATAATATTTACATCACATGGCACAGTGGCGGAAGATGGGGTCTGTGGCGAACCAAGTGTCGGACTTAGTCCGACACTTTGATCTGAAGGGGCTGATGCTGTGCTGGATTTAATCTGGCAACAGCATCATCTAATGGCAGCCAGTTGTCTTATATTGGATTATGTCCGACATTGGACTTATGGAGGAAAAGACCAACGCAGTTTGATATAGTCTTGGGTAGGGTTAAACTATTGGTGTTCAAAAGCCTCCAAACATGCACTGTGGAAACTGCTCGTTCTGGACTCATGTACTGTATGTTTCTGTGGGCCGACCAGTTTAGGGCAATCATTGGAGACTGTAAACCACCACTAACGGCTACATGGTTACGGTACACCAGCAGTTTCCATATTGTAGTCAGTGCAGAGACAGCATCTGTAGAGCTATTCTCTACCACTAACAACAGCATGGTAAAATGTGATGGACGTCTTAGAGGACATTCAGTTTCCCACAGTCTACCGGCCTCCAAAATGTTGGAGTTGGCTGATGGTGTAATGGTTAAGGGCTCTGCCTCTGACACAGGAGACCAGGGTTCGAATCTCGGCTCTGCCTGTTCAGTAAGCCAGCACTAATTCAGTAGGAGACCTTTGGCAAGTCTCCCTTACACTGCTACTGCCAATAGAGCGCGCCCTAGTGGCTGCTGCTCTGCTCTGGCGCTTTGAGTCCGCAAGGAGAAAAGCGCAATATAAATGTTATTTGTCTTGTCTTGTCTTGTCAAAATGTCCACATCAGCCGATTCTTACTGCTGTAGTAAACAGCTCTTTAGCGTAACAGGTGCTTGTCCTTAACTATCAGTCCTCTGTTACTGATGACTGGTAATCAAAGCCTATAGATCTCTAAATACTTATTATTATTATTATTATTTATTGAATTTATAAAGCGCCAACATATTACGCAGCGCTAAACAAGTAAAACAAGTACGTTTATGTACTCTGAAAACTTGCAGGTGACCAGGACAGACAGAGTTCCAAATGAATATCAACTAAATTTAAAACACAAAAATATTTGAGCAGTATACTAGTACAAAGCCTAAGAAATAAATGAAACAAAACTGAAAAAACATAATAAATATATATCCCCTGTTAAGTGGGCCTGGAGTGAAATATAGCGCATTATTATTATTATGTATTTATGTAGCTGATCTTCTGCAGATCCCAGTCCCATTGGGAGACATCGCTTTGCCGGCCAGCACAGATGTGTGTCAGCTGTGTAGCTGACGACACGTGTTGGTGCTATACGTGCAGGAGTGCTCCATTGTCCCCCCGACAATGGAGCATGTGTGCGTGACACAGTGACCAGGGAGGGGTGGCTTCAAAGAAGTTGTTCATCAGGTTGACCATCCATGTATCGATCCGCTGGGCAGATTGCTCGCGGGGTTGGGGGTCGAGGGCTGCCATGCACATGTTTAACCTCCCTGGCAGTCTAATAAAACCGCCAGGGGGCAGCGCAGCACTTTAAAAAATTTTTTTAGATCATGTCACTAGCCTAGCGCTAGCTACATGATAGCCGCTGTGCAGCGGTATCCCCCCACCCCCTCCGATCGCCTCTGGCGATCAGCGCAAACAGGAAATCCCGTTCAGAACGGGATTCCTGTTTGGCTTCCCCATCGCCATGGCGATGATCATCATCGACGGCGTGACGTCATCGGGAGTCCTGATCCACCCCTTAGCGCTGCCTGCCGCTGTTAGGCCAGGTTGCGCAAGGGGTCTGAAGGGGAGGCGGAGCGGCGGGTAGCACCAAATTGGCGCAGAGCGGCGGAGATCGGTTTGTACGCGCAGCTAGCAAAGTGCTAGCTGCGTGTACCAAAAAAAAAATTATGCAAATCGGCCCAGCAGGGCCTGAGAAATCCTCCT
Source organism: Hyperolius riggenbachi (assembly GCF_040937935.1). NCBI lineage: Eukaryota > Metazoa > Chordata > Amphibia > Anura > Hyperoliidae > Hyperolius > Hyperolius riggenbachi. Next base: position 606,041,744 of record NC_090646.1, on the reverse strand, counting down.
GCGCGGCATAGCTCGACCTGAGGTCGGGCTTACTGCCAGGGATGTTAATTATCGGCTGAGGAGGTCGTTATCGGCTGCTTCTGCCGACTTTAGACAAATGTGTGTACGAGCCTTAACTGTCCCTCAGAGGATCTCATGATCTAATCAGTATCTCGATCAGTCATTGTCTCATGTTTCTATTTAGTCTAAGGCCAAGTCTGGGGGGCCCAATTTACCTCTCTATGGGGTTGATTCACTGACCTAATTAGCGCGAGTAACCTTCTGTTACTACACTTTGGCACCTTAATTGTAAGTCCTTGTGCGCTATGCTCGCTAGTGGCAGCGTAGTGTGCTTAATTAGGCTTGGTCAGAGGAGCACACGCTATGCGGCGGTAGTGCAGCATAGTGAGCGCTGGTAACTTATGCCCGCTAACTGCCAATAACGAGCGTTCCACTCGTCCTGCTTTTCCATGTGTGTTTTTGGTGTGCAGCAAAACACTGCAGTTTTTCCCGAGTGTTTTCTCAAGTGTAACTCCTGCAGAAGATCAGCAGCACAGCCAGGCAATTTGTGTAAAAGGAAATAAATATGGCAGGCTTCATACCCCTCTCACTTCTGGTGTACTTTAAGGCCAGTCCTACACTGGATTTGTGCGATGTGATGCTGTGTGAGCACCGTACACACCGCAGATATGAGGCTTCCTATGACCCTGCGCCACAATGCAGCGACAGGGTCATGTGCATAGGCCCACGCTTCCCCGGCTGGGCAGGAAGGAACTGAGATTCCCCTCGGCCCATGCATGCATGTTGCGCTCCTGTTGTGCACACTGCCTGTGTCGCCCATTGACTTGCATGACTGTATGATCCATGAGGTAAGCGCGCTTCATGTGGTAAATCACTGCAGACTCAGCTTCAGATCAGATGCTCCATTCACTTACATTGTACTTGCGGCACCTTGTGGTAAGAAAGAGTAATGCAACACAGGTTCACAATGCCAGTGTGCAAGGGGCCCAAGGGTCCTTTGCAACTTCTTACTTTCCGTTGCTATGCGATTGTTCTTCAGCTACACCACAACACTTACAAAAAATGGCATCACACCTTAATGATGCAACACGAGCATATAGTGAGTCTAAAGGTGGCCACTAACGATACAATCTTTTTCATCTAATTTTACCAAATCTATGTAGTATAAGGTTAAACTGAGTAAATACATTGAATGGATCAGTTAGGCAGTTACCTTATATTACATAGAAATGGTAAGATTGGATGAAAAAGATTGCACAGTTAGTGGCCAGCTTTACATTACCATGAAAGTAAGCCTCGCAGCCAGTGCTCTATGCTATATCACAAGAGTTTATCTTGCATAGCCCTGACGGAAGCCGGAACATTGCACTGCATCACAAGCAATGTGATAAGGCTATAGGACTTTCATTTCTTCTGCATTGGTATGCACAGTTTATTTGTGACATGACGCAAAGGCGTAAGTGTGAGAGGAGCCTTAAAGTATACCAGAGGTGACATGTGACATGATGAGATAAACATGTGTATGTACAGTGCACAACATATTAATAACCAGGCTGTTTTACTTGTTTTATTTTGCTGCCTGAAAGAGTTAATTTCTAGGTATGGAAGTGACAGCTTCTGTCTTGTCGGTACCTTGTTGGGAATATAGTAAACATTACTGATAAGCAAATGACAGCCATAAAAGTTTTCCTGGCAGAATAAAACCTCTGAGAGAAGGGGGAGATTAAAAAAAAGGGTCAGTAGTTTATGTATTTTCAATTAGGGACACTTATTAGGCTGCCACTGAGCAGAGACAACAAAATAGTCAATCTACTTTGTAAATGTTTAAATATAAGATAAAACCACGGGATATCTAAAAAAAAATGTCATTTTTAGTAGGAGGATAAATAAAATTGCATTTCTCATCGGTTTATTTTCACCTCGTGTTCCCTTTAATCCCTCGCTTCTAACTGGTTACAGGAAATGGACACAGCTGCACTCCACTGCTTTCCATTGCTCATCTCCCATAGTAAATCACTTCCAGATATTGATAGGGGCATTGATTTGATGCTACCATGCATGATGCATCTGTTCCTGCACTACTGAAAGGATACTTGTGCTTGGACCTTTTCACTGTCTTGTGTTTGACTCTTTCCATGTTCTGATCTCCCTCCCTCTCTCTCTCTCATTCTCTCTCTCATTCTCTCTCTCTCCCCGTATCCTACTTTTCCCTCACACCGTCTCATCTCTGTTCTCTCTACATGACTGATTCCTTTAGTCACCCAACTGTACAGAATTAAACTCGGGAAGATGGTTTCCCCAGGTCTTACACAAAAAGAGAGAGAGAGAATGTTTTCCCCCTGCTGCTTTCCTCCTTCTCTGTCTCAAATGGAATCAATAGTTTTTCTTGTAAGTTGAAAGAACCAGCAGATTGTATAACTTCAGTAATCAATGATTGGCTTTTTTTTCCCCTCTCCCCATAGTTACTATGCTAGTTTATAACTCGCCCCCACAATAGACAGAACAATGCGAAAGCTATAATACACATAAAAAGCCACTTATAAAAAGGAGAAGGAGAAAATAACTCAACAATGGAAAGATTTGAGCAGGGGGGCTGACATTTATGCACGCTGAAAAGTGTCATTTTTTTTTTTGAGCTGATGGGTATATTGACGCTGATCATTTTTGTTTTATTATCCGCTCACTTGACTTAGAATGCGTAATAAACCACCCACAGGTTTTGCATATATTACCTGTCATCGTCAGAATTTCATGATTGAATCTCTCAGCACTGAAATGTTTGAGAGGGTCCAAGTGTGGTTAAGTTTGAATGTATTTGGCCGGACTCATGCACAGCTTTTCATGTCAGGTTAGAGGGAATTCCCCCCCTGGCGGTATGAATATTTCCAAATTTATTTTCCAAAAGCGGTGCAATTTTTTCTCAAGCTTTTAGATCCTAAAAATCATACTGCTAGACAGATCTGCAGATTCCACAGCTCAGATGGATTCAATTCTGAATTACCACTCTGAGCTGTGGCTTTCTAGCCCGGGCCTGACTCGGGGTTACCGCTAAGGAGGTTAAAGGACATCCGAGGTGACATGTGACGTGATGAGCTAGACATGTGTGTGCACAGTGCCTAGCATGCAAATGACTGTGGTGTTCCTTTTTTTTCTCTGCCTGAAAGAGTTAAAGCGGATCCGAGATGAAAAACTAACTATAACAAGTAACTTGTCTATATATCTTATCTAAAGTTTAGATACTTTACACAGCAAATCTAGCTGCAAACTGCTTTAAAAGAATATGATTATTTCTTCCTGTGATACAATGACAGCAGCCATGTTGTTTGTAAACATTACACAGAAGCAGGCTTATCTGCATCTTGTGCAAAAAAACCTAATCCCCTTTTAGGAGGGGGATAGATACAATTGTTCAATACCTCATCAGTTTATTTTCACCTCATGTTTCCTTTAAAGCACACCTGAAGTGAGATGGATATGGAAACTGATATGTTAAGTTCCTTTAAAACAGTGCTTATTTCCTGGCTGTCCTGCTGATCTTCTGCTTCTAGTACTTTTAACCACAGACCCCAAACCAGCATGCAGATAAGATGTTTGTGACTGAAGTCTGACTGGATAAGCCGCATGCTTGTTCTGGGTGTGTGATTCAGACACTATTAAAGCCAGAATGATCAACAGGATTGGCAGCCTCCATATCCTTATCACTTCAAGGGGTCCTTTAAAATGCTGTGATTCTGACATGCTCCCTCTGTGTTTCCCCTGGTCTCCTCCTGTGCCTCTTTCTCTCCCTCATGCTCCCTCTGTGTTTCCCCTGGTCTCCTCCTGTGCCTCTTTCTCTCCCTCATGCTACCTCTGTGTTTCCCCTGGTCTCCTCCCGTGCCTGTTTCTCTCCCTCATGCTCCCTCTGTGTTTCCCCTGGTCTCCTCCTGTGCCTGTTTCTCTCCCTCATGCTCCCTCTGTGTTTCCCCTGGTCTCCTCCTGTGCCTGTTTCTCTCCCTCATGCTCCCTCTGTGTTTCCCCTGGTCTCCTCCTGTGCCTCTTTCTCTCCCTCATGCTCCCTCTGTGTTTCCCCTGGTCTCCTCCTGTGCCTCTTTCTCTCCCTCATGCTCCCTCTGTGTTTCCCCTGGTCTCCTCCTTTGCCTCTTTCTCTCCCTCATGCTCCCTCTGTGTTTCCCCTGGTCTCCTCCCGTGCTTCTTTCTCTCCCTCATGCTCCCTCTGTGTATCCCCTGGTCTCCTCCCGTGCCTTTTTCTCTCCCTCATGCGCCCTCTGTGATTCCCCTGGTCTCCTCCTGTGCCTGTTTCTCTCCCTCATGCTCCCTCTGTGTTTCCCCTGGTCTCCTCCCGTCCCTGTTTCTCTCCCTCATGCTCCCTCTGTGTTTCCACTGGTCTCCTCCTGTGCCTCTTTCCCTCCCTCATGCTCCCTCTGAGTTTCCCCTGGTCTCCTCCTGTGCCTGTTTCTCTCCCTCATGCTCCCTCTGTGTTTCCCCTGGTCTCCTCCCGTGCCTCTTTCTCTCTCTCATGCTCCCTCTGTTTCCCCTGGTCTCCTCCTGCGCCTCTTTCTCTCCCTCATGCTCCCTCTGTGTTTCCCCTGGTCTCCTCCTGTGCCTCTTTCTCTCCCTCATGCTCCCTCTGTGTTTCCCCTGGTCTCCTCCTGTGCCTCTTTCTCTCCCTCATGCTCCCTCTGTGTTTCCCCTGGTCTCCTCTTGTGCCTCTTTCTCTCACTCATGCTCCCTCTGTGTTTCCCCTGGTCTCCTCCCGTGCTTCTTTCTCTCCCTCATGCTCCCTCTGTGTTTCCCCTGGTCTCCTCCCGTGCTTCTTTCTCTCCCTCATGCTCCCTCTGTGTTTCCCCTGGTCTCCTCCTGTGCCTCTTTCTCTCCCTCATGCTCCCTCTGTGTTTCCCCTGGTCTCCTCCCGTGCCTCTTTCTCTCCCTCATGCTCCCTCTGTGTTTCCCCTGGTCTCCTCCCGTGCCTGTTTCTCTCCCTCATGCTCCCTCTGAGTTTTCCCTGGTCTCCTCCTGTGCCTGTTTCTCTCCCTCATGCTCCCTCTGTGTTTCCCCTGGTCTCCTCCCGTGTCTCTTTCTCTCTCTCATGCTCCCTCTGTTTTCCCTGGTCTCCTCCTGTGCCTCTTTCTCTCCCTCATGCTCCCTCTGTGTTTCCCCTAATCTCCTCCTGTGCCTCTTTCTCTCCCTCATGCTCCCTCTGTGTTTCCCCTGGTCTCCTCCTGTGCCTCTTTCTCTCCCTCATGCTCCCTCTGTGTTTTCCCTGGTCTCCTCCTGTGCCTCTTTCTCTCCCTCATGCTCCCTCTGTGTTTCCCCTGGTCTCCTCCCGTGCCTGTTTCTCTCCCTCATGCTCCCTCTGTGTTTCCCCTGGTCTCCTCCTGTACCTGTTTCTCTCCCTCATGCTCCCTCTGTGTTTCCCCTGGTCTCCTCCTGTGCCTCTTTCTCTCCCTCATGCTCCCTCTGTGTTTCCCCTGGTCTCCTCCCGTGCCTCTTTCTCTCCCTCATGCTCCTTCTGTGTTTCCCCTGGTCTCCTCCCGTGCCTGTTTCTCTCCCTCATGCTCCCTCTGTGTTTCCCCTGGTCTCCTCCTGTGCCTGTTTCTTTCCCTCATGCTCCCTCTGTGTTTCCCCTGGTCTCCTCCCGTGCCTGTTTCTCTCCCTCATGCTCCCTCTGTGCTTCCCCTGGTCTCCTCCTTTGCCTTTTTCTCTCCCTCATGCTCCCTCTGTGTTTCCCCTGGTCTCCTCCCGTGCCTTTTTCACTCCCTCTGTGTTTCCCCTGGTCTCCTCCCGTGCCTGTTTCTCTCCCTCATGCTCCCTCTGTGTTTCCCCTGGTCTCCTCCCGTGCCTGTTTCACTCCCTCATGCTCCCTCTGTGTTTCCCCTGGTCTCCTCCCGTGCCTGTTTCACTCCCTCATGCTCCCTCTGTGTTTCCCCTGGTCTCCTCCCGTGCCTGTTTCACTCCCTCATGCTCCCTCTGTGTTTCCCCTGGTCTCCTCCTGTGCCTCTTTCACTCCCTTATGCTCCCTCTGTGTTTCCCCTGGTCTCCTCCTGTGCCTCTTTCTCTTCCTCGCACTCCCTGGTCTCCCTGTTGCCCTTCGGAATGCCCCTTCCATTCCCCTCTCACCTCGATGTGCTTACAACAGCGCTGCCTGTACCATTTTTTGAGCGCTTTGGCTCGATGGAAGGTATAGGGAAATCGCTAAACGCTTGAAAAAGCGATTTCCCGAAGGCTTCTATGATTAAATACATTGGGCCATATGCAATTCTCTTATTCTCCTATGTTTTCTCCAAGGTGATATTTTTACAACTTGTCAATAATTGCCTTTTAAACCACCAGGAAGCAAGAAAATATTAGAAATAATTTTGATTAGCGGAAGCACCGATAAAAAATTATGTCCTAGGAGAAAACGCAAGAGAAAACGATAATTGCATATGGGCCATTGTATTTATTCAGCTCCGGGTGAGAGAGTTAACTTCCTGGCTGACGTCAGGAAGTGGAAAAAAATTGCTCTGCATAAGCGCTTTAAAAGCATGTAGAAAGTGCAAGGAAAAGTGATTTAAAAATCACAATAAATTGCTCAGCACTTGAAAAAGCGCTGGCGATTTATAATGTGAACATAGCCTTAGCATGCATTCTCAATGTGCTATTGATATGCCTTGGCCTTGGGTGCTAAGAATGGTGCCTGGGTTGCTTTAAAGAGACACTGAAGCGAAAAAAAAATTATGATATTATGATTTGTATGTGTAGCACAGCTAAGAAATAAAACATTAAGATCAGATACATCAGTCTAATTGTTTCCAGTACAGGAAGAGTTAAGAAACTCCAGTTGTTATCTCTATGCAAACAAGCCATTAACTCTCCGACTAAGTCTTAAGCAGCCCATACACTCAGCCGATCTTCTGGCCGACCAATCGATCCCGATCGATCGATCGATTGCAAATCGGTTGGCCAATCGACCGATCGACGGCCGATTTCGATCGATTTCGATGGATTTCCATCGAACTTGCAGGGTAGAAAATTTAGGTCGATCTGATGAGATTGCTTATCAGTTTGCATTGGCCTTAATGGAAATCTGATGGCAAAAAAATGCCATCAGATCGAATTTCAATAGATTTCAAACTGAAATCTATTGGAATTCTATCCTGGTAAAAAATGTTCTAAAAACGCATCAGATAGATCATCAGATGCATTTCTTATCTATCTGCTGCCAATCTGACGAGTGTATGGGCACCTTTAGTCATGGAGAGGGCTGTTATCTGACTTTTATTATCTCAACTGTTCCTGGACTATTTACTTTTCCTCTGCTAGAGGAGAGGTCATTACTTCACAGACTGCTCTGAAAGACTCATTTTGAATGCTGAGTGTTGTGTAATCTGCACATATTATAGAATGATGCAATGTTAGAAAAAACACTATATACCTGAAAATAAAAGTATGAGAATATTTTCTTTGCTGCTAATCTTCTAGTAATTATTCATAGTACACAACCAATTCATTATATCATATTTTTTTTCCCTTCAGTGTCTCTTTAAGCATTCCAAAAAATTAATATTGAAAAGCAGATTTATTTCCCTCTAACTTCTTCTTCCCTGTAACCACAATTATAGGAGAAAGAAATGAAAGTCCTGCAAATAAAGTGATTTCTAATACTTAGTCACATCATTCAGCTATTTGTAGTTTAGCCCATTATTTTTATTGGACTATGCACAGAAAAAAATTGTTTTATTAAATGACTCCTCTAAAAATCTCATTATTACCTTTGATACACAAGCCTCAATCAGAGTTTTTTCCCCCCAACTCTTTGGGACTGATTCATTTTGGCATTTACAGGTCAGGAAGCTTTGGTGATTTAGAAACAATTTTGCAAAAAATAGCCTTCAAAAGCTTTGTAGGAAAATCTTTATGCTGCAGGTGGGTGCGCAATTACAATCACACAAAACCAAAGTCAATAAGCTCTTAAAGTGTACCCAAATTAAAAATACAAGATTTTAGAAATGAAATCTATTTTCTAAATTATAATAATAAATAGCTGCCTTTTTTCAGCTGCATGATGACAAATATAAAATATTTTACATTTATTGGAGAAACCCCTCCCTTCCTTTCAAATTGCCGGGACAGAATACGGCAAAATGCTGGAGTAGATGGTGTCCAGCAAAGGAGGAATTGCTAATGGCTGCCACCTGTATAACCCTAGTTATGGAAAGAGAAGGGTGAAAAGCATGCACTGAAATGCTCATAGGCTTGAAGGAGAGTGTATTTATCTTTGTATGTGTTAGAGTGGTGCAACTAACCGCTTTAACAATCCTGAGTCCAGCCTGACTCAGGTGTGGGCTGTAAAAGCTTACTGCCCAATAGCACTCAAAGTTTATAAGTAATGCTCTCATTAAGAATTGTATTTTAAGATTTTAAGATGTTTTTCTTAAAGGGAACCTGAGACGAACCAAGTCTCAGGTTTTATACTTCCCCGGGGCTTCATCCCGCCCACCTTGAGGCTGCTCGGTCCATCGCCGTCTCCTCTCCCTCACTGGACGACCCGATACTCTGGCAGAGTCGCACTTTGTTGTGTACCTGATGCCCGGTTGCGTGCGTGCTCCCCATTGCACTCCCATGGCCAGGAGCGTTTTGCACCTGCGCGCTCCCAGCAATGGGAGCATGACTGGGAACCCGCACGCACCGGGCTGTGCATGCGCGATTAAGCGCAACTCAGCCACAGTACGGGCCATCCAGCAGGGGACAGGAGCGGCCAGGAGATGGAGAGGGACTGAGTGTCTTAAAGGGGGCTGGAGGAAGCCCCAGGTAAATATAAAACCTGAGACTTAGTTTTTCTCAGGTGCACTTTAAAGGATACCCGACGAGGTAAGTAGCTATGTAAGAATTTTCTTACTTTTCATGTTAAATATCTGAGGCATAATATCAGGAACTCACCTGTAGGATCCAGCGAGGCGTCCATCCCGGACGAGATCTGCACAGCTCCTGGGTCTTCCGGGTTTGGCGCATTCTCCTGGCTTGCGCATCAGCCATCGAGTCCATGACAACGGTGTTGCGTACTCTCGCTCCAGGCTGGTAAGGGGGCGGACACATCTTTCTAGTCCTATCTGCTTAGGAAGCGCAAACTTTAGTGCCAGCTGACTTTCTTAGTCAGCTGACACTCAGGCAGGAGGTTCAGGCTCCCTGATTGGCTGTATGTCAGGTTAGCTGTATTCTTAGCATCTGACTCTTAGGTAGGGCTGATACTGCTGATTGGCTGATGTATGAGTGGTCGGCCACTGATTGGATGAATGACCATATTTAAACTCTGCTGTTTCAGTAGAACATTGCCTGTGATAGCGCTAGCTTTGGCTACTTGCTGGGTGCTATTGAACTGCTTTGCCTGTGTGATCTTCTGGAATTGACCTTTGCCTGTTATTTGACTTCTCTTGTTTGCTGCCTGGACCAACCTTTTGCCTGGAAAACGACCTTGATTGATTGCCGCCTGGGTTGACCTCAGATTGTCTTGACCTAGTCTTTGCTTATACCCTTTGTACCTGGCTTATCTGATCTCAAGTGTATGACCCTGCACAGTCACTGGACTTGCATTGTCTGTGTATCTTGTTTGGCTTAAAAAGTTTATTTGCTCACCCTGCATTCAGCTCCAATACCTTGCACATCAAAGGCCTGGGTGTAACCGAAGTCAGGCAGCGGTTGTCTCTCGCCTCCTGTTCAATCGGGGACGTGCCACATAAGGTGAATACTGTGGGGATAGATTGGGGCATTGGAGATGTTAGTGAGTGGATACTCTGATAGGCCTTACACAAAAGCTGTAATTGGTTGTGTGTAGGTTTTAGCTGCATTGGAACAAATCATTAGCAAAGGTGAGTCTGTGTTTCGATGTTACACAGCCAGTGCTGTTCTTTGCATATAAGACTACAGATTGTTTTCCTTTTCAAGTAAAAAAAAAACAAACAAAAAAACCAAAAACATTTAGTATGAAAATCCTCGGTATCAGGTTTCACACACACTTACAAATGTTTATGTTGCACATAACAAGATACATTTGTCTACTCTCAGCACAGACAGCTCATTCAGATAGACAAGCAACTGCTACTGAGACCTGTCATCTGCTATAGGTATAAAGTACACACAGGGTTAACAGATGTAGGGAGAGGGATGCCCCCTTCCCCTTGTGATTCACTTGTCCGTCACCCTGGTCAGTCACCTTCCATCAGAGAATTGTAAAAGGAATTTGATAAGGAATTAGGAAGAGATAAGCAATGAAATGTATACAGCAGCAGCAGTTAGGAACACTTCACAAACTATTTCCATTGCAGTTTAAAAACATGTTAATCAATAGTGTTCCTTAAATTTACATAGTTATTTGAGTTGGAAAAAGACATATCTCCAACCAGAAAATATATAAATATATAACTATAAATATACAACCCTAGCCTGCACCCGCACATATGTCAGTTGATCCAGGGGAAGGCAAAAAACCCTTACAGGGATTGAACCAATTAGCCCTAAAGGGAAAAAAACCCTTTCCGACTCCAGATGGCAATCAGATAAAATCCCTGGATCAAAACTGCAAGGCATTACCTAGTAAATATAACCATGGATTTCTTCCAATGCAAGGAAGGTCTGATAAGAATACATAAAATATGAGTTTAAAGAGAAACTCCGATCAAGAAATGAACTTTATCCCAATCAGTAGCTGATACCCCCCTTTTACATGAGAAATCTATTCCTTTTCACAAACAGACCATCAGAGGGCGCTGTAAGACTGATATTGTGGTGAAACCCCTCCCACAAGAAGCTATGAGTACTGAGGTACTTCTGGCAGTTTCCTGTCTGTGAACCCTGTTACATTGTGGGAAATAGCTGTTTACAGCTGTTTCCAACTGCCAAAACAGCAAGCAGCAGCTACATCACTTGTAAGCAGTAAAAATGTCACTATGTAATAAATGTCAGAATATAAATCAGGGATTTAAAAGATTTTACAATGGGCAAATACTGAATAAATCATTTATACATAATTATTGTAAAAATGAAGCACTTTTTTATTACATTATTTTCACTGGAGTTCCTCTTTAAATAGACCTGACCTTAAAAGCATATGATGGCTGCCATATGTATTTCCTTTTAAACAATGCCAGTTTGCCTGGCAGTCCTACTGATCCCTTTGGCTACAGTAGTGTCTGCATCACACACCTGAAACAAGCATGCAGCTAATCCAGTCAGACTTCAGTCAGAAACACCCAATTGCGTGTTTAGGCTCTTTGGCTAATGGTATTAGAGGCAGATGATCAGCAGGACAGCCAGGCAATTTGCATTGTTTAAAAGGAAGTAAATATGGCAGCCTCCACATCCCTCTCACTTTAGGTGTGCTTTGACCTTGGTAAAAAGAGATACATCCTAAATTAAGTAGAGGGAAATTATGAATTAAAGCAAACCTGAACTCAAAATAAACTCAAACGATGCTATTAATTACATTTTGACTGTGAAGTCATATCAGTGTGACTTCAAAACTGGTTCATTCAGCTCCTAACACTAAAAATGTATAAATTATTAGCTTTACATTTCAGCCTCCAGCAAGCAAAATAAATGAAAATAAAATAAATGCTGCCCCTTTTCTAACCTGTTTTTTGCTTTTTGACTTCCTAGGTGCTGAAAACTTACTTTGCAGGTAAGATTTAAAAAAAAAATCTCCTTGGAGAAAACCCAGGAGAATTGTTAATTATATCAGGGCCATTGTTTCCTAATATCCAGACTTTGGAACATAAAATGGAAGTGGTGCACGAGATTCTACTTCAGGTTCTCTAGCTTCGATGGCTATCATATTGTACCGCTGTAACATTCATTGCAACAACCGTGAACTGTCATTGACTTATATCTCTCTCCCAGTTATACTGACACATGAGTTCTGTAGGCCAACGGACCTGCTGAAGGGTGAAGAGGTTATTTTGTCTCTGAAATTGGCAAGATTTTTCCTGAGCGCTTCTGACTGTCTAGCTTTATGATCATACATGAAGCTGTTCCGCGTGTGATGACTTGTGGTGTCCCACTGAAAGTTGTTATGCGTCATCAAGCAGCCAACACTTGCAATCTGAATGGCGGCCAACTGCATACACAGCCAGTCAGACAAGGTGTTTGCAGCAGATAAAGCTCATGCCACCATGAAACTGGGTGATCACTGCAAGAGGAATGATGCCAATAGATATTAATAAAGCATAATACATTAAAATAGTATGCTGTAATTATAAACTCCAATAAGTTATGCAGCACATTGCAGGTTAGGTTGAAAAGAGAATTTTCAGTCTGGAATTATATACAATAAAAACATCTATTTTCAGAAGTACACTGGAAGATATTATTCCTATTCCTTGACGTATGAACAATTTATAACAACTCAGAGTTTTTACTCAGGTCACAGCTCAATGCTTCTGCATGTTTCATTGTGAAAGCTGCCTTGTCTGTGCTCTCAGCTGTTATTGAGATGGGAGTGATTGATTACTCTAAACCTCACAAATGAACAGACATTATTTCTTTGGATCTTCAGGATCCATCCTCCCTGGGCAATAAATGTATAATTTAGGCAAAACCAGTGAACCATTTAGAATGTGAAGGCAAGCAAGGAGGCCGGTGGAACGTCGTAAGTCTAGCTTAAGGGAAGCAGCAGGAAACCTCATAGGAAAATTCCGCTAACGTGGTTAGGTGGACAGACCCTCTCGCATTTCCAGGTTTCAGACAGGTTGTAGTAAACTACACCCAAATAATTCATCCAATCACAATTTTTCATGCTGTAGAAGGTGCTGTGATTGGGGAAGTGTTCCATATGAGGTTTGCTGCTTGGTTCTCTAAACTAGACTAGTGCCCCTGGAACAGACGGGTAACAGCAGCAAATGCCACCATCATTTGATATTGCGGGACCATCTGTTAAGTGGGAAGGGACACTGCTGAGCAAGTTGCCTATTAGTTAAACTGTTTAAATCTTCAGCAGCGTTTAGCCATCCAGGGCAAGTTTCACTATATTGACCTCTGAAGAAGCACAGACGCCCGAAACAGCTATCAGGCTCTTCCACAACCCCGCACTTACCATTATTTGTGCCTGTTGGTGATCTGTATGGACAACCAATAAAAGTCAGATATTTTCTACAGCAGTTCCTGACTCTCCTTTTTCATTTGCACTGCATTGACCTCTGCTTTACAGCCATCCATGAGCACACAGCGGTGACACCACACGTCCTACACGTAGATCTCCCCCTTTGCTAAAGCTGCATCCTTAGGACCATTGAGTGCCCTGTCCTACACATATTGACATATATTAAGAAAGCAACCTAAACTAATAGGAATATGCAGACTCCAGTCTTCATCATCTTTAAAAAAAATTCCTGATATTTTGGCTTCAGTAAAGTCATAGACCTGGAAAAGTCATGCCTAGTAGAGCCAGAAGACCCGATCTGCATACCAGCTCTGAGTCATTGGCACAAGAGTGTTTGGAAACAGAGGATCACTGCAGCAATTGAACAAGTAGTGGTTTTAAAGGAACATCAGCAATGGGGTCCTCCGTAATCCTTTTACTTCAGTGTTCCTTTGAAGCCCCATTCCTGGCACAAATGTCTTTTTAGATCTGTGTTGGCCAGAGTTTGTTTTTATTTGTCTGTAAGCTACCTCAATAGTTGATGACAAACAGATCGCATGTACAGTGCCTGGCCAAAAACCCAGACACTGGCCACTTCCTCTATCACAGACTGTCTGTGCTATGGGCTTCACTCTGCTCAGACAGATTCCTCCTACTCCTTGCAGTTGAAGTAGTGGGGATTATGCAATCCAGGCAGTAGCAGCAGCAGCCACACTTACAGAGCTGCTGAACTCAGTGATTCTCTGTGTCATATTATCAAAACTTCAAGACAGGTTGTTTGGTATAAAAGCTCATTTCACACAAAAAGGTGCCATCTGAGCACTCTGATTATGATTACTGAGCTATGGGATAATATTTATAGATCAGAGTCAGGAGATGGGATTTGAGCTTTGTGCACACATATGAGGACTGTCCCCCACAGGAATCGGGACTTAATCACCTGAACGGTAGTTCAGGGGTGAGTGCTGTACAGACGTGGAGCGGGATGAAAAAAGGGAAATAAAATCACAAGATGCTAGTATACTAATCCCTCTGTATAAACATCCAAGGCCACGTCTGGTGTATAGGAAGGCCATTACCATACTAGAACAGGTACAAAGACTGGCAACTAAATTATTCCGAGGGAAGGAAGGTCTCACTTACCAATAAAGGTTGAACAAACTAGGTATATTTAGCTTGGAAAAAAGACGGGTAATGGGTGACCCGGTTAACATGTATAAATACAACAGGAGGCAATACAAAAGCTTGGCAGACGAGCTTTTTGTCCTTAAGCTTGTACTGTATAAAAGACAAGGGGACCTGATCTGCGGGGGAAAAAGGGTTTTGCAGTCTATTTAGGAAAGGGTTCTTTACGGGAAGAGTTGCTAAAATGTTACCACAGGAAGTAGTTATGACTAGGGATGGTCGGAAATGCCCATTTGCAATTCTGCAGAAATTTCGACTTCCGCCAATGCCAATTTCATCATTTCCAATTTCTTATTTTCCATTTATTCAATTTTTGAGGAGTATTTTATTAGTCATTTTTTGCATTTCGGAATTGGCACCACAGTGATCCGATTTTTGCAGAAAAATTCCAAGTGCTTCCAAGTTCTGTCATTGGGCTAAAATTTGCGGTAAATCGGATTTCTGCAGGATTTCCAATCTCGGATTTTTGATTTCCATTTTCCGATTTTTGAATTTGGAATGCAGAATTCGAATGGGCATCCATAGTTACGGCAAATTCTAAATCTGCATTTAAAGGAGGTTTGAAGGTTTGAAGGACATCTGCGGCTATAATTGCTAGGTAATTTCCAGCAGAGTTGATCCAGGGATTTTAGCTAACTGCCACCTGGAGTCAGGAAGGAATTTTTTCCCACTAAAGGGTAATTGGTCAAAGCCTTGTAAGGAATGTTTGCTTTCCCTTGGAACAACTGGGATAAGTGCGGGTGAAGGAGAGAAAGGGGCCTAATGTTCTTTATTTGTTTTTATTATTCTGGTTGGACTTGTTGGATGGATGTCTTTTTTTATCTAGTCTATGTAATTATGGTAATGAGGCCTATTCTTATGGTAGTTGGGCATCATTATAAAGGGCGGGAAAATCGTTCGGCATAAGCAAGGGCAGTTGCTCAATGTCGCCATTACTTATTTAATTGCCCTTCATTTGTATGCTGCTTCCATGTGAATTATTAACAAATAAATTCATCTGTGTCAAGAACAGCCATTACAGCATTCCATCATTTAATGTAATGCGTGTAACATATGTCATTTGGGAATATTATGGCATCTAATGCAGGATCCCAGGATGAGGATTTCAGCAGTCTGGAGAGGTTAATGATACGTGTCAGTTGTCACTTGTGTGACAGCATGAGGTTAGCTGGCTGAATGCATCGAGTGTGAGACACAACAGGAGACATGGCTGGGGAAGGGGAAACTGTCAGAACTAGTCATACTGAAACATGCCAACTGAAAATGAATACCCGACAGATGCTCTGCAGAAATGTTCTCAGAACCACACAAAAAAAGTACAGAATCGAGCAATAGTTTGCATTACATTTTTATCTTTTTCCACAATTTAAAGGAGAACGCTGACTTATATCAAGGTTTTTTTACCCCCCTACAGGAAATGACGGAGCAGCTACTCTGTGATGAAATGCTGGCACTGTATATTCTGGCGTATAAGACTACTTTTTACCCCTTGAAAGTGTTCTGAAAAGTTGGGGGTCGTCTTATACGCCGGGCGTCATTGATACGCGATGCTGATACCCAAAACGAGTACGCGACATGCTGATGTTTAATTAGCAGGTGCTGGAGATTCAGCGGTGGCCGCATATGCTGGGGGGAGCTCACCGCTCACGCTGCAAGATCTGGGACGCCCAGGGTAGGAAAGAACGTGTTTGCGCTGTGCTCATAAAACACGCCTCTTCCACCCGTCTAGCCCACCCTATCCTGTTAGCGTATGTGTGAGATCTGAGAGGTAGAGGAGGTTAATAAGATACAAGGGCAGGCCAGACGGGGGAAAGAGGTGTGTTTTATGGCCCCAGTGCAATCTGTTCTTCCATACCGCTCTGATAAACAGGGAGACAGGGAGAGCTGACCAATCCGCTTAGGGAGAGTGAGAGTTGACCAACCCAACCAATCAATCACCTATATATAATTTCAACAGATGGATATATCCAAGTGTCCCTACTGTGTGGGACGCACAAGAGGAACTTCAGCATCTTTTCAACCAGGACAGGCTTGAGTCAATTATTCATAAAGACAAGAAAACAGCGAGCTTTTTTAAGAAATGGAAAGGGTTTATTCTGGCAACATTTACAAATGATGAGATAGGAACTCCAATGGAACATTTCAAATATACCAAGTGGTACCTCACGGAACATTTGAAGGGCTCCCTGGGCCGTCTCGACATTACATAGGGGCTAAAATGGTAAATGACCTGCTCTCAGAGGTGAAAGAAGGGGGGATAAGGGGGTTTTAGGGGAGGGGAGACAGGAACAAAAGCTAACGGCAATGTTGTAACTAAGGAATGTGCATTTGTTTACTATGAGTAATGCTTAACTGCGATTCATATCTTTGTAATGGATCTGTATGTTCCAGTTTCAATGTATCATCTCCTGTCTGGTTATATGTTGGGATATAAAATAAAAATGTTGTTTAAATCACCTATATACTGTTATACACTGGGTACCACATACAGTACAGCACCAGTATCTGTTCATACACAGCACCAGTAAATGATGTTTTTTAAATTTTTATTTGGTGTGCATTGGAAGAGGGGTAGTCTTATGTGGCGAATACAACCCAAACTCTGGGCCTGACTCACTAAAGCTAGATAACTGCTATCATCACAGCAGTTATCACGCCAACGGGCGCTCACAAACGCTTTCATGTGAAAAGCATCACTTCACATGATGGGCTTGATTCACTAAACCGTGATAGGACAAATATCACACCTTATCAAAGATGTCACACGTTATCAAAAGTTATCACACGTTGGGCTTGATTCACTGAACCGTGATAACTCATATCACGGTCGGGCGCGTTTTCACGTTTTCACACGCAATCGCACATTTTTGCCCACAATTGCGCAAGAAAAACGCGAGTGAAAACGCTAGTGTGCCCGTGATATGAGTTATCACGGTTTAGTGAATCAAGCGCTTTATCAAAGTTAACACTCCTTATCAGAGTAGCATAGCGAGCGCTACAAACGTATGCCTGCTAATTGGCAACTCCACTCGTCCTGCTCTGAGCCAGTGCGGGTTCATAGTGTTCGCTATGATACTCTGACAAGGCATGTTAACTTTGATAACGTGTGATAACTTTGATAAGGTGTGATATTTGTCTTATCCCTGTTTATTGAATCAAGCCTGATAAAAGAACATTTGTGCGCAATCACGTGCGCGTTTCACATAAAAAGCGCACGTGATTGAGAGATAACCTTCGTTTATCATGTGAACTAATGCTGTTCGGGTGTAAACTTTTGCGAGCGGCAGAGCGCGTGATAACTGCTGTGATAGCAGTTATCAGGCTTTAGTGTATCAAGCCCTCTATATTTTAACTGCAAAAGTTAGGGGGTCATCATATAGACTGGAAAATACAGTATTTATTCATAAAAAACATGGATAGCTTCAGGGGCAGAACTACGGGTAAGCAGCCCCTGCTACTACAGGGGGCCCAGAGCTGTAAGGGGTCCCCAACTACTACTTCATTCCCTCTGATAAATGGGCCCATCCTTCAGTTCAGGTGGTTTTGCGGCTACACTTGTTATGGGTGTGAAGGTTATGATGGCCACAATTGTATTTAAAAAAAGGGAACTTATAAATTAATAATAAAAAAAGCCTGCAGCAGCGATCAGAGCCCACCAACAGAAAGCTCTGTTGGTGGGCAGAAAAAGAAAAGGTGGGGGGGAATCGGTTTGTGTGCTGCGTTGTATGGCTGCAGTGAGCCATTAATGACACTGATTTGTAAAAAATAGCCTGGTCACTGGGGGTTGGGGGTAGGGGGGTGTAAGCTGATCAAAGTCTCAGGACGTAGATTCTACATCCTAATTAGCCCCCTTGTGTGTTCTAGGACGTAGAATCTACGTCCTGCATTAATGCCTGCTGTCTGCCACCGCCGTGCGTGCACGTGCACATGTGCGCACATGCGCGTGCAAGTGGAATGGTAAAGTGAATGATTGTTGCTGTTAGCTAGCAACAATCATTCAATAAAGTTTGAAAAAAAGTTGTAAAAGTAAAAAAAAAAAAAATGTAAAGGGACAGTCCCAATAAAATAAAAAGTATTTTTTTAAATTCCCCATTAATTTTTTTAGCCCAAACTTAGCCTATTAACCCATTATTAACCCCTGCAATACCTATGCCTGTTTATAAACGTTTAATGACTGCCGCCAGCAGCGATCAGATGCAATCGCTAGGGCGAAAGTTTCAGGTCCCAAAGCTCTACAGATGTAACGCTCTGCCATTGCCTAGTGATGCATCTGTACAGCTCTATGCCCCCTGAACTGTCACCCTAGCAAACTCATTCGGTCGCCACAGACGCACAAATTGTGGATAACGGTCCACCACATGCTCAGCTAGAAGTAAAATGTGGCATGTGGGGTATCATTTTAATCGGGAAGGGCCAAATAATTCATTTGTAAATGTTTTATAACTGTGGGACGTGTGATGTGAAAATTAGGAAGGGTGAAAAATGAAAAAATGTTTGTTGTCTGCATTTATGCCTAATTTTTCCCCATAAATGGAGTATAAAACAAAATAGTTTTGGGAGAAAAATATTACCCAAACAAAGCCTAGATTGTACTGAAACAAACAAGATATGTATCACTAAGATGGCATAGATACAGTAGTTAAAAAGTTACTGCTGTATCAAAACGACACAGCTGAAGTGTCAAAAATGTCAGGAACTTTAAAGAGGAACTCCACTGAAAATAATGTAGTAAAAAAAGTGCTTCATTTTTTACCATAATTATGTATAAATTATTTAGTCAGTGTTTGTTCATTGTAAAATCTTTCCTCTCCCCGATTTACATTCTGACATTTACTACATGGTGACATTTTTACTGTGGGCAGGTTATGTAGCTGCTCCTAGCTGTTTTGGCTGTTAGAGACAGCTGTAAACAGCTAATTCCTGTCTGTGAACATTGTTACATTGTGACAGTTTGCCCAGAGTACCGCGGTACTCAGAGCTTCTTGTGGGAGGGGTTTCAGCACAAAATCAGTCATACAGCGCCCCCTGATGGTCTGTTTGTGAAAAGCATTATTTTTCTCATGTAAAAGGGGGTATCAGCTACTGATTGGGATAAAGTTCAATTCTAGGTTGGAGTTTCTCTTTAAGGTGTAAAAACCGTGGAACGCCAACCAGTTCAAGAGGTTACATTTAGGAGTTCAGGACTAGGGATGCTCAATGAGATGCAAATAGGAAAGAGTGATGAAAGAGTTTACAATGGGCAAACACTGACTACGTAATTTATAAATGCATATTGTAAATCTTTACGTCATTTTCAGTACAGTTCCTCTTTAAATTATGTATTTAATGAAAAAGAAATGGTGAAAAAAATAAAAAAATAATAAATACACATAAGTATCAACATTACAAAATAACAGTGTTTAACAAGTTTCAGTTTTGTCTTGAACAGTACTTTGTGCAGTGTACACGGCTCTCTGGTAGTAAGGTGCAGGAAATTGGCTAGGTTAGACGGAGGATCCCCTCAAAATAGGTCCCACATGCTCCGCAGGTGCAACCCCGTGGCTATCCTCCTCTCCTTTCAAAGCAGGGTTACACCCGCGGAGCATGTGGGACCTATTTTTAGGGGGTCCTCCGTCTGACCTAGCCAATTTCCTGCACCTTACTACTGTAATGGATTGCGGAAACACCGCCGCGCGGTCTGACAGCGGGGCGGCTGTCTCCGTGTTCAGACCGGCGGTTTCCGCACAGCAGCATGCGTCTGGTTTGTCTGAGCCTAGTAGTGCACACAGATGGAGAGCTACGCGCGCGCGCGCTAGGAGGCAGGACCTTTATGCCAATAGGAAAGGGATCAGCTGATCAGGACAATCAGCTGATCCCAGCACAGTGGGTGATTGGCTGAGTGGGGCTGGGCGGCGCTGAGGAGCGCTGCTCTATATATACTTTTTGCCTGTCAGTTGCTGGTTGTCTGCCGTTGCGAATACTAACGTGTGAGCACTCAGACCAGTCAGATCCCACAGTGTGTTAGAACCAGGAGGACCTGGGAATTCACACTTAGCCAGATTACGTTTATGTCATTGATGTGTTATACTTTAGACCAGTTCCAGGGTGTTGTGACCAAGGACCTCACACCCAAGCTTAGGGATACTGTGTCATTGCTGTGTTATCATTTAGACCAGTTCCAGGGTGTTGTGACCAAGGACCTCACACCCAAGCTTAGGGATACTGTGTCATTGCTGTGTTATCATTTAGACCAGTTCCGGGGTGTTGTGACCAAGGACCACACACTCAAGTTTAGGAACACTGTACCAATACTGTGTTATACTCTAGACTAGTTCCAGGGTGTTGAGACCAAGAAACTCACACCTCAGTCTAGGATTTTATTATACTGATATGTTATGACCATTTGCTCTGTCGACCTTGCTCTTGTCTTCTGATTCGGTACCTCTGCATATCTGCCTACCTGTTGCCAGACCCTGCCTGTACCCGGTTACCGAATCAGTCTCTCTCTCTGTACCTAATCTGCTCGTGTGTTTCTGCACTGCCCAGGGCCACCTGCCCCTCAGGTGGCTCTTGGCCGAGCCATTTATATCTCCCGCTCCTCGGGAGATAGCCTTCAGTTCATCTAGTACTTTTCTCATTTGGTGTCCAGAAGTTAGTCATACTTGTATTATTGGTGATTCTGCAGATCATCCAAAATCAAGTATACATCTGTATTGTTGATGATTCTGCAGATCATCAACAATCAGATTCTCTCTGTGTGCTGACACCAATCGTTACAACTACCAGGCTAAGTATCTCCTTTGTTTTGCACTCGAATATTGCACCGTCTACTGTATATGGGCTGCTCCTGACTTTTCTCACTAGACCTACTACTGTGTAAATGACAGTTTTGATAGCACTGTTTGCACTTTAATATTTATTTATATTTATATATATCTTTTGCACATCCATGGTTTTGGAGCACATAACTTATTGTTGATTGATGTTTTCACAAGTGTTTTCATGTTTAACCACCCTGGCGTTCTATTTATTGCGCCAGGGTGGCGGCGCAGCAGTTTTTTTTTTAATATATATTTTTTTAAATCATGTAGCTAGCCTAGCGTTAGCTACATGATGCCCCCCTCTCTTCAGCGTCCGCCCGTACAACTGGATCGCCGCTGGCGCGTACCCACGTAAGGAAATCCCCTTCTGAACGGGCTTTCCTTTAGGGCTTCCCCCATCGCCATGACGACGATCGCAATGATGTCATCGACGTTGTGACGTCAGACGGAGTCCCAATCCACCCCTCAGCGCTGCCTGGCACTGATTGGTACACAGCAGGTAGCGGCACATCGGCGGCGAGCGGCAGCGATCGCCCACAACACGCAACAAGCAAAGTGCTTGCTGCGTCTTTCAAAAAAAACCAAAAAACTATGAAAATCGGCCCAGCGGGGCCTGAGCGGCGCCCTCCGGCTGAGCTCGTCCATACCGCCAAGGAGGTTAAGTGAGTGATTTATCAATTTGTACTTGTTATTTACAGTCACTTTATAGCTCTTTTGCACAGCTCTCTTGCACAGATACCTACTGAACCCGGGTTCACCCATGATGGGGCTCATTATCTGAACCCCTCATGGGATATATTATTACCTAGGATAAAGATTAAATTACTAATGATTATTATATCTTGCAGGTTTACATGATCATATTATTACACTCTGGCTAGGTCATTATTGACATTAGTGTGTTTGTGTGTGTTTTTTTTGATAATTTTAAATTGTTTGTTGCGTTGGTATGTCGAATATCTATGAAATAAAGTTGTTATGATTTTTCTAAATTGATATTTTTGTCTTGAGTGGTGCTTTTGTAAGGGGTTTCTGTCCTCTCCCCTTTTTTGCTTTTTAACAAAACTAATAAACACAATTTTTTTAACATTTGTCAAGTTTTGATTGCTTAAATATGATCATAAATTATGATGCCAAAATGTTAGGTGTTTCCTTTTTTATTTTGTCCAACCCCTGTAGGCAGGGGCGTAGCAATAGGGGGTGCAGAGGTTGCGACCGCATCGGGGCCCTTGGGCCAGAGGGGCCCCGAGGGGCCCTCCCTCAACTGTAGAATTTGCTACTATTGGTCTTGTGCTCATAATAATCACTTCTATAGATACTTTGAATAGTGGTAATCATTAACAAACTGTTCCCCATTCCCTTCTTGCACCACTGACATTGTAGTTGCCATTGGCAGGTTTTGGTGTGCCATATCAATTGTTATGTATAGAGTACTTGGGGGCCCCAATGTAAAACTTGCATCGGGGCCCACAGCTCCTTAGCCACGCCACTGCCTGTAGGTTAGAGTTGAATGTCACTTTAAGAGGGTTAGGGTTAAGAGATAGAGTAGGTGATTATTTGTGAATTCTTGACAGCTAGAAATGAATTAAGGTTTAATAGGAAGGTTAGGGTTAAGTGACAGAAAGGCGTGTCAATAGCCATTGAGGAAAGGTTATGCATCAAGATGGGTTTTTCAAAGAAGAGGTTATGATTAAACATTCAGAAGGATAATGGAATCAATTAGTGTCAGCTGATCAACAGGGAAAAGTGACAAATTACAGACAAGAGTAGTATCGAAAAATCAATGTAGAAGAATATCAGCAAGCACAAATTACAGATATCCTTATTCTCTTACTATGAGATTTACCTCATGCTAGGGTAGAGGGGAAGAGGTGAGGGGAGAAGGGGGTCAGGCAACTGTCAACATAATGGCCGGCATTTGACCTGAGCGACTGGAGTGGTCGCTCAGGGCACCGGCTTCCAGGGGGCGCACGTGATGTGCATTCAACTGGCCCTGGCCACATTTCTACCTGCTGGCTGCGGGCTCCGGGTCCGTCTGTGGTGTACATGCAAAAAGGGCTTCGGGGAAAAAAGGGCGCAGGGTGTAAATGATAAGCGGTAATAGCGTTTATAAAAATATTGTGTTGTATTTGGTTTACAAATAATGTTTTACAAATTTAAAAAACATTAAATAATGTGTATGAAATCGCAAATTGTGAAAACGATAATCTTCCCTGTTTCAAAAGTGAAACTTTTTACGTTTGTTAAAAAACTATAATATATGTTTAATCGTTATAATTGTATATTATTGTGAATAACCTTCATTTATCGTTTCTTCATATAATAGAATCTGAAAATATTGTTTATAACGATGATAAAAATGTAACTACGTTCGTAATAACTGTTGTAAAACATTAGTAAGTATTACTAAAATTTTACTACAACTAAACCTAACCCTACTCTCACACAGACCCCTTCCTGTACTTATCCCTAACCCTTAGACCCCCCCCCCCTGGTGGTGCCTAACTCTAAGACCCCCCTGGTGGTGCCTAACCATAAGACCTCCCCTGTGGTGCCTAACCCTAAATCTCCCCTGGTGGTGCCTAACCCTAAGACTCCCTTCGTGGTGCTTAACCCTAAGACCCCTCTGGTGGTGCCTAACCCTAAGACCCCCCTTACTGATCGCTTTATTGTGTGGATAATAATGTTTTACAAATAGTGTCTGTAAAAAATATATTGCAATTTATGTTACGTACTGATCACTTTATTTTGTGAATAATAATACTTTACAAACAGTAATGCTGGGTACACACGATGAGATTTCCCGTTCGATTTGCGGATCGATTCGATTATTTCAAACATGTTCGATTGGATTTCGATCGTTTTTTCCGTCGATTTTACATACCTATCATGAAAAAAACGATCGAAATCCAATCGAACATGTTTGAAATAATCGAATCGATCCGTTCGATCCCGGGAATCGAACGGGAAATCTCATCGTGTGTACCCAGCATCAGGGATAACATTTTAAATAATGTTTTAGTTAAAGAAAACCTGTACTGAAAAAAAGTTCCCCTGGGGGGTACTCATCTCAGTAGGGGTAAGCCTCTGGAGGCTACCTCCGTCCTCCTGTGTCCCACAGTGGTCTCGCTGCAGCCCCCGGAATGCACAGGCGACAAATCCGACAGCCTGTTCAATATTTACCTTTCCAGGCTCCAGCGGGGGCGCTGTTGCGGCTCTTCTGACGGAGATAGGCGAAAATAGCTGATCTCCGTCGGGTCCGCTCTACTGCGCAGGCGCAGGAGACTTGCGCCTGCGCAGTAGAGCGGCCCAACAGAGATCGACTATTTTCGCCTATCTCCGTGGGAAGAGCCGATACTGCGCCTGCGCTGGAGCCCAAGAGGTAAACATTTACATCGCCGTCGCTCTTGGAGGATTTTCGCCGCCGCGTGGGACCGAGGAGGACGGGGGAAGCCTCAATAGGATCCGGAGGCTTCCCCCATATAAATCTTTTTAGTTCGCTGAGCTCTGGTGCACTTTAACTTGCATGCTGGGGGTGAGGGTCCAGAGGTGTGTATAACCCCTCTGTAATGTATACTTTAAAGAAAAGTTTTAAGGCACTAAATTGGTGCATGTGATTCTTCTTTGACTATTGTCGCTAGGTATGGTGTCAAGAAAATGCGTAGATGGGTAATAAAAGGCTAACTGGCCCAGAACTGAACACAGTGAAGACACATATTTTCTTTTTACAGAAATGGTGCTTTGCAGGGACATGAATTGTTTTTCTGTTAGGGTTTCAGTGTTCATTTATAAGACATTTATATTATATTGTCAATGCAATTCAAATTGTTGTTGATGTTTAAGGGCTGGTTTATGCATAAAATGGTAATAATTCCAGAGTGATATGGAAGAGGTGTGATTGATTAACTGGGAAACAGTAGATGATTACGGGAAGGTGAAACATCTTTTTTGTAATACTTGCACGGATTTGCAGGGCTAATGCAATGTGTTCTACAGACAAATGCAATGTATTGTTATATATTATTGAATAATGAACAGACCACCATGCATTAACAAGGCTCCCCATTTGCATCCTTTAGGAGGGTGCAGCCTCCTCTTTCATATGCATGACCTTCTTCCATGTCCTAAAGAAAGAAGAAGTGGCAGCAGTGGCATAACTACAATTCATGGGGCCCCCCAGCGAAACTTTGATGAGGCCCTTCTTAGTGTTCACACCCTTCCCTTGCCTCCTCATTTTGCCCTTCACGGCCTTGAAGCCCATCTCGTAAGGGCTCTTTCACGTTTACAACGCATGCAGGAGCCGTTCTCCTGCACGCGTTATATGCCCTGCAGCGTGTTGTCGGGATTTAGCAGTGCGGCACAATCAGCGGCGGTAGTACTTAATCAACCCGACGGGAAAACGCCGGCTCCCGACGATTAAAAGCTCCTGGGTGCGTCAAACCGCAACGTAACAAAACGCAGTGTCGGGTGTGAAAGGTAAAATGAAAGTCTATGGACTTGAAAGTCTATAAAACTTTGCGTTAAAACGCAGCAAAAGCTCTTTCACACCAGAACCCTTAGGTAGCCACTAACGGAAATATTGTAATAAATCGTTCACTACACCATCAACGAACCAATCTTTACCTCCTATCTATCACCTCCTTTCTATCACAGCCAACGAGAAAATCCACATTTTGGTTCGACGAAAATTCATTCGGGCGACATTTTTTTCACTCGTTCATAATCGATTGTGTCCACTAATCGAGATTATGTACAACCAATCCGATCAGAATTTCTGATCGCTCTAACGATTTTTCGCTAGAAATTGGACCGTTAGTGGCCACCTTTAGGGTCATAAAACAAGTGTAGCCAACTTGTTTGGGACATGATGTCAGCGCTATATAGAGCTCACTAATATTATAAATGCAAAAGTTTGGTTGTTTGTTACTCGATCACGCAAAAATGGCTGAACGGATTTGAATGAAATTTGGCACACACATAGTACATTACCTGGAATAACATACAGGATACTTTTAATCCCCATACCCAAAAAGCGGGCAGAGAGAAATACAAATTTCACTGGGAAAACGTAAACTGCAGCCATTCTTACACTGTTAATGGCAGGGTTCTCAAAATTTACACAGTTTGTAACTGGGTGAATGGGATTAAAATTCAGAAAAGTGAGTGGAGTCTACAAAAACCAATCAAAATTCACCTATTGATTTTCAAGGGGAATATTTAATTGCTGCCATTCTTGCACTGTTAATAGCACAAGCCTCAAACCTGATACAGTTGGTCATTGGGTGACTGGGGTTCAAATTCTGAAACGGGGGTGGAGCCACAAACAGCCAATCAGATTTGTTTAATTTCAATACAAATTATTGATGCCAAAGACCGCAAAGCTCACAAACTAGATCATTGAGTAATTGTGTGTTAGGGTTAGAAAAAGTGGTCGGAGCCAACACCAGCCAAATACATACCTGGGCAACACCGGGCCGTCAGCTAGTACTAAATAATAATAATTAAGATGCATTTATTACAATAGGACATAAAAAAGGTTCTTGCAAGAAAGAGGTATTTATGAAAAATAGATAAGATCCCTTGTTTGCTCTGTACATGACATGCTTGGTACTCCGGCTGACCTGGAGAGATCGTAAATTCAGAGTTTACAAGTTAACTTACAAACAAATCTCATAAAATACTTATTCTAGGCTAAAAGAAAGATGCAAATTAAATTCCATCAGTACCATACCAATTAAAAGCAATTGCTATTTCCATCTAGAGCAGGGGTGTCAAACTCAAATACAAAGTGGGCTGAAATTGTACACTGGGACCTAGTCATGGGCCAACCTCAGTCTACTGGCCACCATATGGCTTCTCTGGTATTCTAGGGCTTCACCTCCAGTATAGCTTCCCTGGTGGCCTAGAGTGGGCCAAACATAATGCAAAGTGGGAAAACCACTTGAGGTCCACATTTAATGGCTCTGAGGGCCAAATTTGGGCCACGGGCCGGAGTTTGACATGTACGATCTAGAGTTTTGAGCTATTGTATAAATTTCCCACATATGAAGGTTGACATGATTACATACATCCAATAATAGATCACAGCACCAACTCGATGTACCAAGGTATTCTCATCTTGAGGTGAGATCACGATCTCTGAATCTGCATGGGCCTGTGTCTCCTGCTACACCCCCTGTAGAGGTAATTCTGCAGCATTCTTCCCACCCTGAGATGAGAAAGAGGGGCATTGTAAAGACACACCCCTGCCACACCCAGCCACACCCCTGTGATATCCCTCATGGCCGCCATCAGATATTTCTGGGTCCCCTACTTACAAACCTACTGGGCCACCCTAACTACCCTGTGTATTTACCCTCTAAATCCCAATATGCTAAAGATAAAGATCTTTGGGGACAAAATGCAATGTTTTATACTGCCACATATACTATAAAGTACACACACTGCCCCCCTACCCCCATCACCACCATACTCACACACTATGGAGCACACTGCCTGTTCCGTAAGTAAGCAGATCCTCAGGCTGACATAGGAGGTTGAGGAAATGGCCAGGGTTGAGCCTGTGCTTTGAACAGAGTACTGCGATGCAGCTGGAGGAGGTGGCCAGAAGGGGGCGTGTACAGCACTACACAGAAGAGAGACAGCCCTGTGCAGCTACAGCAAGAGAGTGAGTTGTCAGGATCTTGTCTCTGCATCTCTTGCACTGCCAGCCTTACCAGGCCCCTGTCTATTTGTGGGCCCCATGCAGAACTACTGGTTGTACTGCCCTGAAGACGGCCCTGACATCCCTAATCACACATATAGCAAAGAATTCAAGGGCAATGTATTTTGCCCTTGAATTCTATAAATAATCAGAATGTTTTCTTCTTATTAGCATTTCAGAACAGAAATAACGTTTAGAGTCACTTAAACACATTCTTAGTCCTAGAGAAATACATACATCTATACTGATCTGTACATCTGTCCTGAAATAGGTCAAAATGAGAAAATAAGGATGGACAGAGCGACTGCCCCTCTGAAAAATAAATGCTAAATGCTCCATTAATCAGTGAAGCTGGAGAGAAAGGCATTCTTGCCAGTTGTATGCTGCATGAGTGTTAGATTGAAGCATTAAGCTCCTCTACGTCAACATTCAATTAATTCAAATGATTTCATTCTCAAGTGATGTCCATGCTGCGATTTTAGCAACTTGTTAGCTGTGCTTTCCCGCCATCGACACAGCTCGTAATTGCACACAAGTTGTGAAAGGATGGGATAATTTAGACGAGGAGGGTTCCCTTCAGTAGAGCAATTAGAAATACTTAGCAATGAGCCATAAAGGAAGCTGCTGGGTAGTAACTACTGAAGGAACGGTAATTGTCACAAGGAAATCCATAGCATGCAGCACCTTGCTTCTAGCGCTCAGATTAATCCAAACCTTTACTGAATTCCGCCACGTTTAACAATGGGCGGTGTTCTTTACCTTACAGTATAGCAATCAGTTTTAGAAGTGAGCGAAGCAGGCAATTTCATTAGGCATGTTCTAGCACCTGAATTTTGGTGTTAGAACATGTACTTGGCTACACAACTTCTGAGTTACTCCTATCTGTATTATTGCCTGAGGAAGCGGGCTAGAGACCTGCGAAACACGTTGCATTTGTTCTGGAGTATGAATTAAATCTTGTGTAAACCATGACCAATGATCAATTTTTACTCTGCTGTCGCCTCTGTTTCCATTGCAATCATTGTTATCCACCTGGTGGATGGGTGAACACCCCTTCTTTCCTTCTACAGAGAGTGACTTTTTAGCCCGAGTGGGGACAGGCCTAATATCCCCATTAGTGCTTTAAGTGGTAGCCTGAACCCGGCAACCCATACTTGCAGTGGCGTAGCTAAAGAGCTGTGGGCCCCGGTGCAAGTTTTACATGGGGCCCCCCCAGCACTCTATACATAACAATTGATACGGCGCACCAAAACCTGCCAAGGACAACCCCAGTGTCAGAGGTGCAAGAAGGGGATGGGGAACAGTGTGTTAAGGATTACTACTATTCAAAGCATCTATAGAAGTGATTATTACCAGCACAGGACCAATAGAGAGCTAATACTGTGATAGAGGGTGGACCCTTCGGGGCCCCTCTGGCCCAAGGGCCCCGATGCGGTCGCTACCTCTGCACCCCCTATTGCTACGCCCCTGCATACTTGTGAGTACATTTCTATTTGCTGCTACCTTGGCATTCCTTTATCATCAATAATACACTATTGGGGGCTCTCGATTGTGTTTTTTCTTTCTTTTACAGTTTTTGAATTAGGGCCATACAGGCACACTGTTTGGGTCATGGATGAGACCATGAGCACCATATTACCGTATAAGGTGAAGAACTTCCTTTAGGTTCCTGCAGAACGAAGAAGGCATTTGGCGAGGCATTCCATCCTTTTGGATTTCAAGCTGAAATGAACAGGAACGGAATTCTGCAGTGTGTACATAGCTTAAAGAAAAACTCTGACCAAGAATTTAACTTTATCCCAATCAGTAGCTAATACCCCCTTTTACGTAAGAAATCTATTCCTTTTCATAAACAGACCATCAGGGGGCGCTGTATGGCTGATATTGTGGTGAAACCCCTCCCACAGGAAACTGTGAGGACCATAGTCCTGGCAGTTTCCTGTCTGTGAACCTCATTGCATTGTGGGAAATAGCTGTTTCCAGTTGTTTCCAACTGCCAAAAAAGCATGCAGCAGCTACATCACCTGCCCACAGTAAAAATGTCACCATGTAAAAAATTTCAGAATGTAAATCAGGGATTTAAAAGATTTTACATTGGGCAAACACTGACTAAATCATTTATACATAATTATTGTAAAAATGAAGCACTTTTTAAAATTACATTATTTTCACTGGAGTTCCTCTTTAACTCCTTCCTGGACACACCATTATCTTACCGACAATGAGTCCTTGTGTGCTTTTTATTATTATCAAGTCAGGTCCTTGTCCTCTTTTCATCCAAGGATTTAGAACTTCATAATAACACTTTTGTGTTCATTCACGAGACCAATCCCATACACCTTTCTCAAGGTCTTTCCAACAAAGACTAAATCACGTGGGTACTTAGAGTGATTAAATAGGCGGTCTCTGTCAAGTGACATGTGTAAAAGCCTTTGATAGATATACTATATATCTGCAAGGTTGATGAGACCATCCTTGCTTTAGGCATGTCACATGCCACTAGTGTCATGGCTACAGAAAGAAAATCTGTTTCACTTTTCTAACAAAACCTTAGTTATGCTCTTCTACCAACAGAGGGAGCTCAGGCTGGTATAACAGTCTAATTTCCTGGGTGGCTCTCAGAACATAAGCCTGATATACACATTTATTGACTGACCAATTTTACCACTCCCATGCAGTGTGCGAGTTTAGCTACAATCCTTTCATAGTATTCACCATTATTTGACCCTCATACTATATGGAGGTGGTAAAATGTATGTGTGTACCAGGCTATCGGCTCTGGTAATAGAGCATTTTGATTGGTCCAAGTCTTCATGTATTTTTGATTGGTCCAAGTCTTCATGTATTGAAGGCGTTTGCAAACTGTTTGTTTCCCTACCTTGTAATAGATAGAGAAATAGATTTATAGATAAATAGATTTAGAATAGCAATCAGTAAATTGTACAAACATACAACCAAAGTCCTTGAAGAGATATTATGTCCTCCCAGAGTCCAGGCCTCCACATCATTGAGTGCGTCTGGGATTATATAGAGACAGAAGCCACTGAGACATCCTAAATCCATGAAAGAATTGTGACTGATAGCTCTAGCCTCAAACTAAGGCCCGAGGGCCGAATGCGGCCCCATGAGGCTTCTTCACCGGCCCCCCACTCACAATGTATTACTTATAGATGTGGTCTACTGCATCTTTAAATAGCGGTGGCTCGCATATAGAATAGTAGTGCTGGCACCACCAATCCACAGGGAAGCCAGTAAGCAGTCATTCACTGGCTTCCAATACAATTCCACATCAGGTGACACTGCTATCCAATTGGACGACAGGTTGGCCCCTGGGTATACTTCACTTTCTGGCGCGAAAAGGTCTTTTACGATCTGCACACAAAAACAATCAACTGCTGCAGCAGGTATTTTATTAATGAAAATGTATACGGTATGCATTGAAAATATAAAATACATTACTAATACATGCATTCAGAAGATAAGATTCCTGGACTTCGTTTTTTTTTTGTTAAAAAATGGATCGGCTGTATGCATTTTACTGTATTCTGTGAGAATATATGTGTAGAGGAATAATACATGCCACCGCTGGGTGAATAATTGAAGCACTTCATTTGGCAAATATCCAGGCAATGTGTTATATAATGAGCTACGCTGCTGCTGCTGCACTACATGGGAATGAAATAAGCAATATTTGCTCACACTCCTAGTTATCTGCTCAGTCTTGCTTTGTTTCTTCCCATGTACTCTGCTGACTCCCACACACTGCCGAGACCACCGCCTTACGAGTCTCGGCCCACCAGTAATTGGGATTCTGCCTATGTTTCCTCTGTAGCACAAGAGTGATGCAATCTAATGAAAGTTATAGTGGAAGTTCAAGAAAACTTTTTATATAGAGCAGGGATAGGCTGGAATGTCTATCAGGAGTTTATTGCTGTAAGTTTGCCTATTGTGAAGGTTTCCCTTCGCTACAGTCTCGATGGCAGTCAGTGAAGTGCAAATTTTTGTTTATGTCTGGAAACTGAGTTGGGATAAATCTACCAATGAGTCACCCAATCTATTCTACTGATTCTTGTAACTTTCTGGTGTGTCAGGCAACAAAAACTTGACAAAGGGTCTAATCCTTACTGAGCTGGACCGAAATCTAAAAGCACTCTTTAACTTGGCTTCAACCTTAAAGAGAAACTCCGACCAAGAATTGAACTTTATCCCAATCAGTAGCTGATACCCCCTTTTACATGAGAAATCTATTCCTTTTCGCAAACAGACCATCAGGGGGCGCTGTATGGCTGATATTGTGGTGAAACCCCTCCCACAAAGAAATTCTGAGTACATACTCCTGGCAGTTTCCTGTCTGTGAACCCTGTTGCATTGTGGGAAATAGCTGTTTACAGCTGTTTCCAACTGCCAAAACAGCAAGCAGCAGCTACATCACTTGCCAGTAGTAAAAATGTCATGTGATAAATGTCAGAATATAAATCAGGGATTTAAAATATTTTACAATGGGCAAACAATGACTATATCATTTATACATAATTATTGTAAAAATGAAGCACTTTTTAAATTACATTATTTTCACTGGAGTTCCTCTTTAAAACCAATCTGTAGTGGTCTGCCCTCCCCCCAACCCAACAACAAGAAAGGGGGCCACTGGATGGCACCGCTAGCACTATAAGATGCAGAAGACATAACAACAGTTATTTTTTCTTCTTCAGGCATGATACAGAACTGGATCAACTTTAACTGATTAAGGTTTCAGGGCGTAGATTCTCCGTTCGAATTAGTCCCCCTGTGTGTCCTAGGACATAGTATGTACTTCCTGCATTAAATGCAGCTGTCTGCCACCACGTGCTCGCTCCCGCGCATGCACGTGACCGAGCATGTGGCCGCGTGTGCACGGTCAGTCGTGCACAGTCACGTGAATTGTCCTGTGAATGATTGTTGCTGTTAGCTAGCCACAATCATTCAATAAAGTAAAAAAAAAAAAAATTAAAGTGACATGGGCCCAATAAAATAAAAAATATATTTTCTTTAATTCCACATTAATTTTAACCCAAACCTAGCCTATTAACCCATTATTAACCCCTGCAATACCTATGCCTGTTTATAAATGTTTAATGACTGCCGCCAGCAGCGATCAGATGCAATCGCTAGGGCGAAAGTTTCAGGCCCCAATGCTCTACAGATGTAATGCTCTGCCGTTGCCTAGTGATGCATCTGTACAGCTCTATGCCCCCTGAACTGTCACCCTAGCGAACGCATTCGATCGCCACAGACGCGCAGACTGTGGATAGCGGTCCACCACATGCTCAGCTAGAAGTAAAATGTGGCATGTGGGGTATCATTTTAATCGGGAAGGGCCAAATAATTTATTTGTAAATGTTTTATAACTGTGGGGTGTGTGATGGCAAAATTAGGAAGGGTGAAAAATGAAAATAATGTTTGTTTTCTGCATTTATGCCTAATTTTCCCCATAGATGGACTATAAAACAAAATAGTTTTGGGAGAAAAATATTACCCAAAGAAAGCCTAGAATGTACTGAAACAAAACAAGACATGTATCACTAAGATGGCATAGATAATTTAAGTTACTGCTGTATCAAAACGACACAGCTGAAGTGTAAAAAATGTCAGGTACTTTAAAGGGAACCAGAGACAATCCTAAAGAAAAGATTTTATACATACCTGGGGCTTCCTCCATACACACGGATCACTCTCACGCCGCCATCCACCGCTGCCCGTAACTACGAGAACCGGCTCTCGTCACTGACGTCATCGGAGCCAGGATACGCAGGAGAAGTGCGCCCTCTACGTATCTCTCCAGCAGCTGCTGCAGAGATACGCAAAAAGCGCACTTCTCCTACGCTAGACTGGCTCCGACTGACGGAAGAGCAGGGAGTCGGTTCTCGTAGTTGCGGGCAGCGGTGGATGGCGGCGTGGGAGCGATCCATGCATAAGGGGCTGGATGAAGCCCCAGGTATGTATAAAATATTTTCTTTGGATTGTCTCTGGTTCTCTTTAAGGTGTAAAAACCGTGGAACGAGAACCAGTTAAGATGGTAACTGCTGTTGTCACTTTCAGGGTTATTTTTAGGTATAGGAAAAACAGGAAGAGGCCTAGGGTGACAACTGATGGTGGGGCACCTTCGAGCTAGTCCTAGCACACTGTAATTTATGGAATTCTTATAGTTAAAATGGTATAAAACTCAGCATTTCCTCTTTGCTCTAAAAGATTATTTACATCATAAAATCTACTATCATAAAAAATAGTAGCAGAACAGCATTCAAACAGTTAAACACCACTTTGTTCTTCAGTGGAAAGCTCCTTGCTTCAGCGGACAGCTTCTGGCCGCATCCAAAGAGGTAATAACATTATCTTTTGTTTACATTCCTTTGTCAGATACATTTAGTAAACATTAGCAACAAGTAACAAACAAGTGCAGAAACTGAGCTCTCTCTGCTTCTAGTATTTGTGCAACTGTGATCACTAGATAGAATTTAATATCATTAATATGCAGATACTGCAGCTATGCAATAAAATGCAAGGCCAGCTTTCAGAGCAGATAAACCATACTTTGGAAATGTGAAGACAGACAAACTTGGCCAAAAAAGCAAACATGATAACTGTATGGGTAAAAAAAATAGTAAAACACATTTTTATTGAATTTTATGTCATTGTTATATCCCACTTTAAGGGCCCATTCACACTTAAAAGCGCAAAAAGGTAGCACTTATCACTACTATTTTTCGTGGTTGATTTTACTGTGATTAGTGCAGCAATCACGGCAGTGAGATCACTGCCATAAGGTTATTATTCAAAATTATTATTGAAAGAATTTGTTATATTGGTTTAGCGATTTTCAGCCAGTGTGATATCAATGGCCTGGTAATAATTTGTGTATCCTTGACAAATTTATTTTGAGAAACAACATTATTTCCGTGTAAGCTATCAATTTCTTATTGATGCCTGCAAAACTAATTGATATAAAATATGATTTTTCTGCTCATGAGATTGGGGTAGGGAGACAAAAGGTGCCTGTCTGGGGAAAGCAAGAAGTTTTAAATCAAGATGATACCATTTATTGGCCAACTAAAAAGAATAAGAATAAGCAAGCTTTTGGCCTTGCAGCCTTCGTCGGGCTTAAATCCTGTTTGCTTGCAGTCTGATGGTACAAACAGCTTTATACATTCAACATCAAAAGGGAAAACATAGATTTTTTTCAAGCATAAATATATGTCATTAAGATGCCTTAATTGAAACAGAACATCTAAATGGAGTGGGAGGTTGTTAGCTGAGATAAGAATCCTTGTTTACACCACGCTCACAGACCTGGAAGTTGGACTGACACAGAGGTATCGTAAATTCTGAGTTCACAAGTTTAGCTATATAGGCAGAGAAAAAGTTTAAATATCATCAGCTTCATCATCAGCTTCATACCAATATAAAAAGTTTTTGTCCTTATTCAAGCCTTTGTCCACTGCATTGAACCAATTTATAAAATTTGTTTCTGCTATTAATCGATCATTTGACGTTTTGAAGCCACCCTTCAGGGCAGTGACACGAAGATCATACATGCTGTGTCCGTTGGAACGAAAGTGTGTAGCAATTGGGAGTGCAGATTTGGTATCGTTAATCTGAACTCCCAGTTGTTACACACTTTCGTTCCAACAGACACAGCATGTATGATCTTCGTGTCACTGCCCTGAAGGGTGGCTTCAAAACGTCAAATGATCGATTAATAGCAGAAACAACATTTATAAATTGGTTCAGTGCAGTGGACAAAGGCTTAAATAAGGACAAAAACTTTTTATATTGGTATGAAGCTGATGATATTTAAACTCTTTCTCAGCCTATATAGCTAAACATGTGAACTCAGAATTTACGATACCTCTGTGTCAGTCCAACTCCCAGGTCTGTGAGCGTGGTGTAAACAAGGATTCTTATCTCAGCTAACAACCTCCCACTCCATTTAGATGTTCTTTTTCACTTAAAGCGGACTATAACCCTGCATTTCAACTTTGCTCTAAAACATTATTTACAGCATATTATATGCAACCAGCATTTTTTTTTACTAGACCAGCATTGGAAGGGTTAAACACACAGCTTTAAAGTTCCTGGAGAGAACTGCTGCCACATCCGAGGCTTACATAGATACATTTCAGCAAAACAAAATGTAACAACTGTGGAATGACTCACTCTCTCTGACTGAGAAGGAGCTGGAGGACGGCCAAAGTGTGTGTAACATTCACCACTTGCTACATTTTGTTTACTGAAATGTATCTATCTAAACTTTGGCTGCTGGGAGCAGCTCTCTCCACAGAACTTTAAACTCTGTGTGTAACCCTTCCAATGCTGGTCTAGTAAAAAAAAATGGTGGTTGCATATAATATGCTGTAAATAATGTTTTAGAGCAAAGTTGAAATGCAGGGTTATATTCCGCTTTAAGGTATCTTAATGACATGTATTTATGCTTGAAAAAAAATCTATGTTTTCCCTTTTGATGTTGCATGTACAAAGCTGTCTGTACCATCAGCCTGCAAGGCCGAAAGCTTGCTTATTCTTATTCTTTTTAGTTAGCCAATAAATGGTATCATCCTGATTTAAAACTTCTTGCTTTTACTGATGGCTAACACGGTACAATACCCTACTGCTACTACTGTCTGGGGAAGTAACCTTACTTCCTGTATACGTGCGCTAGCAGGGACACCACTGTGTCTTCACAGAGGGTCCCTGCTGATCGAAGCTGGAGGTCTCTTAGCATGGAAGTACTGAGGAAGCACCTCACAGTACAGCGGCAAGGGATGAATTGATCCGGACTCCCTGAGGCAAGACCAAATATGGTAAAAGAGCAAGGAGGGGGAAGGGGGCAACTATACTACCTATACTGGGGCAACTATACTAGCTACCTATACTGGGGTAATTATACTACCTATACTGGGGCAACTATACTAGCTACCTATACTGGGGCAACTATACTACCTATACTGCAGGCAACTATACTAGCTACCTATACTGGGGCAACTATATTAGCTGCCTACCTATACTGGGGCAACTATACTACCTATACCGGGGCAACTATACTACCTATATTGGGGGCAACTATACTGCCTATACTGGGGCAACTATACTACCTATACTGGGGGCAACTATGCTAACTACCTATACTGGAGCAACTATACTACCTATACTGGGGGCAACTATACTAGTTGCCTATACTGGAGAAACTATACTGGCTGCCTATACTGGGGGCAACTATACCTGGCATATCCTATATCTGGCTACCTAACTTCCTATACTGAGGGTGAACATTTTCAGGTGCTGTGTGATCATTCCAAAAATGGGGGAGTGCTGCATCCTCACAAGTTGGCCAAAGGCAGCAAAAAGCCTAGAACCGGCCCTGGTTTCTCTCAGTATAAGTAACATTCCCCCAGTATAGGTGGTGGCAGGAGTTCCCCATTATAAGTGCCCCCCAAGTATCCCCTCAGTATAGGTGGTGAGAGGTGTCCCCCAGCATAAGTAGCCCCCCAATATAGGTACTGACAAGTGTTGTCCCCAGTATAACTGGCCCCCATTTTACAAGCAGTTCAAGATGACAGCCTCTAAAGCTTTCTAATACAAAGGTGGCCAAGACTTTGCTCCTTCCCTTAAAGATGCGAAGGAACCATGAAAATTATTTATGGTCCATCATAAAGTTCAATCTACTAATTGAATTAATCCGTTGAGAGGAATTTAGTTGTTCTGTTGTCATCTTCCCTTGTCCTTGCGTGCTTTTTGTTGCTGCTCTTCTGTTGTCATCTTCCCTTGTCCTTGCGTGCTTTTTGTTGCTGCTCTTCCTGTCTTGATTGAAGAGCCAGCTTGATGATGTCTATGGCTTTATCTCTTTTACCATTACCAAAACAATGAATGTCTAACTTTCAATTATATTTAATATTATCCAGCATTTAAACAATGTTATCTTGATTTTCCCTGAAGGGCCAAAGGAATACGCAAACTCCAGGGATATTGCGATTTTATAGCGTCACAGGCCTGGATGAAATAATCACGTTGAGATATCTGAAGAGCCCTAAATGGGATATGACACATATAATTTTATGCTGACATATAGTGATACATGAAAATAAAGAAAAAAAGAAAACGCCCGTTTGGAAAGAAATCATTTTTTGATCGTCTTTCCTGCTGATAACCTGTAATTGTGCCTTGATTAGAAATAAGAATCCTTCCTTTCCAGCTTCTTTATTGCTTGACCTAAGAACGGCGGTCAGCCTTCCCATAGGTGGAAAACGAGGACTATTTCAATCAACACTGTGTGCACTACCAGCTGAGAGCTCTTCACAGCCATCTTAAAGTTGCCCACTAAATTGAGCTGCCTTCATCTTAATAGACTTTTTAAACACGCTTGGCACTGGCATAATGTATTATTTTTCTCCTCTGTCCAGCGTTTCCAGGAAAATGTACAGTTAACTGATTCCTCTCATTTCCTGAATAACCGTGCAGGATTTTGTGACAACTCCAATCTCAGGCATGTATAGGCCACGGAGGGCCGGACTCAGGGCTGTTTCTGCCTGGTTTAGTTCCCTGAGCAATGAACCACAACTCGCTCCGATGGGGAGGCAAATAGTGGGAGTACAACATGGCCTAAATGGACACATTCATTTTCAGATCAGTGTTGCTTAGCATTAGCGACTGGTAAACTGAAAGCTCTTAGCCGAGAGAACCATTCAGTAAACCAGCACCTATTCAGTAGGTGACTTTGAGCTAGTAGACTCCATAACACTGCTACTGCCTATAAAGGGCGCCCTAGTGGCTGAAGCTCTGTCGCTTTGAGTCTGCCAGTAGAAAAGTTCAATATATGATGCCTCATAGCTGGGGCATCATAGCTGGTGAATAAATAAAGGAAACACATGAGAACAACCCTATCAGGATATCAAAGAATTATAAAATATAACTTAAAGTGAATGTTTACCGGATTAAAAAACAAAAAGTCAGATACTCACCTAAGGAGAGGGAAGGCTCGGTCCTAATGAGCCTTCCCCCTCCTCTCCCGGTGCCCGGTCCCGCGCAGGATCCCCCGTGGCAGTATTCGACCAGTTCGGTCAAATACTGCCACTTCCGCATGCCTTCGGGAGCTTTCGGAAGCCTTCGGGAGCACTCGGGCTCCCGATGACGCGGCCGCTCCATACTACGCATGCGCGAGCGCCCTCTATGACGCACTCGCGCATACGTAGTATGGAGCGGCCCATCTTCGGAAGCCCGAGTGCTCCCGAAGACCTCCGAAGTCTCTGCGGCGGACGCGAACGGGGGAGCCAGCGCAGCACCGAGGGCACCGGGAGAGGAGAGGGAAGGCTCATTAGGACCGAGCCTTCCCTCTCCTTAGGTGAGTATCTGACTTTTTCTTTTTTAATCCGGTACCCATTGGCTTTAATAAACATCATTAAAAGATTTTTGGATCCGTAACTGCAAACTGACTGTGAGCATAACAGGGTGGGGTTCACAGCAATAAATGGGTCCCTTTCAGATAGTACTGAATATATTCGGGACCCCCTCACCCCTGAATAGAGAGACAAAATACTATTATCTACAATACTATCTGTCGACTGTTGACTGAGCATGAGAGCATGTCGCTCTGTTAGACTGATTAGAGAAATGCATATTTAATGCTATGTTTGCACAATGAACTTGCACCTTTAGCACTGCACACTTTTCCTCTGATGAAGCCTCCAATTAAGGGAGGTGAAACATGTTAGGTTGGTGGGGGGGGGGTCTGTTGTAGATAGTAGTATTTTGTCTCTCTATTCAAGGATGTGGGGGTCCCGAATATATTCAGTACTATTTGAAAGGGACCCATTTATTTTTGTGAACCCTACCCTGTTATGCTCACAGCCACATCGCAGTTACGGATCCAAAAATCTTTTAATGATGTTTATTAAAAGTTCTATTTTATAATTCTTTGCTATCCTGATAAGGTTGCTCTTGTGTGTTTACATTTGAAGTTCAGAAATTGTGTTTTGAATAAATATAGGACCAAGCAAAGAGATAAAGGGCCTGATGCAATTGTCAGACTCGCCAGCGTTAAACGCTGGTGAGTCTGATAATCAGGCGACGATAAAGTCGCCTGATCCAATTGCATTTAGCCCTAGGCAGGGTGATAAAAAAACTCGCTTGGGCGATATTATCACCCAGAAAGTTCTTTACACCCTATCCTATTACATGCTTTTACTTTGCATGCCTCTGGGAAGCGATGCCAGCAAACATCACATGAGCGTTATCTTAGACCTGCAAAAAGCAGGTTTAACATGCTAATGTACGTCACCGCCGCTACATCTGCCCAGGCTGCCGCTCATCTCTGAAGCCCCCCACATAACTGTGCAAATACACTGAAGCAATTTCCCTCCCGCTGCTGAACACCCGCTGCCTCTAGCTGCAAGTCCCGTCCTGCAATTACAGTGTATGAGTCACTGTAATTACTCTCTCTATAGCAGAGTCCCAGAAAAGCATCTTTGAATCTGCCGCTGGGGCTTCCCATTGGTCCACTGTCTGAGCCATTTCCATTGGTCCAGACTGTGAACCAATGGGGAGCCCCGGCACTGTAATTACAGGACGGGACTTGCGGCGAGAGGCGGCGGGTGTTCAGCGGCTGAAAGGAATTTGCTTCAGTGTATCTGCGCAGCTCTGCGGCGGCCTGGCAGGGAGCTCTGGGGGTCTCCTTATTGAAGGAGACCCGCAGATGCAGTGGCGGAAGATGGCAGCGGATGTTCGGTGGGTGTGTGCATGTGTGGGGAGCGAGGCCGTGGTGCTGAAGGACAGCACCACAGCATAAACCTCGCTCCCCATCGCCTGTAACATGGGAGCATCGTTTAAGCTTTCGCCTGAGTAATGTTCCCTAACGATCGGCCATCGCATGAGTGAAACTGGCGATAGGATTTGCCAGTAATGCTCGTGCGATGGCAAGGTAATAAGTAGCTCGCATCTGCAAGCTACTTATCACCTTGTATAGCATCAGGCCCAAAGACAGTTAGTGTAATGAAGAAAAAAAAAGAGAAAATACCTGGAGCAAGAAAAGGGGTCTTATGTTTTATCTTATGTATGTTATGTGAAGGGATAATTGGGATGGTTAGGAGGTGGTATCTGTCCAAATTTATTTGTCAGATTCCTTAATATAACACTTTGAAACCCTGTCTTCTATATTTTTTTTAGTTAATTATAATGATTTAAACAAGCCTGGCAAAAGATATGTCTACATTTCAAGAATAAGTTTTAGTTATATGCTAGCTAGAGTTATTCCTTAAAGAGAACCTGAACTGAAAATAAAAAGTCAAAATAACTATACAAAGGTCATACTTACCTCCTGTGTAGTCTACTCCTCAATCTCTTTTTCCTCTCCTGTGTCCCATTTGTCCACTGTGATCAATGGAATTCTCCGTCCTCCATTTTGAAAATGGCCATTACCCCATAACAGCTTCCTGGTCCGCACACTGTTACACTGTAATATCCCCCCCCCCCTTGAGCCATAGGGAAACATGGACATTACCTTGCACATTCAGTTGTAACTGACAGCAGCTGATCTATAACTGACAGTAACTGGTTTATTTCAGTTCTGACAAAATATTGAAATTTGGAATTGACTATATAATACATTGCTAACTCTTACATAGTTTAGTTATTCTATTCCACTGTAATGCTATTTCTTGGAATTGCCCATGCGGCTTTTTGCTATCCAGACAAATACTTTGTGTATCTATAATTTGGGACACTTTGTTCCCCCACTTGTCAAGCTGCGGGGCGGTTGAGCACTTCCAGTTCTCTGTAATAAGTTTCCTAGCAACTAGGAAGCCGATATTTTTGAGCCGGGCCAGCTGAGATGTCTTTGAACCAGAATAGCTTCTGAAAAGGGCAATAAAACGATTAATTTTTAACTTAGTATATTTCTGTTAAAAAGAAAAAAAACTTGATCTTTCCCCCCCATCATCTTACTGATGGGCAGGTCCAACATGTATGGAAAGAAATGTTTGTGTTTCTTTTCACTCTGGTGCCGAGTAATAGTCTTTTGACAATTTTAAATTGCAGAGCCTGATTCTAGATGTTATAAGGAAGCCAAATATTGTTGCAGACAGAAGTCCAGAGCTGATGGCATGATGACATCATCAAGCCGGGAAGCAGTATGAGTCTGACTGTAATGCTGCGCAGAGGGGAGCCGAGATCATTGCTGGTGAGTTAAAGCCTGCACTAGTTAGTGTAGGTAGGGTGAGGGGGGGGGGGGGGTGGTAATGAGCATTGGTGCATGCTATCATGGGCAATGTGTTTGTTTATGTAGGGGCAATATATCTACATCCTGGAGCCAACAGAGGCTCCAAGAAGGATGTAGATATACTGCCACAGAGACACAAGTTTTTAAAGAGTGTCTGAAGAGAGGTTAAAATGTATAGCAATAGTTTCACCTGTTGTTATTAATAATAAATCGAAATTGTTGGCTGTATACCACTGTATACAGCTTCAATCCCTGCCTCCCACTGTAAAAAGCACCATGGCATTTTTCCAATGCCTTAATTGATACTGGGACACCATTGTCCAACCCCCAGCTCTGTGGCATGACCCGTCCTCAGCTCTGGGGCCATG
This sequence comes from Hyperolius riggenbachi, assembly GCF_040937935.1. Taxonomy (NCBI): domain Eukaryota; kingdom Metazoa; phylum Chordata; class Amphibia; order Anura; family Hyperoliidae; genus Hyperolius; species Hyperolius riggenbachi. The sequence continues at coordinate 605,999,338 of NC_090646.1, read as the reverse complement.
GCCTGATCGTGCAAGATTCCTCCTCTCCTCAAGGGGGAATCTCACGGGATTAGGCCCCTTCTAAACTCGGTTTACCAGTACCCATGAGGCTCTATCCAATCCCTCCCCCCCACACACACACGTATACACACTGGAGAGAAGGTTAGTGTTAGGTGTAGGTAGCGTAGTGTTAGATTAGATGTAGATAAGGGAAAGTTAGTATGCATACATGTAAAAGAGGTATCCAGTAAAAAAGGCGGTGGAGATAGTAGCTTGTAGAATATTGGTAAAATTACCAGTATTCTACAAATTAATTATGATTAGCTTCCAAAACAGTTGGTGCTAGTCCCCAACCTCTATGTTTAACAATGAGAACACGACCTGCAAACGTCATGCACTCTCTACAGTGTGAAGCGCGTGATTGGACCAATAGTGTGGGCATAGCTTACAACAACCTATCTGAAACCTAGCAGCCCGAGAGGGAGCCGTACACCCAATCACATTCACAGAATTTCCCTATGAGGTTTCCTGCTGGGTCGCCTAAACTAGACTAGCGTCAACTGTTTTGGAAGCTAATATCCTCCATTTGTATAAATTTTAGCACCTGTTTCAGGTGCAGTTGGGTGCATTTACGCCTTTAAAGTGGACCTGAACCCAGAATGTCCTCTCTGCTCTAACCTTTAACCTTTAAACAAAAAACATTTCTTTGTTACAGCTGATACAAATCCTAAAATAAATCTACACTGTTTCTACTTCATGATTTATGGAGGCAGAAATATTGTTAACATCCTGTGCTTTCAAATGAGCTTATCTGCCTTGTCTGCTGTGGCAGTCAGGTCACACGTGGAGAGATCAAATTACAACTTCTGATTAGACACAAATAAGGGGGAAATAAACAGGCTAAACTCTCTAAATACATACAAGGTGCATTTCTCTCTGTTTTCCTTCTGTCCTGAGCAAGAGTTCATTTCCACTTTAAGAGGCTCTGCACACCTTCTGTAACGATTGGTGTCAACAAGCACAGATTCTGATTATTGTTGATCTACAGTATCACCAATAATGCAGATCCTATACCTGATTATATGGTGATCTGCAGAATCACCAATAATGCAAGAATAGCGTGACACAGCACAATCATAAGCAAGAGGGTGCTTGATACAATCGAGTATCTCTATAGGGCACAGAGATACAACCTCCAGGCAAGCTAGAACAGCAGACAACAATAATATACAGCGTAAATACAAGTCTGTGGAAAAGTCCACCACACAGTAATTCCTCAGAGGGGTGGTTACCTCTGAATGGGAACCCCGTGTGTGAGATCCTCCAAAGGACGGAGTGGAGGAGTCTCGGCCTCTAGCAGCAATGGTTTGCTAGTGGCGGTCGTCTCAAAGAGGCAAGCCTCTGATAGATCCCTACAGTGGGAGACATTCCACTGAAGGGAGAAAGGTCAGACAAAATGAGGTTCGGCAACAGATCAGGCGGCAGCAGTACAGAAACGTGAGACAAGAGAATAGTCGGAAACCAAGCCAATAGTCGATAACGGTACGGGCTGGCGAAGTACAGAATCAGGAAGCAGAAGAATAGTCAAGACAGGCACAGAATCATACATGATAAATCAAGACAGTATAATATGTGTATATATTGGCGATAAACCAATATATAACACAATCTCAATACAAGGCAGACTAGGTCTGAGTGCTGACACAGGGTATCGCAAACACAGACTAAGTGTGACTGAAAAGCACTTCCTTATATACTGCCTGGGAGAGAAGTCTCCACCCCAGGCAGCAACCAATCAGAGCAGGCTAAAATGTCAGCTGACCTCCAGGTCAGCTGACAAGCTTTCTAAGAGTATAAAGGAGTGTCTGTCGTGCGCGCACACCCCCTAGAGGCAAGATGGCAGAGCCCTGGTGAGCAGCATGCTGGTGAGTTTGGAGCAGAGTGCTCGGACGGGTTTGCGCAGCGGATGCGGACGAATTTCCGCATCCCGCGTTGGAAGGTCCGCTTGCCGGACTGGATGCGACCATATTTCCGCAATCCATCCGGCGTTGCGGATTTTTCATTACACCTTCTTGCTGTCAGGTAAGACGTTGCACGTGTGCTGCATTTCAAATACATATTTCACGTTTTTCCTTGAATTATATATAGAAAGGTCACTCTATTCTGTATATGTTCTTGTAGAACATTTCCACGTGAACATCCTTGTCAGTGCTGTGATGATGGTGTCTGGCACAGAGCCTGGACCACGGAAGGTAGCCTCCTGTCCACAGACCGTGAGATGAGGAGTATTCCCCATGCGCTGTGTCACACTGGCTGGCTTCTGTTCTTTTCAGTTTGATCTCCTTCCAGACTTCACACCCCTAGAAAGTACTTAGTAAGCATTTCTCCTCTCTCCCTCTGTCTGCACAGTTTCCCAAAATAGTAGATGTTCCTTGGATTTTTTCCCCTCCCTCCTCCGCTGGAAGTTGGTAAGATGAAGAAATCAGAATGGGTATAGCATGATCTGATTCGTTTTGACAAGACATGACTATCTCCCCTGTGGGAAAATGTACTTCCGGTTGATACAAGCTGACACAAAATCTTACAGGGCTTTGTGTAGCACATCACATCAGCTCTTAAGGTTTACATTTTATATATGAGTCACAGGACCAAATTAAGGACATACCATGCGGTATATTTATCTTATAGCGAGGGCTGCACAAGCACGGCTAAGTAATGCCTGGTATATGCATAGGCATCGTGCTGTCCAAAGCAATAAATGAGCAAAATACACACAACACTGAAAAGAAGATGAAAGCAGGGCCCAGGGCCAGCAATGCAAACACACATACTGTACAGTTAAATGCTCCTATAGGAATAGCTTCAAAGAGAACTCCAGGAAAAAATATTATTTTACCTATAAAATGTAAATGCTTCCTGTATAGAAATAACAAGCTGTCCTCCAGGATCGCCATGGTTTTGTAAAACCTGTCGGTTCTGTCACATTTCTTCTACTTACTGTAAGTGACAGCAACATAGGAGAAAAGTAATTTATGGCTCATTTTAATCTGGAAGAAACCTACTTCTTATTTTTATGTAGCTTATGTCGATGGTTCCTGTGATTGTAACAACCCCAGGTTCATCTAAAAGACAAAAGGAGACCAGGAGCCCAATGGTGCAGAATCGTGTAAGATTCAGAAAAGCAAATTGCTAAGGGGGTATATACTCACAAAGGTGGGTTGCAAATCCTTGCAACCACCGTCAGAGCAGGCGGGAAATTAACCTTTCCCGCTCGGTTTTCCAGGTCTGTTGATAGAAACTGGGTGGTCGCACTCCGGAAGTTCTTTAGGACAACTAAAAAACTATCACCTCTAAAAGAGGTATGACAAGACACTTAAAACAGGGGTGGAGACACCCAATGCATAAAAGATAGGCTAATAAGCTGTTAACCTTATAAACAGAGAGGAAATCTTACCTATCTCTAAGAATTTAGACCAGTTTATTGGAAAAGGTCTTTTATTCAAGCACATAAAATTGACAACGCGTTTGACACAGAGAGGCGCTCATGCTTGCTACACAGCCATAGCAGTTAAGGCACCTGTTTTTTTACTGACCTGAGGAAGCGGGCAAGTACCCGCGAAACCCGTTGTCAATTTTATGTGCTCGAATAAAAGACCTTTTTCAATAAACTGGTCCAAATTCTTCAAGAGAGGTAAGATTACCTCTCTCTTTATAAGGTTAAGAGCTTATTAGTCTATCTTTTAGGCATTGGGCGCCTCCATCCCTGTTTTAAGTGTCTTATTTTTATGTGTTAACATGTATGTGAAAGTTTACGATTTTCGCAATAGTGGTCCTTTAACGTTTAAATAACATGTTTTTCCTTTTAATTTTCGTAACTTGTTCCCTCTTCATTTAAATAGGATTCTTTAATATACTTAGCAATTTTCATGAAGATAGCATATATGACTATGCTAAATTTGTGTTCACTACATCTCAGATCATTATCTGATCAGAGAGGGATCTTTCTGATCAAATTCCTCCACACTGTACACAGATTGTCAATAGATTTCAGCACAAAATCGATTAATAATCCGTGTTTCCCCATCTATTTCCCCCCACCCCCCACCCCAGTCCATGCAGAGTGTAAATACTACAGGCCAAACACACGGGGGCACCATGGCACATACCTTATTGGACCACTAAAAGCCACTAATGTTTTTGCCTCAAGTGTTTGTCACATGACACAGGCCCTGCAGGAGAGAAGAGACAGGGCGGAGCAACCGGCGGTGGAGAGAAGAGATGGGAGAAGCACCAGTGGACAGGAGAGAGTAGCTCCGCTGCTGCATCGATCGATTCGAAATCAAGTGCTGCTAGCGGCACACTCCCGAGCCCCCACCGATCAAACTAAATTATGCGGCCACGCAATTGACCAAAGTGATTGATTTGGGCCAAAATTGGTCATTTAGGCATTACTCTAGCATCTATTTCTAGCGGATTCAATCAAATGATCGAATAGGTCAGATATTGAGAAATAAGATTATTGACTAGTGTATTGCCACCTTAATTCAAGACTTTTCCTTTGCAGCAGCATAAAGCAATCAAATGAGGCTCGGACTGGCCACTGTATGTTTGGAACTCAGCACAATGAGATGATGTCACCATTTCATACCTCTCTACTGTTCTTCTTGAAAGATATACAGTTGCACTATAATTGTTATTATATATAACCACCCATTATAATATAACCACTTGTAGATATAACCACCCACAGTTTCACTTAAAGCCAATGGGTACCGTTTCTAAAAACAAAAAGTCAGATACTCACCTAAGGAGAGGGAAGGCTCGGTCCTAATGAGCCTTCCCTCTCCTCTCCCGGTGCCCTCGGTGCTGTGCTGGCTCCCCCGTTCACGTCCGCCGCCGCAGGGACTTCGGAGGTCTTCGGGAGCACTCGGGCTTCCGAAGACGGGCCGCTCCATACTACGTACGCGCGAGCGCGTCATATAGGGCGCTCGCGCATGCGTAGTATGGAGCGGCTGCGTCCTCGGGAGCCCGAGTGCTCCCGAAGCCTTCCGAAAGCTCCCTTCAGCATGTGGAAGTGGCAGTATTTGACCGAACAGGTCGAATACCGCCACGGGGGATCCTGCGCGGGACCGGGCACTGGGAGAGGAGAGGGAAGGCTCATTAGGACCGAGCCTTCCCTCTCCTTAGGTGAGTATCTGACTTTTTGTTTTAAAAAACGGTAAACATTCACTTTAATAGCTTTGTCAAGAGCTTGTAGATCCCTGATATAGCTATTTAACGGAAATGGTTGGGCGGAGTGGACGTCGGTGCAGTGCCTCCTGAGGAGCAAATAAATCTTGTCATTTTAAGTGGTACACCTTTTAGGTTGCCACTAACAATCCAATTTCTAATGAAAAATCTGATCGGAAGTGAAATTTTGTAATACATTGTTCATTAGATATAAAAGTAAACAGCACTGGTAATGGTAGTATGGTTATGTAAGTTTTAATTGGTATCTAGTACCTGTATACACTTAGTTCAGGATAATTGATTTAATATGCTACACCACAAGTCACATTCAAAGATATACAATCCACAGATATATATATACTTAAAATTAAGATACAGGTTATACCCCGAAGTAGATTGACAGGTAGATTATTGCAAATAAGAAAGCAGATGTTCATACATCAATCGCCCATCTATCACACCTGAGCCACCCGATGCTCTTAAAAAACAAAAATGAAAAGTAAGCCAGGCAAAAAAAAGTGTAGATAAAATTAATTAGCGATAGCTAATACGTTATGTCTTACTGGTATTAGAAGATTGCCATATTCACTGTGAATTGTCTAGTGTTAATAGGAGGACCTTAGTCTCATAAGTACCATTATAGTTCCAGCAGAATATGGTACCTTGTACTTCACAGTCTTCAGCAATCTGTATTGATTCTTGTTAATATTAATATAAAACCTATACCGTATGTATATAGGGTACGTGTTTTGCTCCCGCAGTATTTGAGGGTACTCACTAGAGTGGGGCCGAACCTCCGATTTTCGGTTTGCGAACCGGCTTTGCGAACTTCCGCGGAAGGTTCGGTTCGCGTAAAAGTTCGCGAACCGCAGTAGACTACAATGGGGATGCGAACTTTGAAAAAAAAAAAATTATGCTGGCCACAAAAGTGATGGAAAAGATGTTTCAAGGGGTCTAACACCTGGAGGGGGGCCTGGCGGAGTGGGATACATGCCAAAAGTCCCTGGGAAAAATCTGGATTTGACGCAAAGCAGCGTTTTAAGGGCAGAAATCACATTGAATGCTAAATGACAGGACTAAAGTGCTTTAAAACATCTTGCATGTGTATACATCAATCAGGTAGTGTAATTAAGGTACTGCTTCACACTGACACACCAAACTCACCGTGTAACGCACCGCAAACAGCTGTTTGTGTAGTGACGGCCGTGCTGGACTGGTGCGCACCATGGCGAGAGTGCAGGTTTTGGTGGCTTTACAGCCCATATGGTCGCCTGGCTGATGTAGGTGAATGACAGAACAGTGACTGTCCATCTGATCAAATTTGGTCTGACCACAATGAGGCAACAACCTTATTATCGTGGGGGTCCCCCCCGAGACACTCATCTAGGCGCCGGTCATTGCTTCATTGTGATACGCAAGCCCCTTCACCACGGCAAGGTAATGATCACGAAGGGGAATGGGCGCATGTACATGCCTTTTCTTTTGTTGTTGCAGCTGCCCGCAGTGCAGCCAGAAAAATTAGGCAGTCATGTACACGCACCAGAAAAATTATTACAGCGGCCGCTGCTAGCAGCGGCCTAAAAAATTCAGCAATCCGCCTGGAGTCCCGGACCCTGTTGGTGGTGGCGGAGAACAGAACAGGTATACAGTGGCAGGTTCACTGAACAGAACAGGTATACAGTGGCGGGTTCACTGAACACAACAGGTATGCAGTGGCGGGTTAACTGAACAGGTATACAGTGGCGGGTTCACTGAACAGAACAGGTATACAGTGGCAGGTTCACTGAACAGAACAGGTATGCAGTGGCGGGTTCACTGAACAGAACAGGTATGTAGTGGTGGGTTCACAGAACAGGTATGCAGTGGCAGGTTCACAGAACAAGTATGCAGTGGCGGGTTCACTGAACAGAACAGGTATGCAGTGGTGGGTTCACTGAACACAACAGGTTTGCAGTGGCGGGTTAACTGAACAGGTATACAGTGGCGGGTTCACTGAACAGAACAGGTATACAGTGGCAGGTTCACTGAACAGAACAGGTATGCAGTGGCAGGTTCACTGAACAGAACAGGTATACAGTGGCAGGTTCACTGAACAGAACAGGTATACAGTGGCGGGTTAACTGAACAGGTATACAGTGGCGGGTTCACTGAACAGAACAGGTATACAGTGGCAGGTTCACTGAACAGAACAGGTATGCAGTGGCGGGTTCACTGAACAGAACAGGTATGTAGTGGTGGGTTCACAGAACAGGTATGCAGTGGCAGGTTCACAGAACAGGTATACAGTGGCGGGTTCACTGAACAGAACAGGTATACAGTGGCAGGTTCACAGAACAGGTATGCAGTGGTGGGTTCACTGAACAGGTATGCAGTGGTGGGTTCACTGAACAGGTATGCAGTGGCAGGTTCACTGAACAGGTATACAGTGGCGGGTTCACTGAACAGAACAGGTATGCAGTGGCAGGTTCACTGAACAGGTATACAGTGGCGGGTTCACTGAACAGAACAGGTATACAGTGGCAGGTTCACTGAACAGAACAGGTATACAGTGGCGGGTTCACTGAACAGAACAGGTATGCAGTGGCGGGTTCACTGAACAGTACAGGTATGCAGTGGCAGGTTCACTGAACAGGTATGCAGTGGTGGGTTCACTGAACAGGTATGCAGTGGTGGGTTCACTGAACAGGTATGCAGTGGTGGGTTCACAGAACAGGTATGCAGTGGCAGGTTCACTGAACAGGTATGCAGTGGCGGGTTCACTGAACAGGTATGCAGTGGTGGGTTCACTGAACAGGTATGCAGTGGTGGGTTCACAGTACAGGTATGCAGTGGTGGGTTCACAGAACAGGTATGCAGTGGTGGGTTCACTGAACAGGTATGCAGTGGTGGGTTCACAGAACAGGTATGCAGCCAGGAACAAGCTAAGCCTAACTAATCTTTCCCTATGAGAGACAGTCTGCAGCAGCTCGCCCTACTCTCACTAACGCAGGCACACGAGTGAGCTTAATGGCCGCCGCTGCCTGCCTTTTATTAGGGGGGGAGTGGCTCCAGGGGCTAGTGTAGCCTAATTGGCTACACTGGGCCTGCTGACTGTGATGTAGAGGGTCAAAGTTGACCCTCATGGTGCATTATGGGGCGAACCGAACTTCCGCAAAACTTCGCCTGCGGGACGCGAATGCGAACCACTGAAGTTCGCATGGAACCGTTCGCAGGCGAACCGTTCGGCCCAACTCTAGTACTCACACTCCTGTGGATCAGCCGATATCTCCTCTCTTACACTATGTCGAGTACGGGGCCCCAAGAACTCATCCGCTGTCTGATATTGCCACCAGCACCAGTCTGAGTGCCTCCCGGTTTCACTCCGGTAATATAGACAAAGGATAACGCTCTCTTAGGGGGAGTTCTTCACTCCTTGTATCCCTGTACAGCGCGGGGACGGCTGGGAGTATACCAAATGTTTTCCTAGTCCCTTCAGGTCTCTCCAGAGTACGGTAGTGCACTTCCGGGTTGGTGCTCTTTGTCGGGTTTCTGGTCTGCGGTACCAGATACCACTGCTCCCACGCTAGCCACTCCAGCTAATGCGTTTCAGCAATCTCGGTTGCCTTTATCAAAGCTTAAAAGAAGTTTAAAAGAAGTGTTCCCATCATGAATTTGTCCACTTGTCCTCACTCCCCTCTGGGCGCCTCTCCACACTTACCAATATTGTTCATTATGCCAACGAACCAACCTTTGCTTCCTATCACAACTAACAAGAAAATCCAAATTTTGGTTTACACGACTGTTTTTATAATAGTTCGTAATCAATTGTGCTCATCAATGGAGATTATTTACAACCGATCCAATCACATCCGCTCCAAATTATCTGATCGTTCTAACGATTATTTGCTAGAAATTGGACTGTTAGTGGCCACCTTTAGAAGCGGTCTTACTGTTTCTTTATGACGTGCTTCATTGCAGTTGGAAAGTTATGTACAAAAGAGGCTCTTGAAGATCTGTGGACCAGTCTTACTCTGGTTGACAGCTTTATGCACATGAGACCTTATAATCTGGTTCTACCTTTGGTTGGTATGTGGTGGTAGAGAATTTATCTGATTATCAGTGGTGAAGTTTTTTTAGAGACAAACGTGCAGTTCAGCCTCCCATTTGAAAGCGGCCTTAAAGACTGCAACAAACATACACTGAGCAACATAATCAATTGCACTTTTAAAGACTACCTGCAGTGAAGTTTTAAATACAATTAATGTAATTCTTATTGTATGTGAAGGTAGCTTCTGCAATTTATTGGGCATTTAAAGAGACTCTGTATCAATAAAAACTCTCCTGGGGGGTACTTACCACGGGAGGGGGAAGCCTCAGGGTCCCAATGAGGCTTCCCCCATCCCTGTAGTTTCAGGGAATCCAGCGCTGGCTCCCCCGAAGCCTCCCGCAATCAGGGTGGATTTAGCCCAAGGCCACATAGGCCTAGGGGGCACAACAGGAGCAAGGGAACCAAAGCAGCTGGCTGAACCTATGCAGGATTTGCAAACTTGCAAAGGCTGCAATGCAGGGAGATCAGACGAGCACCTGACCTTGGTACTCTGCTGCCAGTGGCCTGTGCAGTGGCCATCTTGCTCTCTGGACATGTTTGCATTGTGGCGGGTGGCTATGGACTTGGGAAGCATTGGAGACAGAGGGGAAGAGGAAGCTTCTACACTGGAGACGAGCTGAGAAATGAGTGACGCTGATGGCTTATGCGGTGTGAAGGCAAGCTGGCTACTTATACTGAAAGGGGGGGGGGGGAGTTGTAAAAGAAGGGATTAAGGGAGTCATCAGGTTACCTATACTAGAGGGAAGAGGGGAGGGGGTCATCTGGCTACCTATACTGAAGGGAGGCGGTGACAGTGACCTTGGGTGGTAAAGAATACAAATACGGCCCTGCCCGCAATCCTTCCCCGCCAAGCCTGACAAGGCCTGATATATTTACCTCTCTGGGATCCAGTGCAGGCGCAATAGGGGCTCATTCTTTGGGCTAGGCGGAAATAGCCGAACCCGATCATAACCGCTCTACTGCACAGGCGCAACAGGACTCGCTCCTGCGCAGTACAGCGGATCAATCGGGTTTGGCTATTTCCACCTTACCCGAACAAAAAGCCGCTATTATGCCTGCGCTGGATCGCGGAAAGGTAAATATGTATATCTCCGCACTTCGGGGGACTTGGGCCGGCTAACGGAGCAATGGAGGAGGATGGGGGAAACCTCATTAGGATCCAGAGGCTTCCCCCTCCCAAGGTAAGTATCCCCCAGAGGGTTTTTTTTCATTACAGGATTTCTTTAACCCACCTGTTCACCAAGAAATGGGCATTACTGTTAAACCTCATCCCCTTGTTGGCAAAACGGTCATGGCAGTTTCTGCCCGAACCCCCTCTTATTAAGTCTGGAGCTCTGTGTTAGTGTGGCCTGCCAAAAACTATACATAAAACCTCTTGGGTAATACCGGTGTTTTATAACAGTATGGCCTATATGCAAATAACTTTATCTCCCGAGTTTTCTCCTAGGTGATATGTTGACACCTTGTCAATAAAATGCCTTTTAACCCCCTTGCCATTATGATTCTTTCCAGATTTTAGGGCCTAAAAGAGGTGCAATTTTTTCCACTCTTTCAGACCCTAAAACCTGAAAAACATCATTCTGGCAGGGAGATCTGCAGCAGAATAAAAAATGTACCTTCCTGGGCTCCAACGCTGCAGTTTTCACATTGACCACAAGATGGCGCTAATATACATATAAACGAACTTCTCTATATTTCTCTAATATAGAGAAGTTCGTTTTAAATATTATCCCCGCCCCCTATGACGTCACGCCACCACCGCCGCTCCGATTGGCCGCCGGGTCCCCGGAAGAATAGCGAGGACATGGGGATCCCGGCGGCCAGGGAAAGACCCCCACACTGCCGGGGAGAGAGGCTGGAGTCCCGCTGCGCAGCGCGTTCGCGCACGACTGCAAAACTAAAGGTAAAGCACTGCACTGCCTACCCCGACCTGAGCTTGGGATCACCGCTAGCAGCTTCTTTTTTCTACCCCCAGCTCAGGTCGGGAAAACTGCCAAGGAGGTTAAACTACAAGCAAACAAGAAAATATTCAAAAATAATTTTCGTAATCCGTTTTATGCTACTTTTTGGTACTTTTTCAATTGCAAAGTGCTGTAAAGCTACTTTAAAGAGAAAATAAAAAATTATATCCTAGGAGAAAAAGTAAATATTGGGCCAATGTGTTATATTGGCTTGGCATTTTATTTGTACATATGTGAAAGGTTTTGATTGAAATACACAAAAAAGAAAGCAAAAAAAAGAGAGAGAAAGGTACAAAAAGCAATACAACCTGTAGTTGTGTCATTCCGATTTCCCTACTATTGAGACACAGGGATCCTCTTAAGGACATCACACATGTTCAAAATATCTTTTTTTAATTCCTAATGTGATGATATCAGAATTGTGTGATTGTTATAGGCTGCGTGCTTTGAAGCAATCAGCTTTATTGCAGTATGATGAAGGGATTTCTGTCTTTGTTTTTAGCCAGCAGGAGGTAATTGTTTTTCATGCAATTGATTTATTTTCATATTATGAAATGACCTTTATCAGTAGAAAATGTTTTATTGTTTCAGATAATACCCCACTTTCACAAACAAACACACCTGTGTTAGCTTCTATTATTTATTGTTTTGTAATTAAAATATTAGTTCAAACAGCAAATCTTACACAATTTTTATTGTTATGCAATACACTGATCAGGCACAACAATAAGGCTGCTTTCACAGTGGGACGTTACAGGCGCACGTTAGAGCAGCCTGTAACGCAGCCCAACTCACAGTAATGAAAAATCAATGGGCTGTTCACAGTGCCCACGTTGCGCTACATTGTAACGCTGCATGTTCTATGAAAGTGCAGCATGCTGTGCGTTATACGCTGTTTTAGCCGCATTAGACTGTTTGCACATGCTCAGTAATAGTTTTTTGTGTGCAGGAGAGGAGGGGAGAGTCCGCTATTTTGCCTAGCCACATGGCTAATTAATATTCACTGCACTGCAATGCAGGTTCTCTTCCTGCTAGCAATGATTCATATGACTCATTCTCTGCCTGCTAGCAATGATTCATATGACTCATTCTTGGTTCTCTGCCTGATATCCAATGATTCATATGATTCATATGAATAATTGCAATGATTCATATGACTCATTCTCAGTTCTCTGCCTGATATCCAATGATTCACATGATTCATATGAATCATTGCCAGTTCTATCGAACCAAAACGGCGCACCAAGAGCCGCATAACGTGGCTTTATGTAGCGTCCACCTTTAGCACCACCATGCGTTGCGTTAGGGGAATGTTATGTAACCTTAACGTCCCCTGCAACACAACCTCCCACTGTGTAAGAGCCCTAAAATGTGGAGACGATGCTCGGGTACATATTGACATACTTACCTAAGCAGAGGGAAGCCTCTGGATTCTAATTTCTCCTGGCATCTTCCGGAGCGTTGCCACCCGCGGACCTCAAATGATAGTCTGGTAGTCATTTCCCTACAAGCGTGGGTGTGGCCATACAGCATCTGCGTGAGTACGGGCGTGCCTGCACAGTAAGCTGGAGCCGCTTATGGAAGAGCAGTTCCATGCTACTGTGCAAGCGTAGCAGTGCTCGCACGACTGCAGCAACGCCATACTTGTGCCAGAAGAGCTACATGGCTCCAATCAGCTGGAGAATCCCAGGTAGCGGTGTAGGACCAGAGGACAGCATGGGTAGCCTCTGGAGGATCCAAAGGCTTCCTTCTCTGTAGGTAAGTATGGGTTTCTGAACCTGAGATTTGGCCTGGGTTTTCATCTACATGGAATAGAGTATGATGGTTAGAAAACTCATCATCAGAGCATCTCCAAATCAGCATGATGAATTGGTGTCAGGGTCATGAGCTCCTTTTGCCCATTGATGTGCTTGGGGAGGGAAGGTTGCATGACAACTTGTTGTGTAGCCTGTGTAACTGCTGAGCCCCTCATAGTACCCATGCCTGCTCCTACCCATAACTTCAAACACTTACAATGAGCACATGAGTGTCAGAGCTGGACCACAGAGTACTGGAAGAAGGTAGAATTTGATGAGCAAAGTCCCACCTTCCGGAAATCGGAAATTGGCATTGGAAATCGGACTTCCAAGGAAATATATTACCGCAACTCTTGGATACTACCGAGCATTCCTGAGTCTTGTGATTGGCCTAAAATTTCCATGGTATTCTGACTACTCTGATTGCAGAAGTCAATTAGAAAGTAATCAGAGACCAATCAGAGAATGCAAAAAAATGACTAAAGAAAGACTCCTTGGAAATCGGTAATTAAAAATCGAGAGCCTAGAGTGGGGGGAAAGGGGGAAGGTGAAAGGCGTAGGAAGAGCCAGTAGGAAGGCCTTAGCGGTTGGGAAGGGGCATTATGCAGGAGTTCCTTTCCTGCCAAGGACACCCTACCCCTCTAGCATTTCCGACAAGCTCCTTGTTACTAGATTACATCAGGGGGCTGTGGGGAGTAGGGGGCACAGAGAGCGGCGCAGAGGGGACACAGAGGCATGTCCTTCAGACGGGAACATGCCTCTGCGTCCCATTTGTGCCCATTGTTTCCGCCACAGCTACACTTTAAGGCACCTGTCAGAATTAAAAGCACACTTGTAACGATTGGTGTCAGCACGCAGAGAGAATCTGATTATTGGTGATCTGCAGTATCACCAAGACCACAGATATATACCTGATTATTGATGATCTGCAGAATCACCGATAATACAGATATATTACTAACCTCTGGACACCTATGTATATAAGAGTGTTTGGTGTAACAGTAATACTTTGAGAAACACACCTGATGAGCAGGTGATTTTAGGCAGTATAGGCAATACTGCTTTAGAGAGTACAGGAACCTTCCAGCAGCCTGAGACTCTCCAAGGGGTGGAGTCAGGCTGGAGGTAGGAAGGACCAGAGGGTGAGTGACACCAGAAGGTGGATGTCACTATCTGATCCGGAGACTATCTCTTAAGGGGAGAGATAGATCTCGAGGTCGAGCAAGCCAGGTCAGCAACACACGGACAGACAAAGTACAAAGACAGAAAGCTGATTCGATATCCAAGGCAAGCAGGGTTTGGCAACGGAAATCGGATATGCAAGGTACCGAATCAGTGATCAGAGGAATAGTCAGGAAAGCAATAAGTCATAACAGATATCAAACAATGCCTAGTCTGGGTGTGAGGTCCGTGGTCTCTACACCCTGGAACTAGTCTGATGTATAACAAGTTCCCTAGTCTGGGTGTGAGGTCCGTGGTCTCTACACCCTGGAACTAGTCTGATGTATAACAGAAGAATAACACAAGTTCCCTAGTCCGGGTGTGAGGTCCGTGGTCTCTACACCCTGGAACTAGTCTGCTGTAATAACAGAATGATAACACAAGTTCCCTAGTCTGGGTGTGAGGTCCGTGGTCTCTACACCCTGGAACTAGTCTAACAAATAACAGAGCAATAATACAATTTAACTGGCTCAGTGTGAATTCCCAGGTCCTCCTGGTTCAAACACACTGTTGGATCTGACTAAGGTCTGAGTGCTTCCACGTAGTGTTCGCAACGGCAGACAACTTGTGACTGGGCAGCAGCAACTATATATGGATTAGTGCTCTCTGGCACCACCCTAAATAGATCAACCAATAGTTACCAGCTCTGGGGTCAGCTGATCGGCTCGGTCAGCTGATCCCCCCTTGCCCATCATAAAAGGTCTGCATCTCAGCGCGTGCGCGCGTATTCCTAAGCCTGTGTGAACTAACAGACTCAGCCACACCAGACACACGCTGCTGCGTGCAACCCGCCGCGCTGGATGCGGAACCAGACGTCTTACTGTCAATACATGCGGCGGCTTTTCCGCGTTCTGCCATGTTACCAGACGCTCGCTTCCACGTGCAAACCGCCGCATTGGACGCGGAATCAACCGCCTTGCTATCAGCACACACGCCAGCTTTTCCGCGTTCTCTCACAACACTAAAGCGTTAAAGTACATTTACCCTTTAAATAATAACCTCCTACATTAACATCTGTCTTTCATGTTTAAACCCTTCACAATTTTACATCATTCTGTAGTAATAAACGCTCTGCTTTATGTTCTTTCACAGTTTTTACGAGAGTGTTCTTGTAATAAAATGAAGGTCAGTACACAATTAGCAATCAGAGCTTAATTTCCTGTGTTTTTTCTTTCTTCAAAGACAAATAATAATATAGTATTAGAATACAAGAAATGTAGTAGCTATATGAATTGCTATTCTTGCAGCGACAACATTTATAAGTATGCAATACTTTAAATATTTAGGTTGATCCTCAGTGAATGTGACAAGCCACTTTAAAATTCAGTCTATTTTCACAGAATAAAAAAAGACACACATCCAAGGCACTTACATCCACTTCCTGGGAAAATAAACCATAGTTGTTAAAATACTACTGTAGTTCAAAATATATAGGGCAGATAATGACAATATAAGAAGTGATATGCATGTGTCAAGAATGGTGTTGGGTCTCCTGTGTAATCAGCTGCAGGGAGTCGCCCACAGCACAGAGACTAAAAAAAGCCAGGATTCCTCCTTGCCTGGTCCAAGAGGGTTTGTTTTTGGCTATATGGACCATGGCTATCTGCAGAGCCGGGCAAGGGAAGTTCTTGAAGCCTCCCAGAAAGCCTACTGCCATGGTTATTAAGGCTGCAGCTTACAAGGCTCCATACCAGTCTACAGTGTTGCCAACTCATCCCTTTCAAGCAGGATTGTCAGCCACACAATAACATTCCATTTACCTACTGCTCTTTATTTATTATACAGTCTACATCCTAACCCTGCATTGCAAGCATTCCAATATAATCATAAATGTTTCTGCTGTAATGAATCCTATCTCAGTCAGCCTGGCTTCTTTCTGGTATGTTGCCAAAGAGAAGGAAGCTTGTTATCTCCACTCCCAAATTCCTGCACTCAGGCCAGGATTTACCTCACAGGCCCGTCTAGTAACAGATGTCCTGGCACCTTAGACTTCTCCCTCAATGAACCTACAAACCCACGCTGAACCACACCGCAAGTGTGCTGGCTGTCCCAGCTGTCACTTCTCCCTTACTTCCCTTGCCTGTCATAGGTTGCTACAGATGTCCTTTACCATTAGGTTAGCAGATGATCCATCAGAATTAAGTAGCATGGGTGCCCCCAACTTAGTATTAAGTAGCTAGAGAAACCTCAGTATTAAGTAGCTAGAGGTGCCCCTGACTGAAGGGAAATATCATTGTTCGAATGCCGAGAGCAGGGTGAGTAACCTCCCATTTACACTCTCTTCAGGAGTCAGGACTCTGCATAGGGAAGCAGGGAGGGAGGGGAGTGAGCCACCCTACCATCATCAGGCGCCTGTAGGCACGTGCTTACAGTGCCTTATGGTAAATCTGGCCTTGTCTGCACCTCACTGATTGGCTGAGGGAAGCTCAGTGGGATACAAGGCTGAGAAGGAAAATGCACCTCACCCCTCTACAGAAGCTGCTTAAATGTGATCCATGCTGTACTCACCAGGAGGCCGCAATAGCAGCATAGGGAAGCAGGGAAGGGGGGAGGGGATTGAGCCACCCTACCATCATTAGGCACCTGTAGGCACGTGCTTACAGTGCCTTATCGTAAATCTGGCCCTGCCTGCACCTCACTGATTGGCTGAGGGAAGCTCAGTGTGATACAAGGCTGAGAAGGAAAATACACCTCACCCCTCTACAGAAGCTGCTTAAATGTGATCCATGCTGTACTCGCATGTGTTTCAGGGCTCGTTTCCACTGTTGCGGTGCGGAATCGCCTGGATTTCACCGCGGACGAAATCGCATGCGGATGCATTTCCGCATGCGCATTTCCCCGCGATTTTGCATGGCAAGGAGCCAGGCGAATTTAACCATGTCACTGCCTGTGTAAAGCTCCATAGCTTTACATGCGAAATCGCACGCAAAATCGCGGGGAAATCCGCACGTCAAAGCCGATTGCGATTTCCCTATTAAAAGCATTGCGGGCGATTCGCCCGCATTCCTGCTGCACGCGAAATCTGACGGCTCTGCCGTGCAGATTTCCCCCGCACACCAAAACGCACCTGCACGACGCACAAGTGGAAACAATCCCATCCACTGGTATTGACTATGCGAATCCGCATGCGGTGCCTGCATGCGGATTCGCTATAGTGGAAACGAGCCCTAAAAAGCAAATTAGATATGCAGTTTCTAGGAGAAAAAAGGAGTAAAGGGGGAAATGACATCAGGATTGGCTTCAGTCAGAGGCAGTAAAGATGGAAAATGCTTGGAACAGTTTTCTCTTTATTTACTATATAAATCTCACTGAAATCAAAATATGGACAGTACAATACAAATGTACTGGGCGTATGACGTCTGACGCTGCCCTGTTCAGCCGTACCTGAAGCTCCAATCACGGAGCATGCGGCTTTCCCGGAAGAGGCGGGGTTTGTCTCCGTCTTAGCCCGGAACCAGCCGCCCTCCAAACTCAGGTGGAACGCAGCATGACCAAGTGTCTTTGTGACACGAAACGGCCGTCGCTCTCCGCCGTCTTTACCCGCCACCCACCTCCTCCCCCACCATTGCCTCACAAGATGGTATGCTATTTCAAGACCGTTATGAAGGATCCCATGTGATTTATTTACCACTGCTGAAATAAACACGGATATCAGAGGACGGAAGGTGCACGTATTTTCTTCTTTCTATTTTCAAAGACAATACATATGTTATGTAAGTAGAACACATATTTATCTACTTACTGTATATATGTGTTTTTTCCTGAGATAGTATGGCTATTTGGCTGCTGCTTTAAAGCTGAAGAGAGAGGTATATGGAGGATGCCATGTTTATTTTCTTTTAAGCAATACCAGTTGCCTGGCAGCCCTGCTGACTTTCTGCCTCTAATACTTTCAACCATAGACCCTGAACAAGTATGCAACAGATCAGGTGTTTCTGACATTGTTAGATCTGACAGATTAGCTGCATGCTTGTGTCTGGTGTTATTCAGACACTTCTGCAGCCAAACAGACCAGCAGGGCAGTTTATCCGCTGATTATGTGTATGTAGCCCCAGAACCTCCATAATAACTTGTCACTATTTAAAGGGGTGATCTGGCAATACAGCCAGTCAGTTTCCCTTGGCGTTCCATGGTTTTGCATTCCAGCCTGCTCTTATCAGTGGTGTTTGTATGCAGCAGCAGGAGAAATGATAATAGAATTAAAGTGTAGTCAACGTTCAGATGAAAAGCCACATACTTACCTTAGAAGAGGGAAGCCTCTGGATCCTATAGAGGCTTCTCATGGCATCCTCCGGTCCCCTATTGCTGCTATCAGACCCTTCAAGGTCAGTATTCTGACCGGGTTCCACACTCCTTTTCAAGCATGAGCATGGCCGCACTGCGCCTGGACAAGCATGACCACGCCTACGCAGTAAGCGGGAGGACAGTGTGGGAAGCCTCTGGAGGAAGCAGAGACCTTCCTCTCCTTAGGTAAGTACGTGATTTTTTTTCCTTCAGCTCAAGTTTGCTTTATAATTTTTTCAAATAGACCTTGAAGTTATCAAGACAATCGATTTAAAAAATTCAAAGAAAAATGTTTTTTTAACTCGGTAGAATTACATTTTGCTGAGTTTAAATTTTTTTTTCCTTTGCTATTAAACACGAATTTCAGCACAAAATAATGTATTCCAGGATGAAACAGGCACATCATCTGACATTCAGTGAAGGGGTGCTTGGTGAAGTGGTATAGGCAGTACCACATTCAAAGTCCATCTGCAGATATCACCACCAGCACACCACGGTTTATAGCACACCTTTTATTGTGCCAGTCTCCACAATATTCCAGCAATGTGGTTACCACATGCCCTGATAAAGGGGGATCCTGCGTGGCCCCCGAAACAATTGTTGGAATATTGTGGAGACTGGCACAATAAAAGGTGTGCTGTAAACCGTGGTGTGCTGGTGATATCTACAGAAGCACTAAATAATGGGTAATAACACAAAACTATGAATGGATTACGATTTTTGAATTTCCAAACTGTAATTACGTATGCCTGTAATTGTGAAATTTTATATGAAATTTCGTGTAATATAGGTTCTTAGTTTACTTCAGGGCCCCTTCACACCGAGGTCATGTGGTGCGGTATTTTTAGCGCATTTCACCGCCGGACAATGAAAGTCTATGAAGACTTTCATACTATGACGTTACAGCTCAATGCGACGGAGGTGATGTTTTCGCTGCATCCCCGATGCAGGGCCAAAACTGACGCTGCAGCGACGCGGCGAGTTGCGGTGATCTGTGTCAGCCTGGAAGTCAAGCTTGTCTATGGCGATGCATGGATGTTTAAAAAATCAGTGACGCGATGTCACGGCGTGCGTGCGCGGAAGTGTATTTTAACACAATGCTTTTGCATCCCCGAAGCAGGATGTGACGGCAAGCGCACATCATGTGCGTGTCACTTCCTGCTTGGGCGGTGGCCAGACAGGGAACACCGCGCAATAACGCGGTGTTCCCTGAAGGCCTGTTTTTGACGGTGCGATGCGGTGCGTCGGGATGCACCGCATCAATAATGCTGGTTTATAGTGTGAAACCAGCCTCAAGAAGAATAGTCATTGCTTTGTTACTACTTCCTATACCAGTTATTGCTAAGAGAAAAAAACAAAAAAAAAAACAACATGAATAGGTTTTGCACATTATCCAAGAGTCTAATAAGGTATTGTTACTTCATGGAAGCAAGAAAAGTTAAAAAAAAAAACCTACTATGAAACTGATTAACAGAGTACACCGTGTTATGATTAATAAATTCATAATTTACAGAATATACAATTATATGGTTATATTTCATAGCATCTGGAACCCATGAAAAAAATGAATATTTCATTCTGAGGTCACACCACTAGCATGTTAGCAAATTGCTATCCCTATCCCTATAAATAATACCAAGATATCTCATGCCTTCTTTCATCTTGCGAGAAGATTATGCAACAGCTTACCGCTTTCCCAATATAGAGCAATGTTTTGCATTCCTTATAGTCTTTATGCCTGAAGAACAACCGTCTTTATGTTAATTGTATGTTACCGTTATGATTATATGTTATTCTTCAGCTGCTTGGATATCATTGTATTCATACAACATCTTGCAAAAAAACCTTGTTAAAGTGGGATAAAACTCTGACATAGCATTCGATGAAAATGTGTTTTCCTACTTTTTAGTACTCATACAGTTATCATATTTGCTTTTGTGCACAAGTAATATTGTCTGTTTACAAATCAAATATTTCCAAAGTACAGTTTATCTGCTCTGAAAGCTGCCATTGCATTTTATTGCATAGCTGCTGTATTTATATATTAAAATGTATCTATTAATCACTTCTCAGCTGTGCACAAACTAGAAGCAGAAAGAGCTCAGATTCTGCACTTTGCTAATGTTTACTAAATGTATCTGACAAAGAAATGTAAACAAAAGATAATGTTATCACCTCTTCATGTGCAGCCAGAAGCTTTTCACTGAAGCAAGGAGCTTTCCACTGAAGAGCAAAGTGCTGTGTTGAGCTGTTTGAATGCTGTTCTGCTACAAATATTTTTTTTTTTTTTTGTGGTAGTAGATTTTATACTTGAATCTTTTAGAGCAAAGAGGAAATGCTGAGTTTCATACCACTTTAAGTAAAAAAAAATCAAAACAAAATAAACACAAACAAAATTCACTGAAGATCTAAATGGGGACAACAGTGGCAAGACGGAGAGGAGTTCTGACGCAATATGGAGCTTGGAGGTGTCTTGAGTAAGTCAGGCAAAAACGGCGCTGGGGATTTGGGTCATAATTTGAATTACGGCTATAGAGACGCTCAGTCAGTAATTAGGGCGCCCTCACAAGAGAGCGTAATTCAGCCACCAGCCATAGCAATACCCCAAGGTCAATGGTGGCCTTGAGGGGAATCGTAATTAACGCTGCTGGGAAATTTGCAGGATCAGGGTGAGCCGTTTTTCAGCTTTACCCTGCGGCCAAAGTTGCTGGCACCTTAATTACATGTATGCGTCTGGAGACCTTATCTAGGTAAGTATGTTTTAATACTTTTTTTTCCCTTTAGATTACTTTAAAGTGCACCTGAGATGGAGGGATTTAAAAAAAAAAAAAAGATACATACCTGGGGCTTCTGTCAGCCTTCCAGCCCTGCATTTCGGTCCCAAAAGTCCTTCAGTTGGGGCCAGTGGGCGCAGGTGCAGTCCAGCCGTAGTACAGTAGTACTGTGCAGGCTCAGAGTGCTCCCGGCCATGGGAGCATGATGTACAGTACATGTAACGATCGGTGAAGCACAGAGAGGATCTGATTACCAGTGATCTGCAGAATCACTGGGAATACAGATGTATACCAGATTATACGTGATCTGCAGTATCACTGATAATCCGATATACTAGCTAACCTCTGTTCACCTGAGTAGAGTGTAGTGTTTGGTGTAACAGTAACACTTTGAGGACTAGGCCTCAGTGCAGCAAGGAGTACTGCACAGATTCCTTCCGCAGACCTGAGCTCTCCAAGACGGGAGGAGTCAGACTGACAGTAGGAAGGATAGTCTGAAAGTGACCCTCAGGAGGAAGGGTCGCTAACAGAGCGAGGAACCGCCTCTAACGGTAAGGTCGGTTCTCGAGGTCGGACAAGCCAGGTCGTATACACACGGACAGATAAAGTACAAGATCAGGAGGCAAAGACGGAGTCAAAGTACAGGCAGGGTTCATCAACGGGGTATCAGATATCGGGGTACAAAATCAGGAGGCAGAAGCAGAGTCAAGGAACGAGCCGGGGTTCGGCAACAGAGTATCAGAAATATCGAAGTACAAGATCAGAGTTCAGGAGGATAGTCAAGGCAGGCAAAAGTCATAACAGATAATCACAATCAAACTAGTACTTCAGCTATCAACAGAATCTAGCTGAGTGTAGGATTACAGCTCCAGCTGGTCCCGGCACACTTGCGGATCTGACTACGGATCTGGGTGCTCCCACATATGTGATCGCACGCCAGACAAAGAGCAAGTGAACAACCAGCAGTATATATACTCTAGGACCTTTCCAGGACCTCCCTAATTGCTGGTCCAATGAGAGCAGTGGAATTTGTCAGCTGACCCAGCTGGTCAGCCGACTTCCTTCTAACTGCTATTTAAACTCTGCCTCTGTGCTCGCGCGCGTGTAAGTCTGAATCTTGGTGGACTATCAGTCCCAGACACACCAGTACTGTCATGCAATGTATCTAGTGCGGGGGCCGCCTCTGATGCGGATTCCGGCGTTACCAATGCGGATTCCGCCGCACTGCCTATGCGGCATGCGGCGTTTTTTCCGCGTTGTGACGCCATGCTGGACGCGGAAACGGCCGCCTCACCTCGAGAGACAGCGGCCTTTCCGCGTTTCCTTACAGTACCCCCCCCCGAGGAGTGGACTCCGGACAACTCCCACCAGGTTTCTCGGGGTGTAAGGCATGAAACTCCCTCACCAACTCATCCGCATGCATACGGTTCCCAGGTACCCATTGCCTCTCCTCAATGCCATACCCTTTCCAATGTACGAGGTACTGTACCGAGTTTTGTACCTTGCGAGCATCTAATATTTTTTCCACTTCATATTCGGGTTGGGTATCTACCAACACGGGAGGAGGAGGAGGAGGAGTAGGACCCACATGGACTGCAGGTTTAAGAAGGGACACGTGGAAGGACTTCACCCCCCGCATGCTGGTGGGAAGGTCAATGGTATACGTAACATTGTTAATCTTTTTAGTCACGGAAAATGGGCCCACAAACCTGGGACCCAGTTTGGCAGATGGCTGCTTCAGGGTCAAGTGACGTGTGGACACCCAGACTAGATCTCCTGGCTGAAACTTCCATTCCACGGACCGTCTCTTATCTGCTTGACCCTTCTGACTCTGGAACGCCTTCTGCAAATTCCCCTTAACAATTCCCCAATTGTCCCTGAGTGACCTCTGCCAATCCTCCAGTGCAGGAAATGGGGACGAGACAACTGGAAAAGGGGAGAATTTGGGTGACCTCCCTGTTACAATCTGGAATGGGGAAAACCCAGACGAGGAATTCTTTAAATTATTTTGGGCGAATTCCGCGAAAGGCAAAAATTTCACCCAGTCACTTTGTGCCTCTGCAACGTAACATCTCAGGAATTGCTCCAGGGATTGGTTAATGCGTTCTGTCTGCCCATTCGTCTGTGGGTGGTAGCCTGACGAGAACGACAATTTCATGCCCATTTGGTGACAAATTCCCCTTCAGAATCCAGACACAAACTGGACTTTCCTATCAGACACAATGTCTTCCGGAATGCCATGCAGCCGGAAGACGTGAATGATAAACAATTCGGCTAATTCTTGAGCCGAGGGGAGTCCTTTCAGGGGCACAAAATGGGCCATCTTGCTAAACCGGTCGACTACCACCCAAATAACAGACATGCCTTCAGACCTGGGCAATTCCCCCACAAAATCCATGGACAGGTGGGTCCATGGCTCACTCGGGGTGGGCAAAGGCTGCAACCTTCCTACAGGTGCCAGCCGGGAGGGTTTACTCCTGGCACATACCGCACACTCCTTAACAAACTCCTTGCAATCTGTTGCCAAGGAAGGCCACCAAGCACACCTGGCAATCAGATCCTGCGTTCTGGCCGCTCCAGGATGACCAGCATTCTTGTGGGTGTGAAAGAGTTGCAGAACTTGTAACCGGAATGGCAGTGGGATAAACAAGACCCCTTTGGGTTTCCCCTCAGGAACATCCCGCTGAAAGGGACCCAAAATCTCTGTCCAATCCTCCCAAGTCTCCGTGGCGGCTAACACCAGTTTCTGCGGGATGATGGATTCAGGAGTGGGGGGCTGTGCTGTCTCAGGTTCAAAACACCTGGAGAGGGCATCTGCTTTGACGTTTTTGCTGCCTGGAGTGTACGTGATTATAAACCTGAACCTCATAAAAAATAAGGACCACCGGGCCTGACGGGGACTCAGCCTCTTAGCCCCCTCGATGTATTCCAAGTTCTTGTGGTCAGTGTAAACAGTGATCGTGTGCTCTGCCCCCTCTAACCAGTGGCGCCACTCCTCAAATGCCAACTTAATAGCCAGAAGTTCCCGGTTGCCTATATCATAATTTTTTTCTGCAGGTGAAAACCTGCGGGAAAAATAAGCACATGGGTGTAATCTGCCCTGCAACCCAGACCGTTGAGACAGCACCGCCCCCACCCCAACTTCTGAGGCATCAACCTCCACAATGAAGGGAAAGGACGTGTCAACATGCCTCAAAATTGGTGCTGAGCAAAATAATTTTTTCAATAGAGCAAATGCCGCCACGGCTTCAGGAGACCAGTGGTTGGTATCCGCCCCTTTTTTCGTGAGACTGGTAAGGGGGGGCAACTAATGTGGAGTATCCCTTAATGAACCTCCTGTAATCGAACCCTAAAAATCTCTGCAGGGCCTTCAACCCCACTGGCTGTGGCCACTCCAACACGGCTGTGACCTTGGCAGGATCCATTGAGAGGCCCGAGGTGGAAATTACGTATCCCAGAAACGTGACCTTGGTCACTTCAAATATACACTTTTCCACCTTAGCGTAGAGCCTATTCTGTCTTAATTTGTTTAGGACAAATTTCACGTGGACCCTGTGTTCGGAGAGCTTATTGGAGTAAATTAGTATATCATCGAGGTATACCAGTACGAATTTACCCAATACCTCCCGGAATACCTCATTGATTAGTTCCTGGAAGACGGCTGGCGCATTGCACAACCCGAAGGGCATCACTAAGTACTCGTAATGCCCGTCGGGTGTGTTAAAGGCCGTCTTCCATTCATCGCCCCTTCTAATGCGGATTAGGTTGTATGCCCCCCTCAGATCTAACTTAGAAAAGATCTTAGCAGTAGTGACCTGCGTGAATAAGTCGTCTATTAATGGTAACGGATAGCGAATCATCATCGTGATTTTATTGAGACCTCGGTAATCGATACAAGGTCGAAGACCCCCGTCTTTCTTCTTAACGAAAAAGAAGCCGGCCCCAGCAGGTGACCGAGAGGGACGAATAAACCCCTTGGCCAAGTTGTCACGAATGTATTCCTGCATAGCCAACTTCTCGGGACCGGACAAGTTATACAGGTGACCCCTAGGGGGCATACAACCAGCACGGAGATCAATGGGGCAATCGAACGGGCGATGAGGAGGTAATTGATCAGCAGACTTGGGACAAAAAACATCAGAAAAATCGGAATATACCTCGGGAACACCCTCCACGTAAACCTTGGTCTGACTCAATGTCACCTTCCCCAGACACTGCTGATGACAATGATCGGACCATCTGGTTACCTGGCCCGTAGCCCAGTCGATTTGTGGAGAGTGGGCTTGTAACCAAGGCATGCCTAGGATAATAGTGGAGGTTGACATATGTAAAATGAAAAACTGTAATTGTTCCCCATGCAGTACCCCTATCGTGACCTTCACCTGCGGAGTCTGTGACAGGGGACGATCCCGTTGCAGAGGGGAATCGTCTACTGCCGTGACCTGAATGGGGGGTGTCACAGGAGTGAGCGGAATACTCAACTCCTGAGCAAACTCAAAGCTCATAAAATTGGCCGCTGAGCCTGAGTCAATGAAAGCCTCAGTAGCCACAGATTTCTTCTCCCATGTAACTGTACAAGGGAGAAGCAATTTCTTTTCTTTAAGGGGTGCAAGTGGCGTGCCTAGGGTGTCACCCCCCACTACTCCTAGGCAAATTCGTTTCCCGACTTGTTCGGGCAGTTGATCCGCCATTCTCCGCCTTCGCTCCACCTGGGTCAATTTCGAACAACCAATCTGCATTGGTTCGAGTGGAGGCAAGGCCGGAGGAGATGAGACAGATGGAGATGGTGTTACTAAGGATGCAGCGGAGGGTGCCGCATATGATGTTACCCTGGCACGGTGACTGCCCCGAATCTGCCTCTGATGGCGTAATCGACGGTCGACTCGAATGGCCGATGTGATGGCCTCATCGACTGTCCTGGGCTCGGGCAAGGTTAGCATTAAATCGGAGACCTCCTCCGATAACCCAGACAAGAAGTAATCCATGAGGGCAAAATTATCAAATCTGGCCGTGACTGACCATCTGAGAAATTCTGCCGCGTAATCCTCGACTGAACCCCCGTCTTGCCGCAAAAGTTTGAGCTTCCGCTCAGAGGTTGCCGCAAGGTCAGGGTCGTCGTAAATTACGGCCATGGATTTAAAGAATTCCTCTACCGAGGTCAGAGCAGTATCGGTAGGAGGCAGGTTGTATGCCCATGACTAGGAGTCACCAGTCAGCAAAGTTTTAATAAAGGTGACCCGTTGGGTCTCAGTCCCCGAGGATCGGGGTCTCAACTCGAAGTACGATAACACTCTACTCTTAAAATTCCGGAAGTCAGACTTGTGGCCGGAAAATTTATCTGGTACGGGCATACGTATGTCAGCACTAGGAGGGGATCGCACTGAATCAACTGACGTCTGGAGAGTTCGCACAGAGCCTGATAAGACATCAATCATAGTCTTGTGGCTACCCAGCACTTGGTGGATGTTTTCCACCGAAGTGGCAAGTGCGCCCAGACGGTCAGTGTGTGCGTCCATTTGCATTTTTTGGTCTGGCGTTCTGTAACGATCGGTGAAGCACAGAGAGGATCTGATTACCAGTGATCTGCAGAATCACTGGGAATACAGATGTATACCAGATTATACGTGATCTGCAGTATCACTGATAATCCGATATACTAGCTAACCTCTGTTCACCTGAGTAGAGTGTAGTGTTTGGTGTAACAGTAACACTTTGAGGACTAGGCCTCAGTGCAGCAAGGAGTACTGCACAGATTCCTTCCGCAGACCTGAGCTCTCCAAGACGGGAGGAGTCAGACTGACAGTAGGAAGGATAGTCTGAAAGTGACCCTCAGGAGGAAGGGTCGCTAACAGAGCGAGGAACCGCCTCTAACGGTAAGGTCGGTTCTCGAGGTCGGACAAGCCAGGTCGTATACACACGGACAGATAAAGTACAAGATCAGGAGGCAAAGACGGAGTCAAAGTACAGGCAGGGTTCAGCAACGGGGTATCAGATATATCGGGGTACAAAATCAGGAGGCAGAAGCAGAGTCAAGGAACGAGCCGGGGTTCGGCAACAGAGTATCAGAAATTTTGAAGTACAAGATCAGAGTTCAGGAGGATAGTCAAGGCAGGCAAAAGTCATAACAGATAATCACAATCAAACTAGTACTTTAGCTATCAACAGAATCTAGCTGAGTGTAGGATTACAGCTCCAGCTGGTCCCGGCACACTTGCGGATCTGACTACGGATCTGGGTGCTCCCACATAAGTGATCGCACGCCAGACAAAGAGCAAGTGAACAACCAGCAGTATATATACTCTAGGACCTTTCCAGGACCTCCCTAATTGCTGGTCCAATGAGAGCAGTGGAATTTGTCAGCTGACCCAGCTGGTCAGCCGACTCCCTTCTAACTGCTATTTAAACTCTGCCTCTGTGCTCGCGCGCGTGTAAGTCTGAATCTTGGTGGACTATCAGTCCCAGCCACACCAGTACTGTCATGCAATGTATCTAGTGCGGGGGCCGCCTCTGATGCGGATTCCGGAGTTACCAATGCGGATTCCGCCGCACTGCCTATGCGGCATGCGGCGTTTTTTCCGCGTTGTGACGCCATGCTGGACGCGGAAACGGCCGCCTCACCTAGAGAGACAGCGGCCTTTCCGCGTTTTCTTACAGTACACTCCAGACCAAAGGACTTTCCACGCTGAATTGTGAAGAATCCAGATGGCACAAGAGGATGGCGAGGGAGCAATCAGCCTGGAGGGGGCTGGAGGAAGCCCCAGGTATGTGTAATTTCTTTAAATCCCCCTGTCTCAGGTTCCTTTTAAAGCGGTATAAAACCCTGACATAATATTTCATAAAAACATGTTTTCCTACTTTTTATATGCCACACGTTTATCATATTTGCATTTGTGCATAAGTATTATTATTCATTTAGAAATTATACGTTCCCAAAAGTAGTTTTTTGCTTTAAATGCTGACTTTGCATTTTATTTATAACTGGTTTTATTCATTATGTATTGAAGGCAGACATGCTTTGAGTTCCTGTCTGTGTCCAGCAGCTTCAGCACAGTCAGAGAATGTGTCACATTCCTCACTTGATACAATTAAGTAAACACAAGATAACATTATCTCCACTTCCGATGTGTCTAGATTTTTCTGCAATGAACTTTTAAGTCCTGTTTGTAACCCTTTGAATGCTGTTCTAGCAAAAAAAAAAATGCTGGTTGTATATAATATGCTGTAAATAATTTTTTGGAGCAAAGTAGAAATGCTGGGTTTCATTCCACTTTCAGGCAGGGATTACCTGTGTTAAAATAGTATGGAACCTTCCCTCCTTCCTCTTCCTTTCTCCTCCCTCATTCCTTCTTCCCTATTCTACTTTTCTGTACCCTTCTCTGCCATCTTCTTTTTTGCACTGTCCCCTTCTTCCCTAATGCAGGGCTTCCGCCCATGCGATTTGGTGTGCCGGAAAATGCCATTTGGCTGCTTTGCCCTCGCACCTAGCAAGTTCTGGCTTTATAGGTGCATATGGTCTGTCTCTCATAGGTCCACCAACCCTGCTAATTGGACCCTGCTTTTATATGATGACACTCTTAACACAGCTGTAGACCATAGCACCTTTAGGATGTTGGTACATGTTGCCTTGGGCTACCAACACCCACTTTTACTATCCTTAAACCCTTGCCTCCTATGTGAGGCAATATGTGAATTCAGAACTATGTTTTGTGCAATCTTTAGTACTGTTTTTCTGTTATTATTAATTGTCTACAATACACCATTTATACTGTTTATACTGTTGTGATTTTGTGAAATTCTTTCAATAACATTTTTTTGTGAGAAAAAAAAAATAATAATAATATGGAACAAGAGAAGACAAGACAAGACAAGACAAATAACATTTATATTGCGCTTTTCTCCTTGCGGACTCAAAGCGCCAGAGCAGAGCGCTAGCCACTAGGGCGCGCTCTATTGGCAGTAGCAGTGTAAGGGAGACTTGCCAAAGGTCTCCTACTGAATTAGTGCTGGCTTACTGAACAGGCAGAGCCGAGATTCGAACCCAGGTCTCCTGTGTCAGAGGCAGAGCCCTTAACCATTACACCATCAGCCAACTGCTGATGGAACAATCACGAGCCAGCCCCTGATGAGTCGTGATGACGAAACGCGTAGGGCGGAGCCAGTACGCCTGACACACAAACGCGGAAGTCTCGGAGAGGTCTGGGAGTTGGAGGCTGATCGAGCGGGACGCCGTGCACGGATCAAACACCAACACTTACCGGTCTCTACAGCCTTGCCGCTGTGATACGCTAGATTATTCTTTTGGAGCTTGTAAGTGAATGGAGGGCGCGAGGAGCGCAGTGTGATATTTTATGTAACAGATGTGTTGCGCTATGAAAGTTTTTATCTTGTTTTAGTGAAGATTAAAGGCCTATTTTATTCTGTGATGGATGTGGATTACTGATGCTACCAAGAGGTCCACAAATTAAGCGAGGATTCCACCTATAAGTTGGTGGTTAAAATCTGGTGAGCCGCTCTTGTATTAGAGGTGGTGGGAACCACGAGTGGATACACGTCTGTCACTAGCACGGTTGTTGTGTGGTGTGATATATTGCAGCCAAACAGGTTCACACTATATCAGATTGTTTTTACAGAAATGGAAGCGCGCAGTGGATCTAGATTTATTTGAACATTCAGTAGAACTGCTCAGCACAAATTTCTTCAAAAGCACTAAAAAGTGTACAGAAAAAAAACAGATTTAGTTTTACCTTTTTAGATACATCCTGACTTGGAATAATGAGCGCCCCAGCAGAAATATCGTGATTATCATTATAGTAATGAAAAAACACAATTGTATATTGTATAATAAAATAAAGTTGAGAGGATATTAGATCCATGGAGAATGTGCTTTGCTCTTGAAGGTCATTTCCACTATAGTCAGCATAACCATGAATATTAATACCTCCATTATAGGCAGGCACATATAGAAAACATAATATATAATGTAGAGAATGTTGATACTCCCGTCCATTATTAATGGAGCAGTAGTAAAATATCATTTCTTGCATTCTAGAGGAAGAGGTTTGCATTAGGAATGACGCTACCAGGGCAGGGATCATCTGCATGATCAGCACAGTGCTTCATGTGTATCTGCAGGAGAACGTGCAATAATGCTTCTCATGTGAGTTGCAGTGGCTCTAGTCACACTAGATTGCATAGAAACCCACTGTAGTCATTTCCAATAGCTGGGAGGTGGGGGCAGCAGGAGAAAAATTGAACTTGGCTTTATGGATGCAGGTGGCTTTCCTCAATGTCATGGAATAAGCAAATCAGCTACCTTTAACCACTTAAGGACTGCATGATTTTTCTGTGATCTGTGCTTGGTGGGCTCTTCAGCCCCCAGCACAGATCAAGTTGCAGGCATTGCGATCAGACTCCCCCCCCATTTTTTCCTACTAGCGGATGTCCTGCTGGGGGGGTCTGATCGCCGCCGGCTATCTGTTTGTAGCGACGAAGGGGGGTCCTCAAAGCCCCCCTCCGCAGCGCTATTCCCCCTCCCTCTCCTTTCCTCCCTCTCCTCCTCAGAATAGGTCGCTGTCCTGTACCGCCTTAGATAGGCTTCAGCCTATCAAATGCCGGCAATCCCCGGCCAATCAGAGGCCGGGGATCGCCGATCTCTCTGTGAACTGACAGGAAACATGGAAACACCACTGCAACAAGCTGCCGCCTATCGGCGTTGGCTGGTCGTTAAGTGGTTAAAGTGACACTGAAGCAAAAAAAACTTAGGATATAATGAATTGTATGTGTAGTATGGATAATTCATAGAACATTAGTAGCACATTTTTAATTTCAGTTATATAGTTTTTTTTATAACATTGCATCATTCTCTGTATTTTAAATGATGAAACAGAGCAGAGCTAATGACCCTTTGAACTTCCTGGTATTAAAACCTTAAAGGACAACTGCAGTGAGAAGAATATGGAGGCTGCCCTATTTATTTCCTGTTAAACAATACCAGTTGCCTGGCAGCCCTGCTGGTCTATTTGGCTGCAGTAGTATCTGAATAACACCAGCATGCAGCTAATCTTGTCAGATCTGACTAGATAGATTGGCCCAATAGGCTGCCTGTCAAGTTTCCTGTCAAGTGACAGGCAGCCTACTGGGCCAATCAAAGTGCGGGGATAATGTCATTTAAAGTGATTGGACCCGCAGGGGCTCAGGGCAGGATGAGTGGAGCTCTCGTCATTGCCAATTAGCAGGCATAAGTTTGTAGTGCTCGCTATGCTACTCTGGTAAGGCACACTAACTCTGATAAGGCATGTTAACTCTGATAAGGTGTGACACGGCACGCTATTTGTTATCGTGAATCAACCCCTTAGTGTGCTGTCCTCTCATTATATACATCTACAGTGCTGCAGCATACTTATAATGTGGGTGTGCAGGTGAGAGGATGGCTACAAGGAAAGGTCATATTTGCCTGCAGGCTACCCTTCTCCTCAAAACCTCCAGAAGCCATGTGGCTGCCGTGTTCTGTTGCTTAGCTCCGCCTCTTGCTGAAAAAAGCCATTCTGTTGCTTAGCTCCGCCTCTTGCTGAAAAGCCATTCTGTTGCTTAGCTCCGCCTCTTGCTGAAAAAGCCATTCTGTTGCTTAGCTCCGCCTCTTGCTGAAAAAGCCATTCTGTTGCTTAGCTCTGCCTCTTGCTAAAAAAAAGCCATTCTGTTATCTATCTCATGTAGAGAAAACAATCTGGTGTTTTTTCAGCAGGAGGCGGGGCTACGCAATGTAACCCGGAGGCTTTCAGGAGGAGCGGAGCCAGCAGGAAAATATAGCTTTTACATCTCAATACGATAGCAGCATAAAGTTAAAGTGTAATTTCAGGCTTTATATCCTCGTTAATAACACATGTAAATGTTTGCACTGTGTTTACACTAACAGCATGCAGTCAGAGTAGGAGGAGAAGCGATAGGAGATCCAGGGGGTGTGCTATTGTGTAGAGCTGCAGCATGTCATGTGAGAACATGAAATGAAGCCGAGCAAATCGTCGGTTGCTGTGTGATCATTCCAAATCGGGAGTGGGGTGCGCACAGGGGCGTAACTAGAAATCCCCGGGCCCCCCTCCACAATTTTGGATGGGGTGCCCCTCTCACTTCCTGTTGTACACAAGAGCCTGCTGCACACTGAATAGGGACTGTCTACAAAATTTTGTCTACAAAACTTTGTTTGATTTCTTATCTGTGGCTGAGCAGTCATTAGAATAATGGTGCAGGGTGCAGGAAGCTTTTTCTCTCCATGCCCAGACTCCTCAAGCATGACTTCAGTGCACAGCACTTGGGGAGGGGTAGATAGGCTGGGGGTAGAGCAGTGCTGTACACAAGACCCTGTTGAACACTGAATAGGGACTGTCTACAACTCTTAGGGCCTGATTCACAAAGCGGTGCAAAGTGTTTGCACGCGAGTGAAAACCCCTTTACTCAGTTTAGGCATGATAAGAAGAAACTCGCGCGAATTTTCCGAGCGCAAGCGCAGCACCCGGCGCTTCGCGCGAAGCTCCCATTAAGCCCTATGGCTCTTTGCGCGCGCACGTAGAGCACAAAGCGGTGATAACTTTGCTAGTGCAAAGCTTATCACGCCTAAAGTCTTTTAGGCGTGATAACTGAGTTATCACCGCTTTGTGAATCAAGCCCTAAGTCTGCAAAACTTTGTATGATTCCTCATCAACGGCTGAGCAGAAGCAGTCTGTTCAGAGAGCTGAAAGTTTTTTCTCTCCGCACCCTTCATTGTCAACGGGGCCCCCTGCAGCTTCTGGGCCCCCCTGCGGCTGCATCCCTTTCAGGGTCTATTGTTACGCCCCTGGGTGCGCATCCTCACAAGATTGCCTCAGGCAGCAAAAAGTCTACAACCGACTCTGGCCACCATAATCTGTTTTGGTCTCTGCATTTTTATCACTAAGCCAATCTTCTATAAAATCAAAATTGCTGCCCAAATCCTTTCATCTGACAATACAGAGCACATCATAGATGACTGCTTCTTGTTAAGATGAGTTGTTTTATTCTTGTTTACGTCAGCTTAAGAAGAATAAAAGAAATCTGTGCGGTAACTAAGGTAATGCTGAAAAATGTGACTCTGAAAATCTGAGTAACACAAACAAGCGCATCGACAGCCCAGTTCTGCGTGGCAGAGCAATGAGAGAACGCTTCCCATACATTAACTGTCATTTCAGAATGACTGCACAATGCAATCCCTTAAGCTTCCACTGATATCTTCCTGACAGACTCCTAATCTCTACAAATTGTTGGTAAGAGCTTCATTAAATCAGCCTGTCAGAAATCCTGCCTCTCGCCACTGTAATTCAGAGAGATTCGCTCGCCGCTGTGTGATCCCATGCAAAAATTAGACCTTTATTTCCATCGTTCGTCTGCCACGATCACAATAATTAATGGGTGAATGATGAAATGATTGATAGAAATGATGAAGAGACGTTACATGCTGGACAGTTCCAGTTTCCTTCGATGCTTTTATCGATGGCTTTAATTTATGTGTTTCAAATCAATCTGTCATAACTGAAGCGAGATTAGGATGTTGGACAGCAGACTGAGGCTGAATGCAAAGTGACGCTACAGCACCTATTTTAAATGCATGAAGTCCTTGTCTGGTCCTTGTTGATGGAGCAGAGTGGTCACTACACGCAGATAGGCACCCAGTATAACACGTTAGAACTCTTTACTGAAGAAAAACATGCAGACATAAAACATACACTACCACCAGCTTACTTAGAATAGAGAGGAACACAGAGTGAATACAGGAAATCATAATACCATAGAGATCAATGCAGCACTTTACAGACAGTGACATCTTGTGGTTGAATTACTATACTGCAGTTTAGGTAAGAATGTTGTTACTACCAACACTCTTGACTTTGTAAGTGATCCTGAAAGGGAACAAAACTGCCCAGGGGGGTACTTACCCCATGAGGGTTAAGTCTCTGGATCCTAAAGAGACTTCATCTATCAACTTCAGCGGATGAGGGACATTTTGGGGGAAGCCAGGAAGGTGAAGGTGTGGTCGCTAGGCCGCTTCTGGAAAGATTTCATGCTGAAATCTGTCAGGAATCAACCTGTGGTGTACAGATCTGCCTCTGAATATATTCAATCAGAAAGAGATCTGTCTCATGGTCAATCTAGTACCCATACACCGCAAGATGCACGGACACCTTAAGACTGACCAGTAAATAAAAACAAAATCTGATCTTACCTGGGGCTTTCTGCAGCCCACCGTAGGTCGGGAGGTGCCTCGGCGTCCTTCTGGCTCATCTCCCAGGCCCTGCTCCGAAATGGCTCCCGGCGACACCGGGACCGAGTGTCGGGCTCCCTCTCCCGGAAAGATGACATCAGTCGTCACCACGCCGGCCGCCTCGCGTCATCACGGTGGCCAGCGTGACAGTACTGCGCATGCATGTTTAATCGCGGTGTCGCCAGGAGCCATTTCGGAGCAGGGCCTGGGAGATGGGCCAGAAGGACGCCGAGGGACCTCCTGACCTACGGTGGGCTGCAGAAAGCCCCAGGTAAGTTCAGATTTTGTTTTTATTTACTGTTTGGAGTCCCTTTAAGTTGTATGTTTAAAGTTTAAGTTTATTGTTGAAAATAACTTTTCAGCACTCTGCAATTGAAAAGGTACCAAAACGTAGGTGAAAAGTACTGTCAAAATATTTTCTTGCTTGCTGGTGACTTAAAGGATACCAAAACTCAAAGGCTCTGGTAAAATGAAACCTGCAATGGGTAGGGAGAGAAAAGCAGTCAGCCGCCGGTCTTCTCCTATTTCTCCCGGTGTCCTGGTGACTTGGCTGACCTTTAACTTGGATAGTCTTCGCTTCTGCTAGGACAGAGGAGGTGGGGGAATGTGTGTACTTCTGCAAAATGACGGGCAGAAGTACGCACACTCCCCCACCTCCTCTGTCCTAGCGTCTACAGTCCACTGAAAAGCAAGTGTCAGACACTAAGTGATTAGCATCTGACTCTTGCTTTTCAGTGAAGCGCAGACGCTAGGACAGAGGAGGCTTGGGAGTGTGCGTACTTTTGCTCGTCATTATGCGCCGGGCAGAAGCAAAGTTTAGCCAGGTAAAGGTCAGCCAAGTCGCCAGGACTCCGGGAGTAATAGGAGAAGACCGGCGGCTGACTGCGGGGAATGACAGAAGCGGTAAGTATCTAATATTCTCTCCCTACTCATTGCAGGTTTCATTTTATCAGTGCCTTTGAGTTCTGGTATCCTTTAGGCTCCCTGCACACTGCAAATCTGATTTGCGATTCCGATTCCCTTTCTGATTCCGATTTGCAATTCCGATTTTCCTTGAATACAATAAACAGAAAACGGAGGAAAAAACGCAGCATGCAGTAACGATTAAAAATCGGAATCGGAGTCGGATGTAAAAACCGATTAAAAATCGGAATCGCATGCATTGTGTGCAGGGAGCCTAAAAGGGCATTTTATTGAAAAGGCCATTTGCAATTCACTTTTTTCAAGTTTTCTCCTAGGAGATCATTTTTCATCTTCGATTTAAAACAACTTTTCAGCATTTTGCAATCGAAAAAGTACCAAAAAGTATTTAAAAAGTACTATCCAAATTATTTTGAGTATTTTCTAACTTGCTGGTGATTAAAAATGCATTTTATTAAGTTCAAAAATATCACCTAGGAGAAAACGCAAGAGAAAAAGTTAATTGCATATGGGCCAAGGTGTGAAAATACTACCTAAGAGAAAACTTAGGAGAAAAAGTGAATTGAATAAGGGCAAAGGTGATCCTAGGTGATATTTTCACATGTCAAAAATGCCTTTTCAGAAAAAGAAAAATACTCAAAATAATTTTGATAGTACTTTTTCACCTACTTTTTGGTACTTTTTCATTTGCAAAGCGCCGAAAAATTATTTTAAATACAAGATGAAAAATTATCTCCTAGGAGAAAACTCTGGAGAAAAAGGGAATTGCATATGGCCCCCGGGTGTGTTGCTGACCTTGCCTGAATATTTTGTGTGACAGTGACTGAAAATATATTTTTAATTTTATAATTCTTTTAATTTACAAAGCGCCAACATATTCCGTAGCGCTGTAGAATGTGCAAAACATACAACAATGGGGAACAGTTCAACATACATGAGCAGTTCAACATACTGTACAATCAGGACAAACAGTGACACAAGTACAGATAGATGTTCATTTGGTATGGTAAATTGCACAGGAACAGGAAACAAAAGGAGGGGATGCCCCTGCCCTTGCAAGCTTACACTCTAGAGGGTAGTGGGGTTGAGACACTGGGGGATAAGACAAAGGGGTTAGCAGATGAGGCAGTGAGCTGTAAATTCTAGCTATAGCAAATTGTAATCTTGTGTGACAAGGTGTTTCTTGAGGGTACTTTTGAAAATCGACAGGCTTGGAGCATGACACATTGGCTGTTGAAGAGAGTTCCAGAGAAAAGGAGACACTTGTGAGAAGTCCTGGATGTGTGAGAGTGACAGGAAATATTTCCTTTACTTCTTTTATTTAACTGAATTTATTTTGATTGATTAGTGTTCACCTTTTAAATAAATACTTGGTCCATGTTATAAAAGACAGTGCTACTGGGGCTGCATGTTACCAAACAAAGCACTTGGCCAAGGCTCCTGATGAAGTGGTCCTGGGGACCACGAAACATCTATCGCTCTTCAGAACTTTTAAGTAGGCGTCAGCTCCTATATAGGAGCGCCTATATAGGACCTCACAGTACATCCCTCTTTGCTAATGCTTATTTGCATTTCCATGTATTTGTCAGTTATGAATTTCATTTTATAATTTTTTATTATTTGGATTTATCTAATTACTTATTATTTATTTAGCTTTGTCACTTCACAGTAGGTTTCTGCATGGTTTAAAAGCATTACACATTGGGGTTGCTATTTACTTATTCATATATTGTGATATGTGTTTAAAGTGTTTTTAAACTGACAATAAAAATTCCAACAATTCACCTGTTTTTTTTTTCTGGCAAGGTTATTAACCTCTCAGTTCCATGTATTGCTGCAAATAAGTGTTCCTAAACCATGGCAGATCCCATAATTACACGGAATATATGGTTTACCCAATGTTGGCCCTAACTCCGCCCCCATGACACATGACTCTAGCTTCTGTATTGGTACAAAGGCCAGAGAATAATGTCATGGTTGAGTGCAGGGCCAGGCCAAGGCAGAGGTGAGAGAGGCTCCAGCCCCAGGGTGCAGTGTAGGAGAGGCACACAACTCACTCAGCTATCATCCCCCTATTGTGTTTTAAGTAGTAAGAAATAAAAAAAAGTCGATACATGGCAGTTGCTGCAAGCCAGATAAGTAGAGAAACTACTTTAGACTTTTGGATGTATCTGCTACATCCAAAAAGCTGCTGCTGTACTGCTGCACGCTCCCATGCCACCACCCGTTAGCCCGGAGATCCCAAGAAAATGTTCGCAAATAGGCGAATCTGAAAAAAAGCCACAGACTTCAATGGGCAGGCGACTTTTAAAACCTACAAAGACTGCGTAATATGTTGGCGCTTTATAAATAAATAAATAATAATAAATACATAAATAAGACTGTTTCTGGCCACAAAAGTGATGAAAAAGTTTTTTCAAGGGGTCTAACACCTGGATAGAGGCATGCTGGAGGGGGAGTTCACGTAAAGTCGTGTTTTAAAGCCTAGAAGGCAGAAATCACATTATGCACAGCTCTGGGTGTCAGTGGGCTGTGGAGTGTCTCACACAGAGAGATGCAATAGTACCATCAGAATACAGTGAAATAATAATGCATTGGAGTGGTTCTGTGCCTGCAACTTAACTAGGCAACAGCAGTAGTGTGCACACAGATCTGGGTGTCAGTGGGCTGTGGAGTGTCACACACACAAAAAAAAAACACAGGAGACTGATGTACTAGCCCTTGCTTTCACAGCAAGTGAGGAACAACAACACAGGCCTAGCTAATGCTTTCCCTACCTATCTGCAGCAGGTCTGACCCTCCTCTCACTAACAGTCAGCAGCTAGCAGAGAATTGATCCAATATGGCCACCGCAACTGCTTTTTGATAGGGGGGTGGTGGGTCCAGGAAAGGGTGCTAGCTGATTGGCTGCCATGTGTCTGCTGACTGTGAGGTAAGGGGTCAAAGTTTAGCTCAATGAAGATGTATAGGGGTGAATCAAACACACCAAATGTTCTCTATTCGCCGCAAATGCGAACTGTGGATGTTCGCAGAATACTGCTCGCCGGCAAACAGTTTGGGCCATCTCTACTCATAATACATGGAAGTGGTAAAATTGTCAAGTCTTTGACCAATCAAGATTGGATGAGTGTACCAGGCTTCAGACTATGTTAGGACATGGATTAAGATGTAATGGGGCTCTGGTAATGGGGCCCTAGTCAAGGAAGTAGATTTGGTGCTCCCTTGTGGCCCTTTAGGTAAGCTGAAGTGGAGAAAGGTCAGAGAAGGTGGCTGTTTGGCCCCTTGACACCCACTATGCCTCAAGCACGTGCATAGGTTGCCTGGTGGTTGATCCTGCTCTGATTAAACTGACTATGGTAGGGATCAGATTAGGAGATCCCCTGAGGGACAGTTAGTAACATGACTATGATAGTTCTGCGGAGATGCCAATGCTATATGAATATGCAAGAATCATAGGAAATATTTCCAATATTTTTAAAGCGGTATGTAAAGCGGTATTAAAAATAAGAGTTTCACTTACATGGGGCTTCTGCCAGCCCCCTGCAGTCAACCTGTGCCCGCAGTCCTGGATCAATCCTCCGTTCCCCAGCCACGGCTCACTTTTTTCCACATAATGGAGGTCGACTTATAAGTCGACTTCTATTGCGCCGTGGCCACGCGTATCCTAGTATGTGTTCCTGTAGCCAGGAGCATCCTGCGCCGGCGCAGTACGAGAAATTCTTTACTGCGCCTGTGCAGTACGTATCCAACTACGGGAGCGTGAAGGAGGAGGAGAGTGTGGCCAGGGCTGCACAGGTGCAATTCCCCCTAATGCGCAAAGTGAAAGTAAGCCCCGGCGTGGGACCAGAGCATCGGTGAGTGGCTGCGTGGCAACAGGTCGGCTGCAGGGGGCTGGCGGAAGCCCCAGGTAAGTGAAACTCTTATTTTTATTACAGTTTACAGTTCCACTTTAAGTGTTGTTGAGCATAAGATTATGTACGTTATTGGGTGATTGTTCTTGTCAGATAACACTTTATTTCTATATATCTGTTTGGCTGCACAAATCCATATCAGGGCATCTCTGTTAGTTTAATTTCACTTGACTATTGTTCCGTGAACATAGTACGCCGATTTATTTATTACTGGTGCGCTCAGCCGATGGTATATTTAGATCTCTGTCTGGATTTGGGCTTCAAAGAAACTGTCCAGACAGAGCAGATAAAAAGGAAATCACAAATGTGCAAACTCTGTGGTTATTCAACTTTGCTCAGCGACTTTTTTGGATGCAGTGTTGTCAGAAAAATAATATGCCATGGATTTTTGGGCACATAAAGAGAGTTTTAAACAACACCCTGTTTATGTTGGTTCCTAATAACAATCTACTCAGCACAAACAATGCAGTTCTAATGAGTACTGATTCTTCTTCCATCTACAATTAAAATGCCTTAACATCCCCCTCCCTTCCTTCCCAACGCATTTCCACATTAATGCTCCTAATGATTTAAAGGGACCCTGAGCAGAGGTAAAACTAGGAAATCTGGACTTACCTGGGGCTTCCTCCAGCCCCCCATAGCCAGCAAGGTCCTTTGGTGTCCTCTGGGTCCCCTCCGTGGTTCCGCTGGTGGCTCCGTAAACCCAGCAGCTTCAGCAGAAGTCACGCATGTGCGTTTCAGTCTTTTGAGTACCACCCATAAGCAGGACTCTTATGGTGAGGGGCGTGTGATTGTGATCCTTTTTACCTTTACCTCTGCTCAAGGTCCCTTTAAAGTGTACCTGAGGCAAACCTAGGGTCCCCCATTGCTGAACGCAGATCCCCCGAAGATTACCGAAAGGCTTCCGGCAAGCGCTTGTCGGCAATCACATTGGGGCTCCTCTTCATGCCGAAGCACATCTGTAATGCTCCTGTGCACTAAGCCAAAGCCACTCATGCATGACTGGCTCTGTGTTACTACAATGGTATGGCATGTACAGTCCCAGTGGCAAATATCTGGAGATTGGCAGTTAGATGACCATGCTGCTTATCATTAACCACTTTGCTTCCAGACCTTGTTTCCCCCTTTTGGACCAGAGCAGTTTTGACATTTTGGCTATGTCCCAATTTAACCATCAGCAATATTTAATATTTAATCATCAGCAATATTTTTTCAAGACAAATTGGGCTTTCATTGTATGACATTTTTTTCCCTTGAACAATTTTTTTTCTATGCATTTTAATGGGAAAAACAGGAAAAAATAGAAAAAAAAAACCCACATTATTTCTCAGTTTTACTAATTCTAGTTTAAAAGCAAAAAGCGCTACTGTTGTTTGGCTATTTCTACTGTTTATCACAAAACTTAGAGTATATTCAATCATGTCATAATTTATGGTGAGGAATGAGGATGTTTGATTCTGAAATAATGCTACTGTGACTGTCACACTTACCGTCCTGTTCCAGTCCGGCGTTCCTGCGGCGTGTTGGATGCGCTGGGCTTTATAACTGCCTCTGTTTGTTTTGTCGCGCACATCGTTACGCGCTGCGCGCGCAAGGTCATACGCGTGCGCAGTGTGTGCAAAAGGTCGCGCGCGTGCGCATAGAGGCGCGCGTTGTGCGTTGCGCGCACGTGCAGGTGTGATTACTGGCGCCAAAACTTCCTATTTAAACAGCACTGCCCTCTGGAGCAGTGCTGTTTGTTCTTACAGTGTGTGCCTTGTATCCTGAGCGTTATTCTGATTGTTATTCCGGTATTGACCTTGGCTTGTTCCTGACTACTCCTGATCGCTGCCCGTCCTGACCCTTGGCTTGTTTACTGATTACGTCTGATCGCAGCCTGCCCTGACCTCGGCCTGTCCTCGACCTTCCAGATCTCTGCCTGTCCTGACCTCCTGCTTGTCCACGACCTTGAGTATCTGTTACTGGCTCTCCTCATCGAGACGTCAACTGTTCTCCAACCCTCTGTGGGATCACCTTAAGCGCAACCTGGTGGGCACTAGGCAGCAAAGTATCCACATTCCCCTCAAGGGTTTGTGGTCCTGCTTCCCCCTCAAGGGATTGTGGGTGAAGACCCGTGGTCACTTAGACTCTGTGCTTGGGTGGTCCGTATCGCAGTGGGGCGGTCAACAGCATCTGTATCTCACCGCCTAACAGCTACAGTGTGTATTTTTCACTAATAAAATACAAGTATTTTTAATGGTTAAAATCTTATTGTCTCAGGGAACATATTTTCCCTTTCACCAATTAGTGATGCACCAGATAGTGCCAGAGGTTTTGCACAGGAGCAAGCCCAATCATGCACAGCAGTGCTTCATCTACAAGATGCATATCTACGTCCTCTTGGCTTAGATGAAGTCACAGAGGATGTAAATATACTGTAGTGTTGGATAAAGTGGTTAATAAAAGGTTTTTATTAAGGTTTTACAACAACTGATATACGTTAACAGTCTGAGGGCAGGGATCAAACAGAATAGGAGTGGAAGGGGGTCGATCTCTATGAACATTCAGGTTACAGTATGTTTACACTAACATAAACAGGAATTCCTTTACATGTAACCTGACATTTTATGTAATAAAAAGGACAATTTTCTGCTGACTAGAAATATTTATAAGATGCTAGGAAGAATGTGATCTTTATGTGTCTGGATGGGAGCAGGTTTCAGTACTGCGCCTCCTACACAGCCAAGTGTTAATATGCAGAGCCTGCGAAGTGAACACATATTGTGCCCTGCCAGTCAGTTGGCAGAGAACATGAAACTCGTGAAAATATCTGACAGTGACAGACAAAAAGAAAACCAGACCTTCTGAAGTTCTATAGATGTTGTATATTTATGCCAGTATTTTGTTATGCAATGCAAGTAGAGGAAGATTTCTTATATATACTTGTCTTTACTTTCCTTTGCCCGGCAGAAATAGAAGGTCAAAAATATCATAATTTGTGTAATCAATAGCAATAGGATATCTTATTCTATCCAGATTACATGAGATTCTGAAACACTATTTTGGATTTCTTGTTTGCCACAAAGTCTAAACAGAATTGTCCCTGTATAGCATCTGGTGAATTAGCCAGTATGGTCCTGGCTTATTCATGTATTATACTGGCTACTTTTATTTTTAATATGTAGTAAAGTGTGCTTATAACCCTTAAAGTGGAACTAAACTCAAAACTTCCACTATGCTCTAAAACATACGTCAAACTCCAGCCCGTGGGCCAAATCTGGCCCTCAGAGCCATTAGATTTGGCCCTCAAGTGGTTTCCCCACTTTAAATTATGTTTGGACCACTCTAGACCACCAGGGAAGCTATATTGGAGGTGAAGCCCTAGAACACCAGGGAAGCCATATGGGGAGGTGGGGGAAAGCCCTAAATACTAGGGAACTGTATAGGGGAGGATGGGGGCCTCTAGACACCAGGGAACTGTATAGGGGAAGGTGGACCTTTAGACACCAGGGAACTGTATGGGGGAAGGAGGACAACTAGACACCAGGGAACTGTATAGGAGTTGGAGAGGGGCCATTAGACACCTGGGAAATGTATAAGGAAGGAAGGTGGCCAGTGGAGATTGAGGTTGGCCCGCGGCTAGGTCCCAGTGTACAATTTCAGCCCACTTTGTGTTTGAGTTTGACACCCCTGCTCTAAAAGAATAGCTACAGCATAATAACCTTTATTGAAAACAATGTAATTATTACACTTTATGGAAATCCTATAAAAACTGAAGTTTTACTTGGTTTTACTTTTTGCAGAATACACTGAAAGGGTAAGGCCTCAATGTTTACTATATGGAGAGCTGCCTAGGCAGAGCCTCTCCTGCAGTCTGTTCACATTAACATGGAGGTAGATCTGTAAAAGCAGCAACATGAAAGGATGGCGATATACAAACGCCAATATAAAGTGTAAGATTAAGCCAAATAATGACCAACACCAGAGGAGAGAGGACATAAGACTCACCCATGTTAATGTGTTATTTTTTCACTAATTTATCTACCTCATTGCTCCTTGCACATTATTTGAATTGGTCACTATTTGTTGATGTAAATTGTTGTCAGGATGATGTGTTTATTTAAGATATATTATATTTAGACATTAATGATTAGCACTGATTGGTGATTAAAGTTTAGCACTAGCACCTTATTTAGTGGCTACTCCAGAGGGGATTTCAAAATATTTTTGTATAATTATACATCTAGTGTTGTTTCCCTGTGGGTCTATATGTGGGGTGGATGTCTCTAGATAACAATATTGATAGATAATTCATGGGACACCACTTTGTAATTTTCCACATGATCCCCCGGACAAACAATTGATTGATTTAGGCATTTTTGACATGTGACTCAGTGTATGATTTAATATTTTACATAGGGGCCTGTGACCTTGGTTGGCTGCTTGTTTTTAATTGTTTTTAATTGTTGAGTTGGCTATTAATAAAGATTTTTCATCTTGATTCTATTGTCTCAGACTCTAAACTTTACAATTGCTCTATATAAGCCATTCATTTATGATTAGTGAGGGGGAGCTTTGTTCTTTTTTTTGTGTTGGCCAGGAAGCGGAGGAGGACGGCAAGGGAGCAATAAGCCTGGAGGGGGCTGGACGACTGGGCGAAGCCCCAGGTATGTATAAATATTTCTCCACTCTTCCTCTCAGGTACACTTTAATTAAAGACTGTGGGCTTCACCCTGGCCTTACTGGAAGCTGTTCTGTCCGGTTTCTGTGACTTGAACAACACATCACATGCCTATTTTGTGCTTAGTTGCTGTTTCTCTCATCATATGTCTTTCAATCACTTTGCCGGAACAGCTTCACTTGTCTTTCCCCGGCTTGTCTCCAGTGACGGATGGTGAGGGGTCATCCCCGTCTGCTGATTCATTCACATTCACCAGCTGCGTTTGATAGAAAGAGCCACAGGCCATTGCCGCAGTGCTGTCTGAGACAGTTACGCACACAGGCTACACTCTCTACTTTAATCCCTTTAAATACATGT
Source organism: Hyperolius riggenbachi (assembly GCF_040937935.1). NCBI lineage: Eukaryota > Metazoa > Chordata > Amphibia > Anura > Hyperoliidae > Hyperolius > Hyperolius riggenbachi. The sequence continues at coordinate 605,954,891 of NC_090646.1, read as the reverse complement.
GGTCTGGCATAGGCAACAACAAAAACAAGCAGTACGAAGCAAAGGGAACGCTACACTGTAATAAAAACAGTTTGCAGACAAAGAACTGCGACAATTAGATAAATAGCTGCTTATCATCTGATTTCCGTGTCCCTTCCATATTAAAGCAATAGAATACATTAAAGGGAACCCGAGGTGAGCGGGATATGGAGGCTGACATGTTTGTTTCCTTTTAAATAATGCACATTGCCTGGCTGTCCTGCTGATCCTCTGCCTCTAATAATGCGGACCTGAACTCAGAACTTCCTCTCTATTCTAAAAGATAAACAACATAATAACTTTTAAAGAAGAACATTTCTTTGTTACAGCTGATACAAATCCTGCAAAAAATCTGCAGTGTGTCTACTTCCTGCTTTCATGGAAGCAGACATATTGCTAACATCCCGTGTTTACCAATTAGCTGTCTACTGTGGCAGAGGAGACACATGAGTTGACACAGCTGAGGGATCAAATTACAACTTGTGCTTAGTCATCGGCGGCGGGTAATTAAACAGCCTAAACTCTCAAAAGCCATACAGAGTGCATTTCTCTGTGTTTTCCTTCTGTCCTGCACAAGAATTGAGTTCCATTTTAAAGGGAACCTGAAGCAAGGAAAATTATTTAAATTAAACACATGATGGAGCTGCAAATGAATATTACATACTAACCTCATCGTCAGTTCCTCTAAGAAGCTCATCAATTTCTTCTTACAGTGATCCCTACCAGTTCTGACAATATTTTGTCAGAACTGAAATATACCAGTTGATGTCAGTTATATACCAGCAGCTGTCAGTTACAACTGAATGTGCAAGGTAATGTCCATGTTTCCCTATGGATCAAGTGGGTGATATTACAGTTTAACGGTGTGCTGACCAGGAAGCTGTTATGGGGTAATGGGCATTTTTAAAATGGAGGATGGAGAATTCCATTGATCACAGTGGACAAATGGGACGCAGGAGAGGAGAAAGAGATTGATGAGTAGACTACACAGAAGGTAAGTATGACCTGTGTATGGTTATTTTGACTTTTTATTTTCAGTTCAGGTTCTCTTTAAGCCATAGACCCTGCACAAGCATGCAGTCTATGGAAAATCTGACAAGATTAGCTGCATGCTTGTTTCATTTGTGTGATTTAGACGCTACTGACCAGAAAGATCAGCAGGACTGCCAGGCAACTGGTATTGTTTAAAAGGAAATACATATGGCATGCAGCTCCCTTGAATTCCTTTTAACTTAGCAGCTGGAGATGAGAGAACTTTGTAAAATCTGATTCACTGAAGATTCACCTCTGAAAGCCAAGTCACCTCTGAAAGCCAATAATGCATTTCCTTTCTATACGTTTTTAGCTTTTAGAGTTTTTCTTTGTAATTATGCATAATTCGTATTGTGATTAAAATTCAGAAGGCAGGTCTGCTTTTCTATGGGCGATTCATATTTAAATGCAAGTCAATGGGAATGTAAAAAAAAAATGGCTTGCAAATTTTCGGTTAACCGGTTCCCGACAAGCTGACACATTAAAGAGGAACTCCAGTGAAAATAATTTAATAAAAAAAGTGCTTCATTTTTACAATAATTATGTATAAATGATTTAGTCAGTGTTTGCTCATTGTAAAATCTTTCCTCTCCCAGATTCACATTCTGACATGTATTACATGGTGACATTGTTACTGTGGGCAAGTTATGTAGCTGTTTCTAGCTGCTCTGGCTGTTACAGACAGCTTTAAACAGCCATTTCCTGTCTGTGAACATTGTTACATTGTGGCAGTTTGCCCAGAGTACCGCGGTATTCAGAGCCTCTTGTGGGAGGGGTTTCAGCACAAAATTAGTCACACAGCGCCCCCTGATGGTCTGTTTGTGAAAATCATTGTATTTCTCATGTAAAAGGGGGTATCAGCTACTGATTGGGATAAAGTTCAATTCTTGGTTGGAGTTTCTCTTTAAGACGACCTGCTGTAGCATGTTAATGGTTCCAGGACGTTTTTATGTGTCGCTCGCTCTGCTGTGCACACATGCTTGCCCACCAGCCATTTATGCCTGCCGAGACACGGAAATCCATGATTGGGGCAGGGTAACAAACGTTCCCCTAACCAATCTCAATGCCTGTAATAAATGGACATGACCCCGATCGGGCCATGTCCATTAATATAGCAAGAAGTAGTAAAATTACATAGTTACTGTAAAAAAAAAAAAAAAAGAACACTTCCTGGAAATCAGGATAGTGTTTCTAGTGCCATCTAGGGGCGAAAAGTTAAATTACTCTAACACAATAAATATATAATTAAAAATTATTATAAACGAATCCCTTACAAATGCCCCCTCCCCTCCAAACAATTGTAAAAACTAAACAATACAAAAAGTAAAAAAATAGACATAAATAGTTGCCTTAGGGACTCAGACTTTTAATATGTATTTTATGAGGATATATTACTGTAATTGTATTACATAACGGCTTGTGATTATGGACCGGACTAAAAAAAAATACATAAAAAAAATTAGACCTACATTTCCAAATAATATATTGTCACCATACATTGTGAAAGGGACTTAATTTAAATGGTTTAATAACCCGGTACAAATGGACAAATGTGTGGGTGTTATCCACAGAAGGTTTTATTTTTTCTGTTAAAATGCATTTAGAATAAAATAATTCTTAACAAAATGTACTACCCACAGAAAGCCTAATTGGTGACGATTAAAACAAAGTATAGATCATTCTGTTGTAATAATTAGTGATAAAGTTACTGACGAATAAAAAGGAGGGGCGCTGACAGGTGAAAATTGCTCTAGTCCATTAGAGTAAAAACCCCTTTGGGGTGAAGTGGTTAAAAAGATGTATTTTCCATTCCTGATTCCTGAGCAAAGCCAGACTGAATGCTCAGTCAGGGATTTTATCAGGGCTGATAACAAGCAGGCTGAGCAGTGAAGGATGAAGCCGAGAGCAGGATAGGTGTTTTCTCTAATGTTCCCACTGATATATATGATAAAATACATGAGGGTGCTTTGTCTCTGGTTCACTTTAAGATCAATGTTTATCTCAATCTTCCCACTGACTGCAATGCATTTAGACAAACTGCACATTTTTGGAATTTTGGCACTACATTCTGTACTTATATCTGATTCTTTACATGGTTCATCTTGACTGGATCCATTGGCATGCAGATCTACTTCTATGAGTCACGGTATATTGTTTTATACTCTTTTTGAGCTTTGGAATAAATATGGTTAATATGCTTACTGACGCTTCTTGAAATTCTTGGGCCAGAAGGTCTCAGGTCTGTACTGAACCTTGTCTGTCTCTGCTATTGTGATCTTCGTCTATGGTGAGAGCATTTAAGCTGAATACTCAGGAAGATGGATCTCAGCAACGTCCTCTGACGATGAGTGTTTCCCAATCCATCCTCCTACGGGCGGGTACACGTGATGTCAAGGGACATCACTTGACAGAAGGAACTGGGAAGTCATGTGATTGCGGTACTTTGCCTGGATTCGTCGGTAATCTTAAAGATTCGATCCGCTGTGACATTACTCCTAAACAAACGTTGTTCGCGTAGTCATGCTCCTGTACCCACATCGTTTAAAAAATTGCCGGTCGTTGGAAAAATTGTCGGAAAAATTGTGTAGTGCCTTAATTGTGGAGGAGCAATGCAAGTCTGAAAAATCTTTGACGTGAATGGTGCAATGTATTTAGTCAAAGGTAGATGAGATTTCCATACATCTGAATATGACTATCTGAATACTCAACATTGAAGGTTGAATTTTTTTTTTTATAATTTATTTTATTACCAATAAAAGGAAACAACCAAGCAATCCTATCTGCTAATTGCTTCTCAGTCAGACGTCATTCTTAATGTCATCTTTACAGCATATCAATATTGTGTCTGCAGACTGACACATTAACCTTAATTAATATGTACTACAAAACAATGAAACAATCACCAAAAATGTACGTCCTTATTCCAACGATGATCAGTTTCTCCTCCAAAAAAAAAAAAAAATCAATAACTTACTGTAATTGAAAACTTTTGCATATTTCTTTTTTTCTTTTTTAAACTTTCTTTTTATTAAAAGCTTTTCAAATTTTTATACATAACAGATATCCGCCTGTAAGCAGACGGCAATATCAACAAAAGACAATTTTACAGGAGTGCCGTAAGGTAAGTTAGTTGCTTAGTTATGTGCATATTTACTAATAAAATCCCAAATCATTTTTCATAAGCTCTTACCATGCTGAATCATTATTCTTCACTTTCTTACTGGAAAACCACTTTTACTTTATAAGGCAGAATGAAACAGAAACCGCAAAAACAAACAGTCAAACAAAACCTGCCAAACAGAATTAAATAATAGAGTTATACTTTCTCTTGAAAATAATCACTTGAAAAAAAGATCTAAAAGTTGATTCTGTATTTTCAGTCAACATCCATAAACTTTAGGACTTGTGAATACTCGCTAATTACTGAGGAAAAGTGTTCAAGTACGTAATGCACTACAGCAACAAACTGTATCCCATAGTGACATAAATGCTAAAAGATTTATACATTATTGGATTATTTAAAAAGATACTGAGCAGCTTTAAAAAACACAATTTGTAATTACCTTGGGCTTCCTCCAGCTCACCGTTGGTCCCCCGGCACCTTCCTGGCTCCTCTCCCAGTCCCGCTGGCTGCTCCGTTAACGCTTGACTTCCTCCTGAAGTCGCCAGTAGGAGTCCCTGCTGCACACATTATGCGTCATCATGGTGGCCACTACGCATCGTCACGGTGGCCGGCATAAGAGTCCTGCGCATGCGCAATTCTCTAACTATTAACCGGGCATGCGTAGGAGATGACGGGTAGCGGGTGGTGTGGTCACGCATAGTGCACGATAAGGACTCATTCTGGCGACTTCAGGCAGAAGTCGTTAATTAACGCAGTCACCAGCGGGACCGGGAGAGGAGCCAGGAGAATGCCGTGGGACCTCGCAGCCTACAGGGGGGCTGGGGAAGCCCAAGGTAAGTACAAATTGTGTTTTGTAAAGCTGCTCATTATCCCTTTAAGTTTTGCACATTATTTCCTGTGATGCATTCCACATGCCTACATGAGTGATTGCTTGGAGAAAGCATTGAAGCTAAGTTTTCTCCTAGGAGATAATTTTAATCGTTGGTTTAAAATACCTTTTTAGCACTCTGAAAAAGTACTAAAAAAATAGGGTGAAAAAGTACTGTCAAATGATTCTGAGTACTATTTTCTTGCTTGCTGGTGACTTAAGTCATTTTATTGATATGGTGTGAAATTATCACTTAGGAGCGAGAGAACTAAAGAGGAAAAGGGAATTGCATATAGCCCCATGGCCCGTATGCAATTCACTCTTTTCTCCTTAGTTTTCTCCAAGCTGATTATTTCACACCTTATCAATAAAATGCATTTTAAACCTTCAGCAAGCAAGAAAATGCACAAAATAACTTTGATATTTTTTTTTCCTCTACTTCTGGTACTTTTTGAATTGCGAAATGCTGAAAAGCTATTTTAAAGAGAAGATGAAAAATTATCACCTTGGAGAAAAAGGGCTTATTCCAATTCACTGTTTCTCCTAAGTTTTATCCTACATGATAATTATTCTTCTATTTAAAAATAACCTTTGCATTCTGTTAGTGAAAATTTACCAAAATGAAAGTGAAAAAGTACTAATTAGTCAGGGGCCCATATGCAATTCACTTGTTCACCTGAGTTTTCTCCTTGGTGATAATTTTTCAGCTACTCTTTAAAGGGACCCAAAGCAGTAATTAAAATCAAAACTTTCACTTACCTGGGGCTTCCTCCAGTCCACCGTAGGCTGCGAGGTCCCCTGCCATCCTCCTGACTCTTCTGTGGGTCCTGCTGGGGGCTCCGCTACCGGTGACACCAGGGCCGTGTGTCGGGCCAACACTTCCTACTTTTAAATCCTTGGCGCCCTTTTTGCGCCATCATGTTTGCTGCTCAGTGTCATCACAGCCGCCGGCGTGACAGTACTGCGCATGCACGGTTTTCTAACTCTGAAACGCGCATGTGCAGTACTGTCACGCGATGACGCAAAGAGGGCGCCAAGGATTCAGAACTAGGAAGTGTCAACGGAGCCGCCAGTGGGACCCGCAGAAGAGTCAGGAGGACGGCGGGGGACCACGCTGCCTACGGTGGGCTGGAGGAATCCCCAGGTAAGTGCAAGTTTTGATTTTAATTACTGCTCGGGGTCCCTTTAACCTTTTATGCCACCTGGAAGTGATTGTCACGTCCAGGCGGCCGCTCTAGAGCTGGTCCGCTTAGCCCGGAGATCAATGAATGGGAACATTGATCAAAGTCCCCGGCAGAAACACCGACGGCTTATTATCAGAGGCCGCGGTCTTTCTGACATAAAAAAAAATAAATACCATCCTCTATATGTTTCCTGGAAGTGATCAGTACGCTTCCAGGGCTAAAAAAAATAAAATCCCATTGTGGCCATCTTGTGCCCAAATAGTAAAACTGCATCTACATACATTTTTTTATAAAATAAACCCACATTATTACATTTAAAATTAACTGTTTACCTCCCACACCAAAAATTACCCAAATAAAATTTGTAATGATAAAGAGAATTACAATTAAAAAAAACAAATACAAAACATAAATAGTTACCTAAGGGTCTGAACTGTTTTAATATTCATGTGAAGAGGGTATATTGCGAATTTTTTTTAATTATAAGCTTGTAAAAAGTGATGGACGCAAAACGGACCTTTATTTCCAATTAAAATATTGGCGCAATACATTGTGATAGGGACATAATTGAAATGGTGTAATAACCGGGACAAATGGGCAAATAAAATACATAGGTTTTAATTATGGTAGCATGTATTATTTTAAAGATATAATAGCCGAAAATTGAGAAATAATGATTTTTTTCCCCGTGAAAATGCATTTAGAAAACAAGTAATTCTTAGCAAAATGTACCACCCAAAGAAAGCCTAATTGGTTGCGGAAAAAACAAGATATAGAACAATTAATTGTGATAATTAGTGATAAAGTTATTGGCGAATGAATGGGAGGTGAAAATTGCTCTGATGCATAAAGTGAAAAATACCTGCAGGCTGAAATGATTAAAATAATTTTTCAGCATTTCCCAATAATTATTTTGTGCATTTTCTTGCTTGCTGGGGGTTTAAAGGGCATTTTATTGACAAGGTGTGAAAATATCAAGTTGGAGAAAACTAAGGAGATAAAGTGAATCACACATGGGCCAGAGTATTTTCTTGCTGACTGGTGGCATAAAAGACATTTTATTTATAATGTGAAAATATCACCTAGGAGAAAAAGTGTATTGGATCGGGCCCATGTCTGTTATGGAAAATGCAAAGTCAGTACTAGACCAGTGAAAGAGTATTTCATTTTAAAGGAAACCTAAACTGAGAAGGCTATGGATTTTTCCTTTTAAAATAATACCAGTTGCCTGACTCTCCTGCTGAGCCTGTGTCTCTAATACGTTTAGCCACAGCCCCCGAACAAGCATGCAGATCAGGTGCTCTGACTGAAGTCAGACTGGATCAGCTGCATGTTTGTTTCAGGTGTGTGATTCAGCCACTACTGCAGCCAAAGAGAGCAGCAGGAAGCCAGGCAACTGGTATTGTTTAAAAGGAAACATCCATATCCCTCTCAGTTAAGGTTCCCTTTAAAGAGAACCTGTACTGAGTAAAAATATTTAAAATAAGCACATGAGGTAACTTCAAATGAACATTACATAGTTACCTTGCCATCAGTTCCTCTCAGAGGCTCACCATTTTCTTCTGACAATTATCCCTTCCAGTTCTGACAATATTTTGTCAGATCTGAAATATATCAGTTGCTGTCAGTAAAATATCAGTTGCTGTCAGTTATAGCTGAGAGGAAAACTGATGTATCAGGTAATGTCCATGTTTTCTAATGGCTCAAGTGGTTGATGTTACAGTTTAACTGTGTGCTGACCAGAAAGCTTTTATGGGTAATGGCCATTTTCAAAATGGAGGACGGAAAATTCCCTTGATCACAGTGAACAAACAGGATGCGGGACAGGAGAAAGACACTGAGGAGTAGACTACATGGGAGGTAAGTATGACTTGTGTATGCTTATTTTGACTTTTAAATTTCAGTTCAGGTTTTCTTTAAGTTTAGTAGGGCTTTAATATGGAGCATTTCAATACTTGCATAGGCATAAGGCAACCTCATGACTCTGTCTGGATTTTCAGTTTGTTTGATAGTGATATATGATATACTTAAGTGGGTGGTATGTTCTATTCTTCTTTCTCAAGCTCGGGTTCTCTGCCAGAAGACTGGGATCTTAAAGTGTACCTGAAAGGAAAACAGTGCACCTAATGGGTACAGTATTTACCTAAGTAGAAGTAAGCCTCTGGATTATCCCATCCCCCACGCCCACCTCACCATTCCAGTGCTGGGACCCTTGAAGCCCCTTGACAATGCTTGTCAATAGAGCTTGGTCGCACTGCTGAGGCACAGACAAGTTGCGCCTGCGCAGTGGCATGGAACCGTACAGGCTCGGCTTTTTCAGCCAAGCCAAGTAGTGGCTTCATGCTACTGCGAAAGTGCAGCCATGTTCTCCTATGGGAGCACACTCGCAAGCTTCTGAGGGTCCCAGTGCTGGATCCAGAGGTTTCTGCTGAGATAAGTATCTAAATTTAAGACCTGTGGATCTCACAGGTTTGTTCTAAGGGTTCCGCACAGCATTGAAGCTCTTCCAAGCACTGCACTCTTCTGGGCAAGGAGTGACTATGTTGTTCCCTGGTCCTGTTAGAGTCACTTCTCTCGCGTAGGAATCAAAGCCCCATGTGCTCCTAACATTACTGAGACCACTTTGGCCTTCACTTTCCACATCGTTTCTATTTCCTCTTCCGAGCTCTCTTCTTCTTCAGCTTTTCATACTTCTCCTGCCTTTTTTTCATCACTTCGTACTGCTGCATCTATTAACTTTACTGTCTTCTGGTCCTTGTCTACAACCACTATGTCTGGTTGACCGGCCAGTACTTGTCTGTTCATCCAGACCTGGAAATCCCACAGTTTTTCCAGTCTGTACTTACAAGGGTGGTCCATATTATTTGCAGATGTTCCTGTACATGTTGCCAACTATTTGCTTGTGTCGACCAGTGTATGGTGTTCCTGCCCGCATCTTACACCCTGCCACTGTGTATTGGACTGTCTTAGATGGAGCAATTAAAAAGGGGCATGTCCTGTTGAAAAGCGTGCCCCCTATGCAAACTGCGGTTCCAAATAGCAGGCGCTCTTCTCATCAACAGGATGCTAGGGGTTTAGGTTAGGTGCCGTTGTGGGGGAAGGTTAAGGCTAGTTGTCCTCCAGGAGGTGGTTATTACGGTTAGCTGCCAGGGAGGAGTTAAAGAGACACTGAAGCGAAAAAAAAAAATATGATATAGTGAATTGGTTGTGTACTATGAATAATTACTAGAAGATTAGCAGCAAAGAAAATATTCTCATACTTTTATTTTCAAGTATATAGTGTTTTTTCTAACATTGCATCATTCTATAATATGTGCAGATTACACAACACTCAGCATTCAAAATTAGTCTTTCAGAACAGTCTGTGAAGTAATGACCTCTCCTCTAGCAGAAAAAAAGTAAACAGTTCACTTACAGTTGAGATAATAAAAGTCAGATAACAGCCCTCTCCACGACTAAAGGCCCATACACACGTCGGATTTCCGCGAACGACGGGTCGTTTGAACGTCCCGTCGTTCCGTCGTTCGCCCGCTAAATCGGGCGTGTGTACAGACTGTCGTTCACTTGATAAGGGTGAGTTTGAGCGATCCGCCGGGCGGTTTGCTCAAACACACCCTTATCAAGTGAACGACAGTCTGTACACACGCCCGATTTAGCGGGGGAACGACGGAACGACGGGACGTTCAAACGACCCGTCGTTCGCGGAAATCCGACGTGTGTATGGGCCTTAACTTAGTCGGAGAGCTTAATGGCTTGTTTGCATAGAGATAACAACTGGAGTTTCTCAACTCTTCCTGTACTGGAAACAATTAGACTGATGTATCTGATCTTAATGTTTTATTTCTTAGCTGTACTACACATACAAATCATAATATCATAATTTTTTTTTCGCTTCAGTGTCTCTTTAAGGTTAGCCACCACTGTGGGGTGGTTAAGATTAGACACCAACAGGGGAGATAATTAGGCACCACTGGGGGGAATTCAATGTGAGAGTAGGGAGAGGCTTGGTCATAGTAAAGTATCAGTAAATATTACTAATACTTTACTATATGAATGAAGTAATAAAATATCTAAATGTACCGGTGTTCTACCACCGGCTATTTCCTGCACCCTGTTCCACTGCTGTCTTTTTCAAATGTAGGGGTCTCAGAAGCCTTTTGCATAGCCTATACATTAGATTATTTCTTGTGTGGTAGACTCCTGTTCATATGGTGCATAGTGCCTGAGCTTGTGCTGCTTGTGCTGCTATGATTAGTCAGGTATATATATATATATATATATATATATATATATATATATATATATATATATATATATATATATATATATATACAGTATATATGTGCGAAAATAAACCTGATGGGTCCCCATTATATCAGTTCTGTCTGGAGATACTCTGCTATTGGCTCCTCCTATATTTAACTGTTGCCATCGAAGACAAAGGCATTAGAGCGCACATAACTGCTTGCAGTCAGCTGTAAATGAATCCGAATCACATCTGGCATGTTAGATACCACACATCAGTTTGTGTTTATCTGCCAAGATGCTGCTCCTGCAGCTGGTTTGCCTGACTGTGCTGCAGCGACAGCTCTTCACAGCACTGCCTTATCCGAAAAACATTTCACACGTATCGTGAATGCAAATATTGTCAAATCCCTTCACAACATATTTTGGATTTTGTGGTAATACAGAGTTTCCATTCTTAATTAATTAGTCTGTAATGTATAACCTGTATTAAAAAATGAATTTTACTTGTTTTAATAATAATAGTAATGATGATAATAATAATAATACTAGAATATCAATTGGCTCTATTTTAACCTATTTTTTTAAAGTGTACCTGAAACATAGAAATGGCCTCTGGGTCATTTCTGCATACGTCGTTTTACGCATTACTGCGCAGGTGCTTTCCCGCCGGCCGCGCATCCATGATCGCGTGCCCGCAGCCAGCGCATGATGTCACCAGCTGCAGGCGTACGATCAGGGGCGGGAAGCATAGGGAAAGTGACTGCACAGTAATGCGTAAAATGACGTATGTGGAAATGACCCCGAGGTCATTCCCAATAGCTGTTCGCTATAGAACAAGTTCGGGCCCTCTCTACTGAAGGGGGGAAAAGTGCCCCTAGAGGGAACTTACCTCGGATCCTAACGAGGCTTCCCCCGTCTTCCTCGCTAGAGGGGATCCAGCAATCGGACCACCGAAGAGTGTGCTCAGTAGCGGCTTTCCAATGGGCTCCGGGGGAAAATAGCTGAGCCCGAATGGGTCCGCTCTTCTGCACAAGCACAGACGGTTCACGTCTGTGCAGTCGAGCAAACTCAATCAGGCAGGGGAGTAACTAGAGATCCCTGGGCCCCCCTGCAAAAAAAAAAAATTCCCCCCCCCTCACCGAGCTCAGGGACTTTTTGGTGGGTAGGAGCGGTTGCAACATAAGAGGAGAGCTTTGCACATCAGCGGGGAGGGGGGACATTCCCCCCCCCTCACCTCGGGGCTCTCTCCTCTGCGCTCCCCTCCTGCAATCATTAGTGGCAGGGGGCGGGCAGCGGCAGGCTGGATACATACCTCCATCGCGTCAGAGGTTTCCGATCAGTAAGTGCTTCATATTACTTCCTGTGTAAACAGGAAGTAGCATGAAGCTCTTAGAGATCGGAGACCTCCGGCGCGATGGAGGTATTTATCCAGCCTGCCGCTGCTACTAACGATTGCAGGAGGGGAGCGCAGAGGAGAGAGCCCGAGGCTTAAGCTGCGACTTAAATGGTTAACCACAACGCTACCGCCGCACTATAAGCGCCGCATAGGTGGTGCATTTCAGTGCAGTAAGCCGTATTACAAAGCGACAGTTACACCGCACCGCATCCCTGTGAATGTGGCTTTAGACTTTTTTTTAGACACGCTTTTGGAAATGGGTCTGCAGTTATGCTCTGGCCAGTTGTCAGTTTGGTTTCCTGTCCTTGTAGGCTCAGACTGATAGGTAATCTTCACCACACTCTGGAATCATACATCATGGTATAGTGAATAGCGATGCAGCATTAGCTGAACTCCAGGATAGCTGTAAACTTCTCATAGAGGTGGACTGAGAGACGAGAGAGAGAGAAACAGACTCTTGTGACTGTCATCATCATGGGCCCTCAATATGCACCAGCATGTTTGATTTGACACTAGTAAATTCCAGGTTAATTTAGTAGGTTGCCAGAGATATGGACGATATGGCTTTTTAACCTTTGCATGACAAATCAATATAAATCTATTATAGAGCATTTCAGACAGTAGCAGGAAATACATATAGCATTCTCTGAAATGGGATTTCTTACAGTTGTTCCAGTGCTTTCCAGTTAGCTAGTGCTACAAATAAACACCGTTCTGTTTAGTGTAAACTTTATAGGATTACTATGACGGAAGCCTCTGGAAGACTCTGGACTCTGCCATAAGCTGGCCACTAACGGTCCAATTTCTAGCGAAAAATCGTTCGAGCGAACAGAAATTCTGATCGGATTGGTTGTAAATAATCTCCATTGGTGGACACAATCGATTATGAATGAGTGAAAAAAATGTCGCCCGAATGAATTTTCGTCGAACGAAAATTAGGATTTTCTTGGTGGTCGTGATAGATAGGAAGCAAAGATTGGTTAGTTGATGGTGTAGTGAACGATTTTTCGTCCGATCAGAATTTCTGATCGCTCGAACGATTTTTTGCTAGAAATTGGACCGTTAGTGGCCAGCTTAACTTGTAGCGCTGGCGCTGAGTATTAAAACAAAGTAATACCACCAGAAAAGCCAGTAGCAATTACTCGGTGTTACAGTCACCAGAGCTACACAACAATAACCATAGCTGGGACAAAGTCCTGCAGCACCCAAGGCTGAGACACCAAAGTGCTCCCCTCCATCCCTCTCACTCCAGCCGTAACACACAGTGGCGTAGCTAAGGAGCTGTGGGCCCCGATGTGAGTTTTACATTGGGGCCCCCCAAGCACTCTATACATAACAATTGATACGGCGCACCAAAATCTGCCAATGGCAACTACAGTGTCAGAGGTGCAAGAAGGGGATGAGAAGCACTTTGTTAATGATTACAACTATTCAAAGTATCTATAGAAGTGATTATTATGAGCACAGGACCAATATAGAGCTAATACTGCAATTGAGAGAGGACTCCCCGGGGCCCCTCTGGCCCAAGGGCCCGATGTGGTCACAACCTCTGCACCCCCTATTGCTACGCCTCTGGTCACACACTGATTGCTATTAGATGAAGAGGCACCCCAGAAACCCAACACCTTAATCTCTAGTTATCTGGCTTGCAGTCACTGCCATGTAGCCCCTTTCATTATTTATCTCTGCTTTAAACACAATAGGGGAACAATAGCTGAGTGATAGCTCCCGCCACCGGCCGTTAGCCCAGCAATCAATGAAAGGGATTATAGATCCCTTTCATTGATCGAAGCCCCCCGCAGAAAAGCCGACAGCGTCTCATCAGACGCTGCGGTTTTTCTGAGTTTTCAAAAAGTTCCCCATCTTCATTCTTCTTTCTGGAAGCGTACGATCACACTTCCACGACCTTTTTACTGTGGCCATCTTGTGGCCAAATAGTAAAACTACACACACATCCATTTTTTAATAAATAAATACATTTTTTTACATTTAAAATTAGCTGTTTACCTCCCACACCAAAAATTACCCACATACAATTTTTAATACAAAAAAATAAAAAAAATTACAATAAAAAACATAAATAGTTACCTAAGGGTCTGAACTTTTTAAATATGCATGTCAAAGGAGTATATTAATATAATTTTTAAAATTATGGGCTTGTAAATAGTGATGGACGCAAATTGAAAAAACTCCAAATAAAATATCGGCGCCATACATTGTGATAGGGACATGATTTAAATAGTGTAATAAGCAGGACAAATGGGCAAATAAAATACATGGGTTTTAATTAAGGTAGCATGTATTAATTTCAAACTATAATGGCCAAAAAACTGAGAAATAATGATTTTTTTCCATTTCTTTCTTAATATTCCTGTTAAAATGGATTTAGAATAAAATAATTCTTAGCAAAATGTATCACCCAAAAAAAGCTTAATTGGTGGTGGAAAAAAACAAGATATAGACCAATTCATTCCAAAAACATACGGATAAGTTAATTGGCTCCCCCTAAAAAATTGGCCCTAGACTACAGTACTTACACTACATAATATAGACATATGGCAATGGTAGGGATTAGATTGTGAGCTCCTTTGAGGGACAGTTAGTGACAAGATATATATATATATACACTGTACAGCGCTGAGTAATATGTCGGCGCTATATAAATACTAAATAATAATAATAATAATAATTCATTGTGATGAGTAGTGATAAAGTTATTGGAAAATGAATGGGAGGTGAAAGTTGCTCAGATGCAAAAAATAAACAACCCTTCAGGCTTAAGTCGATAAAGGCAAATGCATTGTGGGACTTGTAGCCAAATTTACAGATCACTGGACTAGCCCATCTCCTCATGAAGGGGGGGGGGGGGGGGGCTCTCAGCATTTTTTAAATTTTTTTACAAAAGTACTCCCCGGGAAAGGATCTACACAAATATGTCAGCCGGCCTGGCTACTCTCTGCAGGCTGTTGGACTGAGCAACTGCTATTCAGCAAGAACTTTTGAAAATAAAGAAAACCCTGAATCTCTGAGGAGATGAACTTATCCAAAACCTGTCAGATCTATCAGGCTTTACCTACCTACTGTAAGTGACAGTGACAAAAAAAAAATACATTTAGAGTGCCTTTTACTCTAAATCATTCTGTCTCAAACTCGCGGCCCGCGGGCCATTTGTGGCTCTCGATACAATATTTTGTGGCCCCCGCCGGCAAAAGCTTCCTTATAGTTCGCTTCAGTGCTCCCAAGTAACCCGCCGCATCCCCGCCGCCAGGGCCGCCATCAGAAATTTTGGGGCCCCTCACAAATCATCAGTCCGGGCCCCCCCCCAAACTGAGAAATGTGCGTAGTCATTACATGTTGGCAGAGCTAGTTGGAGGCTTGCTGTCCACAAATTAATCACGAATAACCACGGTGGATACTCGTGATTCAAGTTAGCTCTAATTGCCACAGCTGAGCGGCTAGATGCGGCGGGGTTAATTACCCAGAACGCCGCTCGCCGCCCAGCGTTTCAACGAGGTGCAAGTGTCCGAATGGACGCGTTGCAAGCCTCGATATCGAGCACTTCCTCCTTCAAGCCGGAAGGAGGAAGTGCTCCATCATTTTTTTAGAACCTCCCAGTTTTATTTTCTGTTTAAAAAAGCTAAAAAAGTAGGTTTAATGCTATTGTCTCGTATGGTAATGATTCAGCTTTTCCCATAGTCTCGCAGTTAGCAATCATGAGGCCCCCAACAAACCATGAGGCCCCCAACAAGACAAATTCAGCAATCATGAGGCCCCCAACAAGACAAATTCAGCAATCATGATGCCCCCAACAAGACAAATTCAGCAATCATGAGGCCCCCAACAAGACAAATTCAGCAATCGTGAGACCCCCAACAAGACAAATTCAGCAATCATGAGGCCCCCAACAAATCATGAGGCCCCCAACAAGACAAATTCAGCAATCTTGAGGCTCCCAACAAATCATGAGGCCCCCAACAAATAAAAATTCAATCATTAGGCCCCCAACAAGACAAATTCAGCAGTCATGAGGCACATAAATAGACAGCATTTCACATAAATAGGCAGAATGTCCCCTTATTATGGTAGACACCTCTCACCTGGATTCTGACAGGGACCCCCAGGTTAGGTAGTGAGTGACATGGAGCCCTTTAGGCAGTGAGTGACAGGGAGCCCTTTTAGGTAGTGAGTGAGTGACAGGGAGCCCCTTTAGGTAGTGAGTGAGGGACAGGGAGCCCCTTTAGCTAGTGAGTGAGTGACAGGGAGCCCCTTTAGCTAGTGAGTGAGAGACAGGGAGGCCCTTTAGCTAGGGAGTGAGTGACAGGGAGCCCCTTTAGGGAGTGAGTGAGTGACAGGGAGGCCCTTTAAGTAGTGAGTGAGTGACAGGGAACCCCTTTAGCTAGTGAGTGAGTGACAGGAAGGCCCTTTAAGTAGTGAGTGAGTGACAGGGAGGCCCTTTAAGTAGTGAGTGAGTGACAGGGAGGCCCTTTAGGTAGTGAGTGAGTGACAGGGAGGCCCTTTAGCTAGTGAGTGAGTGACAGGGAGGCCCTTTAGGGAGTGAGTGACAGGGAGGCCCTTTAAGTAGTGAGTGAGTGACAGGGAGGCCCTTTAGGTAGTGAGTGAGTGACAGGGAGGCCCTTTAAGTAGTGAGTGAGTGACAGGGAGGCCCTTTAGGTAGTGAGTGAGTGACAGGGAGGCCCTTTATGTAGTGAGTGAGTGACAGGGAGGCCCTTTAGCTAGTGAGCGAGTGACAGGGAGCCGCCCGCCCCCCGCCGCCGCCGCCACCGCTGCCTCCCCTACCTTGCCAGTAAGTGCTGCCCAGCGTCAGACCTCAAGATCAGCGGCGACCCGACCAGAGCGGGCGCTGGACGCACCCGCTCTATATGCGGAAGTGACGTCACTTCCGCATATCAGTGCGGGCGCTGGGTCCTAGCGCCCGCACTATTGTCGCCGCCTGATCGGGGTCTGACTAGGCGGCGGCGGCGGCGGCTAGAGGGATGGAGGGAGGGAGCAGCAGTCAGGGGGGGTTGAGCGGCGGCCGGGCGGCACCCGCCAGGGCCGCGGCGGGGATGGGGCCCCCCAGCAGGGCCGGGGCCCGTGACGGGAGTCACGGTTGTCCCCCCCTGATGGCGGGCCTGCCCGCCGCTAAACAAGGGCTGCAGAGCCCCCAAATCGCCGGGGGGCAATCTGTCTGGCATTTCCTGGAAGGGGCAGAGCTTTCAGCTTCAGCTCTGACCCTCCTGACGTCAATCGCTGCACGGATCGCTGCCTTTCCCCGCCCCTCTCTGTGAAGGAAGAGTGAGAGGGGCGGGGGAGGCGGCGATGCGCCGCGATTGTGAAATTACTTATGCGGCCCAGCCTCATCCTGACTTTGCCTCCTGCGGCCCCCAGGTAAATTGAGTTTGAGACCCCTGCTCTAAATCAAACGTACATTTTATACATATATATTCTACATTTTACAATTTTTACTGATAGTGGTCCTCTAAGCAGTAGATGCCTTATTCAGACCACTAACGTCTAATTCTTTCCTTGTCTACTGGAGCGTACTCTGCTCTAGTCTAGAGGGGAATTAACCTCCACAAATCAAAAAGGATGAAAAGTCACTCATGTTATCCTCAAAATCTGGTTTGAGGTGTTGATTTCTAAAGCATTTAGCAATAGTGTTCCTATTATGGGCTTTGGTGTTATGAAAATTTTCAGACCTTCATCCATCAATAATCATAGTCAAAGGAGTCAGAGATGTCTTCTGTAGGACAGGCTGCATGCAGAGTGTGACTTGTTAATGTTTTCAGGAAATAAGTAGGCTGTAATGCCAGCAATTGGAACCTATACTGCCAATACTGGGTTGAAGGGACATTACATTTTCATTATAAAACTGTCATAAACAAGGATTAGCAGTGCAAACATTTTTTGCTAGTGAACATTATTACAATTTTCTCTCTATTTTATTTAATCTGACTTTAATAAAATAAGCACAATTTGAATTTCTGAGCACGTTTGGAAACACTGTTTGTACTGTTTGGAGAACTGTTGCCATGACACTGCAGAGAAAAAACGTTTCTAGCTGCAGGAGTAATAAACTGCTCAAAACAATATTCTTATTGTCTGATAATTTTACTCATCTGTTAGAAACAGCAGATCATTTGGGCATGAGCGGCGGCTGTCGCAATTTGGCACCACAGTAGATTGAAATGCAAATTTGGTGGACCAAGGGGATAGCCTTTTTGTCACCCCAGGGCAAAAGCCCCCCCCCCCCCCCCCAACATACACACGAGAATACTGTATAACCTATGTGCTGTTTAAGGTGGATGAATAATACAAACAACCTGCCAATCCTGTCGCTTATCGTTGCACACCCCCTTCCTGCATTCAGCCCAGCCCAGTGTGTAAAAGCAGTGCGATTGCCTAATGTTTATACTAACCCACAATGCTTTCCTTTTCAGGGATAGATGGTTTAGACAGATATCTGGTGCAGTGGCATAGCTAAAGATCATGGGGCCCCATAGCTAAACTTTCATGGGGCCCTCAGATGTAGGCACTCTTAAGCAATGCCACCTGCCCCTACCCTTGTGATAGGAGTTAATTTGGCAATTTACAGTCTTATACAATTAACAATGCACATAATTCATGGGCAAAGAGGTAAAGACAGAGGGTGGAGAAATACAAGACTAATGATGAATACATTAAGTACCCACTGGGCCCCATAGCAGCTGCTATGGCTGCTATGGCTATTGCTACGCCCCTGATCAGGTGTCACGATGGGGAAAGCAGGCCTTGGCTCCTATTGGCCTTGATGATGCCATCGCCTGTTGGTTTTGTTTCATGGATGATGTTCTTCTGTATGGAGGGACAGCCAGGACAGGTTCAACTAGTTTAACTATGTGAGCTTAAATGCATTCAACATGGGATTTATTGGAGAGTGGTGAGGGGAAAGTGTGGAATTTCTGGATCTAACCTTGTTTGTTGATGGCGACCAGCTCCTGAGTAAGGGTTACAGAACTCCCACTGCCACCAATTCCCTGCTACAGTATGATAACTAAAACATACATGACCGCACAGGATCAACCGCACTTTTGTTTAAACCCAGAGCAATAACCAAAGGTGTGACCCTCCGATTAAAACCAATTAAAGGTGGCCATACACTCGTTAGATTAGCAGCAGATAGATCATCAGATAGATTTCTGATCTATCTGATATGTTTAGGAACATTTTTTTACTAGGAACAGATTTCCAATCTATTGAAGATTTTTTTGCCATCAGATTTCCATTAGGGCCAATGCAAAATGATAAGCAATCTCAATAGATCGACCTAGATTTTCCAGCCTGCCAGATCGATTAAAATTGATAGAAATCGATCTTAATCGGCCGCAAATCAGTTGATTGGTCAATTGATTTGCAATTGACCAATCAATCGATCGATTTTGATCGATCGATCGGCCAAAAATCGGCTGAGTGTGTGGGTCCCTTTAACCATGACCGACGCTCCGCAGGCACCAAACTGATCACTCACACACATCCTCACTAATGCTCTATCACACTGGTACTGGTACCAAAGGTTGAACTCTGGAGTAAGATGAGCAGGGGAGACCAGTGGGCAGCAGGTGCCAGGTCATAAAAGCCAGCCTTCACAAAAGAGGAGAGGAGCGATGGACTGATCTCACCAATTAAGCAGGGAGCCCGACTGCACATCTTCTCTTGCTCAGGGCAGGTCTGGCAGAATGCAGCTTCCAGGGACTTTTCACTGGGATCAGCTCAGCTGTGCTGGGATGTCTCGCATTGGTCTACCTGCAGACAACACTGAGAAACACCGGCGGAACAAGCATGCAGGCTAGTCCAGGTCTCCTAGAATGGACAGGACCAATCAAAGTGCCCAATGATGTCATGGGGTATAGCCACGCCCACCTATGCTTTCCGCCCGCCCATTGTGAGCTTCAACTGGGTGTACGATGGAAAACCCTATTAATTGGAAGTCAGTAATCACCATTTGGTAATAGGATTTACTGCAATTCTGTAATTTTAGCCCAATCACAGAACGCGTAAGCATTGGACCAATCAGAGAATGAAGAATTGTTCTGTGCAGATCGGATTTCTGTGGTAATTATAGACCAATCAAACGACTTGGATACTGCTGAGCATTTCTCGAGTCTTCTGAATGGCCTGAAATTTACGTGGGTTTCTGATTTTCACATACTTAATTTTTGTAATTTGGAAAATCAGAAATACACAGTAGTATTGATCCAGTCAGAGAATGCATTGATCTACCGTGAAAATCGGAAAACCACAGAACTTTTAGACCAATCGGAATACCTGAAAAACGCTCTATAGTATCCGAGTCTTGTGATTGGTCTTGTAACGGTTGGGGGTTATAACTCAGACGTCTGATTATTTAGTGATCTGCAGAATCACCAATAATACAGACACTATACCAGATTATTAGGTGATCTGCAGAATCGCCAATAATGCCAGTATAGCTTACACAGACTGTGTGAGTAGTGTTTGGTGCAACCGTAACTTTAATAGTTTTGCGAGACCTTACCAGAGGAGCTGGTAAGGTACTATCAGTACGCTTGTGAAGAGAAGAAACAGGAGTGCCTCTCTGGTGCATTAACGTTTAATTAGAGAAATAAGCGCATTAAAATTACACTTACAGTGTGTAAGACGCGTTTCGGTGTTTGACCACGCCTTAGTCACCTGACGAAGGCGTGGTCAAACGCCGAAACGCGTCGTGACATCAGACGGCATCGTGTGAGGAAGCCTCGCCCACCAGTCCTTCGCTCCACATCGCACCATCACGCTTCTCGCTCTGGCCAAGCGAGAGAGCTAGGAGAGGAGCTGACGGCAGGCTTTGAGACACGCTGTATCTGTTCTTACACACTGTAAGTGTAATTTTAATGCGCTTATTTCTCTAATTAAACGTTAATGCACCAGAGAGGCGCTCCTGTTTCTTCTCTTCACTTGCACAGATTGCTGGAGCCACCCAGCGCTTGGAGCAGCACCTGGGAGCATCTTCACTGCCATTAAGTGTTACAGCAGCGCAGGAACACACTTTTGCTTCTACTATCAGTACGCTGACTGTATAGATTTGATCAAACCTTCCCAGAGGAGCTGGAGAAGGTACTAACAGAGAGAGTACAGAAAATAGTAATGCTGGTCTATACCAGGGGAGCTGGTAAGAGAGTAATAATAAATCAGACACATATTCACACAGACCTTTTCCAGAAGGGTTGGAAAAGTCTGACTAGGAGGATACCAAAATAGGCTGACTAGTCCTTACCAGAGGGGCTGGCAAGGAACTAGTAAAACAGGAACTGAAGAGTAGCAAGGCTAGACCTTCCCAGAGGAGCTGGAAAGGTATAACAGGTGACTTGGATAGATTTGGCTAAACCTTCCCAGAGGAGCTAGGAAGGTACTATCAGTCACTAGGCAACACCTCACCAGTGGAGCTGGTGGGTATAGAGCACCTCACCAGTGGCTAGGGCCCACTGGTGAGTAGAGTGGTCAGACAGGCAAGGTTCGGCAACAAAGAGGTAAGTATCAGTACAGAATCGTGAGGCAGAGGAGTAATCAGTAAACAGGCAGAGATTCAGTAACTATAGGCAGATAGGCAGAAGTACAGAATCAGCAAGCGAATGCGAAGTCAAAGTTTAGCCAGAGTCATACACAGGTAATCAATACAATAATATACAATAATCCTAGTCTTGTGTAAAATCCCTGGTTTCCTCCCAGATCAAAGCACACCGGATACTAGTCTAAGGTCTGAGCGCTAACACATAGTATTCACGACAGCAGACAGGGAACAACTAAAGCCCAAAGGCTTAAGAAGCAGAGGAGACCTCACAGGCACGCCCCCTGCATCAGCCAATCTGGGGCGCCGTGAGTCTCCTCTGACGTCAGCCGACCAGCAGGTCAGCTGACGAGCCTCCTCCTAGCATAAAGGTCCTGTCTGTGCGTGCGCCCACGCGAGACAGCGACCTTATGGGCAATTGACAGTCCCGTCCTAGACGCCGGAGGGACGGGCAGGGGGACGGAGGCAGCTGCGGCAGCGGTGCTGTTCGCCGCAGCTGCCGCTACAATTGTTACAGGTCTATCATTTTTCGCAGAAAAATTCCGCATTCTTTGATCAGTTTAATGCTTCCGAGTCAGAAGTATTTAGCTAATCAGAGTAACTATTCGAAAGTTTCGGAAAGTCGGAATCAGAAATCAGATTACAGTCAGTATGCCGCGGTATCAGTAATCTGCATTTTTGGTAATCAGAATTTCCGTGGCATTGGAAATCTGCATTTCTGACCATCCCTAATATATAGATTTGGCTGCCTTAGATGGTACATCCTATGCTTCTGAATGGCAGTGATAATGTTGGTTTACCATTCTACCTCTTGAATGATTACAAAGTACACTCTGTACACATGTTAGATTAAACGACCACCTCAGGCAATAATCTGGTGTGTACAGCAACTGCTGCCCACCCGGCCAGCGATCTGCCAGGTGCATCAACTTCAACTTAGCCGAGCGACGGACAATTAATTAATTGCTCATCGCTTATTAATTACTCACCGCTGCCCTGTCCACCACGTGACACCATGTCTGTGCTGTGCTCCAGCAGCCCTTCATCTTCCCATATTGAAAAAGACCACCTAGTCAGCCTACAGGCTATCCGCATGTCTGTATACTCCAGCCCAGTGATGTTGCCCTAGGGATCGGATCCAAATTCCCGTCAGGTGTCATCTTATACGGGTGTGTACGGGCCCTTAGGGATTTGAATGATTTTGCATGAGTACCAGCAATGTATAAGTAAGGGGGTGGGTGGCTAAGAAGTTGTGCAGATGTTTGTGAACAGCTTACATACATTTTCTGAACCTGCAGTGGGACCACTGCATTCTGTCACAGTGAGTGGAAGCACCTCATACAGTACATGTTGGCATGGTGGACGGAGATGACTTTCCTGTGAGAGTACAGCAGAGGCTTGTGGTTACATTTTGTACCACACTTGTACGCAGGGGTGTGACTAGACTTAATAGGGCCCCCCTGCAAACATGATAGCACGGGGCCCCCTTTGTCCCCGAACCCCACGGAATTGGGAGCCGGCGAATGGCAGCAGACAGTGTTTTGCTGTGAAGCAGGAAAAAATTACACACGCTTCTGCACACGGTTTTTGTGAGTGAATAGGAAGGTTTCTTTGCTAATTGGCTGCACTTGTGGTTGGGGAAAGGAAGGTGGAGGGGCCCCCAAAGCCTATGAGCCCCCCTGCGATAGCAGGGGCTGCAGGGGTGATTGCTATGCCCATGCTTGCACTTTCTTATTTGTTTTCTCCCGTGTGCTGCTTGTGTCTTTTGTGCAAAGGGAATATATATTTACTAGTCTACCTAAGCCCATTTAAAAACGGGCTCTAGGTAGAGAAATTACCGTCGCCAGTCAACGCGCCCACACCCACCGTGCATGCTCACCCGCCTGCCCGCCACACGCAGACAGCCGCCCCGCTCCCTGGCCTCACCTCCCGTCCAAGCGGTTTTCTGTACTGCGCACATAGGCAGTACAAAAAGTTTCAGTCGGACAGACAGGGAAAGATGATGGCGCAGCGACAGTTAGGTTTTATTGTATAGGATTCATGTTTTTCTAGGCCAAGCACCATTTGCCTAGCAGCCGTTATTAAACAGGCACTTTTTATTAGTAATAAATAAAATTGTTTATATTTTACATGATTCATTTATAGATTATTTAATCAGTGTTTTTCCTCTCCCTGATTTACATTCTGAAATTTATCACTGGTGGTGACATCTTTAGCTCTGCCAGGTGATCTGTACACAAACACAATATGTTTGCTACTGAGAGTTCTATGCTCAGAGGGAGATAGTGCTCGCTTGGCAGTTGGAAAAAGCCATTATTTCCCAAAATGCAATGAAGTCCACAGACAGCAAACTGTCAGGACATCACACTGTGGGAGGGTTTTCACCACATTATCAGCCACACAGAACCCCGCCCTCCCCCCTTGATGATCTTTTTGAGAGAAGGTAAACATTTCTTGTGGGGTACTGTAACGATTGTGGAACTTTCTCCGTGATTGGCGCACAACGCGTGCGCCGATACGGCGGAAATCCTCCACAAGCGTATAATTGCAGGAACCCAGCAAAAGGTGCTACGCACCGTAGAGGGAAATTCCTGTCGGCAGATGGCGCTGAGGAGTGCAGAGGAACCAATCCTCTGTACCTCCACAAATGCCAGACAGGAATTGTACGAAGCGCAGAACGCAATCGCAAGAGAAGCGATTGCGAATGAGAATGAGCAAAGGGACAGGTTGTATGTGTGTGCGCCAATCTAGTCGCCACCCCGCGACAGCGCACACACAACAGCAGATACGAAACAGAAACGCAACCGCAAGAAAGGCGATTGCCAAAAGTGACACAAGGCAGATCAGAACAGAATACGAGGATAGCAAAGGCACAGCAAATCATACAATGAGGAGCTACGGAAAATAACAAACGCTAACTGAACGCGAACACCGCACTCAGTCGCAACAGTGCACGCGTTCATGTGCGGTCTCCACGTGATAAGCACAATAGAGACAAGCACGCCTAACTAACCATCGACAGACAAACATGTAACAGAGGACGCGAGCGCTTGCTTAACGGTTACCTCACCGAGCCTCCAGCAAGCTTTCGTAGCAGACAAGACAGACACACGAAAACAGGGACAAGCGAGAGATAGGATCCACAGCACTAGCGAAAGTGGCTAGCGCGATCCAGGAAGACAGAACAGAAGGATCCACAGTACTAGCGCAGGATGCTAGTGCGATCCAGGTACAGAGTAGCAGAACAGAAGGATCCACAGCACTAGCGCTAGGCGAGTGCGATCCAGGTAGACAGAGTAGCAGAACAGAAGGATCCACAGCACTAGCACAGGATGCTAGTGCGATCCAGGAAGGTAGAACAGAAGGATCCACAGCACTAGCGGAAAGTGGCTAGCGCGATCCAAGGAGACAGAACAGAAGGATCCACAGCGCTAGCGCAAGATGCTAGTGCGATCCAAGTGAGACAGATCAGAAGAGATAGCTGGTAGCAACCGCTGCACCAGCTATACTCCAAGAACAGAGATCAGAACGATTTCCTGTCGACCACCGCTGGGACAGGACAATCGCAACAGAACAAACAAAACAGATAAGCAATCCTAACTGCACTAGAGAAACCTGCCTAGCGCAGTTTCAGGAATTACTCTAGGCTGATCTTCAAACAGAGAGTAAGGCTGACACTCCTCCAGGAGTGTTTCACAGGAAGGAATCCTTATGACCAGCCCAGCATTGTGGGAAACACATAGTACTTATAGTACATTTGTATGACAACGTATGCAAATTCCTCAGCAAGCACAAGCTGCAAAACTGACAGAAGCTCTTCTTTCCAGAGTCCTGCAGCATGCAAACCTACACAATGGTCAAAAAGCTGCCTGCCTGCACAGGCAGCTGAGCAGATCATTACAGGTACCAGCTACTGTTTGGAATGAAGTGCAATCCTGTGAACATAGCCTTACCCTTTGCTTTAAAGGGAAATATCCTTTAACTGGTTCCCCGCCGCCGTACAGTATATCTACGCTCCTTTGGACTTAACTTCCCCGCCCGGAGCGTAGATATATGCACCCCCCGCCGCTACCGCCGCTACCGCCGATGTCCGCTCTCCCGCTCGCACTCCCGCGATCGTGCACGCCGCTGCCCGCTCGCCCGGAGATCAATGAACGGGAAAATACATTCCCGTTCGTTGATCTCTGCCCCCGCAATGATCTGCTGCTTTCGCTAAGCAGCTCGATCATTGTAAAAAAAAAAAAAAAAATACCAGCCTCTTTGTACTTCCTCCAAGCTTCCGGAAGGAAGCTTGGAGGTCGCATTAAACTGTTGCCATCTTGTGGCCAAATAGTAAACTACACCCTAAACTATTTTTCACACACACATACATTACTTATACAAAAAAATTAACTCATTACCTCCCACACTCCCCATTTTTTTTTTTTTTGTAATTAAAAAAAAAATAAAAAATGTACAATTAAAAGAAATACATAAATAGTTACCTTAGGGACTGAACTTTTTAAATATTTATATCAGGGGGGTACAACACTGTTACTTTATAAACTATGGGCTTGTAATTAGGGATGGACGCAAAACTGAAAAAAATGCACCTTTATTTCCAAATAAAATATTGGCGCCAAACATTGTGATAGGGACATAATTTAAATGGTTTTATAACCGGGACAAAAGGGCAAATACATTTCATGGGTTTTAATTACAGTAGCATGCATTATTTAAAAACTATAATGGCCGAAAACTGAAAAATAATGTTTTTTTTCCCATATGTTTTCCTATTTTCCCATTAAAACACATTTAGAAAAAAATAATTCTTGGCATAATGTCCCACCTAAAGAAAGCCTAATTGGTGGCGAAAAAAACAAGATATAGTTAATTTCATTGCGATAAGTAATGATAAAGTTATAGGCGAATGAATGTAAGGAGCGCTGAAAGGAGAAAATTGCTCGGATGCTGAAGGGGTAAAACCCCTCAGTTGGGAAGTGGTTAAAGGAACACTATCTCAACATGTTTTAAATACATATATACATATAAAATGTACCTTTCTCAGAGAGTAAAATATACTATAAATTACTTTTTTTTCTACATTTCTATCACTTACAGTAGTTGGTTGTAAAAATCTGACCGATCTGACAGATTTCGAACTAGTCCATGTCCTCATGGGAGATTATGGCATTACCTTTTTTTATTTACAAAAGCTGTCCCTGAAAAGAATCTATACAAAAGATGTCAGCTGGCCTTCCTACTCATTTAGGGCCTATTTCCACTAGCTGCAGAGCCGCGGTGCGATGCAGTCATCGCATCGCACCACATTGCATCCAGCTACGGGGACTTCTTCCGATGCGATGTGGCTCAGTACTACCGCTATGGGAACCGGATGCGTGCTGTGAAAAACTGCAGCATGCTATCCAGAATTTTACCCGCATCATTTTGCGATCGTAAATTTGAGTCAATAGAAACTATTCCATTGACTTACATTCATTGCAGTTTGATTGCGATGATCACATAGCATCGCGGCTAGTGGAAACGGGCCCTAACTATTTTGGCAGTTGGACTAAGCAACTGCTATTCAGTGCTTTTCTAAAGAAATAACTGAGAAGTCAAAAACCTGTTAGAGTTGTCAGATTTTCACTAGCTAATGTAAGTAACAGCAACATTGGAGAAAATGTATAATTTATTATAAATGCATTGTATTTACAAATGTGTTTTAACTCTGGAAGAAATCTACATTTTATATGTATGCATTTTCAATGTTTGATTTTTTTATGATATTTGTCCTTTAACCACTTAATGCAATTGCAAACAGGACATATATCTATGTGCAGTGTAGTTATGGAGAGTGCACCGATCATAGATAAAATTATATATGAGTCGCGATACTAACAGGTTATATAAAAATGTATTGCACAAAAAGGTATAGACATGCATCCACAAATGGCCTCAAATTTGCCAGTTAGCCTGGCGAGCACCTAAGTTGTGGAGAGCTGCACCACCAGTTTTTTACTAAATGAGGCACAAGTGGTATCATTTTAACCGTAACGAATTTTAGAATACATTTTGGTGTGTTTTAAAGCTTGGACCCATGTCACATTAAAAAGGTATGACAAACTCAATTGAAACATAAAAAGTCATTTTCAAAATTATGATCAAACTTGGGAAAGTTTTAGCTGAACTACATGAGACATGTGGTAACATTTTAACCGTCATAAGTAGTAGAATAGATTTTAGAGTGTTTTAGGGTTGAGGTCTATGTCTTGTGAATTCTTTTTAGTGACAATGTAAATCAAAAGCAATAACATTTTCACATAATCTGTACCAAAATAAAAGCCTTGTATGATGAAAACAAAGTGACAGAATATTAAAGAAAATACATTTGTTGTTACCTTAGGAACTTGGCTGTTTAAATATGTATGCCATGCGTTTATATTACTATTATTTTTGCAAATAAGATCTTGTTATCATCGATAGTGTACTACGAGAAAGCAAAATACACAAAACAAAAAAAGACACCTTTATTTCCAAATACAATATTGTCACCATACAAACAAAGGTAAATAACAGTGGGGTATAACAGAGCTTAATGCTCCTCACTGTGTCTACTATAGCACCGGCTAAAAGGATTTATGACGGAGAGTCTCGCCAACTTTCCAATATGCGCTGGTTAATATAGAGTAGCTTAACCTAATCCATTACATTAAAATCTTCATATGTTGAATATCCCCTGACAGTTACATAATCTATACACATATAATTTACATAAAATGTAATTTAACGGCAGCCTGTAGAGCCACTGCTAACAATGACATCTGTGATTAGAAAGGTCTGCTTTAGCTGAAGTACAATGTAACTTTCCCTAATTCAAGACCCAAGTTAGAAAGGATCTTGCGATGCCTGCCAACACGGTTAAAAATAACAAAAAAAAAGAATAAAGTCTTCTGAGAAGCAAGAAATGATAAAGGCAGGGCGCTGAATTAAAAGCCGAAATGCAATAATTCATCCGTTAAAAGCTCAGGTTGGTTTCCCAGGCCTCTTATTAGAGTGTAATATCATTCAATAAATAGTAATAAATTGCATTAAAGCCACTGCAGGAATCTTGTATTAATGGGTAACCTGGTGAGGCCTGCTTTTGTTACGGCGAATGGGAGGCAGGAATCCAGGTCACCCAGACACAATATAAAATATTAACCAATGCTAAATAGATTGAGAACAAAGTGCTAAAAAGCAATAAGCAGTGCAGGAGGGCTGGTGAGCGCAGAAGGGAGGTGAAGTGGCAATAGAATGGTAACACGCGGCCTATTCCGTCTCACTTCTCATTTCACAGGGATAAATGGAGGGGAGAATTAGGCGCATGCATTAGAATAAAGAGACTCCTCCGGTTTTCAATATCCTTTGTCAAGTACAGAAAATATTCCACAGTTTACTTGGTATGGCAATTAGCAATATTGGGCTGGGAGTTATATTTCCGGCAAGCTGATGTAAATCTGGAGCAACGAGAGGGGATGCAGTGTGGTACAGTACATTCTTAAAGCGGTAGTGCAATCCTACATACAGGGCCAGAGTTGTACTCTTTAACGTCCAAGGCCACTGTCACCAGCTGCCCCCCTTCAGTATAGGCAATGAGATGACTCCTCCCTCTTCCTCCAGTATAGGTAGCCAGATGACCCCTCCCCCCTTCCCTCCAGTATAGGCAGCCAGATGACTCCCTTATTTCCTTCCTTTCCCCATCCCCCCTTCAGTATAGGTAGCCAGCTCGCCTCCACACTGCAGCGGCCATCAGTGTTAATGACATCTCCTCTTGTCTTCTCCAACACAGAAGCTTCCTCTCCCCAGTTACCCCCCCCCTTCCCCACCATCTCCATCAGCCGCCACGGTCAGGCGCTTGCCCAATCTCCCTGAATGGCAGGCTTGCAAATGCTGCACCAGTTTAGCCTGCTGCCCACCTGCCCTTGCCCCTTTGGTACCCTGGGCCCTGGCCTAAATCTGGCTCCGCGTACATACATACGTGTGGTTTAAAGTGAACCCGTAATGTATTCCACTTGTAAACAAATAAGGAGAAAAGCGCTACACCATGACACAAAGGTGCTATCTGCACTCAGTAAGTTGGAGCTGCCCCTTCTATATAAATAAAACAATCCCTGCAGAAGGTAGCGCGTACACAACCCTAACTAGTAGGCAACAATAAATGTTCAATAGTTCATGTGATCTTCGCACAGTTTAAATCTGCTGGTAAGGGGAATGCAATCTTCACAATTTCTTGTTCTATCTTCCTACTACCTCCACTAACACCCTGTGACTCTGTGAGCAGACACTCACCTGATTCAATGACCTCCACTCAGGTCTATTAGCGCCTTGGGACACTTCGGGCCGTCACCCACCACACCCAAACGACTTGTTACCACACTACTCCTCCTTCTTTACTCACAGCAGATAGATCTCCGTGTACACATGACCTCAAAACAAATGCCTCACATAGTGTAAAACCATAAACATTTATTGTGATATAAAATCAATTGCATGGCTAATGATGAAGTTCCTGGAAGTTTCCGACCCTTATATAGATATATGTTATTGGCTGCCCAATGGTCAATAGCCCTCCAGTGGAAATCCACTGATTTGGAGTTAGCTCTGGTTATTCAGCGTCTTGACTTGATGATGTTAATTGATCGAGTCTATTATTATAGTGTTGAGAATATAGCAAGATTTGATCTTATTTGGGATGCATGGAAATCCTATAGGCAATTTTAGTTCCCCTTGGACAGTTGTGTGATGGGTTTCTAATTGTTTTGTATACCTCTATGACATTCGGGACTCTTGTGCTTAGACAGGATGTTATTTTTCCTTTTCCCCCTTTTTTTTTTTTCTTTGATTTTATTTTGGGGTTAGTTCTAGGTTAGGGTTTTCCTTTCAGTCAAGAAGAGCAATGTACTATGGAACTTATTAGATTGGACTGATCCCTAGGATCTCAGTAGGAGGCACTTTTGTGCCCCATTTCCTAGGTTGAACGGTATGGACATCGGAATTTTGCTCTTCAACATATATACGTGTAGGATGTTTATCCACGTTTGTTTTTATCTTCCTTCTGTATATGTTTTGCTATTTTAGCTTTTCCAGCTTGTTGTTATATTTGCCTTATTATATAATAAAGCTCTTTATATAAAAAAATAAAATCAATTGCACTCACAGGTTGCTTTCTTGTTAGTTTCAGCATAGAGTTTGGTTACGGGTTCTTCCCCGTTTAGTTGGGCCTCGGCTGGCACTTGTAGTTCCTCAGCTGCAAACGGGATGGCGTGCACTTCCACTACCGCTGCAGGTCAGGACACCGCTTGTCCGACCACCTGTATCTCCGCTTTCACTTCCGCATCCCAAACCCCGCCTTACTTGTTTTATCGCTATGACTCATCAGAAGCCACTTGTGTTGCTAATTTTGGCTCCTAATGTGGAATTTAACTCTTGCACAGGACAGAAGGAAACACAGAGAAATGCACCCTGTATGTATTTAGAGAGTTTAGCCTGTCTAAGTCCCCCTCAACTGTGATTAATCACAACTGCAATTTAATTTCTCCGCTGTGCGAACACAGGAATCTTGGCAGCATCAACAGAGCAGCTAAAACAAGATATTAACCCCATGGCTGCTTCCATGAAAGCAGGAAGTAGACAAACTGCAGATTTTTTGCAGGATTTCTATCAGTTGTTACAGAGAACATGTTTTTCTTTAAAGGATATTGTGCTGTTGCTTATCTTTTGGAGTAGAGAGCAGGTTCTGAGTTCAGGTCCGTTTTGAAGCAGGATGAAACTCTGACATAACTTTCCATGCTTTTGTGCACAAGTAATATCATCTTTTCACACATTACATGTTCTTAAAGTACATTTTATCTGCTCCAAAAACTGCCATTGCATTTCATTGTATATCTGCTATATTGATATACAGTGTTGCTTGCAATTTTTCACCCAAGTCATCTTCGCTCCGAAAATCCCGTTTTTGAATTCGGCGAATTTTCATGAAAATCTTCGGAAATATTCGCGTGTTCGAAACATCGCTGTATGCGGACGCTTATGCCATTATGCGGAAAAATTTCCGCAAAAATACGCTGTATGTGGACGCTTATGCCCTTATCCTGTATGCGGACGCTTATGCCCTTATCCTGTATGTGGACGCTTATGCCCTTATCCTGTATGCGGACGCTTATGCCCTTATCCTGTATGCGGACGCTTATGCCCTTATCCTGCATGCGGACGCTTATGCCCTTATCCTGTATGCGGACGCTTATACCCTTATCCTGTATGCGGACGCTTATGCCCTTATGCGGAAAAATTTCCGAAAAAATACGCTGTATGCGGACTCTTATGCCCTTATCCTGTATGCAGACGCTTATGCCCTTATCCTGTATGTGGACGCTTATGCCCTTATCCTGTATGTGGACGCTTATGCCCTTATCCTGTATGTGGACACTTATGCCCTTATCCTGTATGCGGATGCTTATGCCCTTATCCTGTATGCGGACGCTTATGCCCTTATCCTGTATGCGGACGCTTATGCCCTTATCCTGTATGCGGACGCTTATGCCCTTATCCTATATGCGGACGCTTATGCCCTTATCCTGTATGCGGACGCTTATGCCCTTATCCTGTATGCGGACGCTTATGCCCTTATCCTGTATGCGGACGCTTATGCCCTTATCCTGTATGCGGACGCTTATGCCCTTATCCTGTATGTGGACACTTATGCCCTTATCCTGTATGCGGACGCTTATGCCCTTATCCTGTATGCGGACGCTTATGCCCTTATCCTGTATGCGGACGCTTATGCCCTTATCCTGTATGCGGACGCTTATGCCCTTATCCTGTATGCGGACGCTTATGCCCTTATCCTGTATGTGGACACTTATGCCCTTATCCTGTATGCGGACGCCCTTATGCGGAAAAAGTTCAGCAATAATCTGCTAAGCATGCGCATGGGTAAACTAATACATGCGTACATTCCACCTTCCAATGCGGAATTGTATACATATAGAAGGGCAATAATATTTCTGCACATGCGCAATGATCCGTATAGACGCAGTTATCGCACGCGTAGTTGACTTCGCAATACATACGTCAACTACGCGTAGCGGGCAAAGCTTCGTATATCGGTACTACGCTACGCGGAAATAAGTATGCGATAAACTATGTATTTAACGCAAAAATAACAGGCATTAGGCGAAAATTAATGCGAAAATATTCAATCGAAAATTTGCATGTCGAAAAGTAATTTGTGCTTTTTTTGGTGAAAATTCGGTGAAAAGAATATTTGCATTTTCGCTCATCACTGTTGATATATTACACAGGGGTCAATTCACAAAAGGGTGCTAACTCAGTTAGCACCCTTTTATTGATCGAGCCTTTTATTGATCGAGCGCATAGTTTAGCGCTGCGCGGTGCACGCAAAATGGGGCACCGGGTGCGACTATAACGCCGCAGTCCTCCTAAATGGGTGCCACACACCTGGCTTATCCCCTCTGGGGGCTCCGTTAGCAGCTGGAGGGGAATTATTAGTGTGATGAGTCAGTGGACATTCTGTTAGTAATGCAGCCAATGAGCTGTTTGGACCAGTGGCGTTCCTACCTAAGGGCGCAGGGGGGCGGGGCGCACCGGGTACCAGTCAGCCAGGGGGGTGTCGCCACGACCCCCCTACACCTGACTAAGGAGGGGAAGAGCAGCGCTAGAAGGAGGGGTGACAGCAGGGATAGCGGCGGGGAGGGGGAAATATCCCCCCCTCCCTCACCTGGGTCCCCTCCTTCTGCCTCTCTTCTCCCCCCAAAAATGCGGGCAGCGGGCCGGTGGCAGTGGGCAGCGAGCAGGCGAGCGCGGAGTATACTCACGTTACTTCCGCGTATCAGCCTGGAACGCTGCGTCACCGTCACGTGCCTCTTCTGCGCCTCCAATCATTGGAGGCGCAGTAGAGGCACGTGACGGCGACGCAGCGTTCCAGGCTGATACGCGGAAGTAACGTGAGTATACTCCGCGCTCGCCTGCTCGCTGCCCACTGCCACCGGCCCGCTGCCCGCATTTTTGGGGGGAGAAGAGAGGCAGAAGGAGGGGACCCAGGTGAGGGAGGGGGGGATATTTCCCCCTCCCCGCCGCTATCCCTGCTGTCACCCCTCCTTCTAGCTACACGGGGGGGGGGGGACTATACTACCTAAACTGGGGGCCACTATACTAGCTGGCAGCTGGGGGCCACTATACTGGAGGCAGCTAAACGGGGGGGGGGGGGGGGCACAGGGCACTATACTAGCTACACTGGGGGCATCTATGGGGGCCACTATATTACCTATACTGGGGGGGGGGGCACCATACCAGCTACAATGGAGGCAACTATACTATCTAAACTGTGGGCCACTATACTAGCTATACTGGGGCAACTATGGGGGCCACTATACTAGCTATACTGGAGGGCAGCTCTACGGGGGCCACTATACAAACTACACTGGGGGCAGCAACACTACCTACATTGGGGGCAGCAGCTATGCTGCCTATCCTGAGGGCAACTATACTAGCTATATTGGGGCAACTATACTACCTTCACTGGGGGCAACTAGCTACCTATACTGGGGGCAACTGCTAGCTACCTATACTGGGGGCAGTGGTGGCACGGGGGGGGGGGGGGGGGTGTGTGTGCTTTGGGTGCTGAAGCACCCCTTAAAATTCTCCAAGCACCCACCAGCGTGAACTGACTTTCGGCATCTAATAGACGCCGTATCAGTTCACCGCAGCGGCAGAGCAGGGCTATAGTAAAATGTCCGAAGCCCTGCTCTGGAGACTTTGGGAGTTGCTGGCTGCAGAGGATCGTGGGAGCTGCGCACTGGACGGAGGCCGGAACAGGAGCTCTGCTGCAGGTGAGTAAATGTTTTTTTTTTTCTTTTTAATTTATATTAGCAGCCAGGGGTAGCATTTATGTTCTGGCCAGGTCTGCTACACGATTGAAGTGTTTTCTGGACAGGTCTGCCACACGATTGCATGTATTTTCTGGGCAAATCTGCCGACATGATTGAACGTATTCTCTGGGCAAATCTGCCGACATGATTGCATGTATTTTCTGGGCAAATCTGCCGACATGATTGAACGTATTCTCTGGGCAAATCTGCAGACATGATTGAACGTATTCTCTGGGCAAATCTGCAGACATGATTGAACGCATTCTCTGGGCAAATCTGCAGACATGATTGAACGTATTCTCTGGGCAAATCTGCCGACATGATTGAACGTATTCTCTGGGCAAATCTGCCGACATGATTGCATGCATTTTCTGGGCAAATCTGCCGACATGATTGCATGTATTTTCTGGGCAAATCTGCCGACATGATTGCATGTATTTTCTGGGCAAATCTGCAGACATGATTGAACGTATTCTCTGGGAAAATCTGCCGACATGATTGAACGTATTCTCTGGGAAAATCTGCCGACATGATTGAACGTATTCTCTGGGAAAATCTGCCGACATGATTGAACGTATTCTCTGGGCAAATCTGCCGACATGATTGAACGTATTCTCTGGGCAAATCTGCCGACATGATTGCATGCATTTTCTGGGCAAATCTGCCGACATGATTGCATGTATTTTCTGGGCAAATCTGCCGACATGATTGCATGTATTTTCTGGGCAAATCTGCAGACATGATTGAACGTATTCTCTGGGAAAATCTGCCGACATGATTGAACGTATTCTCTGGGAAAATCTGCCGACATGATTGAACGTATTCTCTGGGAAAATCTGCCGACATGATTGAACGTATTCTCTGGGCAAATCTGCCGACATGATTGAACGTATTCTCTGGGCAAATCTGCCGACATGATTGCATGTATTTTCTGGGCAAATCTGCCGACATGATTGCATGTATTTTCTGGGCAAATCTGCCGACATGATTGAACGTATTCTCTGGGCAAATCTGCAGACATGATTGAACGTATTCTCTGGGCAAATCTGCAGACATGATTGAACGTATTCTCTGGGCAAATCTGCACACATTACGTGTATTTTCACCCGGGTTCACGTCAAATTACAGTTAGCTCCGCCCTCATCCGATCATGGCCACGCCCATTTTTTTATAGCGCCACCCATTTTTTGCCCCTTCACCTTTTTGGGGGGGGGGGGGGGGGGTCTTATAATACCCAGCACCGGGTGTCAAATGCCCTAGGTACGCCACTGGTTTGGACTTGGACTATAGAATTTGCAAGAATGAGGTGTCAGCCATGGAGGCAGTGGCGTAGCTAAGGAGCTATGGGCCCCGGTGCAAGTTTTACATTGGGGCCCCCCAAGCACTCTATACATAACAATTGATACAGCGCACTAAAACCTGCCAATTGCAACTACAGTGTCAGAGGTGCAAGAAGGGGATGGGGAACAGTTTGTTAAGGATTACTATTATTCAAAGCATCTATAGAAGTGATTATTACCACTTACCAGCATAGGACCAATAGAGAGCTAATACTGTGATAGAGGGTGAACCCTTCGGGGCCCCTCTGGCCCAAGGGCCCCGATGCGGTCGCTACCTCTGCACCCCCTATTGCTACGCCACTGCATGGAGGTCCAAAGCCAATAATACTTAATATCAAGCCAAAGAGGGAGGAAAATACTCCTCTGCTGAGAAAAATGTAATTTTCTCCCTTCAACTACACAATATTTTGCACTTATATCATATAATTATTCCTGTCTAGCAAGACAGAAAATGGCCCAGGTGTAAGGGGCCCTTTCACACAAAGTCTGTTGAGATAAGATCACAACTCAACATAGCTAAAAAGTTGCATTGCGTGGTAACTTTGTGACCATACAGTGAGAAATAATGTACTGTGAAAGTGTGATTCATTGTCACTGTAACCGTACACTTTACTCAGCATGCTGTGTGTTACTGCATCGGAAAACACAGCCAGTGGGTCGCATTGTGATGCGATTATATTGTCCGTTTGCGACACAAAACAATGGATTCAGCATGAAAGGATCCTTAGAGATGGGAGGGAGGACATCGCTGCAGTAATTCCATCAATGTGAATAGCGCTGCTGAGTGTACGCCTTTCCAAGAAAAGCTGCCATGGACAGTAACGTAATTTGAAGGGACATTTATTGTTTCATGAATGCAAACTTCACCTGGGGTGGGCTGCAGGAACACAGTCACACCACTTGCTATCTGAGGGTAGCTTCAATGCATAGCAGTAGCTCTCAGGTCCTCCTGAGCTAGTGGTCACCACTTGCTGGCTGAGGGTGGCTTCAATGCATAGCAGTAGCTCTCAGGTCCTCCTGAGCTTGTGGTCACCACTTGCTATCCGAGAGTGGCTGTACTGCATAGCAGAAGCTCGCAGGTCCTCCTGAGCTTGTGGTCACCACTTGCTATCTGAGGGTGGCTTCAATGCATAGCAGTAGCTCTCAGGTCCTCCTGGCTTGTGGTCACCACTTGCTATCTGAGGGTGGCTGTACTGCATAACAGTAGCTCTCAGGTCCTCCTGAGCTTGTGGTCACCACTTTCTATCTGAGGGTGGCTGTACTGCATAGCAGTAGCTCTCATGTCCTGAGCTTGTGGTCACCATTTGCTATCTGAGGGTGGCTGTACTGCATAGCAGTAGCTCTCGGGTCCTCCTGAGCTTGTGGTCACCACTTGCTATCTGAGGGTGGCTGTACTGCATAGCAGTAGCTCTCAGGTCCTCCTGAGCTTGTGGTCACCACTTGCTATCCGAGAGTGGCTGTACTGCATAGCAGTAGCTCTCAGGTCCTCCTGAGCTTGTGGTCACCACTTGCTATCTGAGGGTGGCTTCAATGCATAGCAGTAGCTCTCAGGTCCTCCTGAGCTTGTGGTCACCACTTGCTATCTGAGGGTGGCTGTACTGCATAACAGTAGCTCTCAGGTCTCCTTAGCTTGTGGTCACCGCTTGCTATCCGAGAGTGGCTGTACTGCATAGCAGTAGCTCTCAGGTCCTCCTGAGCTTGTGGTCACCACTTGCTATCTGAGGGTGGCTTCAATGCATAGCAGTAGCTCTCAGGTCCTCCTGAGCTTGTGGTCACCACTTGCTGTCTGAGAGTGGCTGTACTGCATAGCAGCAGCTTTCAGGTCCTCCTGAGCTTGTGGTCACCACTTGCTATCTGAGGGTGGCTTCAATGCATAGCAGTAGCTCTCAGGTCCTCCTGAGCTTGTGGTCACCACTTGCTATCTGAGGGTGGCTGTACTGCATAACAGTAGCTCTCAGGTCTCCTGAGCTTGTGGTCACCACTTGCTATCTGAGGGTAGGCTTCAATGCATAGCAGTAGCTCTCAGGTCCTCCTGAGCTTGTGGTCACCACTTGCTGTCCGAGACAGTGGCTGTACTGCATAGCAGTAGCTCTCAGGTCCTCCTGAGCTTGTGGTTACCACTTGCTATCTGAAGGTGGCCCTACTGCATAGCAGTAGCTCTCAGGTACTCCTGAGCTTGTGGTCTCCACTTTCTATCTGAGGGTGGCTGTACTGCATAGCAGTAGCTCTCGGGTCCTCCTGAGCTTGTGGTTACCACTTGCTGTCCGAGACAGTGGCTGTACTGCATAGCAGTAGCTCTCAGGTCCTCCTGAGCTTGTGGTTACCACTTGCTATCTGAAGGTGGCCCTACTGCATAGCAGTAGCTCTCAGGTACTCCTGAGCTTGTGGTCACCACTTTCTATCTGAGGGTGGCTGTACTGCATAGCAGTAGCTCTCGGGTCCTCCTGAGCTTGTGGTCACCATTTGCTGTCCGAGACAGTGGCTGTACTGCATAGCAGTAGCTCTCAGGTCCTCCTGAGCTTGTGGTCACCACTTGCTATCTGAGGGTGGCTGTACTGCATAGCAGTAGCTCTCAGGTCCTCCTGAGCTTGTGGTCACCACTTGCTATCTGAGGGTGGCTGTACTGCATAGCAATGGCTCTTAGGTGCTGAGCTTGAAATCACCACTTGCAATCTGAGGATGGCTGTACTGCATAGCAATAGCTCTCAGGTCCTCCTGAGCTTGTGGTCACCACTTGCTATCTGAGGGTGGCTGTACTACATAGCAGTGGCTCTCAGGTCCTCCTTAGCTTGTGGTCAACGCTTGCTATCTGAGGGTGGCTGTACTGCATAGCAGTGGCTCTGGGGTCCTCCTCAGCTTGTGGTCACCACTTGCTATCTGAGGGTGGCTGTACTGCATAGCAGTGGCTCTCGGGTCCTCCTGAGCTTGTGGTCACTCTCTTGCTATCAGAGAAAGTCTGTACTGCGTAACAGTAGCTCTCAGGTCCTGAGCTTGTGGTCACTCTCTTGCTATCTGATGGTTTCTGTACTGCGTAGCAGTGGCTCTCAGGTCCTCCTGAGCCTGTGGTCATCACTTGCTATCTGAGGGTTTCTGTACTGCGTAGCAGTGGCTCTCAGGTCCTGAGCTTGTGGTCACCATTTGCTATCTGAGGGTTGCTGTACTGCGTAGCAGTGGCTCTCAGGTCCTCCTGAGCTTGTGGTCACTCTCTTGCCATATGTTTAACACTTAATTACATTTGATTTAAAATAACAAAAACAACTCAGGTGAGTCCCAAATGCAAAGAATCCTTCCCTAATTTTGATCATATGATCTGGATTTGTTCTAAAATACAAATAGTGTGGGGGGAGTCGCTGGATTTTCCTAAACAAGTCACAGGAAGTCACTATGGCCAGTAGACATGTCGTTCTGCCCTCTTAGAAGACTCATATTCCCCATCTATAGCTAGATTTGAGCATGTCCTCCTACTAGCCACTCAAAAAGTGATTTTAAAATGCAGTATTTTGTCTGACCCTCCTTCACTCCCTTTGTGTTTGTCCCTCTAAATCACATTCTCCAGATGGAGAGACTAAACTTGGAGCGACATAAAGAGCCAAAAGTAACTACATAACGTAACATGGAGAAAGTTTATTGAACACACACACACATTCTATGGAACAAATAGTGCATCTAATGAAGCCTTTTTAAGATACAACAATAGTATCTTAAATGTAAAATAGCTGGCCTATTGGGATGCTTAGAGATATAATGTAACTGAATTGTTAATAGGTAAGGTGGGGAGGGGTTAGTATTTTTTTGTTTAACTGACAATATCTGATTCTTTACTCTTCTTGTACTTTGAGACTCCTAATAACTTGAGTTTACTTTGGTCTTTTGATATTTGGATGTCTCCTGCACTATTTGATTGCAATTACATAGGTGGCTGGAGGGTGCTTAAAAGTGGCTGGTGGGTAGTTATAAAAAAAAAAAAAAAAAGAAACAACTGTGGGTGGACTGTTTACATGAATACCGGCACTGGCACCCCCAGGGTGTGGGTTGGGGTTGAGCAGTAAGGGAGCGTTGGCAAGCATGAGCATCCCCTCCTGCTCTTTCTACAAGTGCCCTATGCTTTCCAGCAGAAACAATAGATCTCCTCCGGGAAATATTAGTCATGGATTAGAATTGCAGCTTTAATTAATGTGTAATTAGGAGCTGGTTTGGCATATTTGTAGTAACTTTATCTTAACATGTACATTTTCCACATTTACAGACAAAATGCTACAAAAAGCTATTAATAAAACTTTGCTACAGCACATTTTTAGTTTCCAGTGTTGTAAGTTTTTCCTGGATTAGCTTTGCCACCTGTAAAGATGGAAAAATCGTTTCATTTCAAATAAAGTGTGATGCATTGAAAGCTGAGCTTATATGTAGGCATTTGCCTACAAAGTTAGTCACTGTCCTTTTGTTTCCTGTGCATCACTGTTTGTCAATGACTTTAACAATAACAGTGAGAGGATAGTGTTAGGCGTAGGCAGGGGGAGGTTAGTGTTAGGCTTAGGCAGGGGTAGGTTAGTGTTAGGCGGGGCAGGGGTAGGTTAGTGTTAGGCATTGGCAGGGGTAGGTTAGTGT
This sequence comes from Hyperolius riggenbachi, assembly GCF_040937935.1. NCBI lineage: Eukaryota > Metazoa > Chordata > Amphibia > Anura > Hyperoliidae > Hyperolius > Hyperolius riggenbachi. Next base: position 605,914,606 of record NC_090646.1, on the reverse strand, counting down.
TAGGCGTATGCAGGGGTAGGTTAGTGTTAGGCTTAGGCAGGGGTAGGTTAGTGTTAGGTTTAGGCAGGGGTAAGTTAGTGTTAGGCGGAGCAGGGGTAGGTTAGTGTTAGGCGGGGCAGGGGTAGGTTAGTATTAAGCAGGGCAGGGGTAGGTTAGTGTTAGGTGTGGGTAGGGGTAGGTTAGTGTTAGGTGTAGGCAGGGGAGGTGAGTGTTAGGCTTAGGCAGGGGCAGGTTAGTGTTAGGTGGGGCAGGGGTAGGTTAGTGTTAGGTTTAGACAGGGGTAGGTTAGTGTTAGACGGGGCAGGGGTAGGTTAGTGTTAGGCGGGGCAGGGGTAGGTTAGTGGTATGTGTGGGCAGGGGTAGGTTAGTGTTAGACGGGGCAGGGGTAGGTTGATGGTGTAATGGTTAAGGGCTCTGCCTCTGACACAGGAGACCAGGGTTCGAATCTCGGCTCTGCCTGTTCAGTAAGCCAGCACTAATTCAGTAGGAGACCTTTGGCAAGTCTCCCTTACACTGCTACTGCCAATAGAGCGCGCCCTAGTGGCTGCTGCTCTGCTCTGGCGCTTTGAGTCCGCAAGGAGAAAAGCGCAATATAAATGTTATTTGTCTTGTCTTTTGTCTAGTGTTAGACGGGGCACGGGTAGGTTAGTGTTAGGCGGGGCAGGGGTAGGTTAGTGGTATGTGTGGGCAGGGGTAGGTTAGTGTTAGGCGTAGGCAGGGGTAGGTTAGGTGTAGGCAGGGCAGGGGTAGGTTAGTGTTAGGTTTAGGCAGGGGTAGGTTAGTGTGTTAGGCGGGTCAGGGGTAGGTTAGTATTAGACATAGATAGTGGTAAGTTAGAGTTAGGAGCAAGTAGAGGGGGTTAGTGTGAGAGGAAAGTTAGGTAAAGCAGTATTAGGACATCGGGAAAATTAAAGATATTCTATTATCAGCATTATCATCTGCTCACTAACAGAATAAGGGTCAAATTCCAATATTCTACTAGCAGCTTCAACAGTTGCAGTCCTGTCTAATCACTCTCACTTTTCCTGTTGCCTCTCTGTGCTGTTTGTCAGGGATCCTGTTGATCTTGGCACTGATGGAAAACATGGAGCTTGCCCTGGATGGGGAATCTAAATGACCACTTGTCTTCCCCAGTGTAATGATCTGCTCTGCTGTCTGCACAGGCAGGCAGCTTTTTGACCATTTTTCAGGTCTGTATGCTGCAGGTCCCTGGAAAGGAGACCCGTCTTCACTCTGCAAGTTTCAGACTTGCTGTTCTGGTGAGGGATTTGCATTCACTTATCTGGCTATTGATAGCTCTGCCTCTCTTGAAGGCTTGCAGTATAAATACCATTTCCTCCCAGAATTCCCTGCTGGTCATAAAGGTCTAGTTCTGCTGGACTTACCTTGAGTTACAGCCCCTCTGCTAATTGTTTGCTAAATATTGTCTTAGAGTAGTTATCCTTGGGAGTGCACTAGCATTCCTTCTAGCGCAGTCAGGTTGTTTATTATCTGTATTGCCTAGTTCTCTGTCTTATCTGTTGCGATTGCACTTTCTCCAACGGCGGCTGACAGTGAATAGCTCTGTCTGTTGGGATCGCATTCGCCCTAGCGGTAGAGGTGGTGGATCTCTCGGTACTCTGTCTTGGAGTGTAGCCAGAGCAGCAGTTGCTACTGGTTACTACTTCTGTCTGTTTTGTCCGGAACGAACGCTTGCTGTTGTCTGGGTGAGGCAACCGATTAGCAAGCGTTCGCGTTCTTTGTTTGTTTTCTTTTTTCGTGTTTCATTTGTTAGTCAGGGTTGGAATGCTTTGTCGCTGTTGCGCTTAACGTGCGGTGACCGTGCCTTGCACGCACTTTGTCGCTATTGCGCTTAACGTGTGGTGACCGCTTGTAGCTAGTCCTGTCTGTTCTTTCGTGTTGGATTATAGTTTGTTTATTGGTTCTGTCTTTATTCATCCTATGATCTGTCTTTACTCAGTCTTGTGTCTCTATTAGCAATCGCTATTCTTGCGATTGCTTTCTCACTTCTCTGGTCTTCGTTGTTGTATGTCAACCGTCGCCGGGTGGCGACTAGATTGGTGGACATACATACATTCTGTCTCTGTGCTCACTCTCTCGAGAGAGGCTATCTTGCCCTGTATTGCTTCATTTCGTACAATTTCTATCTGGTATCTGTGGCTGTGCAGAGGGTTTATTCTTCTGCACTCCACAGCTCCATCTGCCGGTTGGAATTCCTCTCTACAGGTGCATTTGCACCAAAGCTGGGTTCCCCTATCTAAACGCTTGTGGAGGGTTTCCGTAGTATCGGCTCACAGGTTGTGCGCTGACCACGGAGATAATTCCACAGTCGTTACAGAATGACCAGCCAAACCGAAATTCCCAGTGTAGAGGGAATTTCCGATTTGTACGATTTTGTCGAATATGGTTCTTGTACCTTTAAGAGGTTTAAAAAACTAGACTCTGAAACCAAAGAGGACTTTCTTTCTGAATGTGTAAGATTTTTTCTTAACCCTGCATTTCAAATTACTGATTCGTCCACGTGGGCTCTCCAAATAGCTTATGTTCTTTTGCAAGGAGATCTGTTTCAGTGGGCTTATGAGATTTGGAAAAGCAATTCCTGGAATGATAATCCTTATCAGTTTCTTACATTAATTTTTTCTCACTGGTTTAAATTGCCTTTCCTACCACCTATTCTTGATGAGTGTGTACTTGCAAATCAATCAGCTGTTCTATCCATTCCATGCAAAACCATTCAGTGTGATAATGAATGCAGTAACAGCTCCTTTGCATTTAGACAGCAGCCACTTGTAGCGGCTAAGACTAAAAGGAGAAAGTCTAGGAAGGCTTCCCAGCTGAAAAATCCGTTGCCCATAGCAACTGCAAATAAAAAAATTATTTCTGTAAAGTCTGAAAGTTGGAACACACTTGAATGTGATAAATCCAGAGAAACTTCTCAGTCTCAGGTTTTATTACCCCCAGCAAAAGCATATGTGGTTCCTATGATGGACAGAAGTATTCAGTATATTAAAGGAGTAAGAAAATCTATGTATGTTCCTGATCCCAACCCGTATGAGTGTTACCTTGATGCAGGGTTGTTTGAGCCTCCATTTGCTCTATGGGAGATTGGGGCTTTGATTGAGGAATTCGAGAATGATTGGAAGGCGTTTTGCGATTCTTACATCTCAGAAAGCGAAGAGATTCTTAATGCTTGTGTTAATTCTGTGTACACTTTGATTGATTCTGGTGAGTGTGACGAGTGTTTTGTGGATCCAGTGATTTGTGTGTGGCAGACAATTTTGTATGAATTGCACACACACCAACCAATTGACTTCAATAAAGAGACAACGTTGTCGGATGATTGTTCCTACCTTTCTGGGGTAAAGCAAGTAAGTTTAGACTCTGTGTGATCTGAAATGAATGAGTGTGCTACTATTGTGGACACCAGTGTGAATTCTGAGATTCTTTCCCATGGCAACTGCTTGTGTGGAGTTTAAATCTGTGCGATCTAATGCCTTTTTCTCAGGTGTTCCTGCAAATTATGATCAACATGAATGTGTCAGTTTTGTCAAAGATATGTGGGATCCCTTGTCAATTGAAAACAGATCTTTTTCTCCCAGTAATGTTTTAAGATCCTCCATCTATGATCCTGCTATGGGGAAAATTCCTAAACTATGCAACCTCAAGAGTAATGTTAATGTGAGTAATAAAGTTCCTCATGTTGTTGTCGCAACTTCTTCTGCAAATAAATCTATGCCTCACTCTGTTCACACCTGTGAAAGCACATTGCCAGATGAAAATGGTTCCAATATTCCTGTCCTGGACATTTTACAATTTGGTCCACAGATTTCGGAGGCTTGCGCTTTTGAAACTTCAGTTTCACAACCGAAAGCGATCTTGGATTCGCAAATTTTGCGTTCTGCCTCCCCTGATTCAACATTGTTAGCCAAGTCTAAGGGTGACACAGCGCTTTGGTTGTGCGAATCTGATTCTGAGGGATCTTTGCTTTGTCCAGATAATATTTCTGTGAGCCTATCCTGTACCATGAATGAAACTATGATGTCTGTCCACTCGCACTGACATTTGAGTCCCTTTCTTGCTCTGAAGAAAGTACTGACTTTCCACCCTGTACTCTGGATGAGTCAATGTTGCTTTGCATAAAATCTCCTGCAGTAAGCCCAGAGGCTTTTCTAGGTATGGCAACTATTCTCACCTGTTTTTCTGCCATTTTGGAATTGCAGTCTAGTTTGACTGCTATGCAGGATTCTGCGTGCAGTGAAACTAGAGTCAGGGAGTCAGTGTTTGTTCCAGTAGATATTCCTGTGCATCCTGTTCATGAGAATGAAATTCAGTCTCAGCGTATTGTAGAACCATCCCTGGGACATCTGCCCTGTTCGCAGAATGTATTTGATGTTTTGCCCTGTAACATGGATAGTTCAGAATCCTTGATTACTTTGTCAGAAAAATTGGGAAATGATGCTCCTGAGGTTTTGTTTAATGTTCTGGAGGTCTCTGAGTTCCTCCCAAAGGGTGCAGAGCTTTTAGGAGATGCCTCCTGCCCCCCAGGTCCTTCTGAGGTATTGCCCACTTCAGTAGGCATTGCTGTTATGCTGACTACTTTTGCAGCTCTTGTGGAGCTTCAGTCATGCGTAGTCAACGATAAGATTTTGTTAGATACAATTACAGTCACAGAGACTTCTAAGTCTGAGTCCAAGTATTCTTTTGAAAGACCAGTACTTGTGACCACTACTCGTGATGATTTTCTGCCCAGTCCTGGTTTTGATATGTTCGTGACTGACTCTGAGGTCTGCAGTTCCTTGACATGTCCAGAAGTTTCACTTGTACCAATGTACCCAGATGCGCTCTGTGAGCCAGAATGTCCAAGTGTGTCTCGTGTACCAGCATGCTCAGATGCTTCCTCAGTGGAGACATGTTCTGATATTGCCTGCCTGCATGCCCAGAAATGATTCCTGAAAGCGCTGATCTTGATGGTTGTCCTGGTAACCCTGAATCCGGAATTGTCATAGGTTCCATAGGGGTTCTTGATAGTTCTCCATGTGAACCTAAAGAGCATTCTGGCCTCTTGGGATCTCTGCAGAGCTTCAAAGTGTTCTGGGAGATTCTGGGAGAAATTTATCTTGGTACCCTGGATTGGATCAACAGTGGCTTCCGTGTTGATAGGGACACTTCTAATGGGTATTGTGGGAGGTTTGGTATTTTTGGATGGTCCCTGGAAGGTGGTGGGTATTGCTCAGAGAGTTTCGATGGGTTCTTCTCTGGAATTCACAGTTCTGATGGGTGTCACGCTGAGGCTTGTAGTACTGATGGGCATGTTTCGGTGGGTCCTGCTTCCGATGAGTTCGGTTTCGGGAGGATTGATTCTGGAATTGGGCCTTGTCGGGCTGCCCCGACCTTCATGAGTGTTCAGCCAGACTGTTTTGTTGGAAATGTCAGTTTTGAAGGACGTCTGGAAGCCATCCCTAGAAGGGGGGAGGGGGTACTGTAATGATCTGCGCTGACCACAGAGATAATTCCACAGTCGTTACACCCAGAGAGTTCTGCAAGGGTCATAATCCTCTACCCCAGTAGGCAGCTGGCTACATTCAGGGCCGGATTTGTACTTTTTACCGCCCAAGGCCCACTATCACCAGCTGCCCCTGGATAACAGTATACACCCCCCCCCCCTTCCCCAACACAGCAGGGATTAGATTGTAGGCTCCTCTGAAGACAATTAGTGAAGTGATGGCAGGGATTACATTATAAATTCCTCTGAGGACAGTTAGTGACATGATGGCAGAGACTAGATTATAAGCTCCTTGGTGAGTGGCACATTCAGTGAGTGACAGGCAGCTCAGAAATCACTGTAAGTGTCTGTTTGCTGCCTCTTCATCCCCTGAGTGCCAGTTCTGACTGTTCGTAGCCGCCCACCGCAATGTGCAAACTCTGTGTAGCAAGATGAATGTTTAGCAGGCTAAGTGCTACTACCACCCTGCTGCCCACAGCCCGTCCCTTGCTTTCCTGGTGCCCTAAGCCATGGCCTATGAGGCCTTGCCTGAAATCCGGCCATGGCTACATATTGCTGCAAGGGGTCACCAAGTTGGATCAGTTGAACTGGGTGCCACGGATCTGTGGCTGTGTAACCAGATATTACTATTAGTCCCAAGTAGCTCCCATGTTACTTAGCATACTTGTTCCCACCACAAAATATGGGGTAACTCTCGAGAGAGGCTAGGGTGGGGACCTGAGAGAAGCCTGCATGCGGCGTGCCCCTCCCTAGGAATCACGGTGACTTCATGCTTAGCAACATACAGTTAACTGTTTCCAGTCTCCAGCAGGATACATTGAACAGGACGAGGTCTGTAAAAAACTTCCCATGTCAGCATGAGTCTATGTAGGCATTAAGCAAACCAAGGGTCTTATCTATTTGCCATTAATACTTGTGGGATCCCTTGTAATTACTGACTCTGCCTAGCGATTCTACCTAGAGATTCTGCCTAACGTGCCTCTAGCCTTAAAGCGGTTTTAAACTCTGACAAAATATTCAATAAAAATGTGTTTACCTACTTTTTATAACCCATACAATTATCATATTTGCTTTTGTGCACAAGTATTATTATTTATTTAGAAATTATAAGTTCCCAAAGTTCAGTTTATTTACTTTGAAAGCTGTCTTTGCATTTTATACATAACTGGCTTAATTCATGTTGTATTGAAGGCAGAAATGCTTTCTGAGTGTCTGTCTGTGTTCTGGAGTGTCTGCACAGTCAGAGAATGTGTCACATTCCTCACTTGATACAATTAAGTAAACACAAGATAACATCTCCAGTTCGGATGCGTCCAGCTTTCTCTGCACTGAGCTTTTAACTCCTGTGTTTAACTAATTAAATGCTGTTCTAGTAAAAATAAATAAATGGTGGTAGTATATAATATGCTGTAAATAATATTTTAGAGCAAAGAAGAAATGCTAGGTTTCATTCCACTTAAAACAATACCAGTTGCCTGGTAGTCATGCTGATTTATTTGGCTGCAGCAGTGTCTGAATCACACTCCTGAAACAATTATGCAGCTAATCCAGTCGGACTTCAGTTAGAAACACCTGATCTGTGTACTTGTTCAGGGTCTATGGCTAAAAGTATTGGAGAGACAAGATCAGGTGGACAGCCAGGCAAGGCAATTTGCAACTGAAATAAATATGTCAGCCTCTAAATCCCTCTTGCTTCAGGTGTGCTTTAAAGAACAAGCGACACCCACGTTAACCTAGAAATAAAAAACACATATATAAGTAGATAAATACTACTTCTACTTACATAACAGATGTATTGTGCTATCCACGTAATGATTCCTGTGAGTTTTACAAAGGAAAAGCAGAAAATCCTATGCTAGGCAGTGGCCATTTTGCCAAGCTAATGCTGACATCATATCCTCCCTGACTCTTGTTTTCTCCCCTCCCCCCCCCTCTCTTGCTCATTGTGTATTCATTAGCTGCCCTCCTTCCAAAGTCTTCAGACACTCCCACTGAGGTGTATACTAACAAATGCACTGTTTTATTTACACATCCAATCACTGAGTCACCTCAGCCTTGCTTGTAAACACAAGTGATCAGCTAGGCAGGGAAATAAATGGAAGAGGAGGAATATATTATAGATTAAAAGAACTTCCAGCATTCAACTTTTTGGCACTGTTTGGCACTAGGGCCAGTGGTCCTAAAGTATGTGATAACTCCAAACCATAACAGCAGAAAAAGTTTTGAATGCAGGATTAGCATCTTTATCACGTAAAGCCAATGGGTACCACATTAAAAATAAAAAAGTCAGATACTCACCTAAGGAGAGGGAAGGCTCGGCTCCTCTCCTGGTGCCCTCGGTGCTGCGCTTGCTCCCCCGTTCGCGTCCGCCACCGCAGGGACTTCGGAGGTCTTCGGGAGCACTCGGGCTTCCGAAGACGGGCCGCTCCATACTACGCACGCGCGAGTGCGTCATAGAGGGCGCTCGCGCATGCGTAGTATGGAGCGGCCCGTCTTCGGGAGCCCGAGTGCTCCTGAAGGCTTCCGAAAGCTCCCTTCGGCATGCGGAAGTGGCAGTATTTGACCGAACTGGTCGAATACTGCCACGGGGGATCCTGCGCGGGATCGGGTACCGGGAGAGGAGAGGGAAGGCTCATTAGGTCCGAGCCTTCCCTCTCCTTAGGTGAGTATCCGACTTTTTTATTTTTGAAATGGTAAACACTCACTTCAATACACTCACACCAGTTGCTGTTGAAATTTGATTTTTATGGTGACAATACTGCTTTAAAAGGAAATAAATAGGGCAGCCTCTATACAGTATATCCCTCTCACTACAGTGTTCCTTTAACTGGAATCAAAGTGTACATTTTCCTCTTACAAGTTGCATATAAACTCTTAACATGTTTTTTTTTTTCTTATTAGCGCAGGAGGTAAGAAAGATCCTGGTAAACTGCCTGGTATTGCTGAACATCCACTGTCAACAAATCTGGCTTGAATCTGAATTTGCACATTTAGTTCTTAAATTGTTGTAAAAGAATATCTTCTTGCTATCCATAGCAATAGAACGAAATTAGACTGCGCTAATGGTCAATTCAAAGCAGGTCCATCTATTTTACATTTCACCTTGAAATCAATCATCTATTTCGCAGATAAATGCCTGCCATTTATTTTTAATCGTTTACATTTAGATAATTGCCTAGGTATTTAAGACAAACACTTTTTTATGACTATACTTCTCTTTTCAACTGCAGCGTAAGATAGCTTACTATAATTATTCTACTTTCTGGGGAATTCATGATAAGGACGTAGGTTAATGAGAAATATGTCCAATTTTAACATTTCAATCAAACTTCAAAATTATGCAAAATGTTCATTAGCTAAAGTATTTCAAAAGCACATTATAGCTGCATTAAAATCTACATTCCAAAATCTGTATTTGTAGCTGTACTCACCTTCCCAAGGATAATTTGCAGGGCTAAAGTACAAGAAAGAAGTCAGGTGACAGCTTTGTACATAAGCCAATCCACTAATTCATGCTTAATTTAGCTGCTCAGTTTGATAGAACATTCCAGCGTAGAGTTATGAAACATTACCTGGGAACAATTGGTTGGTATGCAAATTTTGCAGATTAAAGAGTTCTTACTTAGAACTCAGAAATAATTGTTAGTTATAATTTCTGACATGAAGCTGTTTTTCTATTACCTGTATGTGACTGGCTTTCTGAGGATATAGCTGTAGTACTGTATAGGTAATCCCCGACTTACGAATGCCCGACTTACGAACGACCCACCCGATCCCTTCACGATGATGTCATTTCCATGCGGGGGAAGTTTGAAGAAGCAGCAGAGGCGCAGAGGGGACAATGAGCCATGCAGGAGACAAAGAAGCACAGAGGAGACCGAAAGGCACAGAGGGGGGACAGAGCCACTGAGGGGGACAAACAGGTGTAGAGGAGGACAGAGAGGCACAGTGGGGTGGACAGAGCCACCGAAGGGGACAAACAGGCATGGAGGAGGATGGAGAGGCACAAAGGGGGGACAGAGCCAACAAGGGGGACAAACAGGCATGAAAGAGGATAGAGAGGCACAGAAAGAGACAGAGAGGCAAAGAGGAGACAGTGAGGCACAGAGGGGGGACAGAGCTACCGAGGGGGACAATCAGCCACAGAGGAGGACAGAGAGGCACAGGAGAGAGAGCGAGGCACAGAAAGATACAGAGAGGCAAAGAGGGGAAACAAAGGCAATGACGGGGACAAACAGGCATAGAGGGGGACAAAGAGACACAGATTGGGACACTGGAGGTAAAGGGGGAACATAGGAGGCACAGGGGATAGAGGTGGAACAGCATTCCATCTTAAGAATGGATTCAGGCTAAGAACGAACCTACAGTCCCTATGTCATTTGTTAACCAGGGACTACCTGTATACACTAACAAATGTGTTCCCATTGGTGCAGGGGTGCCTCTAGCCATGTTGTCACTCCAGGCGAGAAAATCTGTGGCGCCCCCCCCCCCCCCCCCCCACGGCGCCCTTCCATGAAAATAATCATAATGCGGCAGTGTTTCATCAGAAAATTCGCAATGCGGGCAGTGTTTCACCAGAAAATACACGTAATGTAAGGCTGCAGAAGTGAGCTTACGGGCTGTGGGCCAGTGAACTGATGCGGAGTCTATTTGACACCGCAAGCCTGTTCACCATCTGGGGACACAACATCTGGCGGGGGTTGACCGCGGTCCTCCCTGCACAGCACTCATGCCTGGTCGGCCTGGCACCCTCTACAATGGGTCAGAAGGAGGCACAAAGGGGGACAGAAGGAGGTACAAAGGGGGACAGAAGGAGTCACATGGGGACAGAGGAAGATGCAGGGGACAGAGGTGGCACATGGGGACTGAAGAGGCACAGGAGGACAGAAGGAGGCAGAGTGGGACTAAAGGAGGAACAGGGGGGCAGAGGTAGCACAAGGGGACAAATAAAGGCAAAGGGGACATAAGGAGGCACAAAGGGCACAGAAGGAGGCAGAGATGGCACAAAGGAGGAAAGAAGGATGCACAAGGCACAGAGGTGTCAGCTGTCTGCAACTTACGCTAAGTAGATTCAGCAGAAGCAAGTAATAGAACAGCCACAGGGGTGTGGCTTAATTTGGGGGTGGGGCTTAATTCTGCAACATGGCGCCCCCCAGGACCAATGGCACTCTAGGCAATGGCCTGTACTGCCTATGCCTAGAGGCGCCCCTGCATTGGTGCACCATACAATTTTAAAGGGCTACTATACTAATAAAATTAAGAGATGGGACGGCGAATCTTCAAGTCCCTGGAATCTTTATGAAGATTCGAGATTCGAAAATTTGAATCTCAAAAGGTCCAGCGTAATTTGATTTCCTCTCATTATATAATGTTTTACATACCAGTAACACATAGGCAATGCCTTTTACATTATTTTTCTACTAGTAGAAATTATTGTTTTGACTATAATCTTTTTCTGTTAAAAATGAGGTGATTGCTCCAACTGTAGCTTTTGTTTTGCAGGTTTGAGACGATTAAAGAGAACCTTTTGTTATTTGAGATTAAGGGATAGTCAGCGAGCTTTAATCCCCGACACTGGTTGGGGGATCATACAACGCTGGCAAATGACATTAATTATGTGCATGATGAGCAGCAGCACACTGAAATGACTCCTCATGCTTCATGTTCACAAACCCGGCTGGTACCGCTTTAAGTTAGTGTGTTTCTCTGAAAATCGCGACTTGCATATTGTGCTGCTGCTTTCTTAATAAAGCGCAACATGAACTCATAAAGTCAGATGATTAATTTAGTCAATGTTGCAGTGTGTAAGGGAACATCTGGATGATAATGATACAGGATGCAAATCAGGCTCTGACAAAAGTGACTTTTAACCTGGTGGGATAATGGGGGCTTACAAGCAGCGTGATCTCACCCACTGTGCTTTATAGTGTTTACATGTCTGTGGGAATGTGACAAAAGGAAAATTATACAGAGAAGGCAGGTTGTTTCTGTGTGAAAGGTTAACATGTATGGTAGGAGATAGCAGTTTCATTATGGAAATGGATGTTGCACACTGCGGCAGACATGGGTGTTAGGCAGACCTGGCCACGCGTCTCCTTCTACACGTTACCGTCCACAATAGCGCCCTGTGCAGGCGCAGGATGCTATTGCAGATGGGAATGCCTTGAAGCCCACCTGGCAAGGCCTGTCGGATCTGTCGCCAAAACGAAAGTAGCTGGCAGCGGGGGGCAGGAGAATCCAAGAGTGACTGAGAGGGCACGAGACAGCTGCAGGGGGCTGGTAGAAGCCCCATGTGAGTAAAACTGATTTTTTTTCTTAGGCTTAAAGAGAGTCTGAAGTGAGAATAAATCTTGCTTCAGACCTCATAGATAGCAGGGGCATGTGTGCCCCTGCTAAACCGCCGCTAAACAGGGGTCCCTTCACCCCCAAATCCCCTCCGTGCAGCGGGGGAGCGCTTCCTGGTTGGGGCAGGGCTAACCGCCGCAGCCCTGCCCCACGGCCCACGCGCGTCTGTCAGTGCGTATCTCCGCCTCTCTTCCGCCCCTCTCAGTCTTCCTTCACTGAGAGGGGCGGGGGAGAGGCGGCGATGCGCCACTGATAGACGCGACTGGAGGCAGGGCTGCAGCCGTTAGCCCTGCCTCCAGGAACGACCAAATCTGCGACCAAGTGTTGCAGGGGGGGGTTGGGAGTGAAGGGACCCCCGTTTAGCGGCACGATAGCGGCGGTTTAGCAGGGGCACACATGCCCCTGCTAACTCTGAGCTCTGAAGCGACATTTATTCTCGCTTCAGAGTCTCTTTAAGTATCCCTTTAATGACTAGATTAGATCACCTCCACTGTTCAGACTGCAAAGGGGACGGCACAAGCACAGCCTCCAGCACAGACCATCAATGGTGCAGGAAATTGCAAGTGTTTGTGATACTTGCTACGTTTTTGCTTAAAGAGACTCTGAAGCAAGATTGAAAATCGCTTTTTATCATATATTCTACATGGGCATGTTTGCCCCTGCTAAAACACCGCTATCCCGTGGCAGAATGAGGAGTCTTTCCCCCCAAATCCCCTCTGTGGTGCCCGGGGAGCGCTTCCTGTTGAGGCAGAGCTAATGGCTGTAGCTCTGCCTCTCAGCGCGTCTATCAGCGCTGATCTCCGCCTCTCCCCGCCCCTCTCAGTCTTCCTTCACTGAGAGGGGCAGGGAGAGGCGGAGATCCGCCAGCTGATAGACGCGCATAGAGGCAGAGCTGCAGCTCTTAGCTCTGCCTCCATGAGCAGCAAAATCCATGGCCAAGAAAGTCATGGATTTTGCAGAGGGGGATTTGGGGGGGGGGGGGGGTAAAGACCCCTCATTCAGCCGCAGGATAGCGGCGTTTTAGCAGGGGCAAACATGCCTATGTTAAATATAAGGTAAAAAGTGATTTTTAATCTCGCTTCAGAGTCTCTTTAAAGTGAACTAGAGACAAAGCACCCTCGTGTATTTTACCATATATATCAGTGGGAACTAGTGTTGGGCGAACAGTGTTCGCCACTGTTCGGGTTCTGCAGAACATCACCCTGTTCGGGTGATGTTCGAGTTCGGCCGAACACCTGACGGTGCTCGGCCAAACCGTTCGGCCATATGGCCGAACTAAGAGCGCATGGCCGAACGTTCCCCGAACGTTCGGCTAGCGCTGTGATTGGCCGAACGGGTCACGTGGTTCGGACCCGAACGCGCTCTGATTGGCCGAACTGTCACGTGGTTCGGGTAAATAAATACCCGAACCACGTCATATCTCCGCCATTTGTCTGTGGGTTTAGCTTTGGGTAGGCAGGCAGGGTAGTTCGCGCTCCAGCCACGCTAGCCAGGGTCCCCCCCAGTCATTGTGTGTCACTGCTGGGAACAGTAGTACACCGCTCGTTCAGCCACACTATATAGCATTCTGTGTACTGTTCTGTGTCTGCTGGGAACAGTGGTACACCGCTCGTTCAGCCACACTATATAGCATTCTGTGTACTGTTCTGTGTCTGCTGGGAACAGTGGTACACCGCTCGTTCAGCCACACTATATAGCATTCTGTGTACTGTTCTGTGTCTGCTGGGAACAGTAGTACACCGCTCGTTCAGCCACACTATATAGCATTCTGTGTACTGTTCTGTGTCTGCTGGGAACAGTAGTACACCGCTCGTTCAGCCACACTATATAGCATTCTGTGTACTGTTCTGTGTCTGCTGGGAACAGTAGTACACCGCTCGTTCAGCCACACTATATAGCATTCTGTGTACTGTTCTGTGTCTGCTGGGAATAGTGGTACACCGCTCGTTCAGCCACACTATATAGCATTCTGTGTACTGTTCTGTGTCTGCTGGGAACAGTAGTACACCGCTCGTTCAGCCACACTATATAGCATTCTGTGTACTGTTCTGTGTCTGCTGGGAACAGTAGTACACCGCTCGTTCAGCCACACTATATAGCATTCTGTGTACTGTTCTGTGTCTGCTGGGAACAGTAGTACACCGCTCGTTCAGCCACACTATATAGCATTCTGTGTACTGTTCTGTGTCTGCTGGGAACAGTAGTACACCGCTCGTTCAGCCACACTATATAGCATTCTGTGTACTGTTCTGTGTCTGCTGGGAATAGTGGTACACCGCTCGTTCAGCCACACTATATAGCATTCTGTGTACTGTTCTGTGTCTGCTGGGAACAGTAGTACACCGCTCGTTCAGCCACACTATATAGCATTCTGTGTACTGTTCTGTGTCTGCTGGGAACAGTAGTACACCGCTCGTTCAGCCACACTATATAGCATTCTGTGTACTGTTCTGTGTCTGCTGGGAATAGTGGTACACCGCTCGTTCAGCCACACTATATAGCATTCTGTGTACTGTTCTGTGTCTGCTGGGAACAGTGGTACACCGCTCGTTCAGCCACACTATATAGCATTCTGTGTACTGTTCTGTGTCTGCTGGGAACAGTGGTACACCGCTCGTTCAGCCACACTATATAGCATTCTGTGTACTGTTCTGTGTCTGCTGGGAACAGTAGTACACCGCTCGTTCAGCCACACTATATAGCATTCTGTGTACTGTTCTGTGTCTGCTGGGAACAGTAGTACACCGCTCGTTCAGCCACACTATATAGCATTCTGTGTACTGTTCTGTGTCTGCTGGGAACAGTAGTACACCGCTCGTTCAGCCACACTATATAGCATTCTGTGTACTGTTCTGTGTCTGCTGGGAATAGTGGTACACCGCTCGTTCAGCCACACTATATAGCATTCTGTGTACTGTTCTGTGTCTGCTGGGAATAGTGGTACACCGCTCGTTCGCCACTGTATAGCATTGTGCTCTGTGTCGCTGCTGGGAATAGTGGTACACCGCTCACCCGTCACTGTATAGCATTGTGCTCTGTGTCGCTGCTGGGAATAGTGGTACACCGCTCACCCGTCACTGTATAGCATTGTGCTCTGTGTCGCTGCTGGGAATAGTGGTACTGTATAGCATTTCTGTACTGCCACTGTACTGCTGCCAGTCAGCGTGTACTGTAAGGATAAGTGAAATGAGGAAGAAATCCGGTGAAAGAGGGAGGGGCAAGGGAAGAGGTGTTTCCCCTGACGGTTCACGTACAGGCCACAGGGGAGCACCCAAGAAAACCCACTCAATACCGCCCATGTTGTCCAGGACAACAACCCTCACAAATCCAAAAGAACAGGACCAGATAATTACTTGGATGACCTCTCAAGCGTCCAGCAGTGGGTTAAGCAGCACCAGCACATCACGCACGAGGTCCGAGTCCTCAGCCAGTTACAAGGAGCCAGTGGGCACAAAGCTGACACAACCGGCAGCGACACCACGCACACAACTGCCAGATAACCAGTCCGATGAATTACCTCAGGACACAATGGGGTATTCGCAGGAGCTATTCCCAGCCCAACAAACTTCCACCTTTCAAAGGTCAATGGAGGAACAGCCAGAAATGTTGTGCCTGGATTCACAACCGTTAACTGTGGGAAATGCACCGCGCACTGAAATACAAGGCGAGTCCGAAGAGGACTCGGAAACCCAAATCCCAGAGCAATTTGGGCAGGAGGGGTTGCAATTGCAGGAGGTCGGCCGACAAGATCTGGAAGACGACGTTGGAGTGTGCTGCGCAGAGGTTGTTGTGGGGAGCTCTACTCCACGGCGGTGGCCCACAATGACATATGACGAGTTTGAGGAGATGGAAGAGGAGGGTATGGACAATGTGGACAGAGACCCAGATTTTGTTTGTGAACGAGAACATCGCCGTCGTAGCAGCAGCACAGATGAGTCTGTTGAAGAACACACTGCTGCACGAGTTCGCCTTGTGCCACAAGGTAGGCGGCGCGCAATTTCAGGCACCACAAGCGTGGAAGTTCAAGTGAGAGGCAAAAGAGGAGCAAACAGAAATCGCCAGCAAGGAGGCAGGTGCTCCAAAGTCTGGGCTTTCTTTGAAGACTGCACTGAGGATGTTACCATGGCGATTTGCAAGGTGTGCAAGACCCGCCTGAGCAGGGGGAAAAATATTAACAACCTCTCCACCACCAGCATGAGCCGTCACATGCTATCCAAACATCCCACTCTTTGGGCAAACGCGTCAGGACAGGGTACCAGAAACAACACTGCCTCCCTTGGGTTCACCAGACTCACCACCAGACCCACCTCAGCAGCAGCAGTAGCCCAGCCATTGCGTGGTTCACAACATTCACAAACATCAGACGACGCTGACACTGTCACTTTCCGGAGTAGTGCTCTTGAGGTCTCCCAGTGTTCATCAAACACAACAACCAACAGCCCTTCCGTGTGCAGCGCTACGGTTCAGTTGTCTGTGTCGGAGATGTTTGAGCGCAAGAGGAAATTGCCAGCAAATGACCCCCGGGCCGTGGCAGTAACAGCCAGCATAGCCAAGCTTCTGGCCTGCGAAATGCTGCCATATCGATTGGTGGAGACAAACAGCTTCAAGGGCATGATGTCAGTGGCCATCCCACGTTACGTGGTTCCCAGCCGCTACCACTTTGCACGCTCTGCAGTGCCTGAGTTGCATGAGCACGTGGTCAGCAAAATAACCCGAAGCTTGAAGAATGCCGTTGCCTGCAAGGTTCACCTCACCACTGACACCTGGACGAGTGCGTTCGGCCAGGGTCGATACATCTCCCTTACCGCGCACTGGGTGAACCTTGTGGAGCCTGGCAGCGATTCCTCACCTGCTACGGCACGGGTGTTGCCCACGCCACAAACAGCTGCACCGCCGTCCCTCCCACTGGATAACAGCAGCACCTACCTCTCTGACTCCTTCTCCTCCAACGCATCTCAAAGCTGTACCTCATCCGGAAACGCTAACCCAGCAGCAGTAGGATCGTGGAAGCAGTGCAGCACAGCTGTTGGCATGCGTCAGCAAGCGTTGCTGAAGCTAATCTGCCTTGGGGATAAGCAGCACACAGGGGAGGAAATTTGGAGGGGAATAAAGGAACAGACGGATTTGTGGCTGGCACCGCTGGACCTGAAACCGGGCATGGTTGTGTGTGATAATGGGAGTAATCTCATTCGCGCTTTAAGGTTGGCTAAGCTGACACACATCCCTTGCCTGGCGCACGTGATGAACCTAGTAGTTCAGCGGTTCCTGAGGACATACCCAGGCGTGCCCGATCTGCTGTTGAAGGTGCGTCGAGTGTCCAAACATTGTAGAAATTCCAGTACTGCTTCGGGGGCACTCGCCAAGATGCAGGAGCGCTTCAATCTCCCCCACCATCGCTTGCTGTGTGATGTCCCTACGCGCTGGAATTCTACGCTGCACATGCTAGCCCGCTTTTGCGAGCAGAAGAGTGCAGTGGTCCAGTACATGACGGCGCAGTACCGAGGCGCATCCGGCCAGCTGCCAAGCTTCTGTGGATCCGATTGGGCCAACATGTTGGACCTCTGCCAAGTCCTCCAAAATTTTGAGCAATCCACGTTGCTTGTGAGCAGTGACAACTCTTCAGTCAGCATTACCATACCACTGCTGTGTTTACTGAAGAGGTCGATGTTAAAAATCAAGGAAACAGCTGTCATGATGCAACTGGGGGAATCTGAAGGAGAAAACGATCAGCGTGATGGTACCAACATCAGGCCATCCGCCTCAGGGAACGCTGGCCCCAGCAGCTATGACGAAGAAGAGGAGGAGGAACAGCTGGAGTTGGAGCAGGAATTTCATGCCACCACTGACGAGGGCCAGAGCGGTGCACGTTGGACTTCCACAATTCAACGCGAATGGTCAGCAGAAGCAGACCAGGAGGAAGGTGACGACTATGATGCATCACAACAACTATCACAACGCTCACAAGAGGATGATGAGGATTCTGGTAGGACTCTGGCACACATGGCTCAATTCATGCTAGACTGCATTGAACGTGACCCACGCATTGTGCGCATTCTGGACAACACCAATTACTGGGTTTATACCCTTCTGGATCCACGGTACAAACACAATGTTCCAAAACTGCTTGAAGAAAGAGTCAGACAGGTCAAAATGGAAGAATACCAGCAGGCCCTTGTGGAGACTTTAGAGAGGAGATTGACATCCTCCCCCTCCTCTAGCCAGTTGTACGCAGACAGACTGACTTCCGCAAACCCAGGACGACCAGGAGGGCAGCAAACAACGCAAGCCGCAGCTAGTACCCAAAAGGGAATGGTATCGACAGTGTCCTTGGAGTGGGAACATTTTCTGACACCCATGCAGCCGCAGCCCACTGAACAGCAAGCGTGCAGATCCACCTCCAACACCGATCGCCTGGAGAAGATGGTCAAGGACTACATGTCAGATGGCGTAGCTGTGTCGAACCATCCATCTGCACCCTTCAACTATTGGGTATCGAAGCTAGACACCTGGCACGAACTGGCAATGTACGCAATAGAGGTGCTGGCTTGCCCGGCAGCCAGCGTTATGTCGGAACGCTGTTTCAGTGCTGCCGGAGGCATCGTCACAGATCGGCGTATCCGCCTCTCTACAGAAAATGCAGACCGTCTGACTCAAATTAAAATGAATCAATCCTGGATTGGAAATGACTACGCAACACTCCAGGACCCCAACCAAGTAACATGACCAATGAACATCTGGGATGGTGTTGCGTTTCCGGGCCCTGTTTATTGAACCTCTCATCTGTATTACATTTATGACTGCATGGCGGCAAAAAGCATTGCTGCTATATCCGCACGCTTTTTGTCCACATGCAAGGCCTGGGTTGTTGTGTCTCACAAAGCGTGGCCTTCTCCTCCTGCGCCTGCTCCTGTTCCATCACGTCTGCTGCTGCTGGGTTAGCGTTGCCGCGTGGTCCCTGTTTATTGAACCACTTATCTTTATTACATTTATGACTGCATGGCGGTACAAAGCATGCTATCCGCACGCTTCTTGCCCTCATGCAAGGCCTGGGTTGTTGTGTCTCACAAAGCGTGGCCTTCTCCTCCTGCGCCTGCTCCTGTTCCATCACGTCTGCTGCTGCTGGGTTAGCGTTGCCGCGTGGTCCCTGTTTATTGAACCACTTATCTTTATTACATTTATGACTGCATGGCGGTACAAAGCATGCTATCCGCACGCTTCTTGCCCTCATGCAAGGCCTGGGTTGTTGTGTCTCACAAAGCGTGGCCTTCTCCTCCTGCGCCTCCTCCTGTTCCATCACGTCTGCTGCTGCTGGGTTAGCGTTGCCGCGTGGTCCCTGTTTATTGAACCACTTATCTTTATTACATTTATGACTGCATGGCGGTACAAAGCATGCTATCCGCACGCTTCTTGCCCTCATGCAAGGCCTGGGTTGTTGTGTCTCACAAAGCGTGGCCTTCTCCTCCTGCGCCTGCTCCTGTTCCATCACGTCTGCTGCTGCTGGGTTAGCGTTGCCGCGTGGTCCCTGTTTATTGAACCACTTATCTTTATTACATTTATGACTGCATGGCGGTACAAAGCATGCTATCCGCACGCTTCTTGCCCTCATGCAAGGCCGGGGTTGTTGTGTCTCACAAAGCGTGGCCTTCTCCTCCTGCGCCTCCTCCTGTTCCATCACGTCTGCTGCTGCTGGGTTAGCGTTGCCGCGTGGTCCCTGTTTATTGAACCACTTATCTTTATTACATTTATGACTGCATGGCGGTACAAAGCATGCTATCCGCACGCTTCTTGCCCTCATGCAAGGCCTGGGTTGTTGTGTCTCACAAAGCGTGGCCTTCTCCTCCTGCGCCTGCTCCTGTTCCATCACGTCTGCTGCTGCTGGGTTAGCGTTGCCGCGTGGTCCCTGTTTATTGAACCACTTATCTTTATTACATTTATGACTGCATGGCGGTACAAAGCCTGCTATCCGCACGCTTCTTGCCCTCATGCAAGGCCGGGGTTGTTGTGTCTCACAAAGCGTGGCCTTCTTCTCCTCCTGCGCCACCCTCCTCCTGTTCCATCACGTGTGCTGCTGCTGGGTTAGCGTTACCGGTCCCTTTTCCTGGAACCTCTTATATGTATTACATTTATGACTGCATGCCGACAAAAAACATGTTACCTGTGCAAAGAAAACAGACATTTCCCGCATTTAAAAGACAGTTTTCCCTTTGAAACTTTAAAATCGATTTTCTCAAAAACTATAAGCTCTTTTTGCTAATTTTTTTTTCCTCTTGTACCCACTCCCAAGGTGCACATACCCTGTAAATTTGGGGTATGTAGCATGCAAGGAGGCTTTACAAACCACAAAAGTTCGGGTCCCCATTGACTTCCATTATGTTCGGAGTTCGGGTCGAACACCCGAACATCGCGGCCATGTTCGGCCTGTTCGGCCCGAACCCGAACATCTAGATGTTCGCCCAACACTAGTGGGAACATTAGAGAAAACACCTGTCCTGCTCTCTGTTTCATCCTTCACTGCTCAGCCTGCTTCTTATCAGCCCTGATAAAATCCCCAACTGAACATTCAGTCTGGCTTTGCTCAGGAATCATTATAGCTGAGTCATTATAGCAGAGCCAGAAGGGGGCAGGCTTGGGCTTGAAAAGACATCAGAGAAGACAGATTAAGCTATAATGATTCCTGAGCAAAGCTCAGTCAGGGATTTTATCAGGGCTAATAACAAGCAGGCTGAGCAGTAAAGAATGAAATAGAGAGCATGGTATGTGTTTTCTCCAATGTTCCCACTGATATATGTGGTAAAATACATGAGGGTGTTTTGTCTTTGGTTCACTTTAAATGATTTATTTGACATCAACCAATAAAAAAAGCTTGCAAACGCATACAGAAATCGAGCTGTTTACTGGGTGTTTAAAATAAAAAGCTTCAGTTTTTCAGCCTATAGTGTGAAAGAGGCCATAGGGAAACATGGACATTACCTTGACCACCAGTTATCCGTTTAGTTATAACAGCAACTAATATAGGGCTTGATTCACAAAGCGGTGCTAACCTACTTAGCACGTCTAAAGTCTTTAGACGCGCTAACCAGGGTGCTAAGTAGGTTAGCACCGGATTTCTCAATCAGATCGCGCGCTAACTTTGCGTGCACAAAGGTTTACGTGTGCAAAGTTTTACGCACGCTAAGTCCCATAGGCTTTAATGGGCACTTCGCGCGGAGCGCCCTGCACTCTGTGCAGTACGCGCGTAAAGTATTACGCGCATAAAGTTTTACGCGCATAAAGTTTTGCGCGCGTAAATTTTTATGCGCGAAAAGCTTGTTTAGACGTGCTAAGGGGGTTTTCACAGGCGTGCTAACAGTTAGCACCGCTTTGTGAATCAAGCCCATAGTGTTAAAGGGCCCAAAACTCCCCTCCTAGTGCCCAACACTAACCTCCCCTTCTAGTGGCCAAGACCCAACTCTAACCACCCCTAATGTCTAACACTAACCACCCCTTCTAGTGGCTAAGACCCAACTCTAACCACCCCTAATGTCTAACACTAACCTCCCCTTCTAGTGGCCAACACTAAACCCCCCCCCCATGCCTAACACTAACATCCCCTTCTAGTGCTTAACACTAACCTCTCCCCCCCCTAAACTCTAACACTAACCTCCCCTTCTGGTGTCCAACACTAACCCCCCATGCCTAACACTAACCCTACCCTCCTAGTGCCTAACATTAACCCTCCTGGCGGTATAAAAAAATCTGCCAGGAGGGAGCGCAGCAGTTTTTTTTTTATTTTTTTTCCCTATATCATGTAGCGAGCCCTTCGGCGATCTCCGATCAGGAAATCACGTTCAAAGAACGGGATTTCCTGGAGGGCTTCCCCCGTCGCCATGGCGACGGGGCGGGATGACGTCACCGACGTCACTGACGTCGGGACGTCATTGGGAGTCCCGGGCCACCCCTCGGCGCTGCCTGGCACTGATTGGCCAGTGAGTGCACGGGGTCTGGGGGGGGCCGTGCGGCGCGACGGATAGCGGCGATCGTGCGCGGGGCGGCGGCGATCAGTGTGCTGGCACAGCTAGCAAAGTGCTAGCTCCTTCCAGCAAAAAAAAAAAATTAAACAAATCGGCCCAGCAGGGCCTGAGCGGCACCCTCCAGCAGCTTACCCCGAACTACGTTCGGGGTCACCGCCAAGGAGGTTAATTAATCTTTACGCAATTGCTTAATGGGATGAAATGCGGCAACAGATAAACTGTAAACAATTATATTTAAGGCTCCCTCAGCCCCTTCCTATGTTGCTGTCACTGTGTAGAGGCGGACACCAGTCACGCTAAACACGGCTGCAGACGTCACTTGTAACCGGGCTCTGTTTTATAGAAAATCAGCATATGACATCTACTGACAGAAAGGTCACTTTGTAGCGTATGAGTGATCCACGTTGGATTTGTATCTATCCATTCATTCACTTTGAAGAATGCTTTGGAAGATACATACTAACTGTCAGAATGTCTGCATCGAGATTAGTATAATAAATTGTGACATATTTCCACTTCCTTCCGATGCGATGTGACCCCTGTGATGTGACCCACCATCCTGTTCTCTTTATATTATGAAAACAGTTCATTAATCACATGTAGAATGTTGTGATTGGAACAAACAAATATGTACTGGACTGGAATGAGCATTTAGAGGCAGAACATTAAATGAAATATTTCAGAAGCAATTTGCGCCATTTGCTGACAGATTTTGCAGACTATATTGAGACATAATTTTAGTAACTGAAACTATTGAAAGTGTGAGGTCTGTAGAAATGGCACCTCTCATTACAAGCGCTCAGTAATGCTGAATCAGCTGTCCAGACTCTAGAATGACTGTTAGAGGAGGGATCATAACACTATAGATTATTCATATCAGTTCTCTAGTGGGAGGATGGGCTGTTGAGACACAAAGGAGTTGATTCCCAAAGCTTACTGTATTTTTTGGACTATAAGACTCACTTTCTTTCCCCCAAAAGTGGGGAAGAAGTCACTACGTCTTTTAGTCCAAATGCAGGGAGTTCCTGACTAGTGAACGCCTGCCAATACGAACCTCCAACCCAACGCAATGTTGGAGGCTCCATGTACTGTGCCCAGGCAGAGGAGGACACAAGGGGGCAAATGGAGGGGGCAAAGGGGGACACAAGAGGTACAAGGGAGCATGAGGTATAAATAAGGCATAATCCACAAGATGCCCCTTCACCATGGATGCACCAGCTTTAGCATATATTTTTAACCCTGGTTTTTGTCCTCTATACCTAGGTACGTCTTATGGTCAGGAGCGTCTTATAGTCCCAAAAATATGGATACTTATTTTTCACCTTAACTGTAAGGAGAGCTAATTCACGAGGTGCAATTGAAGGTGATAACAAGATCAAAATATGCAAGCTTAATCGCCTCAAATCGCTCAGGATTTACCAGCAAATTAATTGATTAGTTTCACTTGAGCAATGTTTGTGCATTAAGAGCATAACTCTATAGTAAATATAATACTAGGCATTTGCCTGAGTGATGCTTCGTTGTTCCAAGTGATAGGGAGTGAGACATTTGTGCCATGGACCTGTCCTTCAGCACCACAGCACTGCTGCCTTGCTCCCCCGAGAGATGTGCACACTCAATGTCTGCCGCAACACTTACCTGCCGTTTGTCGCTTCCGCCATCATCCTCTTCTGGGAGCCCCAGCAGAAGCATCTTTAAATGGGCTCCCCATTTATCCACTAGGTGGCCCAATGAGAATAATCCTGATTCTCATTGGTCCAATGAAAATCAGGCCAAATGGCAGGACCGGTCCCTGATCTTCAATCAAGATTTAAAGGAGAAGAAGAAGAAAGAAGTGACAGATGGATTAAAGGAGTAGTAAGAAAGAAGTCAAGGAGAAATTAAAGAAGGAGAAAAGTAGAAGAAAGAAGTCAAAGAAGAAAGAAGTGACAGATGAAAAACTGTAGAATAAACAAGAGTTATTTATTAATAATAAAGCTTTATTTGTATTTATTTTTTACTTTTTTACATTAAATAGGTATAGGGTCAAATTTGACCCTCTATATTTATTTACCTGGAAGGGTCAGGACATCTGGAGGTCCCCTTTTAACCAGTGGGCCACTCAAGGGTTTTTCCCCTTTAGGCCCAGAGCAATTTTCAGCTGCCAGTGCTCCTTCCATTCATTCTCCAATAACTTAATCACTACTAATCACAACAAAATGATCTATATTTTGTTTTTATCACCACCATGTAACGATCGGTGAAGCACAGAGAGGTCTGATTACCGGTGATCTGCAGTATCACGGGGAATACAGATGTATACCAGATTATATGTGATCTGCAGTATCACCGATAATCCGATATACTAGCTAACCTCTGTTCACCTGAGTAGAGTGTAGTGTTTGGTGTAACAGTAACACAGAGGACTAAGCCTCAGTGCTGCAAGGAGTACTGCACAGATTCCTTCCGCAGACCTGAGCTCTCCAAGACGGGAGGAGTCAGACTGACAGTAGGAAGGATAGTCTGAAAGTGACACTAGGAGAAGGTGTCACTGACAGGACGGGGAACCGCCTCCAACAGTGAGGTCGGTTCTCGAGGTCGGACAAGCCAGGTCGTACACACACGGACAGATAAGGTACAGTATCGTAAAGCAAAGGCGGAGTCAAGGTACAGGCAGGGTTCGGCAACAGGGTATCAGAAATATCGAGGTACAAGATCAGGAGGCAGAAACAGAGTCTAAGGACGAGCCGGGGTTCGGCAACAGAGTATCAGAAATATCGAGGTACAGGATCAAGTTTCAAGAGGATAGTCAGGCAGGCAAATAGGTCATACCAGATAATCACAATCAAACTAGTACTTTAGCTATCAAAAGAATCTAGCAAAGTGTAGGATTACAGCTCCAGCTGGTCCCGGCACACTTGCGGATCTGACTACGGATCTGGGTGCTTCCACATATGTGATCGCACGCCAGACAAAGAGCAAGTGAACAACCAGCAGTATATATACTCTAGGACCTTTCCAGGACCTCCCTAATTGCTGGTCCAATGAGAGCAGTGGAAATTGTCAGCTGACCCAGCTGGTCAGCTGACTCCCTTCTAACTGTTATTTAAACTCTGCCTCTGTGCTCGCGCGCGTGTAAGTCTGAATCTTGGTGGACCACCAGTCCCAGCCACACCAGTACTGTCATGCAATGTATCTAGTGCGGGGGCCGCCTCTGATGCGGATTCCGCCGTTACCAATGCGGATTCCGCCGTTACCAATGCGGATTCCGCCGCACTGCCTATGCGGCATGCAGCGTTTTTTCCGCGTTGTGACGCCATGCTGGACGTGGAAACAGCCGCCTCACCTTGAGAGACGGCGGCCTTTCCGCGTTTCCTTACACACCAATTAGGCTTTCTTTGGGAGGTACATTATGCTAATAATGATTTAATTTTAAATGCATTTTAATGGGAATAATAAGAAAAAATGGGAAAAAATATTTCTCAGTTTTCGACCTTTATCTTTTTAAAATAAATATGGCTCAGATATTGAACCTCGCTAAAATTAGTATTTCAGCTATAATTAGCTGGTGACAAGCAATTTAAATAAAATCAATATAAATAAATAATCAATTTAGCAAATTTATTTCCACACAAACACAATAAAAACAAATAGTATCTTAATTGTATATGGTTATCATATGATCATCAATATTAAAATCACAAAATTATGCATATGCATGCAGTTCTATTGCTTTTATTATTGATAATCATATGACAACCATATACAATTAAGGTACTGTTTGTTTTTATCGTGTTTGTGCAGAAATAAATCAACTATTGATTATTTATTAATTTATTTATTTGGATTGTATTCAAATTTCTTGTCATCAACTAAATATAGCTGAAATACTAATTTAAGCATGGTTTGATATCTGAATTAGCCATACTTACCTTAAACGGGTGAGGGGTAACCCCAGTACCTCAAACCAGCTGCTGAAATATAGATTTAAAGGCCATACTTTGATTAAGATAAAACGTTCTACTGTGGGTAAAACCCACACATTTTATTTTCCCATTTGTTCCGGTTACTGCAACATTTAAAATATTTCCCTAGTACAACGTATGGCGCCAATATTTTATTTGGAAATGAAGGTGCATTTTTTCAGTTTTGCATCCATTACTAATTACAAGCCCATAAATTAAAAAATTAACAGTAATATACACTCTTAACATACATATAAGAAAAGTTCAGTCCCTAAGGTAACTATTGTATTTTTTTTATTGTTTTTTTTAATGCAAAAATATATATATTTGGGTACTATGGGAGAGTGTGGAAGGGAAGGAGTTAATTTTAAATGTAAGTGTGGGTCTTTTTATTAAAATAAATGTATTTAGGTATAATTTTACTATTTGGCCACAAGATTTCCTTGAGCATTATTTCCTATTAGTGTACTATAAGTATGTGAACAGGAAGTAGAAGTAATGCGTGGACACTGTTACTTCCTTAGTTACAAATGACCATGGCATCTCATTGATTCTGAAGCTCATTGACACGTGGACGTGGAGCTGCATTCCCATTTATTTATCTACCCGCTAACGGGCAGCAAAGAGGATCCGCATGGGAGCGTACGGTGGTCGCATGCTGTAGAAGACAAAGATTTACGTCCCTGGGACTTCAGATGGAGTTTCCTAGGTTGTAGATATACTGCACTAGGTGCAGTAAGTGGTTAAAGGGGTTTTCCAGATTCCGCATAAGCCCACTAGGATTTATGCGTGCTGCCCCCACCTCCTCATGGGTACCAGAGGTGGGGAAGAGCCCCTTGTCCATGATATGGACAAGGACTCTGTAGGAGAGGGAAAGGCTTTGTCGCCACTCTCTTACAGAGTCCCCCATATCACGGACCATGTGGGCTAGTTTGTCGGAGTTATTGTTTTGGAGGGGGATGGGGGCTATGCATTGTTTATTTTTTTTAAATAAAATTGAAAAAAAAATTGCATAGCCACCCGCCTTAAAACTTTCTTTAACCTCTGATCACCCATGCAGGCATGCAGACATTTACATTTGGGGACACTGGGGATGGGGGTCCGCCACATTCATCCGTCGTCACAATATTGAATGCCGTCATCACCACGCATCCAATCGAGCACTTATGACCTAGATCTTTCCAGCATGTTCGATCGATGCATTCCACTGATTTCAGCCTGAAATCAATTGCATCATTGATCAAAAATGCTTGTTGCAGCACCAATTTTCATCTGATTTGATAAAAATATTGAATCAGATGGTAAATTGGACCGCAAAATCGGTAGATGTATAGACACCTTTACTCTATCCTTGCTGTGTGTGTGTCCTCTAAGGCTTAACCACTTTAAGACCGTGGGCTTACACCCCCTAGTGACCAGGCTAATTTTCACAAAGTAGGCCACTGCAGCTTTAAGGCCTCGCTGCAGGGCTGTACAACACTGTCAGGGCTGTCAGCACACAAGTGATTCCTCCCCCCTTTTCTGCCCACCAACAGAGCTTTCTGTGGGTGGGCTCTTATCCCTAACGGCATGTTTGTTTTATATAAATATTTAATTGGGTTTTTTTAATAAATATTTCTATTTTTTTTTATTTTTCCTACCCGCCCCTCCCTCCCCCTGCCAGCCAATCACAGCGATCGGCTGTCATAGGCATCAGCCTATGACAGCGGATCGATTCTGACACTCTCAGGGGGACAGCTGTGTCACACAGCCATTGGGAGGCTGATGACAGATCGGAGCTCATTCAAGCGGAGATGTAAATCCCCGCCCCAGGACTTGACGCCAATTGGCGCATTCACGCCCATCGGCGTGACGTGGTCGTTGAGAAGTTCCTTGGAGCCTGTGTTGCCTGCATTTTCTGTCACATGGTTAACACTCTCATATGGCAAAAAAACTGGCAACACAGGCTCCAATGAAGCCAGCAAGGACACACAGAATAGGGCTAGAGTAAAAGGCGCACTGGGAAAGGCGTGTATACTCACAGTTTGGTCCGGCAGCCAGGCTGGTCTTTTGTGTGCCACCCTGTAGTTACACAAATCATCAGATGGAACTCCATGAAATGAAAGCAGACATTTACCCAAAGTTGTATTGCACAAGACTCAGTAAAGTGCAGTCAGAGAGGAGACAATCATGTTTCTTGATAGCATGAGACATTCTTCGTGGTGATTGTGCTTTGATGCTTATGCTATATCTTGCTAAACGTGTCTGCACTTACATGTAAGCATGTTGAAAATGCCATAAGATGATCTAAAATGCAATGTATTTGCATTATTGATTTCTTCCCTCTTAAAACCCTGACATGGCAACCCAAGTATGTACAGTAAAAGCTGTTAACTCTGTGCCTATACTGACATAGTTACATACCGTAGTTATCTAGATTAAAAAAGATAAGTAGTCACTCATGAAGTAAAGCCTACTGAGCCTCAAGTAAAAAAAACAAAACAGAGAATTCTTATGCCTGTATGTATAGTCTACATCTTAAAGCAACCTGAGCACCATATTTTTTTCTTATAATGTAATGGTTTATGCCACTTAGAGGGCAGGGGTTTAAAAGAGCATCATTACTTACCTATGGGGGAGGGGGACTTTCTTCTCTGGCCCCCAGCCTGTACAAGATGTGCCATCTTCTCCACCCGATCAGCAGTATATGCCAGCATTTGTAGCTCATGGTAGTGTCTCTTGCGGGCACTATACTGCATGCTGAGATATGTAGTCTGTGGATGCAAGTACAGCCCTGTACTCGCATCCATGGACTACATTTCCTAGAATGCATTGTGGCACCTCTGGGAACTACAAAAGCCAGCAGATGCTGCCAGTCAGGTGGAGAAGATTGTACATCTCGTATGGGCTGGAGGAGAAGCCCCCCGTAGGTAAGTAATGATACCCCCCTACATACACGGCACACACCATTATGAACGTTATGGGGAGGTTTGTTTTTCTAATGTTCAGAATTCTGCTGGTCCGGTCACTTTAAGTCTAATACAGACAGTTGGATTACCATCGTGTGGCCATTTGATCCTTCAGGTTAATTTTCTAATCAGTAAACATTAATGGCTCTTTCAACCAATATTTTATTTCTCCTGTGATCATAAAAAGTACATTGTATTCTCAGATGAGATGAGAGTGATTGTTCATACATAAGACACAGGGTTGTTTCTGGCTAACTTGGTGCCCAGGGGAGGTTTTTTGTTTAACCTCATCCTCATCAAACCTCATCAAAATGGTGGTACCATTAAACAATTAATACAGTATGTGCAGAAATGATATTATTAGGATACATAAATTATCAGGCCAGATCACCGTACCAACCCAAATTAACTGAACCCACATATAATCCATTTCCAAAATTGATGAGTGGTGTTTAGCCACTTTGTAAAGGAAATATAAAGTTTATGTACAACCTGGATCCTCAGGCCCCATTTACACTTAAAGAGGAACTCCAGTGAAAATAATGTAGTTAAAAAAAAGTGCTTAATTTTTTACCATAATTATGTAGAAATGATTTAGTCAGTGTTTGCTCATTGTAAAATCTTTCCTCTCCCCGATTTACATTCTGACATTTATTACATGGTGACATTTTTACTGTGGGCAGGTTATGTAACTACTCCTAGCTGTTTTGGCTGTTAGAGACAGCTGTAAACAGCTAATTCCTGTCTGTGAACATTGTTACATTGTGGCAGTTTGCCCAGAGTACCGCGGTCCCAAAGCTTCTTGTGGGAGGGGTTTCAGCACAAAATCAGTCATACAGCGCCCTGAAGCGTTTCTGCCTCAATGTAAAGTATAGAAAAACCGCAAACCTCTCTGGAAAACGCTAGATCAGAGCGGTTTTCCAGGAGTTTTTGTTACAGAAGATGTTCAGTAACAGCTTTTACTGTAACAATATTATTAATCTACTACAAAAAAACGCTCCCAAAAATGCTAGGCGTGTTTAGAAAACGTCTCTAAACATGCTTAGAATCACTCTGAAATCTGCTCCAAAAACCGCTAGCGTTTTGACGCACTGCTAGCGGTTTTGGTGTGCACTGGGCCTTACTCTATATGTTTGTTTTATACTACCCCTCCTCTTGTCTCCCTCCCCCCCCCCCCCCACACTCCCTTTAGATTGTAAGCGTGCAAGGGCATGGCTCTCTCCCCCTAATGTGTCTTGGAAATCATTATACATTTTATTCATCATGTTACTTTTATCACTGTCATTACCAATTCTGTATTTTGTGTTGTTTTTGTATTTTGTCTCTAATTATGTATATTGGCGTACACCATTGTCTGTATTATTATGTACCGTATGTTCGTTTCTTACTTTGTACAGTGCCACGGAATATGTTGGCGCTTTATAAAGCAATAATAATAATAATAATAATAATAATCATAATGTAGGAAGATCTAAGGACAACCAAAACATGATCTTCACACATGAGTGCATCATGGGGCAGGAATATGACTATGACCACTGTAAACAAAAATTGATAGCTAAATAGTTATTACTTGTAGAAAGCAAAGTTTCTCTTGTCTATTAAAGTTTAATTTGTGTCTATTAAAGCATAATGCTAATTAATCAAATGTGAAATACAAAATGAAATAAAAATACCTATATATCTACAAAGGTAAAAACATACTGTATTTAAAGGGAAGGTTCAGGGACACTTAAAAAAAAAAAATCAAAATCCACTTACCTGGGGCTTCCTCCAGCCCGTGGCAGGCAGGAGGTGCCCTCGGCGCCGCTCCGCAGGCTCCCGGTGGTCTCCGGTGGCCGACCCGACCTGGCCAGGCCGGCGACCAGATCGGGCTTCTTCTGCGCTCCATTATGCGTGTCACGCCGGCGCGCTGACGTCATCGGACGTCCTCCGGGCTGTACTGCGCAGGCTCAGGTCGGGTCGGCCACCGGAGACCACCGGGAGCCTGCGGAGCGGCGCCGAGGGCACCTCCTGCCTGCCACGAGCTGTAGGAATCCCCAGGTTAGTGGATTTAGATTTTTTTTTTTTTTTAGTGTCCCTGAACCTTCCCTTTAAGACAAAAGTAAGACCGTAAGTAACCCTTCCCTTGGCCTTTCCTAGCTTTATAAACAACAGATAAAAAAATGAATTAAGTTACAAGTTGGATTTCATGATCATCAAAAAAAATTCTAATGGTATAGAAACAAGGTAGAAACATGGGAAGAATGTTTTTTATTTATGGCAATAAAAAGGGTTATTTCTTTTTATATACAATATGGTAATAATGTTATTTTGTGACATGATTCAAGCTACTGATTTGTATAAGCTGACCTCTTTGGCTATCAGTCGACTTAAATGAAGAATTTACTTGAAACATTTCCTAATTTGCCAATTTAAGAAAACTACATTTTAACCCTCTTGGCGTTGTTATTCTTTCTGGATTTTAGGGTCTAAAAGCGGTGCAATTTTCTTACACCCTTTCAGACCCTAAAACCTGGAAAAAAATGGTGCTGCCAGGGAGATCTGCAGCAGTTCCACAATCAATCACCTCTCTGGCTCCAGCGCTGCAGTTTTCCCTCCATCCTCCGGGTGGCTCAGCAACTCTAAAGTGAGATTGCCGGCTGTCGTCATGATGACAGCTGCCGATCTCACCAGCAGGAAGCAGAGCCTCGGAGGAGAGGAAGAAGAATGGAGGCCGACATCGGGATCCCTGGCCTCCGGCGGCTACCCTGAGCAGAGGTCGGGATTACCACTCTGAGCTGCGGTTTTCCACCCTGACCCTAGCTCAGGATTACCGCCAAGGAGGTTAAAAAAATGTAATGAATGCTTATTCTATTAAATGAACACCATCAGCGTAATACATATATAAATCAATTTAAAGAAAAAATCTCTAAGAATTGTTAAAAAGGCATACAAAATATGCAGTGTGAATAGAATGTTATCCTTCTTGCAATTGACAAGTTGGCTTTTTCTGGATAGGAATACTCGTCGCTTTCTACTTCCTTCCACATCATTCCTTCTCCACGCTCAACTGGCTAACACACGAGCGTTCCATTACTCCTAGCAATGCATACAGCTGAGATATGATGATAAATTTGTCCCAGTATGTATTCAGGGCAGCCTGCGTGGCTTGACAGCCTCCTCACCTAAAGGATTATATAGGCTATTGTTAGTAAATGACCTACATAAAAATCTACTTGTATGTTTGATATTTATACCACATAATAGTATTGGGAGCTTTAGAAAGGAAGGCTGAACACAAACAGATTTCTGGTAAAACAAATAGAGATTGAGTGTCCACAATAGTGTGTTCAAGTCAACGAGGGTGAGACAAATTGGGTGTGAATATACAAAGATGGGATACTAAGGAAATCACTGTATAGGCAGGTGGGGAGATTAGACCTGACCCCTCAGGTCAACAAGTTGCTCTCTGTAGATTGGAATGTAGGGGGCAGGGCCGGGCCGAGGCAGAGGCTGGAGAGGCTCCAGCCTCAGGGCGCAGAGTAGGAGGGGGCACACAATTCATTCAGCTGTCATTCCCAATTGTGTTTGAAGCAGAAAGAAATAAGAAAAGGGGATACATGGCAGTGACTGCAAGCCAGATAACTGGAGATTAAGGTGTTGGGGAGGTTGGGGGCCTTGGGGCACCTATTAGTCTAATGGTGGCCATACACGGTACAATAAAAACGTTCGATTTTCCCGTTTATTCGATCTAAATGATCGAATTGAATGAAAGTTGAAAATATTTTTTTCTTCGATCAAGAAATTCGAACGATTATCCCGTTTTTTCGGGAAAAATGATCGGACATGCTGGAAAAACCTTTATATTCGATCTAGTGTAATAATCGAACTAAATTATCTAATTGAAAAATTGTACCATGTATGGCCACCATTATAGCAATCAGTGTGTGACAGCTGGGGTGGAAGGGATGGGGGGGCGCACTTTGGTGTCTCAGCCTTGGGTGCTGGAGGACCTTGTCCCGCCTCTGGTAGGGGGTAACAACCCTCCACCAGGGGTGGACAGCTTGCAGTTACCAGAAGGAAACTGGAGCATCAGAGCATCAGAAAGATTAAAATGCACTAAAAATAGTTTAAAAATGGGAGTTAGCGATGGACTTGCCCCCTCGGATCAGGAAAAACTTTTGCAGGTATTTCAGGTATTTCTCCCTCTTCCTCAGGCAAATAAATTGAGTAACTTACAGTACAGTATACATGCTGTCTTAGCAGGAATGGCGCCTCCATGTGGCACCTTTGTTTCATTCCGTCACATAGAAATTTCTCTCTCTCTCTCTCTCTCTCTCTCTCTCTCTCTCTCAGTCTGTCCGTCTATCTATCTATCTATCTATCTATCTATCTATCTATCTATCTGTACATGGAATGGGAGGGGCTGCAGTACATGGATGATACACATGGAAGAGGGGGCTGTACATGGAATGGGAGGGGCTGCAGTACATGGAAGATACACATGGCAGAGGGAGTTGTACATGGAATGGGAGGGGCTGCAGTACATGGATGATACACATGGAAGAGGGGGCTGTGCATGGAATGGGAGGGGCTGCAATACATGGATGATACACATGGATGAGGGGGTTGTACATGGAATGGGAGGGGCTGCAGTACATGGATGATACACATGGGAGAGGGGGCTGTACATGGAATGGGAGGGGCTGCAATACATGGAAGATACACATGGCAGAGGGGGCTGTACATGGAATGGTAGGGGTTGCGGTTCATGGAAGATACACATGGCAGAGGGGACTGTACATGGAATGGGAGGGGCTGCAGTACATGGATGATACACATGGCAGAGGGGGCTGTACATGGAATGGTAGGGTCTGCAGTGCATGGATGATACACATGGAAGAGGGGGCTGTACATGGAATGGGAAGGGCACTACTGCACATGAAAGAGAAGCCACAACATTCTTGGACTAGGGGCACAAAAAAATAAATATAGCCCTGGCCAATTTCAGGCCTTATTCACATTATAAATCGCCAGTGCTATCGCCAGTGTTGAACGATTTATTGAGCGTTGAGCATTTTTAAAGCACTTTTCCCTGCACTTTGCGCATAGAATAGCGCTTTTGCAGAGCGATTTGCTTTTTCACTTCCTGACATCAGTCAGTTCTGGATGCTTGTCTGACTTACAGGAGCGAAAAGAGATCATTTGCATATTCAGTAGTGGTGCATTGTGGGTAACCACGAATGTTCACTTTTAGCTGAATTATTGCAAATTTCCTTCTGTTTTAAGAAGGCAAATTTCACCAAGCATTGCTTATTAGTAGGAGGGCCTTACGGTCTATTTTATCCCCCTATATATTCCTAGTGATTTGGGTCACCCCGAGCTGCTTGGTTACTCTGTTGTACTGGTCCAAGCCCTATCCCATACAGCCATATCATTTCCTGCCATGTACTGATGAGGACCAAAAGCCTGAAACAGGCTGTCTACATGTGGGGTTGGTGTGGCTTTGTAATATTTAGAGCTATAGGCTTGCTATACACCAGCAGTTCTGGATGCTTGTCTGACTTACAGGGGCGAATAGAAATAATTTGCATATTCAGTAGAGGTGCATTGTGAGTAACCACAAATGTTCACTTATAGCTGAATTATTGCAAATTTCCTTCTGTTTTAAGAAGGCAAATATCACCAAGCATTGCTTTTTAGTATGAGGGCTTTTCGGTCTCTTTTATCCCCCTATACATTCCTAGTGCTTTGGGTCACCCCAAGCGGCTTGGTTACTCTAAAGTCAGTCAAGTGAACTTTTTCACCCGGAAATGAATCAATACAATGTATTTATTCATGAAAGTGCTGGGGAAATCGCTATACAAAGCCCTTTTTTAAAGCGCTTTGCGATTTCCCTATACCTTCCATTGTACTGGCGTATTCAGACGGGGGTTCTGGATGTATGGAATCCCCCCTGAGACTCCTGTACCTTTAAAAAAATTCCCTGAAATTGCTGAAGTGGGCAAGCTGGTAAATATACAAAGGCTTGCATCCTGCAGGGTCTGTGGGAAAAACTCAGCTCTCTCACCATTGTAAAGACTGCACGTAGACAGCTACATAAGGTGTTTCACAGGTTGAAAAGTTTTTGACAGTCTCTAAACTCCAGGAAGGCTGCCTGCAGCTTGTGTGAGAGGCTGACCATCCCTTACATCCTCACCCCTATGGACGGTATACTGTACCTATAACATTCCCCTATTCCCACAATCCTCCCCCCACTGTGTTGTTAATGTTTTGTTTTTGCTTTGGCAATGCTAAATGTATTTGGCCCTGCCAATAAAGCTTTTTTGGATTTGGATGGCAGGGACAGGAGTGTCATTACAGGCAAGTAGCCTGTGTGATGTGGGACTGCAATACAGATACTCTCTCCGCATTCACCATTGTTTCCCCCTTCCCCTAGTGCTGGCTGGAAGGGGGGCAATTTCCTCCCAGGCCCCCTTTCATTTAGTGATTTAGGGCTGGTCTGGTGTCTGGTGTATTCAGGTTTGTTGTTGTAAGGCAATGTAAAATACTAGGCTAGCTGATAAAAGTGCAATTAGAGGGCAGGCAAGCTGGTAAATATCCACAGCATGATGCAGAGCTTGCCTGGAGGGTCCATTGGCAAAAATCTGTCTGGTATCTCCTCATTGTTATAATGACTGCATGTGTGGATAAGGTGTTAAACAAGGTGAAAAGTTTTTTACAGTCCCTAGACTTCAGGAGGGCTGCTTTCTGACTTGTGTGAGAGACCAGCAGGGACATGGGACCTTTTACAGGCAAGTAGCCTCTGTGTGATGTGGGACTGCAATACAGATAAGCTCTCTGCTCCGTCTCAGGCTATTTTCAGTCGCTCTCCACTCCTCCTCTCTCTGGGCTAGTGCACATCAAAATCACAATAGCAATTGCTAGCAATTAGTGAGTGCGATTTTGTGAAGCGATTTTCAGAGTGATTTCTGAATGAATCGCTCAAAAAATGCTACATGCAGTATACTTGTGATTTTTAAAAAATCTCAACGCTGCTGTGGGAACACCCTCATAGGGTAACATTAGCCAAGCGCTTTTTTGAAATCACTGTCGATTTGAAAAACGCTCAAAACCACTCTTGGTGTGCACCAGCCCTCCCTCATTCACCTTTGTTTCCCTCTTCCCCTAGTGCTGGGTGTCTTCTTGTCATACAGGAAAGCTAAATAAAAGTGCAATCCTGGTGAGGCAAATTATTATTATTTAGTATTTATATAGCGCCGCCATCTTCCGCAGATGCATATATCCCTGCATCATATGGGTATCGCTTGCGCTATGTGACACTATGTGGCATATTCCACTGAATTGTCCA
This sequence comes from Hyperolius riggenbachi, assembly GCF_040937935.1. Classification (NCBI taxonomy): domain Eukaryota; kingdom Metazoa; phylum Chordata; class Amphibia; order Anura; family Hyperoliidae; genus Hyperolius; species Hyperolius riggenbachi. The sequence continues at coordinate 605,878,523 of NC_090646.1, read as the reverse complement.
AACTTAGTCTATCTCCCGTTCCTCTCTTGGGGGGAGTTGTTCCAGCGCTGTACCCCGTTCAAATTTGCTGCTACCAGAAGCCCTCAGAAACACTCGTGTCCTTGAGTACTTCCAAAGATAGGCAGCTCCGTAATACGCCAGCGCACTTTTGTGCATGGGCAGTATGGAACCACCTGCACTCGGGGACATAAGTACTTCTGGACCTTTCAGGAATCCCCCCCCCCCCCTTAAAAATCCTGCGTTTGCCCCTGCATTGAGCAAAAGCTCAGAAAATGGTGCAGGCAGAGCTTTTGCTGAGTGGAACGCAATCGAACCGCTCATATGTGAACACTCTCATAGGGAATCATTGCACAAACGCTATTAGGGCGATTTTAAAAATTGCCGGTGCTTAAAAAAACCTAAAAAGGTGTGATGAAAAAAATAAAAAAAAAAGGAAAAAAGGAAAAAACAATCGAGAGCCCCCGATAGTGTATTATCGTAGATAAGGGGTAATATGTAGAAATAATAAAGTATTATACTCACAAGTGTGGGTTGCCGAGAAAAGGCAACCACTTGTATCGCAGTCGGGGAGATGGAACCTGTCCCCGCTCAGGTTAAAAAGTCGCTCTCTGTGCGGAAAAAAAGAGGGGTGTCCACACCCATCCACCTGGTGGATAATCACGTAATTGGAAATACAGAGGCGCCAATAGGATAAAAATGTGCCAAATTAAAAACCATAAAATTGTGGGTGGCAATGGTGGAGTTGCCCACCCTACAAACAACACAAGACCACTACGTGTGGTGAGACAAATTTAATCAATTTTAGTACTCCTAATAACAAAAACAATTTGCAACGCGTTTCACGGGACCCAAGCCCGCTTCCTCAGGCAAAAGCAATTACAAGCAGGAGCAACTGTAAACAAAAACACATACACAAAATATAATCAATAAAAATCAATAATAAAATAAAATCAATAATAAAAAAAAAAAAAACAATACCACATACAAATAGAACAGTAAAAATTATTAAAAAATATATAAAAAAAATAGTAACGATGATCAGAAATTGATCGAAAAATGATCATGAATAACATGATAGCGCAAAAATGTCAAAAATCATTGCCCATACATAACTATGAACCCCATCTCGGGGGCAATCTAATCATGATCCTTCTTAGAAACATAAAATAATAAAATATTAAAATAAAAAAAAAAAATAGATAAGATCTTCATTCATATATTAATAATGTTCCAACTATATATTACAATGGATGTGCATTAGTTCATAGTGAATGCCCACTATTCAAAAGATTTATATATTTCTACACATAATAGCACAAAAAGAAAAACATGATATATCTCCATTTTTAAAAAACCCTGCATATCCCCATTTGCCCTGGACTGTATACATATATACATAAACTTATAGTTGGTAGGAAGACAATATTAAACATTTCCACTAATATAGATACACATGTGTATCTATATTAGTGGAAATGTTTAATATTGTCTTCCATTATTAATATATGAATGAAGATCTTATCTATTTTATTTTAATATTTTATTATTTTATGTTTCTAAGAAGGATCATGATTAGATTGCCCCCGAGATGGGGTTCATAGTTATGTATGGGCAATGATTTTTGACATTTTTGCGCTATCATGTTATTCATGATAATTTTTCGATCAATTTCTGATCATCGTTACTATTTTTTTTATATATTTTTTAATAATTTTTACTGTTCTATTTGTATGTGGTATTGATTTTATTATTGATTTTATTTTATTATTGATTTTTATTGATTATATTTTGTGTATGTGTTTTTGTTTACAGTTGCTCCTGCTTGTAATTGCTTTTGCCTGAGGAAGCGGGCTTGGGTCCCGTGAAACGCGTTGCAAATTGTTTTTGTTATTAGGAGTACTAAAATTGATTAAATTTGTCTCACCACACGTAGTGGTCTTGTGTTGTTTGTAGGGTGGGCAACTCCACCATTGCCACCCACAATTTTATGGTTTTTAATTTGGCACATTTTTATCCTATTGGCGCCTCTGTATTTCCAATTACCTAAAAAGGTGTGAGTAAGCCCTTATAAATGATGGCTATGCAGAAATGATTGTATTTTTCTGACGATCAGGCTTTTCTCCACCGTAATAAATGAACTACCAGCAAGTCTTTTAAATTATTTATTGGAGTGAAGAGGTGGACTAGATCACAGTGCTTCTATAAACCGCTGATAAGCCAAACAATGCGAGCCCAGTCAGTACACAAGGGTACAGGAAGGAGAACTAAAGACTCATGCCCAACAGGTTATATCACCATTGGCTCTGTAACAACAGCTGACAGTACTTGACAAAAGTGACAAATATGAAACGTTTTCTCTGTGCTGTGAAATCGCTCCGAGGAAATGCAGGATGAGATTTTATTTCAACAAAATTTCAAACCGTTCCCTGATAGTGGCATAAACAAAACAGCCTTTTACATAATCTCAAAAACAGCCCCACAGCCATTTGTATGGCAGAACAATAGCAGGACAGCTCAGATGTGCTAATTAGCTTGGTTTTTGGTTGTTGTTTGCTCTGCAGCTAAGACCTCCCACATAGGATAAAAGCTATTAAGTGGCCACACACAGCCTGATCCCATTCATGATGGACCCTCATGGATCAAAGCAGCAATTAAGGAATATTGATTAAGGCATCACACAGCTCCATCAATTTTAAACAGATTTAATCAGAAATCGAATTACAATTGTTATAATCTGCTTTGGTTTCTGATAATATTAGCACTTGCACACTTGCACTGAGTCGTTACTCTTTCACACCACTTCCCGCCAGCAAAGGCCATGCATATCTATGAAGACTTGCACAGTTCACAAGATGCGATGTGTTGCACTGGAAGTATCAAAATCTCCGCAATCCCGATGCAAATTCTGCCGCATGAACCGTGCCTATCACAGGGACTAAGCAGCAATTCAAGTCAATGGGCGATGTAGCAAATGTGCACAACAGGAGCATGGTGTGATGTAGCGCGCATGCCTGGACCAACGGGAATCCCAGTGATGTACTTCCTTCCCAGCAGGAACTACATCACTAGCCGGGTGTGTGTGTGTGTGTGTGGGGGGGGGGGGGGGGGGGGGTAGCACTATGTATATAATGCTGTCGCTGCACCAAGGTGCAGGGTAATATGAAGGCTGATTTCTCCGGTGTGATGTGGTGCTTGCACTTCATTACACCGCTACCGCCCTGAAGTGTACCTGTGGCAGGTTAAAACAAGAAAATGAGATACTAACTTACCTAGGAAGAGTGAAGAGTCTAGATCCTTCAGGGGATTCCCACATCCTCCTGTCCCCTATAAGTATGTAGATCCCTAAGATTTTCTTTTAACGCCATGTCTAAGACTTCTTTCACACTGTGCCTGTTATGTTGCAATGGACAATATCATCACATTACAGCGCGATGCAGTGATATTCCTATGGGGCTATCACATTGATTGCGGTGTGGTGGGTTTTTACACAGGGATAGCACACAGCATGCAGTACATTTACAGGGCAGCATGCACCTATACAGCAGTGAGGCTTAAGGCCCATACACACGTCGGATTTTAGCGAACGACCCGTCGTTTGAACGTTCCGTCGTTTGGACGTTTCCGCGTCAAATCCGACGTGTGTACAGACTAGTGTTGGGCGAACACCTGGATGTTCGGGTTCGGGTCCGTTCGCCGAACATGGGCCAGATGTTCGGCATGTTCGGCCCGAACCCCGAACTCCCCGAACATCCCGCTTTTGGGGGCCCTATGGGGTCGCAGGCATAAGGGGGGAGCATGCCCCGGTCGCGGGGGGGGGGGGCGGAAATTCCCCCCACCCCCTCCGCTAGCGCTCCCCCCTCTGCCCGCTTCCCCATACAAAAATTTTCCGTAAAGTTCCGTAAAGTTCAAAGTAGTACCTTCAGTGGCTGGCCTGGCTGGCACTGTGGTGTGAGGGAGGAGGAGTCTGAGTAGGACGCGTTGAGGCCGGGCAGCGGGCGGTTCAGCGGTAGTACCCTTGTGGTACTTCCGCCCTTTCTCTGACCTCACGTCCTCTGCATACGAGGGTACGCGTCACGCGTACCCTCGTATGCGTCATCACGTAGAGGACTTAAGGTCAGAGAAAGGGCGGAAGTACCACAAGGGTACTACCGCTGAACCGCCCACTGCCCGGCCTCAACGCGTCCTACTCGGACTCCTCCTCCTCCTCACTCACACCACAGTGCCAGCCAGGCCAGCCACTGAAGGTACTATTGAACTTTACGGAAAATTTTTGTATGGGGAAGCGGGCAGAGGGGGGAGCGCTAGCAGAGGGGGTGGGGGGAATTTCCGACCCCCCCCCCCCCCCCCCCCGCGACCGGGGCATGCTCCCCCCTTATGCCTGCGACCCCATAGGGGGGCAGTATTCGGCAGAACAGGGCCCTGTTCGGCCGAACAGGGGCCCTGTTCGGCCTGTTCGGCTGGGCATTGAGCTGTTCAGGCGAACCCGAACTAAAAAGGCCGAACACCATGATGTGTTCGGCCGAACTCGAACATCACCCGAACAGGGTGATGTTCTGCAGAACCCGAACAGTGGCGAACACTGTTTGCCCAACACTAGTACAGACCATCGTTCGGGTGATAAGACTGGTTACCAACGATCCGCCGGGCGGATCGCTGGTAACCAGTCTTATCACCCGAACGATAGTCTGTACACACGTCGGATTTGACGCGGAAACGTCCAAACGACGGAACGTTCAAACGACGGGTCGTTCGCTAAAATCCGACGTGTGTATGGGCCTTTACTTTCATTGTCCTGTATTCCTCACAGTATGGTCACATAGCATAGCATCGCAACACAATTTGAATTGTGTGAAAGGAGTGGATATAGTCAGCTAGAGTTCACTACTTGTGCTTCTAGGCCAATTTCCCGTGACTTCAATACTTCCTCCTTCCAAAGACGGAAGGAGGAAGTGTAGGTGTCGTGTGAAGCGCCGCAAAGTGCAAGTAATTATTATTATTATTGATTTATATAGTGCCGTCATCTTTCGTGGCACTGGAAGTAATGAACGCCTCCTGACCCTTTCCGCTTGTTCGGTACAGAAATGGTTCTGAAGTGTGGTGTTCGGCAGTATTGAAATGTTCCCAATTCATTATGCTGAATTCGAACACCAACACTACACAGTAGTACCCTTACTTAGGGTGGCGCTCCAGGGAATAGCCTGGAGCATCTGTCCATAAAACATGACTCTGATCATGGAAGTTATACAAACATTAAAACAAGCTCTATGAAGTGAATGCTACATGAGAACTTTAAAACCCAGAAGCGTGTATTTGAGTTTAGCCATTCTTATGAATTCCTGTAGAGTTTGTGGTGGGGGTGCACAATTACATTACTGTCCGCCCCGGGGTCAGGACTCTGAGTCTCTTCGCTATAATTAGCTTTCTGTGGGGAGTCATAATTAATGGTTTGCCCATATTTAAGAAAGCATCAGCAACGTTAATTCATGCAGATTGTTTTTTTTTTTCTTCTTTTAACCTTTTCAGATAAACATTTTCAGGTTGACTTAGCTGTGTAGTACCGGATTATCTGTGCAGTGAATCAGCTGTGACCCCTTTCACAGAGTTAGTGACATTGCATTGCTAACTTAGGGTTTTTCTGCCTAGAGAATTTCATCTCACTTGGCCTACAAATGAGCAGCTGACAGCACACAAACGTGTGCAGCGAAACAGGATATGATTGGGAGGTAGAGATCGGGATAATACAATTTGCTTGTTCAGATTTAAAGGATGCTTTTAGCCTGTTATCATTGAGCAGGCAGAACAGTCGGATATAGAATGGCATTACATCTTCATATCAGGCAGCAGAATAGAGACCACAGATCCTGTGTGCAGCACATTTGTTGTAATTGCATTATTTTGGGTGATATTATTTTTATCCATAAAACGTTCCTGTCATCTGCATTAAAAAGAAAAACACTCATGATTCATGTTGGAGGCCGAACTACAAAATGAAGAATATTGATATATTGATGGGACCACCAGGCTTGGTGACACTTGGGTGGAGGCCAGTGGTGTGACTAAGAAGCTTGGGGCCCCAGTGAAAGTTTTACATGAGGCCCCAAGCACTCTATTGCTATGGAGCACCATATCCTACCAAGGACAGCTGCAGTGTCAGAGTAAGGAAATAGCTTGTTAAAGTGAACCTCCAGACTAAAAATCTACTTAGCAGCACTGAAAAGGCTTGGTGTTTCTTTAACAGTTTCACAGCAAGAGGAACTTTGTTTTCCTTACCCAAGCCTCATTTTTAGCTGCACAGAAAACTGCCTGGGCATTTTTCCCCTGATGCTGTGCAAAGCATGATGGGATTTCTGAAGTTGTTGTTCTCCTTCTGCTGTTTTGGCGCAAATTTTTTTTTTCTTTAATTTTGAAATTGAGATTTGAAGCCTAGCAAGCGCAGCTGGTAGGGGTGATCAGGACACAGGACAGTTGGGACTCCCTGTCACCTCGTTTCAATTAAAAAGATGGCTGCCCCCATGAAATCACAAACATTTGCCTGTTCTTTTAAAACAGGGTGGGTAAGAGATTATATTACCTACAGTACCTATTTTAATTACCATAACTAATGTAACTTAATGACAGTATGTTTGTTTAGGCTGGAGTTCCTCTTTAAGGATTACCACTATTCAATGCACAGATAGAGGTATTCCTTATTGGCATAATACCAATAAACTGCTGAGAAGATGGATGAAGGAGGGCCCCTAGTGGGCCCCTCTGGCTGAAGGGCCCCGATGTGGTTGCCACCTCTGCATCCCTTATTGCTACGCCACTGGGGGAAGCATTCTTACAGTATTTTTTCCCATATGTATATGAGCAGAATGGTGGTTCTAGCCAAAATAGGGAAATGGGCAAGATTAAAATGAGGCCCCCTGACCTGATCCACAACCCCTCCCCCACCCACAAGTCATTGATTGCAGTATTCAGTGGCCACTCCCCCCCCCCTCACCCAGACAACATTAGGTAACCCAGCAGGTAACCAGTTCTCTCTCCCAATTGAATCGTGGTAACCCAGGGGCCCTGCGAGTGTCCCTAGCAGAGTGAACTCACCCATATCTCCAGCCGGCGCACTACTGCTTTGGTCTGTGTGCTTCTCTCATTGTCATGTCTTCTCCCTCTGTGACCTGGAGGCATGTATGTATTAAGGTAACGTGCTGCTGAGGAGAGGTGCTAGCAAGGGTAAAGATGGAAGCACACGGATTGATGAAGGAGCGTGCTAGCCAGACAGGTGAGTTTACTCTCCTGCAAACACTCTGCAGAGGCCTCCAGGGCATACTCCCTACTTTTTGAGATGAGAAAAAAGAACACTGTAAGACACACCCTGCCACACCTCTAAATCCACCCCTGCCACACCCCTCACCATGTATATGACTAACATCTAACCGCTTTCCATCCCTGCTACAGTATATTCACATCACTGGCGTAAGCCTGTGAAAGTCAGGTGATGTGAATATGAGTCTGCTGGCTGCCACGACTCTCTGGGCGATCACGTGTGCCTATGCACGAGCGGTAAAGTACGCATTGGTGCATTGGAACAAGCATTCCTTTTACCAATCCAAGTGTCTGTAGATGAATGATCACTGCTGCATCTCACGGCTGTGATCATTCAATACAATATAAACAAAGTAAATGCAGTTAACGATTATGCGTGTGCGCGTGTGCACATGTGCGTTCACATTACTGTTGTCTCTGGGACTGAGTGGTACATGGTAACCAATGTTCCTATAACCAGTCAGTGAAGTTAATGTACTGCAATGAAAGAGCAGTGATCTATCATACAGCTGAGTGTGCACAGATGCTGTGTACGATTGTGCGTCTCCGGAGCGTGCTCCCACATGCCCCCTAGTGTCTCTTCTTGGGCAGTGATTGGTGAATGGGAATGTGTTCCCATAAGCCAATAACAGTGCCTGAAATTGTGAATGATGACTGCTGTAGCCAATGGATATAATCATTCTTCAAAAGTTAATAAAATGTTTATAAACGTTTATTTACAGTAGCTCTGTCACCTCAGAAACCTGTCATTCTGTCTTCTGAGGTGATTCTGAGCTAACATGAGCTACTGTACTGATCTGCTGATTTCGAGCATAATTACACCTAATTGACATAGCTTATATACCCCATACCTAGGCCATTAACCCTGCCAGCTTATCCCTAAGCTAAGACCTTCTACCCACCTTTCTAAAAATTTCTGGGGTTTAATAAATATATATATATATATATATATATATATATATATATATATATATATATAACAGTTGTACTTAGCAGAAGAGGCCTTTCTGCAAAACAGCAGTACAAGTGGGGAGCAATCTGAGGGTGTTGAGTGGCTACCTATAGATGACTCAGAGTCATTTTCTGACAGAGACTCTAAGTCTGAGTCCGCTGGGCCACCAGCACAGAAAGTTCGCAGAGGGGTGCAGTCTAGGGGGGCTATACCTGCCGACAGCGGAAGTTATATCGGAGGAAGAAGGGCCGTCAGGTGTCAGAGAAGAGAGAGCAGCGGGCACTGTCGCAGCAAACAGCCATAGCAGTCAAGGCGGTCAAAGTGCAGCCAGGCCGAGGCAGACTAGTAGGCCAAGGGTACCTCGGAGAAAGGAGGTACCTTCTGAAATGTCTGATCTCATATGGTCACCTCCAAATATGGAAGCACCCAATATCCCCTCTTTTACCGCAAGAAGTGGATTATTAGTTGAGACCGCAAATATGGCACTTTTGATTTTTTTTCCGTTGCTGATTACTGACTAATTCCTATATTGTTACATAGTTACATAGTTATTTTGGTTGAAAAAAGACTTACGTCCATCGAGTTCAACCAGTACAAAGTACAACACCAGCCTGCTCCCTCACATATCCCTGTTGATCCAGAGGAAGGCGAAAAAACCCTTACAAGGCATGGTCCAATTAGCCTCAAAAGGGAAAAATTCCTTCCCGACTCCAGATGGCAATCAGATAAAATCCCTGGATCAACATCATTAGACATTACCTAGTAATGCAGACTGACATCTATGCTTAACACAGTGGCGGACACAGCCAGCAGTGGGCCCCTGTGCAAAATTGTAATTGTGGGCCCCCTACTACGCGCGCCGCGGCAAAATATGGGTGTGGCTACAATCTGCGGCGCGCCGTGGCAAAAAGTAGGTGTGGATAGAAAAATGGGCGTGGCAATGACCGGATGAGGGCGGAGCTAACTAACTTAAAGCGAACCCGGGGGGAGGGTTTATTTCCTTTTAAACAATACTAGTTGCCTGGCGGCCCTGCTGATCTATTTGGCTGCAGTAATAAACTGAATTACACCAGCAACAAGCATGCAGCTAATCTTGTCAGTTCTGACAATATTGTCAGAAACCCCTGACCTGCTGCATGCTTGTTCAGGGTCTATGGTTGAAAGAATAAGAGGCAGAGGACCAGCACGGCAGCCAGGCAACTGGTATTGCTTAAAAGGAGAGAAATATGGCAGCCTCAAGATTATTCTCACCTCAGGTTCCCTTGAAAAGTGCAACGCAAAGACAGTGGGCCCAAGTTTTGGTGACCCTTTCCCCAGAAAATTCACATAATTGTGCAGGTTTTCTCAAGAAAATACACATCATGTCGGCAGATATGCCCAGAAAATACGTGCAATCATGTCGGCAGATATGCCCAGAAAATACGTGCAATCATGTCGGCAGATATGCCCAGAAAATACGTGCAATCATTTCAGCAGATATGCCCAGAAAATACGTGCAATCAAGTCGGCAGATATGCCCAGAAAATACGTGCAATGATGTCGGCAGATATGCCCAGAAAATACGTGCAATCATGTCGGCAGATATGCCCAGAAAATACATGCAATTATGTCGGCAGATATGCCCAGAAAATACGTGCAATCATGTCGGCAGATATGCCCAGAAAATACCTGCAATCATGTTGGCAGATATGCCCAGAAAATACATTCAATCATGTCGGCAGATATGCCCAGAAAATACATGCAATGATGTCGGCAGATATGCCCAGAAAATACGTGCAATGATGTCGGCAGATATGCCCAGAAAATACGTGCAATGATGTCGGCAGAGATGCCCAGAAAATACGTGCAATGATGTCGGTAGAGTTGGGCCGAACCTCCGATTTTAGGTTCGCGAACTTCCGCGGAAGGTTCGGTTCGCGTTAAAGTTCGCGAACCGCAATAGACTTCAATGGGGATGCGAACTTTGAAAAAAAAAAATAATTATGCTGGCCACAAAAGTGATGGAAAAGATGTTTCAAGGGGTCTAACACCTGAAGGGGGGCATGGCGGAGTGGGATACACGCCAAAAGTCCCCAGGAAAAATCTGGATTTGACGCAAAGCAGCGTTTTAAGGGCAGAAATGATATTGAATGCTAAATGACAGGCCTAAAGTGCTTTAAAACATCTTGCATGTGTATACATCAATCAGGTAGTGTAATTAAGGTACTGCTTCACACTGACACACCAAACTGTTCACTGAACAGAACAGGTATGCAGTGGCGGGTTCACTAAACAGGTATACAGTGGCGGGTCCACTGAACAGAACAGGTATGCAGTGGCGGGTCCACTGAACAGAACAGGTATGCAGTGGCGGGTCCACTGAACAGAACAGGTATGCAGTGGTGGGTTCACAGAACAGGTATGCAGTGGTGGGTTCACAGAACAGGTATGCAGTGGCAGGATCACTGAACAGGTATGCAGTGGTGGGTGGGTTCACAGAACAGGTATGCAGTGGTGGGTTCACAGAACAGGTATGCAGTGGCAGTATCACTGAACAGGTATGCAGTGGTGGGTGGGTTCACAGAACAGGTATGCAGTGGCAGGATCACTGAACAGGTATGCAGTGGTGGGTGGGTTCACAGAACAGGTATGCAGTGGCAGGATCACTGAACAGGTATGCAGTGGTGGGTGGGTTCACAGAACAGGTATGCAGTGGCAGGATCACTGAACAGGTATGCAGTGGTGGGTGGGTTCACAGAACAGGTATGCAGTGGCAGGATCACTGAACAGGTATGCAGCCAGGAAAAGCTAAGCCTAACTAATCTTTCCCTATGAGAGACAGACAGCAGCTCGCCCTACTCTCTCTAATGCAGGCACACGAGTGGCCGTAATGGCCGCCGCTGCCTGCCTTATATAAGGGGGGTGGGGCTCCAGGGGCTAGTGTAGCCTAATTGGCTACACTGGGCCTGCTGACTGTGATGTAGAGGGTCAAAGTTGACCCTCATAGTGCATTGTGGGGCGAACCGAACTTCCGGAAACGTTCGCCTGCGGGAGGCGAACGCGAACCACCGAAGTTCGCCGGGAACCGTTCGCCGGCGAACCGTTCGGCCCATCTCTAGATGTCGGCAGATATGCCCAGAAAATACGTGCAATCATGTAGGCAGATACGCCCAGAAAATACGTGCAATGATGTCGGCAGATATGCCCAGAAAATACGTGCAATCATGTCGGCAGATATGCCCAGAAAATACGTGCAATCATATCGGCAGATTTGCCCAGAAAACACATGCAATCATGTAGCAAATTTGCCCAGAACATACATGCAATCATGTGGCAGACCTGCCCAGAACATACACCTGCTAAAATAAATAATAAAAAAAAACATTTACTCACCTGCAGCAGCAGACCTCCTGTCCCAGCCTCCATCCGGCGCGCAGCTCCCATGGGTGGTTGGGTGGATAGGTAGCCTGGTGGGTGAGTGGGTAGGTAGCCTGGTGGGTAGGTAGCCTGGTGGGTAGGTAGGTAGGTGGGTGGCTGGGTAGCCTGGTGGGTGGCTGGGTAGGCGGGTGGGTAGGTAGCCTGGTGGGTGGGTAGGTGGGTGGGTAGGTAGCTGGGTGGGTGGGTGGGTAGGTAGGTAGCCTGGTGGGTCTTTAGGTAGGTAGCCTGGTGGGTTGGTAGGTAGCCGGGTGGGTAGGTAGCCGGGTGGGTGGGTAGGTAGGTAGCCTGGTGGGTGGGTAGGTAGCCGGGTGGGTGTGTAGGTAGCCAGGTGGGTGGTTAGGTAGCTGGGTGGGTTGTTAGGTAGCAGGGTAGGTAGCCGGGTGGGTAGCCGGGTGGGTGGTTAGGTAGCCGGGTAGGTAGCCGGGTGGGTAGGTAGCCGGGTGGGTGGTTAGGTAGCCGGGTGGGTAGGTAGCCGGGTGGGTGGTTAGGTAGCCGGGTAGGTAGCCGGGTGGGTGTGTAGGTATCCGGGTGGGGAGGTAGCCGGGTGGGTGGTTAGGTAGCCGGGTAGGTAGCCGGGTGGGGGTGTAGGTAGCCGGGTGGGTAGGTAGCCGGCAGGGTGTTTAGGTAGCCGGGTAGGTAGCCGGGTAGGTAGCCAGGTGGGTGGGTAGGTAGCCGGGTAGGTAGCCGGGTAGGTAGCCGGGTGGTTAGGTAGCCGGCAGGGTGGTTAGGTAGCCGGGTAGGTAGCCGGGTGGGTGATTAGGTAGCCGGGTAGGTAGCCGGGTGGGTGGGTAGCCGGGTGGGTGGTTAGGTAGCCGGGTAGGTAGCCGGGTGGGTAGGTAGCCGGGTGGGTGGTTAGGTAGCCAGGTAGGTAGCCGGGTGGGTAGGTAGCCGGGTGGGTGGTTAGGTAGCCGGGTAGGTAGCCGGGTGGGTGTGTAGGTATCCGGGTGGGTAGGTAGCCGGGTAGGTAGCCAGGTGGGGGTGTAGGTAGCCGGGTGGGTAGGTAGCCAGCAGGGTGGTTAGGTAGCCGGGTGGGTAGGTAGCCGGGTGGGTGGGTAGGTAGCCGGGTAGGTAGGTAGCCGGGTGGTTAGGTAGCCGGCAGGGTGGTTAGGTAGCCGTGTTGGTAGCCGGGTGGATGGTTAGGTAGCCGGGTAGGTAGCCGGGTGGGTAAGGTAGCCGGGTGGGTGGGTAGCTATCCGGGTGGGGGTCCCGACTCCCATCCTCCCTCCCTCACCTCGGGGCCCCCCTCCCGGTATGCGCGGCGGGAGAGCAGAAAATACAGGAAGTCTCCGGGGCTGCAGCAGACGCTAGAGGCAGCTGCCGCTTGGTCTCCGATATGTCTCCAACTTTGTATACTGCTCGCTACTTCCTGGTTTAGTAGCGAGCAGAGATACAGAGTTGAAGACAGGGGAGACCAAGCGGCAGCTGCCTCTAGCGTCTGCTGCAGCCCCGGAGACTTCCTGTATTTTCCGCTCTCCCGCCGCATGAGGGGGGGGGCCCGAGGTGAGGGGGGAGGACAGGAGTCGGGGCCCCCCAGGTTAAAAAAAATAAAAAGTAAAGTAAAAAAACAACAACCCAGCAATACTTAATGGGCCCCTGAAGCAGCGGAATTTCAGGGGCCCTCGTGCGGTGGCACGGCCTGCACGGCCGTATGTCCGCCACTGGCTTAACACATTTTTGCTGTTAATCCTTCCTCTTATTGCAAATCCAAATGGAGGCCCCCATACAGTGGCGTAGCTAAGGAGCAGTGGGCCCCGATGCAAGTTTTACAATGGGGCCCCCCAAGCACTCTATACATAGCAATTGATACAGCGCTCCAAAACCTGCCAATGGCAACTACAGTGTCTCTGAGGTGCAATTAGGGGATGGGGAACAGTTTGTTAATAATTATCACTGTTCAAAGTATCTATAGAAGTGATTATTATGAGCACAGGACCAATAGAGAGCTAATACTGTGGTTGAGGGAGTGCCCTTCGGGGCCCCTCTGGCTCAAGGGCCCCGATGCGGTGGCTACCTCTGCAACCACTATTGCTACGCCCCTGCCCCACTTAAAGCTTTCCTTGGCCTGACTTTCAATATGGGCCTTACTTGGAAACCACAATTCCAGATGTATTGGTCCAAAAACCCAATACATTGTATGTCCATTTACCTGGCAACAATGACCAAGGGCCGTTATCAAATGCTCATGCAATTTTTGCATTTTAACAATAATGAGAACAATCTCTCTTCTCATGACCCAGCCCCTGACCGCTAATTTAAACTAAGGTCTCTTCTCAATTACCTCAACAACAAATGTTTTGCCCGAGAAAAACATTTCAGTGAATAAGTCCCTTGTTCCCATCCATGGCAGGTTAGCCCAAAAACAGGTCATCCCCAGCAAATGTGCCAGGTATGTGGTTAAGCTATATAAGCTTAATGAGAGCAGAAAAATATACAGTATATACCGTATTTTTCGGCATATAAGACGCACTTTTTCTTACCCCAAACAGGGGGGAAAAAGTGGGTGCGTCTTATATGCCAAAGATACAAAAAAAATGGGTGCAGAGTGCGCAGGGAAGCTCTTACCCGTCCTGCCGCGGCGCTCCTCTCCCCCTTCTCTCCAGCTGCGATCGTCTTCTCCCTCTGGAAGTCAAGTTCGGTGAAGCTGCTGCCGCCGCTGGGTCCTCTGTTCCTCCTGTGATGAAAATAAAGATAGGTACATCAGCCGCACGTTACCGATAGTCTATGCTCATCAGAAATTGCCCTTCCATGCACCTTACGGAAAGCCGCCCCCTGCCGCTACACGCTGGGTCCTTCTCGCTGGCCGCCTCCTTCCCCGCCTTCACTGCACGTGCGCCGCGTCATTCGTGACGTCACGCATGACGCGGCGCACGTGCAGTGAAGACGGGGAAGGAGGCGGCCAGCGAGAAGGACCCAGAGTGTAGCGGCAGGGGGCGGCTTTCCGTAAGGTGCATGGAAGGGCAATTTCGGATGAGCATAGACTATCGGTAACGTGCGGCTGATGTACCTATCTTTATTTTCATCACAGGAGGAATAGAGGACCCAGCGGCGGCAGCAGCTTCACCGAACTTGACTTCCAGAGGGAGAAGACGATCGCAGCTGGAGAGAAGGGGGAAAGGAGCGCCGCGGCAGGATCAGGTGTAGTATTGATGGTGTTGTAGTGTTAGTATAGTGTAGTGAAGTGAATTGAAGTGGTGTGTTGTGTTAGTGCAGTAATAGTGTAGTGAAGTGTATTGAAGTGGTGTGTTAGTGCAGTGTTGTGTCGTGAATTGCTATGTAGCTTAGTTGGTAGGGCAGCAGGGGAGAGTGTAGTGTAGATAGAGTAGGTTAGAGACAGTTTTAGGAGGTGAAAGGTCCATAAGATGCCCCTGCATTGCAGACGCACCAAGGTTTAGTTATTTTTTTTTCTTCCTAATTTTTGCCCTCTAAACTTAGGTGCGTCTTATATGCCGGAGCGTCTTATATGCCGAAAAATACGGTACATGCTTTCAATGTATATGAAGGTAAAACCAGTCTGCTTGAGCCCGCTATGTGCCCAATGCCCATCATACATGGGTACCAGCGGAAAAGTTGTTGTTATCTGCTTAATCCAACTCTACACAAAGGGTACCACTTGTATGTAATTAATTTCTTGTGCCACTTTTCAAATCCCTGCATGCAGCTGAAACTCCAGTCTGTGGTACTGGGGTTGTCAATATCTCAGATCAGATGGTTGCACCATATGTAGTCCACAGAAAACCAAGGCGTGGTACAAAAAAGTCAGAATTCATCTCCTGCAGATGACAATGTACAACACTTTTGTCATCTACAAAGAATCTGCAATGTAGACTCATACATCAAGTACCAGGAGGAGGTGACTTCAGCACTGGTTAGAGGATCTGGCTATACTGCCCACCCCACAGACCCTCTGGATGTCATAAGACTTCGTGATAGGCATTTTCCTGTCCCACTCCCCTCTAATCTATTAAAAAAAATTCTCAAAAAAGTGTGTCTCAACCACCACATCAGGAGGGACACTAGATACCACTGCCTACGTGCCCA
Organism: Hyperolius riggenbachi; assembly: GCF_040937935.1. NCBI lineage: Eukaryota > Metazoa > Chordata > Amphibia > Anura > Hyperoliidae > Hyperolius > Hyperolius riggenbachi. The sequence continues at coordinate 605,862,811 of NC_090646.1, read as the reverse complement.
TCAAAACCAGGCCTCTGCATTAATGGCTGTTTTGACGTGTATCACACAGTTCTCTATTATTAGCGATTCATTGTTCAAAACTGTGTACACTATATACATTTTGTCATCTGGCTTCCAACCCCTGGCTTGGCTTATGACCATTCTCCCATTTATGACCCCTGGAATGGCTGACAACCATTCTTCGGTTTCTGACCCTATGCTTGGCTGACAACCATTCTCCGGCTTCTGACTCTGGCTTTGTTTACGACCATTCTCTTACTTCTGACCCCTGGATTGGCTGACGATCATTCTCCAGTTTCTGACCCCTGGATTGGCTGACAGCCATTCTCTGGTTTCTGACCCCTGGATTGGTTGACGACCATTCTGCGATTTATGGCCCCTGTATTGGCTGACGACCATTCTCCGGTTTCTGACCCTGGCTTGGCTGACGACCATTCTCCAACTCCTGGATTGGCTCAATTCCTCCCTCCCATCTATTGCTGCCTCATAGATCTCCAGTGGTGAGTTATCATTTATTTGTCATTTGAGAATCATGTGTATGCTGTACATTACATAACCTTGCTTTACATTACAAGCCATTGAGCACCTTGGGTGTAATGGTATACTATGCGCCCAAAAATCTATAAAGTGAAGTATATGGGGTACCATTTTAACCATGAAAAGCGAGAGAATACTGTAGAATTTAAGGTGTTTTAGGGCTGAGGCCTATGTCACCTGAATTTATTTCAGTGCCAGAGTGAAAAAAAAAGTAAAAAAAATAGCTTTTACAAAGTCATGGTTAAATTTCAGCAAAAACGAGTAGGCTGGAGTCTCTGTTTTTCAGAATGGTGACATTTGTGACTTGTATAAAATATTCTGATGCTCCAAGGACTTTGATAAGAAAGATTGACAATGTTACATTTGGTAAAAAAAAAAAATGGCCTTGAAAAAGCCATTGGTGCTACTCGTGGTTAAGAGTCTGCTGTGTGCCCAAATAGCTACTAGAGTTGGGCCGAACCTCCGATTTTAGGTTCCCATAACCTGGTTCGCGAACTTTCGCGGAAGGTTCGGTTCGCGTTAAAGTTCGCAAACCGCAATAGACTTCAATGGGGATGCGAACTTTGAAAAATAAAAATAATTATGCTGGCCACAAAAGTGATGGAAAAGATGTTTCAAGGGGTCTAACACCTGGAGGGGGGCATGGCGGAGTGGGATACATGCCAAAAGTCCCGGGGAAAAAATCTGGATTTGACGCAAAGCAGCGTTTTAAGGGCAGAAATCACATTGAATGCTAAATGACAGGCCTAAAGTGCTTTCAAACATCTTGCATGTGTATACATCAATCAGGTAGTGTAATTAAGGTACTGCTTCACACTGACACACCAAACTAGCCGTGTAACGCACCGCAAACAGCTGTTTGTGTAGTGACGGCCGTGCTGGACTGGTGCGCACCATGGCGAGAGTGCAGGTTTTGGTGGCTTTACAGCCCATATGGTCGCCTGGCTGATGTAGCTGAATGACAGAACAGTGACTGTCCAGCTGATCAAATTTGGTCTGACCACAATGAGGCAACGACCTTATTATCGTGGGTGTGCCCCCCGAGACACTCATCTAGGCGCCGGTCATTGCTTCATTGTGATACGCAAGCCCCTTCACCACGGCAAGGTAATGATCACGAAGGGGAATGGGCGCATGTACATGCCTTTTCTTTTGTTGTTGCAGCTGCCCGCAGTGCAGCCAGAAAAATTAGGCAGTCATGTACACGCACCAGAAAAATTATTACAGCGGCCGCAGCTAGCAGCGGCCTAAAAAATTCAGCAATCCGCCTGGAGTCCCGGACCCTGTTGGTGGTGGTGGAGAAGGTAGTCAAGCGGCCTGCAGGCAGACATGCTGTGTGGAGGGACTGGGAGCGACTTAGTCTTCTTGGGGCAGCCCAGGCAGCCAGTCACACGGCGTGCAGGCAGAGATGCTGTGTGTGCGGGGACTGACTTAGTCTTGGGGCGGGCAGCAGCCCTCCGGGATCCATGCCTCATTCATTTTGATAAAGGTGAGGTACTTAACACTTTTGTGACTTAGGCGACTTCTCTTCTCTGTGACAATGCCTCCAGCTGCGCTGAAGGTCCTTTCTGACAGGACGCTTGCGGCAGGGCAGGAGAGAAGTTGGATGGCAAATTGGGACAGCTCTGGCCACAGGTCAAGCCTGCGCACCCAGTAGTTCAAGGGTTCCTCATCGCTGTTCACAGCAGTGTCTACATCCACACTTAAGGCCAGGTAGTCGGCTACCTGCCGTTCCAGGCGTTGGTGGAGGGTGGATCCGGAAGGGCTACGGCGAGGCGTTGGACTAAAGAACGTCCGCATGTCCGACATCACCATGAGATCGCTGGAGCATCCTGTCTTTGACTGCGTGGACACGGGAGGAGGATTAGTGGCAGTGGTACCTTGCTAGCGTTGTGCTGTCACATCACCCTTAAAGGCATTGTAAAGCATAGTTGACAGCTGGTTCTGCATGTGCTGCATCCTTTCCACCTTCCGGTGAGTTGGTAACAGGTCCGCCACTTTGTGCCTGTACCGAGGGTCTAGTAGTGTGGCCACCCAGTACAGCTCATTCCCCTTGAGGTTTTTTATACGGGGGTCCCTCAACAGGCAGGACAGCATAAAAGACGACATCTGCACAAAGTCGGATCCAGTACCCTCCATCTCCTCTTGCTCTTCCTCAGTGACGTCAGGTAAGTCAACCTCCTCCCCCCAGTCACGAACAATACCACGGGAAGGTTGAGCAGCACAAGCCCCCTGCGACGCCTGCTGCGGTTGTTCTCCTGCCGCTGTCCCCTCCTCCTCCTCCTCCTCCTCCCCCAAAGAAACACCTTGCTCATCATCCTCTGAGTCTGACTCGTCTTCTGCACACGACTTCTCTTCTTCCTCCTCCTCCCCCCTCTGTGCTGCCGCAGGTGTTGAGGAAACAGCTGGGTCTGATGAAAATTGGTCCCATGCCTGTTCCTGCCGTAACGGTTCCTGGTCACGCTCATTCACAGCTTCATCCGCCACTCTACGCACAGCACGCTCCAAGAAGTAAGCGTAGGGAATTAAGTCGCTGATGGTGCCCTCACTGCGGCTCACCAGGTTGGTCACCTCCTCAAACGGCCGCATGAGCCTGCATGCATTTTTCATCAGTGTCCAGTTGTCGGGCCAGAACATCCCCATCTTCCCAGACTGTTTCATTCTACTGTAGTTGTAGAGGTAGTGGGTCACGGCTTTCTTCTGTTCTAGCAGGCGGGAGAACATGAGCAGGGTCAAGTTCCAGCGAGTCGGGCTATCGCAAATGAGGCGTCTCACCGGCATGTTGTTTTTGCGCTGAATTTCCGCAAAGCGTGCCATGGCTGTGTAAGACCACCTCAAATGCCCACAGAACTTCCTGGCCTGCTTCAGGACATTCGCTAAGCCAGGGTACTTTGCCACAAATCTTTGAACCACTAGATTCATGACATGTGCCATGCAGGGTATGTGTGTCAGCTTCCCCATATGCAAAGCGGCAAGCAGATTGCTGCCGTTGTCGCACACCACGTTGCCTATCTCCAGGTGGTGCGGGGTCAGCCACTCATCCACCTGTTTCTTAAGAGCAGCCAGGAGAGCTGCTCCAGTGTGACTCTCCGCTTTGAGACAAGACATGTCTAAGATGGCGTGACACCGTCTTACCTGGCATGCAGCATAGGCCCTGCGGAGCTGGGGCTGTGTAGCTGGAGAGGAGAACTGCCACTCAGCCAAGGAGGAGGAGGACAGCGGAGAGCATGTAGCAGGAGGAGAGGAGGTGGCAGGAGGCCTGCCTGCAAGCCGTGGAGGTGTCACAATTTGGTCCGCTGCGCCCTGCTTGCCATCGTTCACCACCAGGTTCACCCAATGAGCTGTGTAGGTAATGTAGCGGCCCTGCCCGTGCTTGGCAGACCAGGCATCCGTGGTCAGGTGTACCCTTGACCCAACGCTCTTCGCAAGAGATGACACCACTTGCCTCTCAACTTCACGGTGCAGTTGGGGTATGGCCTTTCTCGAAAAATAAGTGCGGCCTGGCATCTTCCACTGCGATGTTCCGATGGCCACAAATTTACGGAAGGCCTCAGAGTCCACCAGCCGGTATGGTAACAGCTGCCGAGCTAACAGTTCCGCCACGCCAGCTGTCAGACGCCGGGCAAGGGGGTGACTGGCCGAAATTGGCTTCTTCCGCTCAAACATTTCCTTCACGGACACCTGACTGCTGCTGTGGGCAGAGGAGCAGGAACCGCTCAAGGGCAGAGGCGGAGTGGAGGAGGGTGCCTGTGAAGGTGGAAGGGAGAAAGCGGCAGAAGCAGATAATGCACCTGATGGAGGAGGAAGAGGAGAAGGAGGGTGGCTTTGCTTTTGTGTGCTGCTGCTGCTTTTGCTCAGATGGCCATCCCATTGCTGTTTGTGCCTTTTCTCCAGGTGCCTTCGTAAGGCACTTGTCCCTACGTGAGTGTTGGCCTTTCCATGGCTCAATTTTTGTTGGCAGAGCGAACAGATGGCTTTGGTCCGATCTGAGGCACACACATTAAAAAATTTCCACACCGCTGAGCCACCCTGGGATGTGGGCACTATGGGGACCTCAGCAGCTGATGCTGAAGGGCAAGTTGGCTGGCTGTACATAGGTGGCGATACATGGTGCCGGACTCTGCCACCAGCTGTTTCTGACGAAGAGCTGCCCCAGCTTCTTTCAGCAACTTCTCTCCTCCTACTACTCTCTGACTCCCCCTCTGAACTGTCCCCCTCTTCATCTCCTCTATTGGGAACATACAGAGGATCCCTATTACCGTCATCATCGTAGTCATCCTGCCCAGCTTCGCTTGCCTCAGACAAATCCAAACTTGCACCATCAGTAGGTCCTTCATCCTCCTGACACGTTACATCCATAGTGTTGCCGCGTAACTCAGACATATGAGCTGGTGAAAATTCATCTGGCTGTAACAACAATGGCTGTGCATCAGTGATTTCACCACTAAATAATTCTTGCGAAGTGTCAAATGCAGCGGAAGTGGTGCTAGTAGTAGCGCTGGTGGCTGAGCAAGATGAGGTGTTCTGTGTCGCTAAATACTCAACCACGTCCTGACAATCTTGGGAGGTGATGGGACGTGCCTTCTTCCGAGCACTGTACTGTGGGCCAGGTCCACACGAAATTACATTTACACGACCTCACGCAGACCTGCCGGGTGGCCTTCCTCTGGCTCTGGCACTACCTCTTCCTCTACCTGTTTTGTCCATATCGGGTATGCACGGAGTGGTATATCACACTGCGTGCACTCACGTAGGTAGGTGGGTTCACTTAACTGCACAGGTATGCGCACTGATGCGGTGGGTTCACTGAACAGAACAGGTATACAGTGGTGGGTTCACAGAACAGGTATGCAGTGGCAGGTTCACTGAACACAACAGGTATGCAGTGGCAGGTTCACTGAACACAACAGGTATGCAGTGGCGGGTTCACTGAACAGGTATACAGTGGCGGGTCCACTGAACAGAACAGGTATGCAGTGGCGGGTTCACTAAACAGAACAGGTATACAGTGGCGGGTTCACAGAACAGGTATGCAGTGGCAGGTTCACTGAACACAACAGGTATGCAGTGGCGGGTTCACTGAACAGGTATACAGTGGCGGGTCCACTGAACAGAACAGGTATGCAGTGGCGGGTTCACTAAACAGAACAGGTATACAGTGGCGGGTTCACTGAACAGGTATGCAGTGGTGGGTTCACAGCACAGGTATGCAGTGGTGGGTTCACAGCACAGGTATGCAGTGGTGGGTTCAATGAACAGGTATACAGTGGCGGGTCCACTGAACAGAACAGGTATGCAGTGGCAGGTTCACTGAACAGGTATGCAGTGGTGGGTTCACAGCACAGGTATGCAGTGGTGGGTTCACAGAACAGGTATGCAGTGGTGGGTTCACAGCACAGGTATGCAGTGGTGGGTTCAGTGAACAGGTATACAGTGGCGGGTCCACTGAACAGAACAGGTATGCAGTGGCAGGTTCACTGAACAGGTATGCAGTGGTGGGTTCACAGCACAGGTATGCAGTGGTGGGTTCACTGAACAGGTATGCAGTGGTGGGTTCACAGCACAGGTATGCAGTGGTGGGTTCAATGAACAGGTATACAGTGGCGGGTCCACTGAACAGAACAGGTATGCAGTGGCAGGTTCACTGAACAGGTATGCAGTGGTGGGTTCACAGCACAGGTATGCAGTGGTGGGTTCACAGAACAGGTATGCAGTGGTGGGTTCACAGCACAGGTATGCAGTGGTGGGTTCAATGAACAGGTATACAGTGGCAGGTCCACTGAACAGAACAGGTATGCAGTGGCAGGTTCACTGAACAGGTATGCAGTGGTGGGTTCACAGCACAGGTATGCAGTGGTGGGTTCACAGAACAGGTATGCAGTGGTGGGTTCACAGCACAGGTATGCAGTGGTGGGTTCAATGAACAGGTATACAGTGGCGGGTCCACTGAACAGAACAGGTATGCAGTGGCAGGTTCACTGAACAGGTATGCAGTGGTGGGTTCACAGCACAGGTATGCAGTGGTGGGTTCAATGAACAGGTATACAGTGGCGGGTCCACTGAACAGAACAGGTATGCAGTGGGAGGTTCACTGAACAGGTATGCAGTGCTGGGTTCACAGCACAGGTATGCAGTGGTGGGTTCACAGAACAGGTATGCAGTGGTGGGTTCACAGCACAGGTATGCAGTGGTGGGTTCAATGAACAGGTATACAGTGGCGGGTCCACTGAACAGAACAGGTATGCAGTGGCAGGTTCACTGAACAGGTATGCAGTGGCAGGTTCACTGAACAGGTATGCAGTGGTGGGTTCACAGCACAGGTATGCAGTGGTGGGTTCACAGAACAGGTATGCAGTGGTGGGTTCACAGCACAGGTATGCAGTGGTGGGTTCAATGAACAGGTATACAGTGGCGGGTCCACTGAACAGAACAGGTATGCAGTGGCAGGTTCACTGAACAGGTATGCAGTGGTGGGTTCACAGCACAGGTATGCAGTGGTGGGTTCACTGAACAGGTATGCAGTGGTGGGTTCACAGCACAGGTATGCAGTGGTGGGTTCACAGAACAGGTATGCAGTGGTGGGTTCACAGCACAGGTATGCAGTGGTGGGTTCAATGAACAGGTATACAGTGGCGGGTCCACTGAACAGAACAGGTATGCAGTGGCAGGTTCACTGAACAGGTATGCAGTGGTGGGTTCACAGCACAGGTATGCAGTGGTGGGTTCACTGAACAGGTATGCAGTGGTGGGTTCACAGCACAGGTATGCAGTGGTGGGTTCAATGAACAGGTATACAGTGGCGGGTCCACTGAACAGAACAAGTATGCAGTGGCAGGTTCACTGAACAGGTATGCAGTGGTGGGTTCAATGAACAGGTATACAGTGGCGGGTCCACTGAACAGAACAGGTATGCAGTGGCAAGTTCACTGAACAGGTATACAGTGGTGGGTTCACAGCACAGGTATGCAGTGGTGGGTTCACTGAACAGGTATGCAGTGGTGGGTTCACAGCACAGGTATGCACTGGTGGGTTCACAGAACAGGTATGCAGCCAGACAGGAACAAGTTAAGCCTAACTAATCTTTCCCTGAGAGACAGTCCGCAGCAGCTCGCCCTACTCTCACTAACGCAGGCAGCACACGAGTGACCGTAATGGCCGCCGCTGCCTGCCTTATATAAGGGGGGTGGGGCTCCAGGGGCTAGTGTAGCCTAATTGGCTACACTGGGCCTGCTGACTGTGATGTAGAGGGTCAAAGTTGACCCTCCATGTGCATTATGGGGCGAACCGAACTTCCGCAAAGGTTCGCCTGCGGGACGCGAACGCGAACCATTGAAGTTCGCATGGAACCGTTCGCAGGCGAACCGTTCGGCCCAACTCTAATAGCTACCTGACCATGTACATAGGGTATCATTTTAACCGTGACAAGCAAGGTAATAGAATTTGAGGTATATTTGGACTTAGGCATAAGTCACTTAACTTTTTTTTTGTGACAAAATGAATCAAAAGCAATACCATTATTCTTTTCATATACTCTGTACCAAAATAAAACATTTGTAAAAAAACAAAAACAAAAAACAAAAGAGACAAAATTGAAAAGAGACTATATAAATTGTTACCTTAGGGACTTAGCTTTTTGAATATGTATGCCATGAGGGTGTGTTACTGTTATATAAAGCAAATAATGGCTTTTAATTACTGATAAAGCACAATGAGAAAAGCAAAAACGAAAAAAAAGAAAAAATACACCTTTATTTCCAAATAAAATATCGTTGTCATACATTATACTAAGAACAAAATTTAAATGTTGTAATAACCAGGACACATTGTCAAATACAATGTGTGGGTTTAATCTATAGCAGCACTTTTTATTTTCAAACTATAATTGCTGAAAACAACTGAGAAATTCCTTTTTTTCTTTTTTTTTTACCATATTCCCTTTAAAATGCATACATAAATAAAATAGTTCTTAGCAAAGAGTACCACCTAAAGAAAGCCTAATTGATGGCAAAAAAAGGTATAGATAATTTATGTGTGATAAGTAGTAATAAAGTTATTGGCTAATGAATGGGAGGAATGTGAAATGTAGAAAATTGCTCTGGTTTTTAAGGGGGAAAACCACAGGGTAGGGAAGTGGTTAATGAACAAAATATGTAATTTTAGGATTCAAACCACACTGGTCCTTTCTATCATCACTAGTTTTTCTTCAAAATAATATTTGAATTAAGAAAAATATCAATTTAAAAGATGGGAATAAAGTTTGGGGTCAATTAAACACATTTTTCAGTAGAAAAGTACATATAGCTACATAGTCTGTACATCACTAGTCCTGAATAGGGATGCTCGTTCGGATTTTGCGGAAATGCAATTTTTGCATTTCCGATCGGAAATTGCATTTCGGCATCGGAATTCGGAAATTGGTAATGCAAGTGCGGTAGGCAGATTTTAACGGAAATCGCAGAAATTTCCATGGAAATTTTAGCCAACTTTAACCACTTGAGGACCGTGGGCTTTACCCCCCTTAAGGACCGGCCACTTTTTTTCCATTCAGACCACTGCAGCTTTCACGGTTTATTGCTCGCTCATACAACCTACCACCTAAATGAATTTTGGCTCCTTTTCTTGTCACTAATAAAGCTTTCTTTTGGTGCTATTTGATTGCTCCTGCGATTTTTACTTTTTATTATATTCATCAAAAAAGACATGAATTTTGGCAAAAAAATGATTTTTTTAACTTTCTGTGCTGACATTTTTCAAATAAAGTAACATTTCTGTATACATGCAGCGCGAAAAATGTGGACAAACATGTTTTTGATAAAAAAAACCCATTCAGTGTATATTTATTGGTTTGGGTAAAAGTTATAGCGTTTACAAACTATGGTGCAAAAAGTGAATTTTCCCATTTTCAAGCATCTATGACTTTTCTGACCACCTGAGATGTTTCATGAGGGGCTAGAATTCCAGGATAGTATAAATACCCCCCAAATGACCCCATTTTGGAAAGAAGACATCCCAAAGTATTCACTGAGAGGCATAGTGAGTTCATAGAAGATATTAATTTTTGTCACAAGTAAGCGGAAAATGACACTCTGTGACAAAAAAAAAAAGTTTCCATTTCTTCTAACTTGCGACAAAAAAAAATGAAATTTGCCACGGACTCACCATGCCCCTTTCTGAATACCTTGAAGTGTCTACTTTCCAAAATGGGGTCATTTGTGGGGTGTGTTTACTGTCCTCGCATTTTGGGGGGTGCTAATTTGTAAGCACCACTGTAAAGCCTAAAGGTGCTCATTGGACTTTGGGCCCCTTAGCGCAGTTAGCCTGCAAAAAAGTGCCACACATGTGGTATTGCCGTACTCAGGAGAAGTAGTATAATGTGTTTTGGGGTGTATTTTTACACATACCAATGCTGGGTGGGAGAAATCTCTCTGTAAATGACAATTTTTTAAAAAATTTTTACACACAATTGTCCATTTACAGAGATCTTTCTCCCACTCAGCATGGGTATGTGTAAAAATACACCCCAAAACACATTATACTACTTCTCCTGAGTACGGCGATACCACATGTGTGGCACTTTTTTGCACCCTAACTGCGCTAAGGGGCCCAAAGTCCAATGAGTACCTTTAGGATTTCACAGGTCATTTTGAGAAATTTCGTTTCAAGACTACTCCTCACGGTTTAGGGCCCCTAAAATGCCAGGACAGTATAGGAACCCCACAAATGACCCCATTTTAGAAAGAAGACATCCCAAGGTATTCCGTTAGTAGTACGGTGAGTTCATAGAAGATTTTATTTTTTGTCACAAGTTAGCGGAAAATGACACTTTGTGAAAAAAACCAATAAATATCAATTTCCGCTAACTTGTGACAAAAAATAAAATCTTCTATGAACTCACCGTACTACTAACAGAATACCTTGGGGTGTCTTCTTTCTAAAATGGAGTCATTTGTGGGGTTCCTATACTGTCCTGGCATTTTAGGGGCCCTAAACCGTGAGGAGTAGTCTTGAAACAAAATTTCTCAAAATGACCTGTGAAATCCTAAAGGTACTCATTGGACTTTGGGCCCCTTAGCGCAGTTAGGCTGCAAAAAAGTGCCACACATGTGGTATCGCCGTACTCAGGAGAAGTAGTATAATGTGTTTTGGGGTGTATTTTTACACATACCCATGCTGGGTGGGAGAAATAACTGTGTAAATGGACAATTGTGTGTAAAAAAATCAAAAGATTGTCATTTACAGAGGTATTTCTCCCACCCAGCATGGGTATGTGTAAAAATACACCCCAAAACACATTATACTACTTCTCCCGAGTACGGCGATACCACATGATTGGCACTTTTTTGCAGCCTAACTGCGCTAAGGGGCCCAAAGTCCAATGAGTACCTTTAGGATTTCACAGGTCATTTTTGTTTCAAGACTACTCCTCACGGTTTAGGGCCCCTAAAATGTATAGGAACCCCACTAATGACCCCATTTTAGAAAGAAGACACCCCAAGGTATTCCGTTAGGAGTATAGTGAGTTCATAGAAGTTTTTATTTTTTTGTCACAAGTTAGCGGAAATTGATTTTAATTGTTTTTTTTCACAAAGTGTCATTTTTCGCTAACTTGTGACAAAAAATAAAATCTTCTATGAACTCACCATACTCCTAACGGAATATGTTTGGGTGTCTTCTTTCTAGAATGGGGTCATTTGTGGGGTTCCTATACTGCCCTGGCATTTTAGGGGCCCTAAACCGTGAGGAGTAGTCTTGAAACCAAATGTCGCAAAATGACCTGTGAAATCCTAAAAGTACTCATTGGACTTTGGGCCCCTTAGCGTACTTAGGGTGTAAAAAAGTGCCACATATGTGGTACCGCCGTACTCAGGAGAAGTAGTATAATGTGTTTTGGGGTGTATTTTTACACATACCCATGCTGGGTGGGAGAAATATCTCTGTAAATGACAATTGTTTGATTTTTTTTTACACACAATTGTCCATTTACAGAGAGATTTCTCTTTTTGCAGCCTAGGTGCGCTAAGGGGCCCAACGTCCTAATCACAGGTCATTTTGAGGCATTTGTTTTCTAGACTACTCCTCACGGTTTAGGGCCCCTAAAATGCCAGGGCAGTATAGGAACCCCACAAGTGACCCCATTTTAGAAAGAAGACACCCCAAGGTATTCCGTTAGGTGTATAGCGAGTTCATAGAAGATTTTATTTTTTGTCACAAGTTAGTGAAAAATTACACTTTGTGAAAAAAAACAAAAATCAATTTCCGCTAACTTTTGGCAAAAAATAAAATCTTCTATGAACTCGTCATACACCTAACAGAATACATTGGGGTGTCTTTTTTCTAAAATGGGGTCAGTTTGTGGGGTTCCTATACCGCCCTGGCATTTTACGGGCCCAAAACCGTGAGTAGTCTGGAAACCAAATGTCTCAAAATGACTGTTCAGGGGTATAAGCATCTGAAAATTTTGATGACAGGTGGTCTATGAGGGGGCGAATTTTGTGGAACCGGTCATAAGCAGGGTGGCCTTTTAGATGACAGGTTGTATTGGGCCTGATCTGATGGATAGGAGTGCTAGGGGGTGACAGGAGGTGATTGATGGGTGTCTCAGGGGGTGGTTAGAGGGGAAAATAGATGCAATCAATGCACTGGGGAGGTGATCGGAAGGGGGTCTGAGGGGGATCTGAGGGTTTGGCTGAGTGATCAGGAGCCCACACGGGGCAAATTAGGGCCGGATCTGATGGGTAGGTGTGCTAGGGGGTGACAGGAGGTGATTGATGGGTGTCTCAAGGTGTGATTAGAGGGGGGAATAGATGCAAGCAATGCACTGGCGAGGTGATCAGGGCTGGGGTCTAAGGGCGTTCTGAGGGTATGGGCGGGTGATTGAGTGCCCTAGGGGCAGATAGGGGTCTAATCTGATAGGTAGCAGTGACAGGGGGTGATTGATGGGTAATTAGTGGGTGTTTGGAGGAGAGAACAGATGTAAACACTGCACTTGGGAGGTGATCTGATGTCGGATCTGCGGGCGATCTATTGGTGTGGGTGGGTGATCAGATTGCCCGCAAGGGGCAGGTTAGGGGCTGATTGATGGGTGGCAGTGACAGGGGGTGATTGATGGGTGGCTGTGACAGGGGGTGATTGATGGGTGATCAGTGGGTTATTACAGGGAAGGACAGATGTAAATAATGCCCTGGCGAATTGATAAAGGGGGGTCTGAGGGCAATCTGAGCATGTAGGCGGGTGATTGGGTGCCCGCAAGGGGCAGATTAGGGTCTTATCTGATGGGTAACAGTGACAGGTGGTGATAGGGGGTGATTGATGGGTAATTAGTGGGTGTTTAGATGAGACAATAGATGTAAACACTGCGCTTGGGTGGTGATCTGATGTCGGATCTGCGGGAGATCTATTGGTGTGGGTGGGTGATCAGATTGCCCGCAAGGGGCAGGTTAGGGGCTGATTGATGGGTGGCAGTGACAGGGGGTGATTGATGGGTGGCAGTGACAGGGGGTGATTGATGGGTGATTGACAGGTGATTGACAGGTGATCAGTGGGTTATTACAGGGAAGGACAGATGTAAATAATGCCCTGGCGAATTGATAAGGGGGGGGTCTGAGGGCAATCTGAGCGTGTAGGCGGGTGATTGGGTGCCCGCAAGGGGCAGATTAGGGTCTGATCTGATGGGTAACAGTGACAGGTGGTGATAGGGGGTGATTGATGGGTGATTGATGGGTAATTAGTGGGTGTTTAGAGGAGAGAATAGATGTAAACACTGCGCTTGGGTGGTGATCTGATGTCGGATCTGCGGGTGATCTATTGGTGTGGGTGGGTGATCAGATTGCCCGCAAGGGGCAGGTTAGGGGCTGATTGATGGGTGGCAGTGCCAGGGGGTGATTGACGGGTGATTGACAGGTGATTGACAGGTGATCAGGGGGGGATAGATGCATACAGTACACAGGGAGGGGTCTGGGGGGGGGGGTCTGGGGAGAATCTGAGGGTGGGGGGGTGATCAGGAGGGGGCAGGGGGGGTAAAAAAAATAGCGTTGACAGATAGTGACAGGGAGTGATTGATGGGTGATTAGGGGGGGTGATTGGGTGCAAACAGGGGTCTGGGGGGTCTGAGGGGTGCTGTGGGCGATCTGGGGCAGGGGGGGGAGAAATCAGTGTGCTTGGGTGCGACATAGGGTGGCTGCAGCCTGCCCTGGTGGTCCCTCGGACACTGGGACCACCAGGGCAGGAGGCAGCCTGTATAATACACTTTGTAAACATTACAAAGTGTATTATACACTTTGTATGCGGCGATCGTCGGGTTAACATCGCGCCGGCGCTTCCGTATGGCCGGCGGGATGTTGCAGCGGGTGAGCGGAGACAGGCGCCGGCGGAGGATCGCGTCATGGATGACGCGATCGCTCCGCCCATGCCCCTACAAGGACCGCCGCCATTTGTCAATACGGTGGTCCTTGCGGGGTCCACTTCCCGGCCGCCAATTGTTAATACGGCGGTCGGGAAGTGGTTAACATCAATTTTCACAAAAACTGCAAGGTCTTCTCTTCTGTTTAAAGGGATACTGTAGGGGGTCGGGGGAAAATAAGTTGAACTTACCCGGGGCTTCTAACGGTCCCCCACAGACATCCTGTGCCCGCGCAGCCACTCTCCAATGCTCTGGCCCCGCCTCCCGTTCACTTCTAGAATTTCAGACTTTAAAGTCTAAATACCACTGTGCCTGCATTGCTGTGTCCTTGTTCCCGCTGATGTCACCAGGAGCGTACTGCGCAGACACAGACCATACTAGGCCTGCGTAGTACGCTCCTGGTGACATCAGCGGGATCGAGGACACGGCAACGCAGGCGCAGTGGTTTTCAGACTTTAAAGTCTGAAATTCCAGAAGTGAATTGGAGGTGGGGCCGGAGCATTGGGGAGTGGCTGCGCGGGCACAGGATGTCTGCGGGGGTCCATTAGAAGCCCCGGGTAAGTTCAACTCATTTTCCCCCGACCCCCCTACAGTATCCCTTTAACATACTCTGAAAATTGGAAATTGGAAAATTGGTGTTTCTTGCACCCACGGGGAAAGGGTATGTTAAAGGAATACTGTCGGGGGAAAATGAGTTGAACTCTTCTGGGGCTTCTAATGATCCCCCGCAGACATCCTGTGCCCACGCAGCCACTCACCGATGCTCCGGCCCCGCCTCTGGTTCACTCCTGGAATTTCTGACTTTAAAGTCAGAAAATCACTGCGCCTGCATTCCTTTAAGCAGAAGAGTGGGAACAAGAGGGGAAAAAAAGCTTTCAAAAAGACCTTGTAGTTGTAGACCTTGTAGAAAATCGATGTTAAAGTTGGCAGAAATTACAGCAAAAATCTGTATCGGAATGCGGAAATCGGTAGCGGAAAGCAGAATCGGTAGCGGTAATCATCAATGGTGGAAAGCGAATTTTCCGCGGAAGCGGAAATTGGCACTTCCGACCATCCCTAGTCCTGAAAGAGGGACAAATGAGGAAGAAAGAGGGAAAGGGTTCCCAAAGAGGCACTGTATCCAGGGGACCACTATTCACTTTGGGGGGAGACTTGGGGGAGGGGGCATTAGCTTGCTCTGGTGGTGTTGGCAATTGCCCAGTTTGCCCCTATGGAAGTGCTGGCCCTGTGAGTGGACGTGGCAAAATACAGCTTCCCCTGTGATTAGTGACACTAATATTAAAACCTTCATGGAAACTGCCGTCACACCCCCAGTGACTGTCATAGGGCCCAGGGTGGCAAGACATTCAAAAGCAAAAGCCCTTGCAATTTGCAAAGCCCTTTCTCACCCTCCCTTGTAGGGGTGTAACTCCCATGCAAAAATTATATCATGGGACGCTCTTTGTCCCCTACCCCACGGGATTGGGAGCCGGCGAATGGCAGCAGAGAGTGTTATGCTGTGAAGCAGCCTCTGGAAGCAGGAACAAATTACACACACTCCTGCACACGTTGTTTTTGTGAGTGAGTGGGGAGGATCCTTTGCTAATTGGCTGCACTTGTGGTTGGGGAGAGGGAGGTGGAGGCCCCCAAAGCCCCAAGGCCCTCCTGCGATGTCAGGGGGCACAGGGGTGATTGCTACGCCCATGCACCCTTCACCATGACAGCTGGAGCCAATAGTGACACCCTTCCTACACCTCGTGTAATTTGTATATGTGGTCAATGAGCTGCAAATAAGAAGCAGAGCAAATAAGATTGACATTGGGCAGTACAAACTGTAACTACTGTATACTTATGTACCCAGAGAGGTCTTCTCCGCGTACGAGAGGAATCGCTGCCGGGAGACTTGGGTGCAGGATACAGCTGATATACGGCTTATCCTGCTGCTGCACAAGTCCTGGCGGCATTAATTACTTTTCCCCCTCTAGGTCCACGTGGATGGTGGGGAATGATGTAACTCGGGCTTCCAGCTATTGCTGGAGGCCAAATTACAGCGTTTTAAAAGCAACTTCGGCTTTGCCTTCTGACGACGCCGAAGTTACTCACTGTGCGCCGCTATAGCCTTAATCCCTATTACTGGCTATGGTGGCGCTGGCTGCGCCCAAATCTCCTGCACTGGATTGCCGGTGTTCGGTCTTCTCCTCCTCATCTTATTTGCTTCTCTTTACCATGCATCATTTGCTGGGACCTGCCACATCTGGCGATAGATACATGTAGCAGCCAATCAGATGAGGGTTTTATCTGAAGTTTACTTCTTATAAGGGAGGTATTGTGGCTGCATTAGTTACTGGGGCAGTTGGTCTGCACTTACTTTGTGTAGTTTATAATATGCATATAGTTGTGTTGTTAAAGTGGACCTGAACTCTTGCACAGGACAGAAGGAAAACATGGAGAGATCCACCCTGTACGTATTTAGAGAGAACAGCCTGTCTAATGCTCCCTCATCTGTGACTAATTGCAAGTGTAATTTGATCTCTCAGCTGTGTCAGCTCAGCAATCTCGGCAGCCTCAGCAGAGAAGCTAATTTATAAACACAGGATGTTAAAAAGGAAGGGAAGCAGACAAACTGCAGATGTATTGCAGGATTTCTAACAGCTGTAACAAAGAAATGTTTTACTTTAAAGGTTATTATGCTGTTGCTTATTTTTTTTAAAGCAGAGAGGAAGTTCTGACTGAGTTCAGGTCCGTTTAAACTCTTTATCCTGTGAAAATATGAAAATTTGAAGTCTGACCCACAGCGGTTTCAGATTCACTCCCCTTGATTGGCCAAGAATTTTAGATGATCTGTTTTTTCCCCAAGGAAAATTAAAGTTGCAAAAGACCCGTAATGCAGTTAAGTGAGATGCTGCCTATTAGCAGAACATCATTATAATTTGTAGCTCATTTGAGCCCTGCATGTGGCCCTATATAATACTGGCATGGAGGCAATAACAGTTTAATTGCCAATATTTTAAAATACTTTCAAGGGACTCTTTTTCTATTGAAGCAATGAAACAAAGCCATTTACTACAGTTCTGTCGCAGCAGCGCCTTAATAACATCTTTAGGGATCTAGAATGAAAAAAAACCCTCTGCTATTAAAGCGGACCTGAACTCAGAACTTCCTATCTGCTTTAAAAGATAAGCACTATCATAATACCCTATAAAGAAAAACATTTCCTTGTTACAGCTGATACAAATCTTGCAATAAATCTGCAGTGTGTCTACTTCCTGCTTTCATGGAAGCAGACATATTCTGGGCTGCTCATCCCTAGCTGTCTCCCTGGGCTGAATTGCACTTTATGGCTCATGCACGGCCCGGCCAGGGTGCTCCGAAGTTACGCTCCCATCGTTGGGACTGTTTTGCGCCTGTGTAGTATTTCTGCGCAAGCGCAGAACGCTCCTAGCTGCAAGTGCGAGACGGGGGAGCGCATCTGGCCATGAATGCGTGGCGAAGCGTGACTCGGCCAGGCTTTAGGCTTTTGGGATGAATTACTGGAGCCACCCAGGAAGATGGCAAGGGATGAGTGGCCTTAAAGGGGCTTAAAGTGATCCTCCAGACTAAAAATCTATTCGGCAGCCCTGAAAAGGCTTGGTGTTTCGTTAACAGTTTCACAGCATCAGAACTTTGTTTTTCTTACTCAAGTCTCATTTTTAGCTGCACAGAAGCTAAGCTCCACCCCATCAAAGAAATCTGCCTGGGCATTTTTCCCCTGATGCTGTGCAAAGCATGATGGGATTTCTAATGGTGTTGTTCTCGTTGCCTAGCACGTGCAGCTGGGAGGTGTGATCAGGACACAGGACAGTTGGAAACTGTGTCTCATGCTCCCTGTCCCCTTCTTTCAACCAAAAAGATGGCTGCCCCCATTAAATCACAAACATTTGCCTGTTCGTTTAAAACAGGGTTGGTAAGAGATGATATTACCTAACTATTTAAATTAACACAACTAATGTAACTTAGTGACATTATGTCTATTTAGGCTGAAGTTCCCCTTTAAGGATGCACTAGGTAAGGATTGTACCTGAGACACTTCTCATCTCAGGCACACTTAAAATAATTTTACTTTGTTCAGGTACCCTTTAAGTACATATCTAGGAACCAGAACATACAGTAACACATTTATCATCCATGGGAGGGTCCCTACAAAATAAGGAGCAGTTCTCAGCTATGCAACAGTGACTGTATACAAAAGCTCTGATATTCATGAGCTGACAGCAGCCTGTATGCTGGCATCCTGGCCCATTTATAATCAGCAGGATGAGGCTCCATGAAAGCTTAAAGGATTTAACTACATGTTGAAACTGACAGAAGGTCAGGGGAAACATGCTGCGTCACTTAAAATAATGAAGGGTTTAAATAGGGCACACAGAAGCATTAATAAAACAAATATTTAGGCTGGGACCGTATTCTGTGCTCTGTGCTGGTGCGGGTGGCAATGCACCTCAGAGAACCCATCCACAGCTAGGCAAGGAACACACACAGAGGGGCAGGCAAGGAGATCAGTAGTACTGTAGTAATATAATCCTCTTATCTGAGTTGTGATTAGTAATGTCTGCATTGCGTATTACTCTCCAGTTACCCCACAGCACAGAGAGAGAGGAAGACTTAAGGCCCATACTCACGAGTGACATTTGTCGCCGCAACACGCGGCGCGCGCGTGTTGCGGCGACAGGTCGCCCGTGAGTATGGGCCGCCGCACGCGCGCGCACCCCGAACTGTCGCCCGTCGCTCATGTCGCCAGGCGAGACAGTCGCCGCTGCCCCCCCGCCGCAACTGTCGCTAGTCCGCGTGAGTACGCGGACTAGCGACGGCAACCTCCATGTAGGTACATGGAGCTTCCGGCGGGGGGAGGAGGAACGTCAGCGACAGCTTCCGCCTTGCCGCTGGTCCCTCTTCCGCGTGTGTACGCGGAGGGACCTGGCGAGAAGCTGTCGCCGGCCTGTCGCCCACACGCTCACGTGTGCTGGCGACAGGCCACATTTCTCGCCCGTGAGTATGGGCCTTAAAGGCCCATACTCACGAGTGACATTTGTCGCCGCAACACGCGGCGTGCGCGTGTTGCGGCGACAGGTCGCCCGTGAGTATGGGCCGCCGCACGCGCGCGCACCCCGAACTGTCGCCCGTCGCTCATGTCGCCAGGCGATTGAAACTTTCAATCGCATGGCGACAGTCGCCGCTGCCCCCCCGCCGCAACTGTCGCTAGTCCGCGTGAGTACGCGGACTAGCGACAGCAACCTCCATGTAGGTACATGGAGCTTCCGGCGGGGGGAGGAGGAACGTCAGCGACAGCTTCCGCCTTGCCGCTGGTCCCTCTTCCGCGTGTGTACGCGGAGGGACCTGGCGAGAAGCTGTCGCCGGCCTGTCGCCCACACGCTCACGTGTGCTGGCGACAGGCCACATTTCTCGCCCGTGAGTATGGGCCTTTAGCAATCAAAGCTGCAGCCACTGCTGCTATTATTACAAGGAATAACTATCAACAGTGTAGTAAGGACTTACACTGCAATGCATTGCCAAAAATAGAGCATTTATAATAATAGCACAGATTAAAATAACATATTAAAAATGATTTGAGTGTGCATGCGCCATAGATATGTCTCTTATAATAAAATTGATATTTTGAATTCACTGAAATTGTGCAAAATGTTCGATACAATTGTATAAGAAGGGAAGTTAAAATTAAAGGGTGATGTTTAAGCAAGTCTGTGAGGTTTGTAAATGGAAAAGTCTGAGGCCCCGTTCAGTCTTGCTCTGCGGTGCGGTGTGACGGTCACTTAGTAACGCACCGTACCGCACTGCAACGTTCACAGTTCAGCAGTAGCCTTGCAGTATGGTAATGCACTTCATGCATGCAAAGCATTACCACTAAACGCCTACATTGCGTCCATTTGAAAAGAGCGCCTGGAAAAAGGGCGCCTGGTGTAGCTCCTATATGCCAAATTTGTCTACAAAAGGGCGCCTGGTGTAGCCCATATGCCAACTTCGGCTACAAAGGGAGTCTGGTGTAGCCCATATATGCCAAATTCGGCTACAAAGGTGTGATGAAACGCGTAGAAGACGCTGCCTCTCAAGGTGAAGCGGCTGTTTCCGCGTCCAGCAGGGCGCCACAACGCGGAAAAAACGCTGCATGCCGCATAGGCAGAGCGGCGGAATCCGCATTGGAAACGGCGGAATCCGCATTGGGAACGGCGGAATCCGCATTGGTTACGGCGGAATCTGCATTGGAGGCGGCTCCCGCACTTGGTTCACAAGATACATTGCAAGACAGTACTGGTATGGCTGGGACTGATAGTTCACCAGGATTCAGAGTTACACTCGTGCGAGCACAGAGGCTGAGTTTAAATAACAGCCAGAAGTGAGTCAGCTGACCAGGCGGGTCAGCTGACATTTTCCACTACTCTCATTGGTCCAGCAATTAGGGAGGTCCTGGAGAGGTCCTTGTGTATATATACTGCTGGCTGTTCACTTGCTCTTTGTCTGGCGTTGCGATCACATATGTGGGAGCACCCAGATCCGTAGTCAGATCCGCAAGTGTGCCGGGACCAGCTGGAGCTGTAATCCTACACTTAGCTAGATTCTGTTGATAGCTAAAGTACTAGTTTGATTATATTTATTTGTTATGACTTTTGCCTGCCTTGACTACCCTCCTGAACTCTGATCTTGTACCTCGATATATCTGATACCCCGTTGCCGAACCCTGCCTGTACTTAGACTCCGCCTTTGTCTCATGATCCTGTACTGTATCTGTCCGTGTGTGTACGACCTGGCTTGTCCGACCTCGAGAACCGACCTTACCGTTAGAGGTGGTTCCTCGCTCTGTTAGCGACCCTTCCTCCTGAGGGTCACTTCCAGACATCCTTCCTACTGTCAGTCTGACTCCTCCCATCTTGGAGAGCTCAGGTCTGCGGAAGGAATCTGTGCAGTACTCCTTGCTGCACTGAGGCTTAGTCCTCAAAGTGTTACTGTCACACCAAACACTACACTCTACTCAGGTGAACAGAGGTTAGCTAGTATATCGGATTATCGGTGATACTGCAGATCACTTATAATCTGGTATACATCTGTATTCCCAGTGATACTGCAGATCACCGGTAATCAGATCCTCTCTGTGCTTCACCGATCGTTACAAAAGGGCATCTGGTGTAGTCCATATATGCCAAATTCGGCTACAAAGGAAGCCTGTTGTAGCCCATACTGTATATTTGTACATGCTGTCCTCTCCACTCCACCACGGAAGTCAAGTGCCCCCTCCCAGCGTCCCCTGGATGAATTTCAGGCCATCCTCGCACCACACGTTGACGGGACAAATGCGGGACAATATGGGGTAATGCGCATTCGAGCCCTTGAGTAGCCAGGCTGGCCAGCCAAGACACCGCAGCAGCCATAAGAGGACTCTTTCTTTTTCTCTGCAGCAGCCAGGTTACCTTAAATCCAAAGGGAGCTCTCTTTCACTTTCACTGTATGCACTGTACTGTATGCATCTGTTTATCTTTTTTTTTCTCTCTCTCTCCCAAGATGGACCAGGGGCATCTGATCAAAGTATCGCTGCAGAAGCGTTTTGAGTGCCATAGACAGCAGCAGATGTCCCCCTGGTCCTCTCTTTGGGTCCATTCCATTCTACCTATGTTCTGCTTCACTCCGTAACTATGCATTGTACCTACTGTATGTATCGCCGTATGTATGTATGTATGTATCTACTGTGTACCTACTGTATGCTGCCTGTTCAATTTCTGTACTGTACCACCACCGACCCTGTTGTGCCAAAATCAATTCCCGGGTACAACTCACGTTGTACTTGGCGAAATAAATGATTCTGATTCTGATTCTGATTCTGATATGCCAAATTCAGCTACAAAGGGCGCCCGGTGTAGCCCATAGGCCAAATTCAGCTACAAAGGGCACCCAGTGTAGCCCATAGGCCAAATTCAGCTACAAAGGGCACCTGGTGTAGCCCATATATGCCAAATTCGGTTACAAAGGGCATCTGGTGTAGCCCATATATGCCAAATTCAGCTACAAAGGATGCCTGGTGTAGCCGACAAAGCTAGTTTTAGTTTATAAAAAGGATGCCGTTATAGGCAAAATTTGTTGGGCTATAAAAGGGCTCTAGATATAGCTGAGAAAAGTGATTACTATGACCTAACTTCTCCCTACCTTGTAGCTGAATAAAAAATATGGGCTACAAAGGGGTGCCCTACTGTAGCTAAAAGTAGCCAAATAAAATATGGACTACCAAGGGGCGCCGGCTTGTAGCCTGTATCAAAACTCGGGCGCCCTTTTCACCACCTTGTTGTCGATATTTGCAGAAATAACATTGATGTCTATGGAGGTGCTCTTTTCATACAGGCAGCTCAGGAGCCCGTTTCAACTGATCCCAGCACATTAACCACTTAAGGACCACAGGCTTTTCCCCCCCTAGTGACCAGGCTATTTCTTACAAATTAGGCCACTGCAGCTTTAAGGGCTCGCTGCAGAGCCGTAAAACTCAGCACACAAGGGATTCCCCTACTCCCTTTTCTGCCCACCAACAGAGATTTCTGTTGGTGGGCTCCGATCCCTGATGCCCTGTTTGTTTATTTATTTATTTAATTTTTAATAAATTTGACTATTTTTTTCCCCCAGCCCTCCCCGCCCCCCAATCAACGCAATTGGCATAAGCATCAGCCTACGAGAGCCGATCGCTCCTGATCCTCTGTAGGGGACAGCCGAGTGACACGGCTGTCCCCTGTGCAGCGCTACCTTAGATCGCAGCGCTGTACATTGTAAATAGACGGCGGTTTCGACGACTAACAGTCTCCTAGCGGCGATCGGCGACGGAGCGGGGAGTGTAATCTGCTGCAAAACACTCCCCCAGGACTTCACGACAATTGCCGTTAAGCAGTCTTGGGGAGCTGCTGCATTCACGCCAATTGGCTTGGAGGCTGTTTGATACAAAAAAAAAAAAAAAACAAGTCGGGATAATACGCATTCGGTATTCTAGACTATTTTTGCAAATTCATCAATATTTTCACAGGTGTGGTAGAAGTTCCGTAATTTACTGAAGCCCATTGACAAATACATGTTCAGTAACAGCAGAAGAGTCTCTGTTACATGCTGTCCTCCATGCAGAGACAGAATTACAATAGTAAGAGGCATCCCGACATCCGTTTAGATGTGCATGTTTGTTATACTCTCTCTGCTCGCTCTGAATCTGTCTATGAGTCTTTCTTAACATTTTATTTAATTGCCAGAGCTTAGATGAACTTTCAGGAGACTTTAATCATGCCCTGCTTAGGTGATTTCCCCCACTAGTTCCTCTGCATCTTCAAACAGGAACCGAATGGATTAATGTGCCGAAGGGCTTCAGGGGAAACCTGTTTTGTTCCCTGTTCTCTCTACTTGCTGTTTTGGGGGTAGAAAACCCTGCGGGTCCTATCAATGGGACTTGCAGGAGACAGGGGTTGTTTCTATTCGCTCCCTGCTCATGTCAATCATGGGGATATCCACACGGAAGGCATTCAAAGCTGGTATCTGACAGAGGAGAGCTGGCGGTGATGATTGAATATGTTGCAGTGTTTTACCGCATGCTGTAACAATCATGAATTGACATTTCCTGACATGTGTTGAGATATTTACCGCACAAGTCGGTAATTTACCTCACTGCTCGGTAATTTCAGCTTGCCATGCGGTAACAGCCTTGATGAATTGACATTTTCCTAAGTGCTCGGTAAAGTCAGCTGTTTTCAGCATTACCGAATGCGGTAATGCTTGATGAATTGAAGCCTATATGTTGACTGTATGGTTTGTTTGTTTGTTTGTTTTTGTTCCGTTGTTATACAGGGAACACAATGCAACAACCCACTGTGAACATGGCCTGATACATACTTGAAGAGAGACCCCCATACTGCTCCATCAGGCCGTTCCAGTGCTGAAACCTCGAAGCGTGGCTGCACTAGACCCGCTTGGGCTTTGCCACAAAAAGCCAAACCTGATTTTGGGTCTGTGCTACTACGCTTGCATGAGTCATCAAATGGGCTGGTGGAGAAAGATTGGAAATGCCTTTAAATTATCCAGAAGCTTCCCTCTATTGAGGCGAGTACCCATTTGCGACACTTTTTTCCCTACAGGTACACTTTAAGTGTTTTTAAGGTAGCAGTGAGATTGAAATGCCCCATGAAGGTTAGTTAAGGTCTCTGAAATTATTCCAGATATATTCTTATGCCAAAAAGTGGTAAATTAGCAGAAGGAGGTGTCTTTACATCATTTGCTATATGGTGATTCATAATGTCGGGTTTTTGAAAAGGCAACATATGGATATATTGCAACCCAGTGTGGGTTGCTGAAAGGTCAGTAAGTTACTAAGTGCAATCTCTTCAAGACACCCACATATTTTATATTTTTTTAATATTTTTTGTTTAAATAGACTTGAGCTGAATTTGCTTTAAAATAAAATTAAAAAAAATCGAACAACCACTAATTGACACATCTCACAGCAACCTTGACTATGATCTGACAGTAAATGATCCAGGTGAGGATGAAACAGGTGGTTTCAGTGCCGAGCGCTGAAGCTGGGTGCCACTATAGCACTAGTGCTATAATATGTGACCTGTGCAGGGCCGGTTTTACCATAAGGCACTGTAGGCAGATGCCTACCGGCGCCTGATGATGGAACGGTTGCTCACTTCTTTCCTTTGCCAAGCGTCTCCCTCCCTCCTTCCCTATGCAGGGTCCTGATGAGAGTGTAAATGAGAGGTTACTCACCCAGCTCTCTGCATTCCACTGACGAGTTCTACCTTCAGTCAGTGACACCTTTAGCTACCTAATACTGATTTTTCTCTAGCTACCTAATACTTGGCACCTCTAGCTACTTAACTGTGAGAGTACTTCTGGCTACCTAATTCTAAGGTGCACCTGTAGCTACCTATGATGTGCACGGGTTTGTAGGTTCATAGAGGGTGAAGTCTAGGGTGGCGGGACATCTCTGCCTTTGACACGGTTGATCATGCTCTGCTTCTGCAGACACTGTCATCTTTAGGAATCAAGGAACAAGCACATTCCTGGATCTCCTCTTATCTCTCTGGACGCTCTTACACTGTCTCCTTCTCTAACACCAAGTCCTCTCCACACCCACTGTCTGTTGGTGTACCTCACGGCTCTGTTCTTGGGCCACTTCTTTTCTCAATCTACACCCGTGGCCTGGGACAACTAATTAACTCTTTTGGCTTTCAGTATCACCTCTATGCGGATGACACCCAAATCTATCTCTCAGCTCCTGACCTGTCCTCACTACTATCCAGAGTCCCCGACTGTCTACGTGCCATTTCTGCATTCATGTCCTCCCGCTTCCTCAAACTCAACATGACTAAAACGGAAATTGTGATTTTTCCACCATTGCTATCTACACCCCCACCAATTGCAACCATAACGGTAGACAACACCCCAATAACCTCAACCACTAAGGCCCGCTGCTTGGGGGTTATACTTGACTCAGAGCTCTCCTTTAAACCTCACATTGCCTCATTAACCACCACCTGCTATTTCCAGCTCAAAAATATATTCCGTATCCGTCCCTTCCTCACACAAGAGGCCACCAAAATGCTTGTTCATGCCTTAATCATCTCCCGCCTAGACTACTGCAACACCCTGCTCTGTGGCCTACCAAAAAACAGGCTAGCTCCTCTCCAATCCCTTCTAAATGCAGCGGCCCGCCTCATTCACCTTTCCACACGCTCTTCCGATGCAGCCCCACTGTGCCGTTCTCTCCACTGGTTACCCATTACCCAGAGGATCCAGTTCAAACTCCTGACTCTAACATACAAAGCCCTCCACGAGTTGTCTCCTCCATACATCTCCTCACTAATCTCAAGATATTGTCCCTCCCGCAACCTTCGCTCCTCCCAAGAAATTCTCCTGGCCTCTAAGCTGATCACCTCCTCTCATGCTCGCATCCAGGACTTTACACAAGCATCATCCCTTATCTGGAACTCTCTTCCACAGCCTGTACGTCATGCTCCAAACCTGGACATCTTCAAACGCACTCTTAAAACACACCTTTTCAGACAAGCTTATAACATTCTATAGCCCTTTATTTACTTATTTGTCACAATGTAATCAGAGGCAAAGAATCACTGCCTCATCCATCCTCCACCCCCTTACCTAGTGTGTCCCCCACTACCCATTAGATTGTAAGCTCGCAAGGGCAGGGTCATCCTCCTAATGTTTACTGTCTTTGTAACAATATTTGTGCTGCTTGGAACTCTGCTGTATATTTGTTAGTTGTATCTATGTTCCCCTTGTCGTCTTATTATGCTTTGTAAAGCGCTGCGGAATATGTTGGCGCTATATAAATAAAAAAAAAAAATAATAATAATAATAATAGGCTCCTGGTAAATCCGGGCCTGGCCCTGCGCAAGGGCAATTCAGGGTTCCAGCCATTGCGGTACGCATAATTACTTCTCCCTCTGAGTTGCTATGACTTGGAGGTGGAATAGTATAAAACGCCACCCAGAATTTGAGCGGCAGCAGGCGTATCCTGCGCCCAGCTCACCAGCGGCGTACTAATATGTACGTGGGGAGGGTGGTAAATCCTAACCACTTAATAGCAGGCAATTATTAATGAACCCAGTCCAGGTATGCTGAGTCACTTGTGATGCCCCACTAAAGATACCTAGAGATCCCTGGAAATTCCCTTGTGAATTAGGCCATAAATAAGTCAAACAAACGGAACGGGTAAAAAAGGGCGCACAGGGATAGTGGACAAAAAGGGCGCCGCCATAGACTGCAATGCAAAATATCGGCTATTCGGCGCCCGACAGGAAAAAAGGGCGCACAAGAAATAGCGGTTACAGGGATCGTGTTAACAAAGGTTTTCGTTTACAGGATAAAGTTTATAACAAATATCGTTTACAAGTTCGTTTAAACTTTGTATTATACTTATTTTTTCATTTGTAAATTTCGCTTATATGGGTTTTAACTAGTTTTTTCGTTTTAAAAATGCGCTTATAAAACTATAACAACTAAAATTTCATTTACACTTCTTTTATCATTTAAAATTCGTTTTCATATGTATAATGCTTAAATAACGTTTCTAAAGCTGATTGTATTAGAAATACATCACTTATGGTATTAACTTTGTTTTTACACTTCTAATGCGTTGATTATAGTTACTAAAATATCGCTTTAAATATTACTGTTATTTTAAGATTTCTACGTGATTTTAAGGCTAGTTATTCTATTACAAATTACTGTTATTTTAAGATTTCTACGTGATTTTAAGGCTAGTTATTCTATTACAAATATATAAATTATTTTATTCATGTTATTTGGAGTGAAGTATTTTAAGGATTAAATATATTATTGTTTATATGTGTTTAGTGTGTTTTGTGCAGTGGGGATGGTTAGGTTTAGGCATTACTAGGGGGTCTAGGGGTTAGGGATAGGTACAGGGAGGGTTAGGACCAGGGTGGTGGTTAGTTTTAGGCACTACCAGGGGGGTCTTAGGTTTAGGCACCAGAAGGGGAGTCTTAGGTTTAGGCACTAACAGGGGGGTCTTAGGTTTAGGCACCAGAAGGGGAGTCTTAGGTTTAGGCACCAACAGGGGGGTCTTAGGTTTAGGCACCAACAGGGGGGTCTTAGGTTTAGGCACCAACAGGGGGGTCTTAGGTTTAGGCACCAACAGGGGAGTCTTAGGTTTAGGCACCAACAGGGGAGTCTTAGGTTTAGGCACCAACAGGGGGGTCTTAGGTTTAGGCACCAACAGGGGGGTCTTAGGTTTAGGCACCAACAGGGGGGTCTTAGGTTTAGGCACCAACAGGGGGGTGCACCAACAGGGGGTCTTAGGTTTAGGCACCAACAGGGGGGTCTTAGGTTTAGGCACCAACAGGGGGGTCTTAGGTTTAGGCACCAACAGGGGGGTCTTAGGTTTAGGCACCAACAGGGGGGTCTTAGGTTTAGGCACCAACAGGGGGGTGCACCAACAGGGGGGTCTTAGGTTTAGGCACCAACAGGGGGGTCTTAGGTTTAGGCACCAACAGGGGGGTCTTAGGTTTAGGCACCAACAGGGGGGTCTTAGGTTTAGGCACCAACAGGGGGGGTCTAGGGGTTAGGGATAGGTACAGGGAGGGCTCTGTATGAGAGTAAGGTTAGGTATAGTTATAGTACAATATATGTAATAAATACAATTTATTACATTATGTGTATTTACACAAAGGGGGGTCTAGGTGTGAGGGATAGGGATAAGGAGAGATATCTGTGACCCTAAAGTTAGGTATAATTGTAGTAAAATACCTGTAAAACCTACCATTCTAGTACTATGCTTAATACAAGTGTAAATATCGTTTTTGCTATAGACGCTATTTGACGTTTTATTTCAGAATTCGTTTACTGTTATAGACTGTATTTTGCCATTTCATTTCCGTTTATTTAACGTATTTAGCACTAAATTATCGTTTATAAACTCTTCAACGAAAAATACGGTTTTGCATTCAAACTTATAATTTCGGCTACACCCCGCGCCCTTTTTTCCAGGCGCCCTTTTTTGATATACGCCAAACAAACAACTTTCGTTTTCCTGTTCAGTGTGTGGAAATTGTTTTACTAAGTAAACTTTTAGGGCTAATTCACACTGTGGGCAATTGCTCTGCGTTTGCTGATCACCAACGATCATCAAAGTGCGGTGTCACGCTATGACTGTGTTCTCACAGCAACATGCCTTTAAAAATCGCTCTGAAATTCGCACTGCAAAATCGCGATCACGAAGAGCTTAGGGAATGTGATTACATGTTATGGTGGGAATAAAGCCTAACAGACACCGAAAGAAGTCTGACAGGTGAGTTTTCTTGTTCATGGTGAAGAGAATGTCAACAAGATATTGTACCCAAAGACTTAAATCACAAAAGAAATCTAAATATGTTATTACATTGTTCTTAGAAATGATAATAATTTCATTTCTGTTTCGTTTAGAAGCTTTAAGTGAATCTTAAGTTAAATTTACAAAAAAATGATTTTAACTTACATGGGCCTTCTTACAGCCCCGGAGTGCTAACAACACCGGTCCAAGACCCTCTGGCTAGCAGCAGCGACCCCCGCTAAGCTGGCCCACCACGCGCCTCCTCGTTGCGCTCCTGCTGGCTGGGAGCGTTCTGCGTATGCGCAGTATGTGAACCTCGCTGCTGGCGTCAACAAGCCAGCTTAGCGGGGGTCGCTGCTGTTGGCGGAAGGGACTTGGACTGGCGATGTGGGCACAGGAGGACTCCAGGGGGCTGCAAGAAGCTACGGGTAAGTTAAAATCATTTTATCTTTGACTTAAGTGTCCCTTTAAACTTGAACAGGACATTTTTCTTATAAAAAACATAAGGGTAATCTTATTAACGAGAAATCTTAACCAAGGATTGAACTTCATCCCAATCAGTAGCTGATACCCCCTTTCCCATGAGATATATTTTCCTTTTCTCAAATTGATCATCAGGGGGCTCTGTGTGGCTGATATTGTGGTGAAACCCCTCCCACAGTGTGATGTCAGGACCATGGTGCTGATGTCACACTGAGGGAGCCTTGTTGCATTACGGGAAATAGCAGCTGTTTCCAACTGCCAAAAAAGCAAGCAGCATCTCCTTCCACTAACATCATCTGCCAGCAGTAAAAATGTCACCATGTGATAAATTTCATAATGTAAATCAGGAAGAGGAAAGATTTTACAATCGGGGAAAAACTGACATAATCATTTATACATAATTATTGTGGAAATGAAGCACATTTTTTCAATACGTTATTTTCACTGGAGTCCCTATTTAAGTTTAAAATGATGAGTGTTGTAACTGCCATATTGCACATCAAATGAAATGTAAATATATTATTGCTAAATATAGACTGACAACCAATCTGCACCCATACAGAATTTATTTATGCTGAAAGAAGTGGACTCAAGATTTATTCTCAAAAATGCATTCATTTAAGCATTAAGTCAGCTTATGAAACATACATACATTCCTAAAGGATGACAAAGAACCAGGTAATGTAGCACAGCATGAGAAGAACTTGTATCATCAATAATAACCAACTAGTGATTATGTACGTTGGTTACATTTCAAATATTAATTTTTATTATATACAATAATAATTTCTCCCTATAGGGATAGTTAAGTACAACCAGCTAATGGAGGGTCTCCTTAGGAAGAAAATTCAAAAATTGGAACAGTTAAACAGTGTTATGGTGGCCATACACGGTACAATAAAAACGTTCGATTTTCCAGCTTATTCGATCTAAATGATCGAATTGAATGAAAGTTGAAAATATTTTTTTTTTCGATCAAGAAATTCGAACGATTATCCCGTTTTTTCAGGAAAAATGATCGGACATGCTGGAAAAATGTAATATTCGATCTAATGGAATAATCGAACTAAATTATCTAATTGAAAAATTGGACCATGTATGGCCACCTTTAAAGAGAACCTGAGGTAGGTTTGACAAATCCTATTAGGACACAGAGGCACATTCTGTATACAATGCCCAGCCTCTGTGTCCTTCCAGCATTCCTCCCCCCACCCCATGGCTCTGCTCTCCCCCATTCAAAAAATAGCAGATTGTCACTAGCCTGTCATTTACCCTGTCATTCAGAGCTTCTCCACCGCCTGCTGTATAGCACAGCTCCCCGCCTGTGTCCCTTCCCTCCCTGCCTCTGTAAGCGTCCTCCAATCAGTGTCCTAATGGGATTTGTCAAACCCACCTCGGGTTCTCTTTAAACAGTATAGTGTCTATAAATAAACTTAGAATGCTGGTAGAGGGAGAGTGGAAACAATAGATTCATGGAACATTAGATATCATAAATAACATAAGATATTATAAATTACTTTTTAGAAGTCATTTTCATGGCTTAGCGTGCATGGAAAGGGGCTTAAATCAGTGGTAGCTGTTGGAAGTGGCATGAAGGTGATTTCCATATGAGGACTTCAGCCAGGGGTTGGGAATAAGATTGACATTAGATCTATTGTCACTTTCCAGTTCCACCAGTAAAAAAAATAAAATAAAATAAACAATTACTTTTTATTGATTCAATTATTATTTCATAATACATGCAGTTTTTTTGTTTTGTTTTCTAAAATGATAAAGTGAAATAGAACAGCTATCATATTATTATTATTTTTTGCTGTTTTTTGTTTTTCTTTGGGGGGTTAGTAATTGTCACATTTTCTGTGATGCTTTACTGAGACAATGAACAACTAACAAGGTCAAACTTTAAAGTTTAGAAACAAAAATTAGGTTTTTACGGGATATACTAGATCTGTAATTGACTAGTGTAAGGTAATGGTATATGTATAAAATATAAAAGCTGTATCATGAATTTCATTAAAATACCTAGGCTGTGTTCAGTTTCTTTTTTTCTTTGCCTGAAAAAGTTAACCATTCTATGCAAGTGACAGTTTCTCTCCAGTCAGGACCTAGTTGGACTACAGCGTAACCCTCATTGATATAGTATTACAGCCATAAAACTCTTACCTGGAATAGAACAACTTCTGAGTGCAGGGGATAGATTAAAAAGGTCATATATTAGATTAAAATACATAGATTAAAAAAGGTTCATATATTTTAGCTTAGGGACCCTTGAAAGACTGTTAAATAAAGAACAAGTAAATAAAGCTTTTTATATGACAGGTTTGTTAACCAATTAGACAAAGTTAATTACATTTCTTTTTCAGAATTTCTCCAGATTTTTTACACTCAATTTTTTTCTGATAAAACACTAATTTCATCAGTTGCCAAAATAGTGATAACCACATTGGTTTGTATATAAAAATCTCTGTCCCAAATTTTCCACACCAAATGGCTATGGAAAAAAACCTCATGTTTTGCAATTTTTTTTTTACATATTTTGGTGTGGCAATAGAAAAGGTTAATAAAGTGTGAGGGGTGCTGCTGCCAGCATATGATGACTTGCAATGTGATTAGGAAAGGACTGCCACTTTTTGCATAATAAGCTATTTTATTGAAGATATTACAGGGCTAATATATCCATGCAACGTTGAAGAACAATCTCCGCTTTTTGTTTTCAATCTCTGAAAAAGAAACGGGACACAGTTACCATTCATTGATCTAAGTCCCTGTGTCAGTGATCGCCGGCATCAATGAGATGCCTTCAGTCATTATAGAAAACTAAATAATACACCTACCGTATTTTTCGGACTATAGGACGCTCCAGACTATAAGACGCACCTAGGTTTAGAAGGCAAAAACCAGGGGAAAAAAAATACTAAGCCTAGGTGCATCCATGGTCCAGGAGTGTCTTATGGACCTTTACCCCCTCCCCAAGATGTCTCTAAATTACACTGCCTAACTTCACTAACCACTGCTGCCCCCACTAACTATACTACACTTCACAAATCCACTGATGCCACCTTCTCCAGCTACACTACACTACACTACACTACACTACACTACACAAACACAAACCCCTACTTCCCCCAAAACACTAGCTATGCTAACCACTACAATTTTAATGAGATCTATCTCACCTATCCAGCCTGGGTGGCATCTGTTCCCTGCTTCAGCAATTATCCTGTCCCCGCAGCAATAGCCCGATATAAGTTTTCCCCGTATCAGCAATGAACCTGTCACTGCAGCGAGGAGGCAGCAGCTCAATACGAAGTTTCCCCTTATCAGTCAGAGTGTCCGTGGGAGGAGGCAGCAGTTGGATACAAAGTTTCCCCGCATTAGCCTGAGTGTCCCCGCGGCGTGGAGGCAGCCGCTCGATACAAAGTTTCCCACATCAGCCAGAGTGTCCCCGCGGCGAGTCAGCAGCAGCCCGACCTAAAGTATTTCCTGAATCAGCGTGATCCGAGCAGTACAAAGACACCTTCAGCCACTATATCGGCAGAGTCCTCTGAGGCTTCCATACTGCATTGTTTACTGGCGCCCTCCAATGACCTGCAGCGCACGTGCGCGGGGTCATGGGCTGACACCAATAAACAACGCAGTATGGAAGCCTCAGAGGACTCTGCCGATATAGCGGCTGAAGGCTGTCTCCTCCCACAGACACTCTGGCTGATGCGGGGAAACTTTGTATCGAGCGGCTGCCTCCTTGCTGCGGACACTCAGGCTGATGCGGGGAAACTTTGTATCGAGCGCCTGCCTCCTCGCTGCGGACACTCAGGCTGATGCGGGGAAACTTCATAGCGGGCTGCTGTTATCATCGGATACATGCAGTATCTTTTTCTCCCCACTTTTGGGGGAGAAAAAGTGCGTCTTATAGTCTGAAAAATACGGTAAGTGAAGCCTTAGGCGCCCGCAGGCTCCACTCCTTGCTGTAATCGGCACTTTATTGACCTGATGAAGAGGCCATGAGCCATGAAATGCGTTGTCCTAGTGCATAATAAAAGTATCTTTGTTTGAATTTGTGGAGTCAACTCCTTTAAAGTAGGCTGACTCTTTACACTTTCATTTTCTTGAGCTTCAGTTTTTGGTCTTGTCATCGACCATCCCTTGACCCTCACAGGGCGCCTCCCACCTCTGAAGTTTCTAGCTAGCAACCCCTGAAGGGGTTTATTGTAACATTGTGATCTTCAAATGAGATTTAGGGCTCATTCACACTACACAACTCAAGCACGAACACGATTTCGTGCTTGCGCTGCTATCGTATGGTCAATGCACGGAATGCACGTCGGGGAGTGCTAGAGCGCAGACGCCGGCAGCCGTACCCGTCGGGAAACGTGTGCATCGTGCGATTTTATGTCCCCAGAAGTGTTACATCGTAACGCATGGGAACACACACCTGTAGTGTGAATGGTAACATGAAAGTCTATGGACTTTCATGTTGCCATGTGGATCGTACACTATGTGCGTTGCGTCAAAACTGACTGCGCAGCACATAGTGTGAATCAGCCCTTACAATAATTGTTTTGGGAACTGCGACCTACAGGATCATCATAAGGCGGAGTGGGGATGGTCTTTCCCCACATGTGCAGATTGTGGTTGCTTGTAATGGAATGCTGACTTGTGAGTACCATTTCATACTACTACTTTTTGCTAAATATACCAAGCATACTACACTATATTGGGCGCTCCCGGTGTCCCTGTGCTTTTTTCTTTTTCTATATACTCCATAAATAGCACATACATGCATTACCTCCTGTTAGTGTACTAACAGTATGCGCAGGAAGAAAAAGTGTGGGGACATCTTGTGGCCAAATAGTAATTACACATAAAAATACATATATTACCATTAAAATTAACCTCTTACTTCCCCCACCCTCCCATAGTTACTCAAAAAAAAAAATTGTATATGTCTATATATATAAAATTAGATGTGTGTGTGTGTTGTGTGTGTGCGTGCTGCGATCACTCAAAAACAGCTTGACCGATTTGAACAAAACTTGGTATACAGATCCCTTACTACTTGGGATGATATGTTCTGGGGGTGCTTACCTGGCCGGAACTATAAACAGCAAATCAGATTTCACCCATTCATGTCATTGGAAAAAATGTAAAAAGCTACCATTCTCACAGTAATCAAGCCAGAGTCCCTACACTTGGCAAAGTTGGTCACTTGGTGACAGAGGTTACAAATCCAGGAAAATTGGGCGAAGCATAAAACAGCCAATCAAATTTCAGCCATTCATTTTTAATGATAAAATGTAAACTGCAGCCATTTGTAGACTGTTAATCACAGGATTCTCTAACTTGGCACACTTGGTCACTGGGTGAATGAGATTAAGATTCAGGAAAGTGGCTGGAGCGTACAACAGCCAATCAAAATTCACCTATTGATTTTCAAGGAGAATATTTAAACTGCTGCCATTCTTACACTGTTTATGGCAGAGGCTTGATACTTGCTACAGTTGGTCACTGGGTGACTGGGATTAATATTCAGGAAAATGGGTGGCACCTACAACAGCCAATCAAAATTCACCTGTTGAATTTTAAGGGGAATATTTAAATTGCTACCATGCTTAAACTGTTAATAGCAGATGCCTCAAACCTGGTACAGTTGGTCACCGGGTGACTGGGGTTCAAATTCAGAAAGGGGGCGGAGCCACAAACAGCCAATCAAATTTGATTAATTTCAATGGGAATATACAAATTATTGATACCAAGTACACCAAAGCTCGTAATTGAGTGACTGTATGTCAAGGTTAGAAAAAGTGGGTGGTGCTAACAACTAAAGTTTTTACATGGGAAAATATAAACTGCAACCTTTCTTACCCTGTTAATGGCAGGGTTCCCAAACTTGACACAGTTGGCCACTGGGTGACTGGGATTAATATTTAGAAAGTGGGTGGAGCCTTCAACAGCCAATCAAAATTCACCTATTGATTTTTCAAGGGGAATGTTTACATTGCTACCATTCTTACACTGTTAATGGCAAAGGCCTCAAACCTGATAGTCAGTCATTGGGTGACTGGGGTCCAAATTCACTAAAGGGGTGGAGCCACAAACAGCCAATCAGATTTGTTAAATTGATTTTAGCCATTCTGTTATTGGCAGGGTTCTCAAACTTGACACAGTTGGTCACTGCATGACTGGGTTTAATATTCAGGAAAGTGGGTGAAGCCTACAACAGCCAATCAAAATTCACCTATTGATTTTCAAGGGGAAACCTGCTGAAGTCAGTAATTAAGTGACTGGGGTTCAAATTCACTAAAGGGGCGGAGCCACAAACAGCTAATCAGATTTATTTGCTGGATAAACTGCTTCCATTCACAGTCATTGAGTGACTATGCGTAAAGCACTTTACAAATGTTATTGTATTGTATAAGGTTACAAAAACTGGGTGGAGTCAAAAACAGATTCTCCTGGGAAAATGTAAACTGCAGCCCTTCTTCATTGTTAATGGCAGGGTTCTCAAACTTTGCACAGTGCGTTACTGGGTGACTGGGATTAATATTCAGAAAAGTGGGTGGAGCCTAAAAAAGCCAATCAATATTCACCTGTTGATTTTCAAAGGGAATATTAAAATTGCTGCCATTCTTGCACGGTTAATGACACAAGCCTCAAACCTGGTACAGTTGGTCATTGGGTCACTGGGGTTCAAATTCAGAAAGGAGGCAGAGCCAAAAACAGCCAATAAGATTTGTTTTATTGATGCCAAGGACCCGAGAGCTCACAAACTTGTCATTGAGTGATTGTGTGTCCAGGTTACAAAAAGTAGGCTGAGCCAAAAACAAATTTCACTGGGAAAATATACACTGCAGGCCTTCTTACACTGTTAATGGCAGGGTTCTAAAACTTTGCCCAAATGGTCACTGGGTGACTGAGATTAATATTCAAGGAAGTGGGTGGAGCCTATAATAGACAATCAAAATTCACCTGTAATATATTTATTTATTAATTTTGTAATAATATTTAAATTGCTGCCATTTGTACACTGTTAATAGCAGATGCCTCAAACCTGCTACAGTTGGTCATTGGGTGACTGGGGTTTAAATGCTGGAGAGGGGTGGAGTCACAAACCGCCAATCTGATTTATTTAATTTCCACCGGAATATACAAATTATTGATGCCATAGCTCAGAAACTTGGTCATATATGTATATGTAGATATATATATATATATATATATATAGTCATTTAAAAAAAATACATAAATAGTTACCTTAGGGACTGAACTTTTTTTAATATGTATGTCATAAGGGTGTATTACTGTTATTTTCTCAAATATGGGCTTGTAATTAGAGACGGACGCAAAACAGAAAAAATGCACCTTTATTTTCAAATAAAATATTGTTGCCATACATTGTACTAGGAACATAATTTAAACATTATAATAACCAGGACAAAAACACATTTTTTCTTATTATTCCCATTAGAATGCATTTAGAAAAAAAGAGGTTATAAAAATTTAATTGGATCAGTTTTTGCACAGAAATCCTGGGGAAAATGAATGCCAGAAATATTGAAAATTCTAAAGAGTGCACAAACCTTTATTCACCACTATATGCAGGGCCGGTTCTCTCATGAAGCAAGGTGAAATATTTTCATCAGATGCAGATATTTCAGGAGCAGTATTTTCATACTGCGTGTACCTTCCTGAGGAGGAATGGAATGGCTGAGGGTGAACAGTGTGTTTGTCACAGACTCACAGCCAGTATGCTATTGTGTTGAGCTGCAGCATGTCATGTGAGAGCATTAAATGAAGCAGAGTAAATTGTCGGGTTCTGTGCGATCATTCCAAATCGGGGGTTAGGGCGCATTCCTTACAAGTTTGCCTCTGGCAGCAAAACGTCTAGAACCAGGCCTGACTATATGAGAGCTACTGGATCTTGGTATTCCGTATTTTCA
This sequence comes from Hyperolius riggenbachi, assembly GCF_040937935.1. Classification (NCBI taxonomy): domain Eukaryota; kingdom Metazoa; phylum Chordata; class Amphibia; order Anura; family Hyperoliidae; genus Hyperolius; species Hyperolius riggenbachi. The sequence continues at coordinate 605,825,616 of NC_090646.1, read as the reverse complement.
TATGTCACGTGACTCCCAATGATTTTAATAAGCCACACAGTCACTGAGCATCATATGGGGGGGGGGGGAGGCACTACATGCCTAGTCAAATGGAGGTGTCCTTGATGCAGTGCAGATACCAAAGACACCTTTTGTTGGCAGCTGTTATTTGTTTCTCCAGTTTGGTTTTATTTTAAACTTCGATGTTTTGGAGGTCTTAACAAAACTGATGTCTTACATGTGGCCAGTACTATCTGACAGCACATGATTTTGCAGTTAGCAATTGTTCAGACAGATTACATATTCTTGATACTAACTGTACCTGTTTTTTTGTCCTAAATGGCTGGTCAAGCATAAAAAAATGAAACATGGTTTTTCCTGCAGAAGGCAGTCACTGTGGAAGATTTACCTTCTTGACATTTACTCATATGTGGTGTGAATTAATTAAAAGCAAATTAATCATTAAAGCATCAAGACTTTTCAGGTTGAAAAATTACAAAGTAATATATTAAAAAACAACTTGTTCTGTGATGTAATTCATAATATATGAGGAGAGGGGTAATCATTTATTCAATGATATTTACTAGTGTATATATACTAATTACTATTTGTGTACTAACTCTGTTTACTTGTGTTTATGCTTATGAACTGATAAAGGGAACTTTTGGGCCTTTCCAGTTCAATGTCCAGTTTAGTGTCTAATGCTACTGTGTGCACAGCATTGCTCTATGACAGGACAGGTCTTCCCTGTATTTAAAGAGGAAATTTAATGAATATCATTTAAAGGACCTCTGTCGCGAAAATCTTAAAATTTTAAATATATGTAAACATATAAAATTAAGAAGTACATTTCTTCCAGAGTAAAATGAGCCAAAAATTACTTTTCTCCTATGTTGCTGTCACTTACAGTAGGTAGTAGAAATCTGACAGAACCAACAGGTTTTGGACTAACCCATCTCCTCATGGAGGGTTCACAGGGTTTTCTTTGTTTTTAAATGCACTTAGTGAATGGCAGTCTCTCCGTACCACTGCCAAAAAAGTGTACGGTGAGCAGGAAGGCTGGTCAGCATCTTTGCATAAATCATTTTCAGGGAGTGTCTATATAAAAAATAAAGGCCATGCTGAGAATCACCTATGGAGAGATGGACTAGCCCAAAACCTGTTGGTAATGTCAGATTTCTACTACGTACTGTAAATGCCAGCAATGTAGGAGAGAAGTAATTTATGTCTCTTTTTAAAAAAAAATGTATGGCTCTTTTTGAAAAAAACATACTTCTTATTTGTATTTGTTTTAACCAGTTGCCACCCGCATCATGCCGATAGGTGTGGCCTCGGCGGTAGCCCCAGGACCGCCTAACGCCGATTGGCGTAAAGTCCTGGGGCTCTGGTTTGCAGGAGATCGCGCACAGGATGCGGGCGCATCTCCTGCTTGGGGGGCGGGGCTGTTAGAGACTGTTAGACAGCGTGATCGCTGTCTATTTACATGTACAGCGCTGCGATCGGCAGCAGCACTGTACTGGGGACAGCCGTGTCACACGGCTGTCCCCCTGGGGGACAAGAGAGCTATCGGCTCTCATAGGCAGAAGCCTATGACAGCCGATCGCCGTAATTGGCTGGCTGGGGGGAGGGAGGGATGAAATTTAAAGAAAATGTTTTTTATTAAAAAACACACTGACAAAAATATTTATTAAAAAAAAATAAACATGGGGGGAGCGATCAGACCCCACTAACAGAGAGCTCTGTTGGTGGGGAGAAAAGGGGGGGGGGAATCATTTCTGTGCTGTGTTGTGCGGCCCTGCAGCTTGGCCTTGAAGCTGCAGTGGCCAATTTTACCAAAAATGGCCTGGTCACTAGGGGGGTTTAGCCCTGCAGTCCTCAAGAGGTTAAATGTTATGATTTTCGCGACAGTTCCTCTTTAACCTCCTTGGCGGTTATCCCGAGCTAGGGTCGGGGTGGAAAACTGCAGTTAAGAGCGGTAATCCGGACCTCTGCTCTGGGTAGCCACCGGAGGCGGAACGCAGAGCAATGCGCGCAGAAGGAGTATTTCTACATACCTCCTGGGGATCCCGATGTCGTTGTAACAATTGTGGAATTCTCTCCGTGATCAGCGCACAAGACGTGCGCTGACACTGCGGAAATCCTCCACAATCGTGTAATTTGCGGGAACCCAGCAAAAGGTGCAATGCACCTGTAGAGGGAAATTCCTGTCGACAGATGGAGCTGTGGAGTGCAGAGGAACAGCTCCTCTGCCCTGCTACACACGCCAGACAGGAATTGCACGAAGGGAAGAAACGCAGGGCAAAATAGCCCTGAAAGAGAGAGATCAAAGCGACAGAGGGTATGTGTGTCCACCAAACTAGTCGCCACCCTGCGACGATGAACACACAACCATGAAGACAAAGTGAGAAGGCAATCGCCAGAGATGGCGATTGCTAACAGCGACATAAGACCGAATAAGCACAGATGAGGAATGTATGTATGTCCACCAATCTAGCCGCCAACCTGCGACGGTGGACACACAACAGAAGAAACCAAGTGAGAGCGCAATCGCAAGAGAAGCGATTGCGGAAGAGAATGAGCACAGGGACAGATTGTATGTGTGTGCACCAAACTAGTCGCCAACCCGCGACGGTGCATACACAACAGCAGATATGAAGTAGGAACGCAATCGCAAGAGAGGCGATTGCCAGAGGTGACACAAGGCTACAGCAAGGCAGAGCATGAGAGTAGCAAAGGCACAGCAAATCATACAATAAGGAGATAAGGAAAATAACAAACGCTAGCTAATCGCGAACACCGCACTCATTCGCAACAGTGCACGCGTTTATGCGCGGTCTCCTCGTGTTAAGCACAACAGAGACAAGCACGCCTAACTAACCACCGACAGACAAACATGAAACAGAGGACGCGAGCGCTTGCTTAACGGTTACCTCACCGAGCCTCCAGCAAGCGTTCGTAGCAGACAAGACAGATACACAAAAACAGGAATAAGCAAGAGATAGGATCCACAGCACTAGCGCAAGAGGCTAGTGCAATCCAGGAAGACAGAGCAGAAGGATCCACAGCAATAGCGCAAGAGGCTAGTGCGATCCAAGTACAGCAAGAGAGATGGAGATCAGACGGATCCACAGCACTAGCGCAAGGCGAGTGCGATCCTGGCAAGACAGAACAGATGAGATAGCTGGTAGCAACCGCTGCTCCAGCTATACTCCAAGAACAAAGATCAGAACGACTTCCTGTCGACCACCGCTGGGACAGGACAATCGCAACCGACAAACAAAACAGATATGCAATCCTAACTGCACTAGGGTAACTGCCTAGTGCAGTTCCAGGAATTACTCTAGGCTAATCATTAAACAAAGAGCAAGGCTGACACTCCAGGCGAGTGTTACACAGGAACTAACTCTTATGACCAGCAAAGGACTCTGGGAAACATAGCTCTTTATACTGCCATTTATCAAAGGAGGCAGGTAAAGGATTTGCATAACGAGTGTATGCAAATTCCTCAGCAGCAGAACAGACCAGAAACTTGTAATGGAAAAACAGGTCTCTCTTGCAGAGACCTACAGCCCACAGACTAGAGGAATGGTCAAACAGCTATCTGCCAGTGCATCCAGCTGAGCGGATCATTACAGTACCCCCCCTCTAGGGTCGGATTCCAGACGAGCCTCTAACCTGATATTTGCAAAAGACTCTAACTGAAGACTCATGAAGGTCAGGACAGCCCGACAAGGCCCAATTCCAGAGTCAGTCCAGCCGAAACCGACCTCATCGGAAGCAAACGCCACCGAAACATGCCCATCAGTACTACCAGTCTCAGTATAACACCCATCAGGACTGTGAACGCCAGAGAAGAAGCCATCGACACCCTCCAGACAATACCCACCACCTTCCAGGGAGCGTCCGAAAATACCAAACCTGCCACAATACCTGTTCGAAGTGTCCCTTACAACACAAAAGCCACTGTTGATCTTATCCAGGGTACCAAGCAAAATTTCTCCCGGAATCTCCCAGAACCTTTTGAAGCTCCACTGAGATTCCAAGAGGGCAGAACAATCACCAGGCTCACATGGAGAACTATCAAGCCCTCCTATGGAACCAATGACTATTCTGGATTCAGAATTACGAGGACACCCATCAAGATCAGGACTTTCAGGGACCACTTCTGGGCATGCAAGCAGGCAGGCCATATCAGAGTATGTCTCCACCGAGGAAGCATCTGAGCATGCTGGTAACCGAGGCACACTTGGGCTTTCTGGGTCACAGAGCACATTGGGGTACACCAGCACAGGAGAAACCTCAGAACATGTCGGGGAACTGCCAACCTCAGAGTCCCACACGACAAGACCAAAACCAGTACCGGGCAGAAAATCATCATGAGTGGAGGTCACAGGTACTGGTCTTTCAAAAGAAGACTCGGACTTAAATTCAGAATTTTCTGTGACTGTAATATCATCATTGACTACATATAAGTGAAGCTCCACCAGAGCTGCAAAGGTAGTCAGCACAACAGCAATGCCTACTGAAGTGGGCAATACCTCAGAAGGACTTGGGGGGCAGGAGACATCTCCTACTAGTTCTGCACCCTTTGGGAGGAACTCGGAGGTCTCCAGGACATTAGACAAGACCTCAGGAACATCATTTCCCAAGTTTTCTAAGAAGGATTCTGAACTATCCATGTTACAGGGCAAAACTGGAACTTTATTTTGTGGACAGGACAGATGTCCCAGGGAAGGTTCCACCATAAACTGAGACTGAATTTCATCATCATGAGCGGAATGTACAGGAATATTTACTGGAACACACACTGACTCCCTAACTTTAATCTCGCTGCACCCAGAATTCTGCGTAGCAGTCAAACTAGCTTGCAACTCCAAAACTGCAGAAAAACAGGTGAGTATAGTAGCAATACCTAGACGAGCCTCTAGGGACACTGCAGGAGACTCTAAACAAGGCCATCTTAACTCATCCAGAGTACAGGGTGCAAAATCAGCATTTTCCTCAGAACAAGAAAGGGACTCACAAATGTCAGTGCGAGTGGAGATCATGTTTTCATCCATGGTACAGGGCAGATTCAGAGAAAGCTTCTCTGGGCAAAGCAAAGAAGCTTCAGCATCAGATTCACAAAACCGAAGCGCTGTCTCACTCTTAGATTCGGCTAACAATGTCAAATCCGAGGAGTCAGAACGCAAAACTTGCGAATCAAAAATCGCTTTAGGTCAGGGGTCGGGAACCTATGGCTCGCGAGCCATATATGGCTCTTTTCATGTCCGCATATGGCTCTCTGGCTCGCTAAAAGACGTGTGACAGAGCGGCCAGAGAGCCTGTGTTTACTTTTGCAATCTGCGCCGCCGCCCCCTCCTCCATGCCTGGTCTTTATAGTTACGTGTGCCTCCTTGATCGGCACCGCCTCCCACGCCAGAATTCCGCCTTTTCTCCCCGATCTCCTCCGAGATGGATGATGCTGGCGCTGGCTATAAAAGTGATGTCACACGTTACGTGTGACACGTAGACGTCGGCGCAGCCAGCGGGAGCAGAGGCAGCTTGGCGGGGGGGAGGAGCCGACCCGACGACGTGCGACCCAGAGGCAGCCGCACCCATAGCTACGCAGCAGCCACTACTCCTGCCTCCGGAACGTGTACTAAGCAGCAGCAGCAGTGAGTGAGAGCCTGCCGGACTGCCGCCATCGTGGTCACTTCAGGAGGCCACTCCAGGTCCAGGAGGTCACTCCAGTCCACTCTCCTCTGGTAAGTTCATTGTGGGGAAATCTTCTGCCAACGAGCTTGCATGTGTGGGGAAATCTGCCAATGAGCTTGCATTTGTGGGGAAATCTGCCAATGAGCTTGCATTTGTGGGGAAATCTGCCAATGAGCTTGCATTTGTGGGGAAATCTGCCAATGAGCTTGCATTTGTGGGGAAATCTGTCAATGAGCTTGCATTTGTGGAGAAATCTTCTGCCGATGAGATTGCATTTTGTGGAGTGGACTATTGTGCACCTCACCTGCCCACCCAGCACCTTGACCTACCTCTCCACACCCTGACCTGCCGCACCCATTATTTACTGGTGAATGCTGGCCACTGTACGATTATTTTATGGTGAAATGCTCCCCACTTTACAATTTTATGATGAAATGCTGCCCACTTTATGATTAATTTCCATTAGCTACTGCATAACGTTATTAAAAAGAATGCAGACACTTATTGTACTTTAAAAGTGTTTGTTTTGCATAAAATTTACACATTACCTTGTATTTAGTTTTAAACATATTGTATGGCTCTCACAGAATTTAATTTTAAAATATGTCGTGTTTATGGCTCTCTCGGCCAAAAAGGTTCCCTACCCCTACTTTAGGTTGTGAAACTGACGCTTCCATAGCGCAAACCTCCGCGATCTGCGGGGCAGACTGTAAGGCGTTCAGGACCGAAACACTGGAGCAACTGTCACCAGGCAACAGGCCCTTACAGGTGTGAACAGGGTGAGACAAGGACGCATTTGCAGTAGAAATAGCAACAACATCAGGAAAAACTTTATTAGACATATTAATTTTACTTTTAATGCTGCATAATTTAGGAATTTTCCCCATAGCAGGATCACAGATGGAAGATCTTAAAGATTTGTCTCTAAATGACAAGGGGTCCCACACATCCTTGAGAAAACTGGCACATCCATGCCGATCACAATCTGCAGGAACATCCGAGAAACAGGCATCAGGTCACACAGATTCAAACTGCACGCAGTCAGGAGAGAATCCTCCAGGATTCACACAGGAATCAACCACAGTGGCACACCCACTCATTTCAGATCGCACAATGTCAAGACTCACATGCTTTACCCCAGAAAGGCAGGAACAATCATCCGACAACGATGTCTCTTTATTGGAATCAATTGATTGGTGTGTGTGCAACTTATCCAAAATCGTCTGCCATACATAAATCATCAGATCCACATCACCCTCGTCACATTCATCGGAATCAATCAAAAGGTACATAGAATCGAGACAATCATTCAAGACATCTTCGCTTTTTGCGATGTAAAAATCGCAAAAGGCTTTCCAATCAAAATCAAATTCCTCCATCAAGGCCCCAATGTCCCATGAGGCAAATGGAGGTTCAAACAGGCCAGTATCCAGATAATCTCCATATGGGTGGAGTTCAGGAACGAGAACAGATTTTTTAACTGCTTTAATATAGTGTGCGATCCTACCTATAATAGGATCCACATAAGCTTTGGATTGGGGCAAAAAACCCGCAGACTGAGATACATCATTGTAAACATCATTATCATACTGAATGGTTTTGCACATTTCAGACTTGACAGAAATAACCTCTTTATTTGTGGTTGCTATGGGCAACGAATCTTTTGGCTGACAAGCCAAATCAGCAGATTGGCCTGCAAGCACCAATTCATTAACATATGGTAATGGCACTGAAATGTTGCATAACCTAATCTGATCAGCATCATGCTCTGCAGGAAAAAAACTCATAGAAATGACCTGGCAGGGGAATTCTAAGCTTACGAGAAAATACATGACTCAGAAATCTGGAAGGGTTATGTCTCAGATTTACGTGTCTGGCACACTCATCAGCCCACCCAAACAGATCCTCTTGGAAAAGATTGTAAGCAATCTGACCACTCCAAGTGAAAATATTGGTGGCCTGAAATTCAGGATTTGCCAAGAATCTGGAACATTCTGATATAAACTCATCTCTGGTTTCAGAGTCCAGTATCTTAAACCTCTTAACGATACAGGACCCATATTTGACCAAATCGTACAAATCGGAAATTCCCTCTACACTGGGAATTTCGGTTGGGCTGGTCATACTGTAACGATTGTGGAATTCTCTCCGTGATCAGCGCACAAGACGTGCGCTGACACTGCGGAAATCCTCCACAAGCGTGTAATTTGCGGGAACCCAGCAAAAGGTGCAATGCACCTGTAGAGGGAAATTCCTGTCGACAGATGGAGCTGTGGAGTGCAGAGGAACAGCTCCTCTGCCCTGCCACACATGCCAGACAGGAATTGCACGAAGGGAAGAAACGCAGTGCAAGATAGCCCTGAAAGAGAGAGATCAAAGCGACAGAGGGTATGTGTGTCCACCAAACTAGTCGCCACCCTGCGACGATGAACACACAACCATGGAGACAAAGTGAGAAGGCAATCGCCAGAGATAGCGATTGCTAACAGCGACACAAGACCGAATAAGCACAGATGAGGAATGTATGTATGTCCACCAATCTAGCCGCCAACCTGCGACGGTGGACACACAACAGTAAAAACCAAGTGAGAGCGCAATCGCAAGAGAAGCGATTGCGGAAGAGAATGAGCACAGGGACAGATTGTATGTGTGTGCACCAAACTAGTCGCCAACCCGCGACGGTGCATACACAACAGCAGATATGAAGTAGGAACGCAATCGCGAGAGAGGCAATTGCCAGAGGTGACACAAGGCTACAGCAAGGCAGAGCACGAGAGTAGCAAAGGCACAGCAAATCATACAATAAGGATATAAGGAAAATAACAAACGCTAGCTAAACGCGAACACCGCACTCATTCGCAACAGTGCACACGTTTATGCGCGGTCTCCTCGTGTTAAGCACAACAGAGACAAGCACGCCTAACTAACCACCGACAGACAAACATGAAACAGAGGACGCGAGCGCTTGCTTAACGGTTACCTCACCGAGCCTCCAGCAAGCGTTCGTAGCAGACAAGACAGATACACGAAAACAGGAATAAGCGAGAGATAGGATCCACAGCACTAGCGCAAGAGGCTAGTGTGATCCAGGAAGACAGAGCAGAAGGATCCACAGCACTAGCGCAAGAGGCTAGTGCGATCCAAGTACAGCAAGAGAGATGGAGATCAGACGGATCCACAGCACTAGCGCAAGGCGAGTGCGATCCTGGCAAGACAGAACAGATGAGATAGCTGGTAGCAACCGCTGCTCCAGCTATACTCCAAGAACAAAGATCAGAACGACTTCCTGTCGACCACCGCTGGGGCAGGACAATCGCAACAGACAAACAAAACAGATATGCAATCCTAACTGTACTAGGGAAACTGCCTAGTGCAGTTCCAGGAATTACTCTAGGCTAATCTTCAAACAAAGAGCAAGGCTGACACTCCAGGCGAGTGTTACACAGGAACTAACTCTTATGACCAGCAAAGGACTCTGGGAAACATAGCTCTTTATACTGCCAGTCATCAAAGGAGGCAGGTAAAGGATTTGCATAACGAGTGTATGCAAATTCCTCAGCAGCAGAACAGACCAGAAACTTGTAATGGAAAAACAGGTCTCTCTCGCAGAGACCTACAGCCCACAGACTAGAGGAATGGTCAAACAGCTATCTGCCAGTGCATCCAGCTGAGCGGATCATTACAGTACCCCCCCTCTAGGGTCGGATTCCAGACGAGCCTCTAACCTGATATTTGCAAAAGACTCTAACTGAAGACTCATGAAGGTCAGGACAGCCCGACAAGGCCCAATTCCAGAGTCAGTCCAGCCGAAACCGACCTCATCGGAAGCAAACGCCACCGAAACATGCCCATCAGTACTACCAGTCTCAGTATAACACCCATCAGGACTGTGAACGCCAGAGAAGAAGCCATCGACACCCTCCAGACAATACCCACCACCTTCCAGGGAGCGTCCGAAAATACCAAACCTGCCACAATACCTGTTCGAAGTGTCCCTTACAACACAAAAGCCACTGTTGATCTTATCCAGGGTACCAAGCAAAATTTCTCCCGGAATCTCCCAGAACCTTTTGAAGCTCCACTGAGATCCCAAGAGGGCAGAACAATCACCGGGCTCACATGGAGAACTATCAAGCCCTCCTATGGAACCAATGACTATTCTGGATTCAGAATTACGAGGACACCCATCAAGATCAGGACTTTCAGGGACCACTTCTGGGCATGCAAGCAGGCAGGCCATATCAGAGTATGTCTCCACCGAGGAAGCATCTGAGCATGCTGGTAACCGAGGCACACTTGGGCTTTCTGGGTCACAGAGCACATTGGGGTACACCAGCACAGGAGAAACCTCAGAACATGTCGGGGAACTGCCAACCTCAGAGTCCCACACGACAAGACCAAAACCAGTACCGGGCAGAAAATCATCATGAGTGGAGGTCACAGGTACTGGTCTTTCAAAAGAAGACTCGGACTTAAATTCAGAATTTTCTGTGACTGTAATATCATCATTGACTACATATAAGTGAAGCTCCACCAGAGCTGCAAAGGTAGTCAGCACAACAGCAATGCCTACTGAAGTGGGCAATACCTCAGAAGGACTTGGGGGGCAGGAAACATCTCCTACTAGTTCTGCACCCTTTGGGAGGAACTCGGAGGTCTCCAGGACATCAGACAAGACCTCAGGAACATCATTTCCCAAGTTTTCTAAGAAGGATTCTGAACTATCCATGTTACAGGGCAAAACTGGAACTTTATTTTGTGGACAGGGCAGATGTCCCAGGGAAGGTTCCACCATAAACTGAGACTGAATTTCATCATCATGAGCGGAATGTACAGGAATATTTACTGGAACACACACTGACTCCCTAACTTTAATCTCGCTGCACCCAGAATTCTGCGTAGCAGTCAAACTAGCTTGCAACTCCAAAACTGCAGAAAAACAGGTGAGTATAGTGGCAATACCTAGACGAGCCTCTAGGGACACTGCAGGAGACTCTAAACAAGGCCATCTTAACTCATCCAGAGTACAGGGTGCAAAATCAGCATTTTCCTCAGAACAAGAAAGGGACTCACAAATGTCAGTGCGAGTGGAGATCATGTTTTCATCCATGGTACAGGGCAGATTCAGAGAAAGCTTCTCTGGGCAAAGCAAAGAAGCTTCAGCATCAGATTCACAAAACCGAAGCGCTGTCTCACTCTTAGATTCGGCTAACAATGTCAAATCCGAGGAGTCAGAACGCAAAACTTGCGAATCAAAAATCGCTTTAGGTTGTGAAACTGACGCTTCCATAGCGCAAACCTCCGCGATCTGCGGGGCAGACTGTAAGGCGTTCAGGACCGAAACACTGGAGCAACTGTCACCAGGCAACGGGCCCTTACAGGTGTGAACAGGGTGAGACAAAGACGCATTTGCAGTAGAAATAGCAACAACATCAGGAAAAACTTTATTAGAGATATTAATTTTACTTTTGATGCTGCATAATTTAGGAATTTTCCCCATAGCAGGATCACAGATGGAAGATCTTAAAGATTTGTCTCTAAATGACAAGGGGTCCTACACATCCTTGAGAAAACTGGCACATCCATGCCGATCACAATCTGCAGGAACATCCGAGAAACAGGCAGCAGGTCGCACAGATTCAAACTGCACGCAGTCAGGAGAGAATCCTCCAGGATTCGCACGGGAATCAACCACAGTGGCACACCCACTCATTTCAGATCGCACAATGTCAAGACTCACATGCTTTACCCCAGAAAGGCAGGAACAATCATCCGACAACGATGTCTCTTTATTGGAATCAATTGATTGGTGTGTGTGCAACTCATCCAAAATCGTCTGCCATACATAAATCATCAGATCCACATCACCCTCGTCACATTCATCGGAATCAATCAAAAGGTACATAGAATCGAGACAATCATTCAAGACATCTTCGCTTTTTGCGATGTAAAAATCGCAAAAGGCTTTCCAATCAAAATCAAATTCCTCCATCAAGGCCCCAATGTCCCATGAGGCAAATGGAGGTTCAAACAGGCCTGTATCCAGATAATCTCCATATGGGTGGAGTTCAGGAACGAGAACAGATTTTTTAACTGCTTTAATATAGTGTGCGATCCTACCTATAATAGGATCCACATAAGCTTTGGATTGGGGCAAAAAACCCGGAGACTGAGAAACATCATTGTAAACATCATTATTATACTGAATGGTTTTGCACATTTCAGACTTGACAGAAATAACCTCTTTATTTGTGGTTGCTATGGGCAACGAATCTTTTGGCTGACAAGCCAAATCAGCAGATTGGCCTGCAAGCACCAATTCATTAACATATGGTAATGGCACTGAAATGTTGCATAACCTAATCTGATCAGCATCATGCTCTGCAGGAAAAAACTCATAGAAATGACCTGGCAGGGGAATTCTAAGCTTACGAGAAAATACATGACTCAGAAATCTGGAAGGGTTATGTCTCAGATTTACGTGTCTGGCACACTCATCAGCCCACCCAAACAGATCCTCTTGGAAAAGATTGTAAGCAATCTGACCACTCCAAGTGGAAATATTGGTGGCCTGAAATTCAGGATTTGCCAAGAATCTGGAACATTCTGATATAAACTCATCTCTGGTTTCAGAGTCCAGTATCTTAAACCTCTTAAAGATACAGGACCCATATTTGACCAAATCGTACAAATCGGAAATTCCCTCTACACTGGGAATTTCGGTTGGGCTGGTCATACTGTAACGATTGTGGAATTCTCTCCGTGATCAGCGCACAAGACGTGCGCTGACACTGCGGAAATCCTCCACAAGCGTGTAATTTGCGGGAACCCAGCAAAAGGTGCAATGCACCTGTAGAGGCAAATTCCTGTCGACAGATGGAGCTGTGGAGTGCAGGGGAAGAAACGCAGTGCAAGATAGCCCTGAAAGAGAGAGATCAAAGCGACAGAGGGTATGTGTGTCCACCAAACTAGTCGCCACCCTGCGACGATGAACACACAACCATGGAAACAAAGTGAGAAGGCAATCGCCAGAGATAGCGATTGCTAACAGCGACACAAGACCGAATAAGCACAGATGAGGAATGTATGTATGTCCACCAATCTAGCCGCCAACCTGCGACGGTGGACACACAACAGAAGAAACCAAGTGAGAGCGCAATCGCAAGAGAAGCGATTGTGGAAGAGAATGAGCACAGGGACAGATTGTATGTGTGTGCACCAAACTAGTCGCCAACCCGCGACGGTGCATACACAACAGCAGATATGAAGTAGTAACGCAATCGCGAGAGAGGCGATTGCCAGAGGTGACACAAGGCTACAGCAAGGCAGAGCACGAGAGTAGCAAAGGCACAGCAAATCATACAATAAGGAGATAAGGAAAATAACAAACGCTAGCTAAACGTGAACACTGCACTCATTCGCAACAGTGCACGCGTTTATGCGCGGTCTCCGCGTGTTAAGCACAACAGAGACAAGCACACCTAACTAACCACCGACAGACAAACATGAAACAGAGGACGCGAGCACTTGCTTAACGGTTACCTCACTGAGCCTCCAGCAAGCGTTCGTAGCAGACAAGACAGATACACGAAAACAGGAATAAGCGAGAGATAGGATCCACAGCACTAGCGCAAGAGGCTAGTGTGATCCAGGAAGACAGAGCAGAAGGATCCACAGCACTAGCGCAAGAGGCTAGTGCGATCCAAGTACAGCAAGAGAGATGGAGATCAGACGGATCCACAGCACTAGCGCAAGGCGAGTGCGATCCTGGCAAGACAGAACAGATGAGATAGCTGGTAGCAACCGCTGCTCCAGCTATACTCCAAGAACAAAGATCAGAACGACTTCCTGTCGACCACCGCTGGGACAAGACAATCGCAACAGACAAACAAAACAGATATGCAATCCTAACTGCACTAGGGAAACTGCCTAGTGCAGTTCCAGGAATTACTCTAGGCTAATCTTCAAACAAAGAGCAAGGCTGACACTCCAGGCAAGTGTTACACAGGAACTAACTCTTATGACCAGCAAAGGACTCTGGGAAACATAGCTCTTTATACTGCCAGTCATCAAAGGAGGCAGGTAAAGGATTTGCATAACGAGTGTATGCAAATTCCTCAGCTGCAGAACAGACCAGAAACTTGTAATGGAAAAACAGTAAAAGGGGACACCGAGAGCCCAATATAGTGCAGTATGTCAGAATAGTATGATAAAATGATAAAGTGAGAAAGATTATACTCACAAACATGGGTTGCCGTCCAGGCAACCACTATAAAGGCAGGTGAGGAGAATAAGCCTGTCCTTACTCAGGGCTAAGAAGTCGCTCTCTGTAGGATAGAGAAAAGGAGGTAGCACTCCCATCCACCAGGAGTGGATGCAATGGATATGTATGTTGTACAGAGGCGCCAGCAGGATAAAAGTTCATAAAATTTTTAAAATATATGGAGGAAGTGGTGGACTAGCCTCCACAAAAAAACAGACGTCCTGTTATTATATAAATATACAAATTTATTATACGATACCCCACAAAGGAAATGCAACGCGTTTCGCAGGTCAAGCCTGCTTCATCAGGCAAAACGGGGGGTCAACAGGGAGTCTGTAGTAACGGGAGGCGCTACTCCCGTTACTACAGACTCCCTGTTGACCCCCCGTTTTGCCTGATGAAGCAGGCTTGACCTGCGAAACGCGTTGCATTTCCTTTGTGGGGTATCGTATAATAAATTTGTATATTTATATAATAACAGGACGTCTGTTTTTTTGTGGAGGCTAGTCCACCACTTCCTCCATATATTTTAAAAATTTTATGAACTTTTATCCTGCTGGCGCCTCTGTACAACATACATAATGGAAAAACAGGTCTCTCTTGCAGAGACCTGCAGCCCACAGACTAGAGGAATGGTCAAACAGCTGTCTGCCAGTGCATCCAGCTGAGCGGATCATTACAGTCGGCCTGCATTCTTCTTCATCTCCTCCGGGGCTCTGGTTCCTGCTGGTGAGATCGCCAGCTGTCATCATGATGACAGCCGGAAATTTCACTTTAGAGTTGCAGCACCACTTGGAGGATGGAGGCCTAACTGCAACGCTGGAGCCAGGGAGGTAAGTAATAAAAATCAGTGTAAAGCAAGCACCCAAGGAGGGGAAGGATAGATGTGCTATGGCTTGCAGCGTCTCTGCACTTCAAGCGTTCCAACAGCTCCTCTACAGTCAAGCCAGCACCATCTGTAGTATTATAGCTCTTTATTAATTAAAATAGCATGACAAAAATCATTTACAGCACAGGAGGGAGGTGAGTGATTGCAGAACTGCTGCAGATCTCCCTGGCAGCATGATTTTTTCCAGGTTTAAAAGGGTTAAAAAAATTTGCACCACTTTTAGACCCTAAAATCCAGAAAGAATCATAACGTCAAGGGGGTTAATGAATAAATCTGTTTTGTTTTTTTTACTTTGATTTAATTTTTTAATTTTGTAATTTTTTTTTATTTTGTGCATTTTGTTATTTTATTTAATTTTGTAAATAAAACTAAAAAATACATTAGTTAATGTTTGCCCATTGTAATTTTTTACCTTACCCTGAATTTCATTTTTAAATTGATCATTGATGCTAGCATTTTAACTGCTGGCCAAACCAATCACTATGGGATATTTTTTTCCCCATCTGCATAGTGAGCAGTGAGTCAGTTGATCTCCCAGTGTACTCTGGAGCAAAAGGTTGAGTGACATCATAGCCTAGGCTAAACATTACTAGGAAGATAGAGTTACATACCAGTATACCTCAATATAAAGTTATAAGATGCTGAATCCCGGATTATAAATGTTAAAATAGGTATCCTAAATAATTTTTTATGGTCTACTAAGAGTTGTTACAGGTCCTCTTTCATGTTACATCACGCTGTGATCAAAAGAATTGCTCATTCAATGAAAGATCATTATAATAGCCTTCCCCTTCATATTATATGAGGGGGACACGTAACTAAGTTATCTGTTGTCACCCACTGGGCGAGGATCAATTTACTATTTTGGATGGCTTTCTCATATCCAGCAGTTGGCAGACAATCACAACTGATTGTGAAGAGCAGTGATGAGTGAAAATACTAATATTCTTTTCACATTTATTTTTTGTGAAAATAATGTTAAATTTGATTTTCAAGCAAAAATGCCATTAAAAATAGGTTTTGTTATTTTTCATGCTTTTCATGAATTTTTGCAGTAAAAGTGTAGATTTTGTGTGTTTTTGCTGTAATAATATAATTTTTCTGTGTTTTTGTGCTTTTCGCGGTAAAATATATAGATTTTTTGCGTTTTTACAAAAATCGCAACAATACAAGGTATTTTCGTGAAAACTATCTAGAAAACAGCATTTTTGATGCCAAAATTACTTTGGCGAAAATTTGCAAGCCCACTGGTGAAAAGGTCTAAAAGTCAGTTGAAAGATTGTCTCTGCAGTATAAGAGGCAAGATGTTTTTGCAGCGTTCCGTTTTAAAATATCTTAAAATCACGCCAAGAAAATGATCTTCATTGACTTCGATGCACATCCATGTTGGAAAATTTAAAGTATCGTTTCTGTGAAAGTGATTGTTTTTTGTTTTGTTTTTTGTTTTTCATCATAGATTAGCCACAGCTTATGAAAGTCCAACCATATTGATAGGCTGTTGGTGTTAGGCATAGAATCTCATTATGTTTGCCAATCATAATTACAGTATACTGTATATTGAAATGCCACATACATTCGAAAAGAAGAGAAGAGTCATACCAAAAAGCAGAAAAAAGAGAAAGTTAGAAGGGGACAGAAGAAATCGAAAAGAATGTGTGGAGGAGTGTATAATATCTGGTTAAATTTACCCTTCTGTAGAATAGTATGGCTAATTTTTGAGTTTATTTGAACAGAAAATATACAACCTTGTCCATCTGTTTTGTCCGTTGGATTTGTCATTGAAGCATCCAAGGGGTATGAGTTCTTTATCTCAAGAAGCTTGGTAAATCTGGTGAGCCAACCTGATACTGCAGGGCCAGTGTTGGTATCCCAATGCTCTACAATTAGTTTCCTACACACCAAGGTTGAAAATATTAAAAGGTCTTTAAAGGACTACCGAGGTGACATGTGACATGATGATGAGATGAGACATGTGTATGTATTGTGCCAAGCATACAAATAACTAGGCTATGTTCCTTTTTTTCTTACTCTGCCTGAAAGAATTAAACATCAGGTATGCAAGTGACAGTTTCTGTCTGGGTCGGGACCGGGTTGGACTGGGTCACACTATAACATAACCCCCACTGATAAATAATTACAGCTATAAAATACTTTCCTGTCAGTAAATGGCTTCTGAGAGCAGGAAAGAGATAAAAAGGGTCAATATTTTATAGATTTGAGCTCTAGCATACTGCAATGAAGGTGTCAATGAGCAGAGACAATTAAACAGTAAAAACTTAAAAACTCGATTTAAATACAAAATAAAACTGTGGGATGTTTCAAAAAGTATTTTTTTAGGGGAAGAAACATGGATACAATTGTTTTTCTCATCAGTTTATTTTCACCTCGGATGTCCTTTAAAGAGACTCTGTAACAAAAATGTCATCCTGTTTTCTACCATCCTACAAGTTCCTAAACCTATTCTAATGTGCTCTGGCTTACTGCAGCACTTTCTACTATCACCATCTCTGTAATAAATCAATGTATCTTTCCCCTGTCGGACTTGTCACCCTGTGTCTGGAAGGCTGCCAACTCTTCAGTGTTGATCTGCTATGCACGCCCCCCTCCAGGCCCCTCTATGCACACTCTGGTGTGTGTGTGTTATTTACATTAGCCAGCTTTTCTCTGCTCTCTTATCTTTTACAAGCTGCATAAATCCTCTGTTTTGAAAGGAGTCACATGCTGAGGAATTACAGACACGGGCAGAGCTTTCTGCAGGAAGAAACAATCAGCCTGTAACTCTTCAGTGGGTGAGAGCTGCAGGGGGAAAGAAACACACAAATGATCTCTTGAGATTCAAAAGGAAAGCTGTATACAGCCTGCTTGTGTATGGATGTATTTTCTATTTGGGAACATACTGTACATCAACCTACTTCCTGTTTTGGTGGCCATTTTGTTTGTTTATAAACAAACTTTTTAAAACTGTTTCTGACTACTTTTCATGCGGCGGGGAGCGGCAAAATTGTGACAGAGGGTAATAGGAGATGTCCCCTAACGCACTGGTATGTTTACTTTTGTGCAATTTTAACAATACAGATTCTCTTTAACTAGTTTGGTAGTGGATTGTAAGCTCTGGCCAAAGATAGCTTTTACCCTATTGATACAAAGGTCAGAGTGCTTGTTTTATAAAAGCAAATGCAAATCAAAATTGGACAATTCAAGAGGGTTATAGGAGTATTTTTTTCGCTCATTCGTTTGATGTCGTACCAGTATTCTTAACATGCATTCATAATCTAGTAATACATGGCCGAAATAAAGAGAAATATTTGCAAAGCACACAGCTGTAGGCAAATATACTGAAATTATAGGTAGTCTTGGCCATTATATATTTACTGTCAAGCCTGTCACTGCGGTCTAGAACACCTACGCAGATGACAGAAACAAATTATTTTCCATTTCTTTATACTGTTATTAACTTGTACGTAACATAATTTGTATTTGTGGGGGTTTGTTGTACTTCCAGACGCTCCCCGCTGGGTTAAATATAGCACCTGATATGAAAACTATTAATATTTACTATTAAGAATGCCACTTGCAAGGAATGATAACTATGATTTTAGCTCATATTACGAAGTAAGTATCAGAGATGACATTATTTTATGCTTTTGCACTGATGATACATTAAATATGATTTTGTGTGCAGTTGGCAATGCATCTATCTGTCAGTTTTCTACTAGGAAGTTGATTGAAGTCATCAGTACATTTTAGCTGCTGTGAGTGAAGAAATACTCTGTAACAGGATTACAACCCATGATAATATACTGACTTTATAATGAACAGCATCATTTAGGGAGATCTAGGAATAATGACAGATGACATGTGACCAGAGTGAGAAGGCGGGGCACTGCTTCCTTAACCACTTAAGTAGCAGCGGTCTCTGCCCCGTTAAGGACCAGAGACCACTGGTACAGAAACGGTGGAATCCTGACGATCGCCACACATATCTGCCGTAACCGCCGTCACCGTCGCACGTCGAAAACCTGGGCCACCCACTCTGCCATCTCTATGACAGCAGAGTTCCTGTGAGCCGGTCAGGAGCCGCTTTCATTGGCTCCTGGCCCTCTCTTTCAATGTCAGCCAATGGGAGCTGCTTACATTGATAAACAGGGGCAGGAGCCAATGAAATCGGCTCCTGACCTGCTCACAGGGCAGGCAGAGTGAATGAGCCGCGACAGGGGATGGTGCGGATTCAGCAGCGAGATCGGCAAAATGGCGGATGCGTGCAGCGGCGGTGAGTTGAAATCTATGCCCTGGCAGTCAGATAGCCATCAAAAGAGGGTGTAGATTTCAACTACTAAGGTCCTTAAGTTTTAAAACCCTTTAATCCAGCTGGGTAATCGCAGTGGTACAGAACAGTGGGGGTGTCAGAGCCTGACAGCTGTTTTGCAGGTTAACCACTTAACGACCACCTAACGCCGATAGGGGTCGGCAGGTCAAAGTGGTGCTACCATGGAAACGGCCGCTCCATGTCAGTTCACGGAGGGTGTCTAAATGTAAACACGCGGGGAAGAAATCCCTGGTGTTTACGTCGCACGGTGCTGCTTCGTATCAGCGTCGTAAAGGAGATCGACGATCCCCGGCCTCTGATTGGCCGGGGATCGCCGGCTTCTGATAGGCTGAAGCCTATCAGAGGCGGTGCAGGACGGATCGTCGTCCTGCGCCGGCCAGGGGAAGGAGGGGAGGGAGGGAAACAGAGTGAGGCGGAAAATCGCTGCGGAGGGGGGCTTTGAGGAGCCCCCCCGTTAAGCAGAAATAGCCGGTGGCGATCAGACCCCCACAGCAGGACATCCCCCTAGTGGGGAAAAAAGGGGGGAAGTCTGGTTGCCCTGGCTCAATCCTGATCTGTGCTGCGGGCTGGAGAGCCCACGCAGCACAGATCCTTAGAAAATCCCCTGGTCCTTAAGTGGTTAAATCAGCTTCTTCTTCAGAGGCAATCCATGGACATGTTTTGCCTCTGAAGAAGCAGGTTTAACCGGTTAAACAGCTGTCAGGCTCTGACAATTCACAGACCATGAATCACAGCCAAATTTAATGCTTCGACTTTGGTCTTTAACAGAGAACATAATGGCAGGAATATTCCCTGCAGGATGATATCAGGTTAAAGGCCTTGGGCTAACTTTGCATGTGACATTTGATTCTGGCATGGGAGACAAAAGTTGGAATTTGAGCACAAGCATATCGTAGGCTGGGAGCACACTTAATATGTGTGAAATTGCAAACACTTAACCACAACTGTGTTTTGCGGCATTTGCTCTGTGCAATTTTTAATTTTGGAAATGCATTTCCTGCAGCGCAAATGCAAAAATGAAGCTCTGGCACCTGCTGCAAATACCTAAAAACAATATCTAGTGCTCGATTACATAATAGCCAAGCCACTGCATTCATAGTAAATGCTAGGGGGGAAGCTGGAGAGAGCTGCTGCTGCTCCTATGTCCAGTAACAGCTGCCATGACTGCTATGGCTATTGCTACATCCCTATATGTAAGGATCTGCAGCGCTCAATAACTGACACATGTCTACTGGAGATAACAGTAAGACAACAGCTGTAAATGGAGATATATGAGCTCCATTAATGCATAGGCAAAAAAATAAGCATAGTAGACCTTCTGGGGATTATTTTATGCCTTCATACAACAACAAAAAATTCTGGGCCTTGAGGTGCCCATTAACGGTACAATTTTCCACTAAATGCGATCTTTCGATGCGATTTGAGCGATCGAAACTAACTGGAAGGCAATTATCGATTGTTCACATTTACTGAATGATTCTTTCTTCAAATTCAATCATAAAATTCAACTTTCTGATTGATTTTATCCTATTTAGCAATTGACCTTCATAAACGGCAAATTTTTTATGCAATTTGATCGTAAACATCGCATTGAAATATCACATTTGGTGAGAAAATTGTACCGTTAATGGGCACCTTTACTAGGATTGCTCAGTAGTTCTGACTACTCAGCGATTTTGCTTACAGGCAGTGGCACTGGCTAATCCACACTTTAGGGCCCATTTTCACCTAAGTGGTTGGTGGGCGAGTCCTGTTAATCGCTAAAGTGCTAACGCTTTTTAAAGCACTAGTGCTTTGTTACCCTATGGTAGTGTTCACGCTGCCGCGATTGGCACCGATCGCAGGCGTGTTCCAACTAGCGCCAATCGAGAATACGTTACCTGCAGCATTTGTTGGGCAATTCAGCAGCGATCGTGGTACAAAGCTTATTAAGTGCTGACCACGATCACTTTGAAGTCGCGGAAGTATACAGTGATTTTTACTGTGCTAATCACGGGAAAACCACTAGAGCAAAACATTAGTGCTAAGCACTAGCATTTGGCGATTTTAACGTTTACTGTTAGTAGAATATCGATAAATTTACAGATATTCTACTAATTACTTTATTCTACATTAGTAGAATATCGGTACATTTTCCAATATTCTGCTATGGCTTAAAGCGGAATGAAACCCAGCAATTATTTTTTGCTCTAAAACATTATTTACAGCATATCATATACTACCAGCATTTTTTTTTTTACCAGAACAGCATTCAAAGGGTTAAGCACAGGACAGAAAAGCTCAATGCTGGGGAAAGCTGGACGCATCTGAACTGGAGATGTTATCTTGTGTTTAATTGTATCAAGTGAGGAATGTAAACAAACACTTCTCTGACACTGCAGACTCTCCTGAACACAGACAGACAGTCAGAAAGCATTTCTGCTCATATTGAATAAAATGCTAAGTCAGCTTTCAGAGCAAAAAAGTGTACTTTGGAAACTTAGCAGTAGGAGAACAGAGGCGCCAGCAGGATAAAAGTGGATAAAAACTTTAAAATTTGCTGGGAGGAAGTGGTGGACTTACCTCCATAAAGCAGACACGAAAGACTGTCTGAATAGTAGTCACATTTATTAATTAGTACCCCAAAACAGTGCAACGCGTTTCGCAGGCCCAGCCCGCTTCATCAGGCAATAAAAATGGGGACAAGACAGAATTTCAGCAATAGCAGGTGTAGCAGGTGTTCCTTTGGAAACTTGTAATTTCTAAATGAATAATAATACTTATGCACAAAAGCAAATATGATAACCGTATGGCATATGAAAAGTAGGAAAACATGTTTTTATTGAATATTATGTCAGAGTTTTATACCGCTTTAAAGTGGATCCGAGGTGAACTTTTACTCATTGCATAATTGTGTTCCTTTCCTATTGTTTATAGGGCATTCCTCAAGCCAAACACTTTTTTGTTTTTGTTTTAATACTCTAATTCCCTATAAACTAAATAAACCACGCTCACAGGTTTTCAGAGAGCCTTGGCAGTAGCAAAGGCTCATGGAAGCTCAGTCTGGGCAGGAGGAGGAAGAGGTGTTACTAGCCATTGATTTCAGAGGCAGAGGGGAGGAAGGAGGAGGGGGGATTAGTTTTTTTTCACAGGCTTAGTGATCAAGATACAGATAAGCCTGCCTCTGTGTAATGTTTACAAACAACATGGCTGCTGTCATTGTATCACAGGAAGAAATAATCATTTTCTATTAAAGCTATTTGCAGCTATATTTCCTGTGTAAACTATCTAAACTTTAGATAAGATATATAGACAATTTACTTGTTATAGTTCGTTTTTCATCTCGGATCAGCTTTAACACTAACCTAACTCTCATATGAGCACTACCCTATGCACGCTTAACTTTAATCCCTCCACCTATGTCCAATCCTAACCATCCCCACCTATGCTTAACCCTAAGCCCCGCCTACTATCCTGCCTACCTATTCCTAGCCTCCTGCAACCTCTGGATAACACAAACCCAAAGTTCTTCTATAGCTGCATAATTCCAGAGCCAGAGAAACTGCACTCGCCACAGCCACTAATTATCCCATATTACCCCCCTGGCACCGCCACAGCCACAATGAATACAGCAGCACCAAAATTATTAGGCGTAATTCACGCTCAAATTACCATGACCGCCCAGGGAACCCTTTAATGGCAAAATTAAACCACATTTTTTATCAAACTGTCAGCTTCTTTTAAAGTGGCCCTGTCCCAGCCATTGAAACCAAAGGTTTGGGATGTTTTTGTGGACTTCCAAAAAACTGGTTAACACTCCATTTAGTTTTCTTTTAATTCCACGGTTTTGTAAAAAAAATGTGGTTTATTTCATTTTTTACTGTATACATAGTATATTTACAGGCTTATTGAAAATGACAGAAAGCATTGTGCAAAGTGATGAAGGCAGAAATCACCTTACATCCATCTGATCTCTGTGTAGATTGCTTGGTGCTACGAGTTTACTGGATATATTACTTTACTATTAACACTGCACTGCTTAACTTAACCATGCTGAAAAGAGCATTGCACTTGTATCTGCACTTGTTCAGTGAATAGAGACGCCTGTAACACCCACTCCTTGTGATGGATCGACGTGTTTAAGCGACTCTTCTGAAGGCCAGCTTCAGCCTCTGCAGAAAAATAAATAATCTCAGTAAGGTTAGCCAAATCTACTGGGTTTTTCACTTGCCTACGTGCTCAGCTGTCATCAATTTTGTACGTAGTCATTTTAACTAATTAAATCATATACTACATTTAGAATGCTACAGGGGTAACCATGGCAACTATGTTTGCTTAAGCTCAGCTCAACATGTAGGTAGCGTCAGTACAGTTTATGTGAGGGAAATGAAAATGCTCTTCTCAGTTTAACTTTTGATATGCTGAGGAATTTTGCTTTTTATGATTGAAAATTTGGCATTTTAAAGTGCACGAACGGTTTGTGCCCCTGCCACCCCCACCCCAGCAAAAGATAAAAAAGCAGGTGCTATTAATATGCTAATTAAGTAGTGCTCGTTTTAGATTTGGTCTATATTAATTGTTGCATCTCTTCTGTATTTCCACAACAATATTTCAACACACGTCTCCTAACAATTAGAGACATGGGGCTTGATTCACTAGGACAAATAGCGTCCCTTATCAAAGTTAGCACGCCTTATCAAAGTTAACATGCCTTATCAGAGCAGCATAGTGAACTTATGCCTGCTAAGTGCTAATTGGCAATGACGAGAGCTACACTCGTCCTGCCCTGAGCCCCTGCGGGTTTGTAGCGCTCGTTATGCTACTCTGATAAGGCGTGTTAACTTTGCCAAGGCATGCTAACTTTGATAAGGCATGCTATTTGTCTTAGTGAGTCAAGCCCATGGTGTGTAATGTGGTTGTTCTCATTGTTCCTCTCCTCAACACACCTGATGGAAGCTGCACTCTCATCCCTCCCCCCACCTCCATTGCAAAAGATACATCGCTAGCATGTAGGCTAGCAATGTGCCTGTACAGAGCTATGCCTCAAACTGCCACCTGAGAGATCAAATTTTGATCCCAGTCTATATGGGGATGGAGATTTGGGAATACTGTTTAACGCCACCTGGACTTTTGCAGGAGCAGGGTGAGACTTTTTTTTGGCTTTGTCCTGCACCCAAATTTCCTCAGCACCTTAATTACATGTATGCAGAAACTGGAGTGCCAGGAGGAAATCCATGCAAACATAGACCCAGATTTCATCCAGGGACCCAGTGATGCAAGACAAGAATAGTAACCACTGCACTACTGTGCCGCCCATAATTCAGATGCATTTTAATCTTTTTTTTTATTTTAGTTATTTTTTTATACATTGGCCTCAATTCACTAAGCTTAAAGAGAAACTCCAACCTAGAATTGAACTTTATCCCAATCAGTAACTGATACCCCCTTTTACATGAGAAATATAATGCTTTTCACAAACAGACCATCAGGGGGCGCTGTATGACTGATTTTGTGCTGAAACCCCTCCCACAAGAAGCTCTGAGTACCGCGGTACTCTGGGCAAACTGCCACAAAGGGCTTGATTCACAAAGCAGTGGTAACTGTTAGCACGCTTGTGAAAAGCCCCCCTTCATGCCTAAACTCAGTTTAGGCGTGATAAAATCAACTCGCGCTCGAAGTCCCGCACAAAACTTTAACGTTGCATCCGATGCACCTGTAAGGTCGCATGGGCTGCGGCTTTAATGTCGCACCCCATGCAACCTTATAGACGCATCGGATGCGACGTTAAAGTCGCATCGCGATGCGACATTTCGAGTGCACTGCGCTGTGCATGTGCAAAGTTTTGCATGCGGGACTTTGCGTGCGATCTTATTATAAAACCGGTGCTAACCTACTTAGCACCCTGCCTATCACGCCCAAAGGTGCTAAGTAGGTTAGCACGGCTTTGTGAATCAAGCTTCTAGAGTCCACTAGTAAGCCACTAGCACCACACTCTTGGTTGTACCCCAAATCGGGTGAGGTATGCAGGACTTTCTACCTGGGTATCATCAGGATCCAAACTGCAAGAAATTGATTGAAGTCCTCCACCTCGGTCAATCTCAAAGATTTTATTGAAAAAAAGTTAAAACATGCTGTTTCCGGCTCCTGCCCTTCTTCGAGCTACCCGGCAGCTCGAAGAAGGGCAGGAGCCCGAAACAGCAGTCTGTTCTGCCACTCAGCTTGTTTTAACTTTTATTTAGTAAAGTCCTTGAGATTGACCAAGGTGGTGCAGACCTCAATCAATTTCAAACCTAGGGTTCTACCTTAAAATTTCTAGGGATCTCAAAAACTTCATTTAATAAAAGTTAAAACATGTTGAGAGGCAGAACAGACTGCTGTTTCGGGCTCCTGCCCTTCTTCAGCCTAGAAATTTTAAAGTAGAACTTTAGGTTTGAAATTGATTGAAGTCCGCAAAACCTCGGCCAATCTCAAAGACTTTATTGAATAAAAGTTAAAACATGCTGAGTGGCAAAACAACCACAGTTTCCGGCTTCTGCCCTTTTTTTGAGCTACCCAACAGATTGACAAAGGGCAGGAGCCCGAACCAGCGGTCTGTTCTGCCACTCAGCATGTTTTAACTTTTATTCAATAAAGTCTTTGTGATTGACCGAGGTGGTGCGGACTTCAATCAATTTGAAACCTAGAGTTCTACTTTTTAAATTTCTAGGTTTTATCACTTCCATAAAATAATACGTTTATATTTTGTTTATAATTTATCATTTATATATAACCTTTAGAATGTTGTTTACATGGAAAACACGAGCTACTGTTGTGTCTCATGGTTTATTTATTCCTTTACATTGCCGCTCAGTATTAACATGCATAGATTAATTGCGCTTGCATCCTTCTGTGTTGTGTCTGCTACATGAGATATGATTCAGGAACAGTGCAAGATTAAAAATACATAGTCCTTGTCATTATTGGAGAGCTTGCTTTCTATAAATGTATTTTGACATCTGGCTTGAGACAGCTACAGCAGGGAAATTCAATTTAATTTGGCAGCGCAGAATCGTTTGTCAGTGGGTCATTCCTCCATTTATTTAATCTTTGAATTAAAAAAAAAATCAAAGGGAAAGGAAAAAAAAAAACAATAAGCACGTCTATTTTTACCCTTTATTGAAACGTATTCCTGCGGTTGTTCCACGCTCCTCTTATCTGCTCATAAAATAACAAAAATACTCCCAGCTCATCTTCAGCTTTGACATGTCGGCATTTATACCTTCCAATCATTTGTAGTATTTTTTCTTTTTCTTCTCTCTGCAGAATTGTTGTTGTTTGTTGCTGCATTAAATAATACATTAGTAGGTCCAGATCTCCTTGGTAATGCAGAGGAAGTGATGAAAGTTCAGAGCACTCCCTCATTCAAGTAGCCTTTTATGAAGGCTTTAAATAGGATTTCCAAGAAAAATAGAAATTTCATATGTGATCGCGGTTCTTCAATGCTGTGACGGGAAGACTTCTCACGTCGCACGATGACCTACTAAACAACAACATGACCCCAGTTTTTCTCTTGTTTACCTGCTTACATGCATTCCCTTAAAGAAATACTGTGGTTCTCCTGGAATAGTGATGGAATGCATCTTAAAGGGAAGATCCGCGCTGCTAAAAAAAAAAAAAAACTGCACTCACCTGGGGCTTCTTCCAGCTCCTGACAGTCGATTGGTGCCCTCGTAGCAGCTCATCTCCCTCCGGGCGTCCAGCGGTGAAGAAGCCAACCTCGCCAGGTCGGCTTCCGGCTCGGCATCCTGTGCGTTCCTCGGCGCGGGTCACGTGGTGTACGGGACATCATCGGGTCTCTACTGCGCAGGCGCAGTAGTTCTGCGCCTGCGCAGTAGAGACCCGATGACGTCTCTACACCACGTGACCCCCCACCGTGGAGCGCACAGAAGCCGACCTGGAAGCCGATCTGGCGAGGTTGGCTTCTTCACCGCTGGACGCCCGGAGGGAGAGGAGCTGCTACGAGGGCATCAATCGACTGTTAGGAGCTGGAAGAAGCCCCAGGTGAGTGCAGTTTTTTTTTTTTTTTTTTAGCAGCGTGAACCTTCACTTTAAGGTGTTGTAAAGCTATGATCATTTTATTGTATCGTGTGTGGCCACCTTAAGGGCTCATTCATATCAGCATGGTTCATGCGCTGTGAGTTCAGCAAAGCGGTGCCTGTACCATTTTTGGGGCGTTTTTGCTATAATGGAAGGTATAGGAAGAGCGCTAAATGCTCAGAAACCGCAATTGCGTTCGCATTTTTTTTAGAATAAATACATTGTATTTATTATTTTCTGGGTCAAAGAGTTCCCTTCCTGACTTGCGTCAGGGAGTGAAATACGAAACCACTCTGGAAAGTGCTTAGAAAAACGATTTTACCAGAAACGCAGCGCACAGTGGAGCACCGGGAGGGGGGAAAAAACGCACAAAAAAGCAAAACGCTTGTGTTTTTGTTTTCGATTTTAGGTGTGAATGAGGCCTAAAACAACAATTTGCCATTTAAATTCATCCACAGACAGCCTGTAAGCCAATAAAAATATGCAGATACATGCACCTGTGTCTGCAGTACCAAATCCAGCAAGACCTGAAATAGACAGCCATAAACAGGAGAGAGAGCCGCCTGAGCCTGTGGGAATGTAACCGTCCCCACTCTATGTCCCAGGTCTGTTGGTGCAGATGCAGTTGGTCGCTCTCCTGAATTAGATAATCAACTCGCGCTCGAAGTCCCGCACAAAACTTTAACGTTGCATCCGATGCACCTGTAAGGTCGCATGGGCTGCGGCTTTAATTTCGCACCCCATGCAACCTTATAGACGCATCGGATGCGACGTTAAAGTCGCATCGCGGTGCGACATTTCGAGTGCACCACGCTGTGCATGTGCAAAGTTTTGCACGCGGGACTTTGCGTGCGATCTTATTATAAAACCGGTGCTAACCTACTTAGCACCCTGCCTATCACGCCCAAAGGTGCTAAGTAGGTTAGCATGGCTTTGTGAATCAAGCTCCTAGAGTCCACTAGTAAGCCACTAGCACCACACTCTTGGTTGTACCCCAAATCGGGTGAGGTATGCAGGACTTCCTACCTGGGTATCATCAGGATCCAAACTGCAAGAAATTGATTGAAGTCCTCCACCTCGGTCAATCTCAAAGACTTTATTGAAAAAAAGTTAAAACATGCTGAGTGGCAAAACAGACCACTGTTTCCGGCTCCTGCCCTTCTTCGAGCTACCCAGCAGCTCGAAGAAGGGCAGGAGCCCGAAACAGCAGTCTGTTCTGCCACTCAGCTTGTTTTAACTTTTATTCAGTAAAGTCCTTGAGATTGACCAAGGTGGTGCAGACCTCAATCAATTTTAAACCTAGGGTTCTACCTTAAAATTTCTAGGAATCTCAAAGACTTTATTTAATAAAAGTTAAAACATGTTGAGTGGCAGAAAAGACTTTTCGTGAGTAAAAAAAAAACCCTATGGGGTGTGGACTATACTAAAAAACACTGGTGGAGGCGTCCCTGATGATATTAAACTACTAGATGTTCTATATATGAGAAGCGTAATTTCTTATCTTCTCAGAAGGATAAACCATTATTTAATGGAAAAAGTAATGTTTATAAATGTACGGTAGACAACTCGTTTCATGGGTCTTGGTCCACTTCCTCAGGTCAATACAAGTGCCTGTAGAACTTTTGGTCATGAACGTGAGAGCCTAAAAAATGTTTGTGACCAAAAGTTCTGCAGGCACTTCTGAGAAGGTAAGAAATGCTTCTCATATATACAACATCTAGTAGTATCATATTATCAAGGGCGCCACCACCAGTGTTTTTTTAGTACAACCTGATATGAATCCTGTTTCAGCCAAAGTAGTCTGCTGATCTTAGCTTTGAGGTAACAATGGTTAATTTGCATATATTCAGCAGTGATGCACTGGGAGACATCTCAATCTCACTCCAACCTGAATTATCGCAAATTATTTCTGTTCTAAGAAAGCAAACTTTTGTTGATCTTAGCTTGTAAGTGGCAGCCTATGATTAGATGTCATTAGCCAAGTTCATAGATATCAAATCTCTGCATTGTTTCTGCATTTGAGGCTTTGTCAGGAATCTCCTAAGCTCCATGCTGGAACTCAACAATGTGAACAATTTGTGCCCTATTTGGATCAGCACACTTTCACAGCAGCAGTATTTCCCTGCATTACTCTATTGTTAATGCATATCATTCCCCTAGCTTATAAAATGAAACCAAGCGTTATAAAATCCAGCTGCCAAGAAAGAGCCTGGGTGTTACGAGGGCCTGCTCTGAACAAAGAATATGTAATTGAGGAGTTAAAAATAATATCCACGTTGGAAGGATTAAGTCCCTGAGTCTGAGTTTAAAAACTGTAATCCAAGGAATGGTTTCCAGAAATAGGGTCTTTGATGACCTGCCTGCAGTGTGACATTAGATTGTTATCACTGATCACAATGGCTTCTCTTGAAAAAACCAGAGGGTCTTAATTATTTGTTGCACATATGCAAATCAGCTAGAACCACCATTCTGAAGTATGTCTTTATCACTATAAAACTTGTGACATTTTGTATGCTTTCTTTGCATTTGCCATTGTGTAGTTCCAATCCTCCTGCCGACCCCCAACGGTTAGTATAATAGTAAATGGTAATTCCTACCTATAAAGATCATGATGAGGTGGATCACGCTCATGCAAAGGACAGGAGGAGCTGACTCAAACCCATATAAAGGTCAGTAGAGGTTATTACTCAAGCCCATGCAAAGGACAGGAGGAGCTGACTCAAACCCATATAAATGCCAGTAGAGGTTATTACTCAAGCCCATGCAAAGGACAGGAGGAGCTGACTCAAACCCATATAAAGGTCAGTAAAGGTTATTACTCAAGCTCATGCAAAGTACAGGAGGAGCTGACTCAAACCCATATAAAGGTCACTAGGTTGTTAGTGACTCAAACCCAGGCAAAAGTCAGAAAGAAGTGACTCAGAGTCAGACCCATATAAAAGTAATCAGGATAAGAGATGGCCCAAACATCAGATTTTGTGACTTCCTCAAAAGTTGGAGTTCGCACCAACCGGGAGAACCGCCGTAGACTTCAATGGGCAGGCACATTTTAAAACATACAGGGACTATTTCTGGCCACAAAAGTGGTGGAAAAGTTGTTTCAAGGGGTCTAACACCTGGAGGGGGACATGGCGGAGTGGGATACATGCCAAAAACCCCTGGGAAAATTACGTATTTGATGCACAGCAGGGTTATAATCCCTAAAGGGCAGAAATCACATTACATTCCTAAATTGGAGGCATAAAGTGCTTTAAAACATCTTGCGTGTGTAGCCACGGAACAGCAGGTAGTGTAAGTAGTGTACTGCTTCACATTGACAGACCAAACTCACTGTGTAACGCACCACAAGCAGCTGTTGTGTCTTTGGATAGGCAGTCACGCGGCATGCAGGCAGAGATGCTTATATTCAGGGCACATGTGTCAACCTGTCCAAACTCAAAGCTGACAAGAGATTGCTTCCATTGTCACACACCACGTTGCCGATCTCCAGTTGGTGCGGGGTCAGCCACTGATTCACCTGTTTGTTCAGAGAGTGGCCAGGAGTGCTGGTCCGGTGTGACTCTCGGCTTTGAGGCAAGAAATGTCCAAGATGGCATGACATCGTCGTACCTGGCATTTGGAATAGGCCCTGGAGAGCTGGGGGTGTACAGTTTGAGAGGAACAGTAGAGTAGGATTAAGCCGAGGAGGACGACAGCAAAGAGGATGTAGGAGAAGGAGTTGGAGGAGAATAAGCGGAGGTGGCAGCAGGCCTGCTGCAAGCCGTGGCGTGTCACCAAGCCTGCTGCACAGCCAGGTACTCCATGCTTGCCAGTGGTCAGCACGTTTATCCAATGTGCCGTATAAGTAATATACCTGCTTAATGAGTGCCCCCGATGTAAGCAATCTTTAGTAGATTAAATTTCATGCACATGGTATGGAATTGTCCACGCATTTGGGAATATTGGGAGCAGGTTAATGAGTTACTTCATAAGATATTTGAGAGGCCTATTGCTCTTGCCCCTAAAACACACTTATTTGGGATCTCAGGAGATATAACACCATCCAGGAAGTTAGTACTTTGCTATTTTGCTAGGAAAACAATTATCCTCCACTGGATTGAGCCCGAAGCTCCATCTGCTGCACATTGGGTAAAAACAACTAATGCTACACTATCCCTCTATAAACTCACTTATCTTCAGAGGAACTGTCCTTTTAAATTTGATTTGGATTCCGTGGATAGAACACCTTGGTATTGCTTATGATACACATGTCTAAATTTGTATATTTTACCCTATATTAATTTTGTTGTAATATGAGGATTGCGAAAGAATAAGGGACTGGGGAGGGTGGAGGGGATGTCTACTGTGGGGGGTGGGGGGAGGGGGATTTGAACTGTACTGCTGTTGTATTGTTTGAAATGCAAAATCAATAAAACGTATTTGTTAAAAAAAAGGTAATATACCTGCCCTGACATGGTTTGTAGACCAGGCATCTGTGGTCAGATGGACCCTTGACCCAACGCTGTGTGCCAGAGATGACTCCTCTTGCCTTTCAACATCACAGTACAGTACGCCTTTTTAGAAAAATAATTGCAACCTGGTATCATCATCCACTGTGGTGTCCCAATCGACACAAATTTTCGGAAGGCCTCAGAGTCCAGCAGCTTGTATTGTAACAGCTGGCGGGATAACAGTTCTGACAAGCCAGCTGTCAGATGCCGGGCAAGGGGGTGACTGGCAGACATTGGCTTCTTCCGCTCAAATATTTCCTTAACGGACACCTAGCTGTGGGCAGAGGAGCAGGAACTGCTCAAGGTGAGAGGTGGAATGGAGAAGGGTGGCTGTGAAGGTGCAAGGGCAGCAGAGGATAAAGTGACTGAAGATGCTGCACCTGGAGGAGGTAGAGGAGGTGGAAGGTGGCTTTGCATTTGTGTGCTGCTTTTCCTTATGTGCTCATCCTATTGATGTTTGTGATAGGAGATTAAGTGCCTTTGTAAGGCAGTTATCCCTAGGTGCGTGTTGCTTTTTCCACGACTCAGTTTCCGTTGGCAGAGATTACAGATGGCATTGCTGTAATGACAAAAAAAATGCCACACTGGTGAACTCCGGGATAATGGCATTCTGGTGGTGGCAGCAGCTGGCGTTGAAGGACGTGTTGTCTGGCTGACCCCAGGTGGCAATACATGCCGTCGGACAGCAACCAGTCTCCTCCTCCTCTCTGTCTCCCCCTCTGAACTGTCCCCCTGTTCATTTCGTCTTCCGGGCTCCCACGTGATATCCATGCCCACATCATCATCATCATCCATAGCTTCGCTTGCATCAGTCACTTCCAAAACAGGTAGTTTATCATCATCCTCACACCTTACGTTCATATGTGTAGTGACGCCCAACTCAGACATATGAGGTGGTGCTGTGTAACATCCTTTAGCGCCTTCATCTTGTACTAATAATGGTTGTGCATCAGTAATTTCATCAGAGGAATGTGTGAATAACTCCTCCGACATCTCAAGTGGAGCGGCTGTGGTGCTAGTAGTAGTGGTGGTGGCTGCCGGCTGAGTGGTAAGTAGTTGTGGGGTGCCCGAATCAGAGCAGGAGGAGGAAGATATGTCACCGTTCTGTTCGGAAGCTGAGGAAGATGAGGTGTTCTGTGTTGTTAAGTCAACTATGTCCTCAGAATTTTGGGGGTTGAGGGTATGTGCCCTCTGAACACTGTGCATTGGTCGAGGGCCACCCGAAATCACACCAGCACGACCTCTAAAAGACCTGCGGGGTGGCCTGCCTCTGCCTCTGCCTGTTATTTTTTCCATATTGGGGGTATGCAGTACTACTAACAATATTCAATAGTGGTAGACAGTGGGTGTAATCACAAAGAGGCATACAATCAGTGTCAAATACACAGCAGCTGTGTGTGTGTATCACAGGGTTGTGTACTTTAACGCACACAGAGAGATATCCTATAGTACGTTCAATCACAAATACAGTTGCAAGCTAAGCACTGCTTGTGATACAGTGTGCTGGCTTGAAATAGATAGAAGATGATACTTTTGAACTACAATGCCCAGCAAATGACTGTGGCCTGTATGCAGTGTGTAACCCACACAGGCAGATATCCTATAGTATGTTTAATCACAAATACAGTTGCAAGCTAAGCACTGCTTATAATAGATAGAAGAGGATACTTTTGAACTACAATGCCCAGCAAATGACTGTGGCCTGTATGCAGTGTGTAAACCACACAGACAGATATCCTATATTATGTTCAATCACAAATACAGTTGCAAGCTAAGCACTGGTTATGATACACAGCGTGCTGGCTTGTAATAGATAGAAGAGGATACTTTTGAACTACAATGCCCAGCAAATGACTGTGACCTGTATGCAGTGTGTAACCCACATAGACAGATATCCTATAATATGATCAATCACAAATACAGTTGCAAGCTCAGCACAGCTTATGATAGACAGTGTGCTGGCTTGTAATAGATAGAAGAGGATAGTAGAATTGCAATGACTGTGGCCTGGCCTGTATGGCGTGTGTAACCCACACAGACAGATATCCTATAGTATGTTCAATCACAAATACAGTTGCAAGCTGAGCACATCTTATGAAAGACAGTGTGCTGGCTTGCAATAGATAGAAGAGGATAGTAGAACTGCAAGGCCCAGCAGTGACTGTGGTCTGGCCTGGCCTGTATTGAGTGCGTAACCCACACAGACAGATATCTTATAGTATGTTTCAACCACAAGTACAGTTGCAAGCTCAGCACAGCTTATGATAGACAGTGTGCTGGCTTGCAATAGATAGAAGAGGATAGTAGAACTGCAAAACCCAGCAATGACTGTGGCCTGTATGCAGTGCCACTCTCTCTCTCACACACACACACACACACACACACACACACGCGCGCGCACGCACACACACACACACACACACACACACACATGCACGCACGCGCGCACGCACGCACACACACACACACATAAAATAGAACAATATGAGCACTCAAAAGGGCTTTTATTTTGGGGTGCTTAGGGGTGGAGAAGCACCTAGCTAACTCTCCCTTTCTCTGCAGCAATCTCTCCCTTCCACTCACTACAGCAGCAGCCAGAGACCGAGAATATGGCCGGCGCTGCTGTGTTTTTATAGGGGGGGGGGTGGGGTCCGTGGGGGAGTGCAGCCTGATTGGTTGCCATGTGTCTACTGACTGTGATGTAGGGGGTCAAAGTTTAGCCCAATGATGAGATATAGTGGGTGGGTCGAACACGCTATGTGTTTGCGTCCCGCCGCGGACGCGTACAGCTGAATTTCGTGTGAACTACCCATCTGGTGAACCGTTCAGGCCATCTCTAATCAGGATGTGGCTCAATCTCATGCAAATGATGGGGTGATGTAGCCTATAGGAGATGTGAGGCCCCATGAGGGGAGTTCTTAAAGGACATCCGAGATGAAAATCAACTGATGAGAAAAACAATTGTATCTATCCTCAGTCTCCTAAAAATAAGTTTTGTAGGTATCCCACAGTTTTATTTTATCTTTAAATCTAGTTTTTTAAGTTTTTACTGTTTCATTGTCTCTGCTCAATGACACCTTCATTGAAGTATGTCAGAGCTCAAATCTATGAATTATTGACTTTTTTATCTCTTTCCTGCTCTCAGAAGCCATTTACTGACAGGAAAGTGTTTTATGGCTGTAATTACTTATCAGTGAAGGTTGTGCTATAGTCTGACCCGGTCCTGACCCAGACTGAAACTGTCACTTCCATAGCTGATGTTTAACTTTTTTAGGCATACAAAGAAAAAAAGGAACACAGTTTTAGTTATTTGTGTGCTTGGCACTGTACATACACATATCTATCACATTATGTTACATGTCACCTCGGTTGTCCTTTGAAAGCGTGGCAGCTCATTCCTTAGCCTCCTACAGATAATTTATTCACAGTGTCTCATACTTGCTACATGGTATTAAATACAAAACACTTTACTTTTATGCAAACATTAGCACTGAATATTATTCTTTAAAAAAAAAAAAGTTTTAGTCTTTTTACCACTAATTAATCCACTTTTCTCTGGAACAAGTTGTGTACTCTCTGTTTATGTCTGCTTGTGCACCTGCTCAAGCTCTTAAAAGCGCCAGGATAAATATTTTATAATAAGAAATGAGTCACATTCTTCAGCATATTTGCTAAAATATGTTTGTCTCAGACATATGTGCTGAAAAAGCGCTTTTCACAGTGGCAGGCTGGCAGCCTGCAAATCCAACGTCAAGCCTGCAAAGTTCACTCTCGTTTTTTCCAGATTGACACTGCAAGCAAAGAGGTTGGTGGAGGGAGATGACTATATGATTTCTGGGAAGTTTCTTGCTCTCTACACATTCGTTATTTCTAGACATGATACAACTCCTTCTGCTTCACAAAAGGGATTTCTGCATACAGAGATACATTTCTGTACGTGGCATGTTAAGAAATCATTTTTATGGCATGCCTGATTTGGGCCTGGTAAACTGAGTGCCACGATTGGCCCTATTGTATTTTAGTGGCTGTGGCAGACAGTGCTTACAGTGTAATTTGGACTCTGGAGTACAGCTATCGAATAGTAAAACGCTGGTATGGAAACTAGTGGTGTGCCAGCAATGGGCGCTCAGTTGTAGTAAAGCATATAGTAGTATATATATGACTCTGGTGGTTCGGCTGAGCATCATTTGGCTACAGTGGTGATGGGCGCTCAGCTACAGTATAAGGAGGTTAGTTTGAGCACTGGAAATAGCAGTGAGCACTCAGGTATAGTGTAGAGTGCTGAGGGGTTAGTGTAAAGCCCCTTTTCCACAATGATATGACATTTTGCATTACCATGTGCAATTTTTTGCATTGTTGTATGCAAATGTTATGCTTATTTTGCTCATGCGCCTATTGTAATTGACAATAATTACATGGGAATCAATGGGTGGTGCAAAAACCTGCAGCAGGTTGTCCAATTTGTTTTCAAATTGTAATGGTTTACAAAGATACAAAGAACAATGGGAAATATTCTATTAAAATTGCATTGGTTTCAGCACTAATGTGAATTTTTGCAATGTGAATTTGCACTCAGTGGAAATGGCTCCTGAAGGAGGGGGGTTATGTTAGACATAGTTAAGGAAGAGGTTAGTGTTCGGCATAGGTACAGGGAGGTAAGTTTTAGGTGTGAGTGGGGGGGGGGGTCATGTTAGTTGTAGATAAGGGAGGGTTAATGTTAGGGTTGGGTTAAGGAAACCGATAGTACTTTATCGATAACATTACTAATATTCTATTGGCAAAATCTTGCACCCAAATTAACTAACAAACAATCCAGACGGTCCGCACACCCAATTGTAGAATAAAGCATTGTTTATTCACATGTCGTGACAAAAGTCCGTTCACAAAACCAATGACCGTTGTGGGGCCACCTTTGTCAAGGTACCATTCTGTTCTGATACCTTGATAAAGGGGACTAGACATGGCCCTGAAACAGTCGTTAGTTTTGTGAATGGACTTTTGTCACGAAATGTAAATAAACAAACTTTAATTCTACAATTGAGTGTGCAGACCTTCTGGATTGTTTGATTACTATGGTACAGCACCTCGGGAATGGTTTGCGACTCTAAATCTGCTATTGCAAATTAATTAACAGGCACCTCTATTAAATGTATGGGGGCCAACCTGCTGTCATACTTGTGTCATGGGCATTTGACCAATATACATTGGACTGGCTCATGTGATTGATGCAATGATCAATGCCCAGGGCCAGATTTACCATAAAGGCACATGCCTACAGGCACCTGATGATGGAGAGGCGGCTCACTCCCCTTCCCGATTGCCTCCCTCCCTCTCTATGCAGAGTTCCAAACAGGGCGTAAATGAGAGGTTACTTACCCGGGTCTTGGTATTTTGCTGACCAGATCTCCCTTCAGCCGGGGCACCTCTAGCTACTTAATATTGGGTACCTCTGGCTACCTAATTCTAAGGGACACCTGTAGCTGCCTATGACAGGCAAGGAAAGTAAGGGAGAAGTAACAGCTGGAATAGCCAGCACACTTGCGGTGCAATTTGGTGGGAGTTTGTAGGTTCATGGAGGGTAAAGTCTTTGGACCCAGGACACCCGTGCTTATAGGCTCCTGTGATGTAAATCCAAGCCTGGCAATGCCTCTCTAGGTTCTCTTTCGTTTACCTGGCTTTCTATGTTTGGTCTCTTAGAAAGGTTATAAGGGAATAAAAAAGGGAAGGATGCACTTGTATAATGGCTCATTGATTCCTGGAACCTGCTCTCTATGGGGCTGATTTATAAAAGGCACAGGAAACCTAATTGGAAATGTTACCCCTCTGCACCAACCCGGAGTTACCATTCATTTTCTATTTTGGCCACAGTCAATATACCTATTGACTTCCATACTGAGATGATGGAACCGTCGTCATCAGCTCAGCAATGAATTTCCACAATGCATTTTTTTTTCAGTTAAGGGATACCAGAGCCAAATGAAGAAGGATAAACAAGGGGAGCTGGCATGTACAGGGAGCTGTCCTGATGCCCACCTCTCCCCCTGCTCGACTCCGCCCCCCCCTTATTTGGCAGATAAATGCCCCCCGGCAGTCTTTTCTGAGTTGCTGGCATCGGGAATTAGTGTGCAGGCGTGACTGTATGCTTTCTACAGGGCACACCCATGGCCAGTAACGCCCTGCACATGCGACTGACGAATTTGTGATGTCATGCACAGTGCGCTCTCGGCCGTGGGTGCGCGCTAGGCCAGCGCCTGCACACTAATGTCTACCTCCGGCTACGCGGCTGCAGGGGGGCATTCAGCTGCCAAAGGAAGGGGGCGGAGGAGAACGGGCAGAGCGGTTTGTTTCTTATACTT
The DNA here is from genome assembly GCF_040937935.1 of Hyperolius riggenbachi. NCBI lineage: Eukaryota > Metazoa > Chordata > Amphibia > Anura > Hyperoliidae > Hyperolius > Hyperolius riggenbachi. The sequence continues at coordinate 605,787,560 of NC_090646.1, read as the reverse complement.
TATTTGGTTCTGGTATCCTTTAAACTTAAAAAAAAAATCACAGACAGGAAAAGCCCTTATGTGACTCCAGCCATGAGAATGAAGCAATTCTGCAGTAATACAAAACGGCACTGAAAGCAGCAGCCTAGATGTGCTTCAACAAACCGGCCTCGCTGATTTGATAGAACTGTCTCAACCTATAAGTCTCTTGCCGTTAAGCCACTGATCTTCAAGGAACGTCTTAGTTACTGGGGAGTTTCAATTCCCCTTAGAGAAATTTTGATTAAATTTAACACACACTGTTGCCATTATACGACTGCCAGGGGGCATTAATCCCAGTTAGACCTGAAGGGATTTACAGAAAGATGGGGGAGGGGGGACAGGAGGGGGAGGGGGGGATCGCTGGCCCTGATTAAACGTAATACCTGATGGGACTAATGTTTCTGTGCCACCACTAATAAGAAACTATCACAACAGGATAACTACAACACAAAAAACAACAACAACAACAAAAAGGCATAAATATTGTAAGCCCAGTAAAAAGGAAAAAAAAATATTTATAGACTAGTTACTAGTTACTAGTTAATATTAATTTAAAAAGTGAAATAGGTCAGATAACATGAAAATGAATAATTAAGTCGTGTTGGATTCAGCAATAGTGAAACGCATCCTTCTAAATGTTATTGATTATGGAATTAGGATCACAGTCCCCAGACTAAATCTGGGTTGTGAATTATCTGCTATAATCCGCTCTGCCTGCTCTGCTCCGGAAACCACATGTCCAGTCAAAGTGTCTCCGTGTTGTCTATTTGATTTCATAGAAGCCATCATGACAGATTGCGCTCAGATTTGTCTGTGCTTTGGCAGTTTAAGCAGATGCAAATCAGTTAACAACATTTTTTTTTTGGAAGAGGAATTCGAAACATGCAAATGTTAAACATCACGGTGGCTGCAGCAGATCTTTTGAAAGGGAAACTGAACTCAGTAGCATTATTTAAAACAGACACATGATGTACCTGCAAATGAGTATTACATACTTACCTCGCCATCAGTTCCTCTCAGAAGCTCACTATTTTCTTCTAACAAAGATTCCTTCCAGTTCTGACAAGATTTTGTCAGAAATGAAATATATCAATTGCTGTTAGTTATATATCAGTTGCTGTCAGTTACAACTGAAAGGACAGCTGATGAGCAAGGTAATGTCCATGTTTCCCTATGACTCATGTGGGCGATATTTAAGTTTAACAGTGTGCTGACCTAGAAGCTGTTATAGGGTCATCGCCACTTTTAAAATGGAGGATGTAAAATTCCATTGATCACAGTGGACAAACAGGACGCAGGAGAGGTGAAAGAGATTGATTAGTAGGCTACACGTTAGGTAAACATGACCTGTGTATGTTTATTTTGATTTTTTATTTTCAGTTCAGGTTTGCTTTAACCATTTAATGACACCCTAACGTATTAAAACGTCATGCTTTACCCTATTAACAGCAACATGACGTTTTAATACGTCGCACGTTCCCGCCGCCGCTACCGCCGTGTGTGCGCCGCTACCGCCGCCGATTCCGGTCCTCTACCCAATCGCAGTGCCTGGAGTGAATGGACGTGACCGCGAACAGCGGCTACGTCCATTCACAAAAACAGGAAACCATCTTGTGGCCAAAAAGTATATTACACATGCAAAATACATACATACACAATTACATACACATCATTAATAAAATTACACTTACAACCCTCCCACCCAAAAAAAAAAACTTGTAAAACAATTCAGCTTAAAATAAATAAATAAATAGTTTCCTTATGGACTCAGCTTTTTTTAATCTATATTTTATGGGGGAAAATTAATTTTAATTTATCACATTGGGGCTGGTAATTATGGCCAGAACAAAAAAAACAGAAAAATAACACCTATATTTCAAAATAATATATTGTCGCCATACATTGTGATAGGGACATAATTTAAATGGTTTAATAATTGGGACAACTGGGCAAATAATATGTGTTTGTTTTATCCACAGGAGAATGTTTAATTTTAAAACTATAATGGCTAAAACCTGAGAAATAATGATTTTTTTTTCTTTTTTTTTGTTTTTTTCTCATTAAAACGCATTTTGAATAAAAATATTCTTAGCAAAATGTACTACCCACAGAAAGCCTAATTGGTGGCGAAAAAAACGAGGTATAGATCATTTTCTTGTGATAAGTAGTAATAAAGTTATTAGGGAATAAAAGGGAGGAGCACTGACAAGTGAAAATTGCTCTGGTCCGTTAGAGTAAAAACCCTTGGGGGTGAACTGGTTAAAGGACTACCGAGGTGACATGTGACATGATGAGATAGACATGTGTATGTACAGTGCCAAGCATACAAATAACTAGGCTGTGTTCCTTTTTTTCTTTTTCTGCCTGAAAGAGAAAGGGCCTGTTTCCACTACACGCAGATCGAACGCAGATTGGATGCAGAATGGATGCAGAAAAACTGACTCCAATGAATGCCTATGGAAAAATCTGCATCAGAAAAATTGCGTTTAGTGGAAACACGCCCATAGGCATTCATTGGAGTCAGTTTTTCTGCATCCATTCTGCATCCAGTCTGCGTGTAGTGGAAACAGGGTCGGGACCGGGTCAGACTGGGTCAGACTATAACATAACCCCCACTGATAAATAATTAGAGCCATAAAATACTTTCCTGTCAGTAAATGGCTTTTGAGAGCAGAAACAGTCAATATATTCATAGATTTGAGCTCTAGCATACTTCAGTGAAGGTGTCATTGAGCAGAGACAATGAAACAGTACAAACTTAAAAACTAGATTTAAATATAAAATAAAACTGTGGGATACCTAAAAAAAAGTAATTTTAGGAGAAGTAGGATAGATACAATTGTTTTTCTCATCAGTTTATTTTCACCTCAGATGTCCTTTAAGGGAAAGGCAGACTGCTGTCGGGTTTACAGAAATAAATGTGTTTGGTGTATGCATTGTGTGGGTTTCATTTCTACGCAATACAGCGGGGCTATTGTGTTGCTGCTAGCACAATATAAATACTTCATAAGATTAAAGAGCCAAATGTTGTCAGTCAATCCTTATTGCCAGTGCCATGAACATCATACATGGGTATCATTCTAAAGGATCATTGTAGCATTGTGTTGTGTTGTTATACTTTGCTCTAACAATTGCTGTGATCATTTGGTCACTAGGTGGTGCTGATTTGTTGTTATCTTTAAAAACTTCAGTCATAAGTCAGATAAAGAAAGCAGCCCAAAATATAGCAAAGTGACTGTAGGAGCAATATATGGGCAATCAAATCACTTTTTCTCCTAAGTTTTCTCCTAGGAGATAATTTACTGCTGCCCATCCCACTTTTCTGCTGCTCAATGCTTTTATGAACAATATCTATAAATGTTCCCCATTTGAGCAGGCGAGAGAATAAATACTGTTAGTCCTGTGATTTTGCCATGTTTTGGTATTCTTCTCTAACCAACTTCAGCTCTATTTAAAAGTGAGCTTGAGCTATGTTGATGATATATGTTTCAACAACTCTTCATGTAGCTGAAGTTTCGAAGCAAATACAGATCCCAGTTTGACTGCACATCTTCTTTAGAAACACTTCTGATGCTTTGTAAGTGCGCACCGCACGCCTGCATACCCGTGCACACACGCCCCGCCACCCGCCCCCCAGGTCCCGTCCTCCTCCTCTCCCAACGGCTACACATGCGCAATAGCTAAAACACATGGACGCAGGGGCAGGAGGATGATGCAGGGACAGATGGGGTTTATTATATAGGATACTATTTTACAGTATATGCCCAACCTCAGCTTTAAAGGGCCACTATCGCCAATTTAAGGTTAATTTGTTAGCATCGGGCTACTTATGCAGGTGGAGGAGAGTCTCTGGCTATCTACATTGGCGGTGACATCTGGCTACCTATACTGGGGTTGGACCCTCTCTGGCTCAGACTTCATCCTTTCCTCCTCCACCCACCCACTTATGCTTACCTGGCTGTCACTCCTTATCCTTCTTCAACAGATCAACAGATCAGTACAGCAGTAGTGCATGGGTTTACCTCTTCCAGCATCACTCCTGTGCTTCCGCTGCAGGTGTTAGCACTAGAGCCGGGACAAAGTAGTCCAGCAACCAAGGCTGAGACACCAAAGTGCGCCCCTCCATCCCTCCCACCCCAGCCATCACACACTGATTGCTATGAGACTAAGAGGCGCCCCAGGGCCCCCAACACCTTAATCTCTAGTTATCTGGCTTGCAATCACTGCCATGTATCCCCTTTTCTTATTTCTCTCAGCTTCAAATGCATAAGGGGAATGATAGCTGAGTGAGTTGAGCACTCCCTCCTACACTTCACCAAGAGGCTGGAGCCTCTCTCGCCTTTGCCTCGGCCCGCCCTTGGCTAGCACTCTTCCCTGGAATGGGTCCTCCTCCTCCATGACAACAGGGAATGTTTCACCATAGTTATGCCACTGTCCCCCACCTGTAAGTGTGAATACAGCAACTCCTGATCAGTAGGGCTGGCCATTGCATCGGAAGGAAGGTAAGAAGTTGAGTACCACACAACAGTTCTAGGCCCCTCTGTGGCTGTAGGGACTGCTTCCCCTATTGTTACACCTCTGCTGCTCTCAGTGATACTCTAGTGATTTGTATTTGCAGCTAATATGTCTCGGTCATCACTCCTCTAGCCTCACCTACATTCCCCCATATACTGATGTTATAATGATGTTGCTCTTTTCAATCTGTCATTGATGTTATTAATTATTATTATTATTATTTAGTATTTATATAGCACCGACGTATTACGCAGCGCTGCACAGTGTATATATATCTTGTCACTAACTGTCCCTCAAAGGAGCTCACAATCTAATCCCTACCATTGCCATATATCTATATTATGTAGTGTAAGTACTGTAGTCTAGGGCCAATTTAGGGGGAGCCAATTAACTTGTCCGTATGTTTTTGGAATGTGGGAGGAAACCGGAGTGCCTGGAGTAAACCCACGCAGACACGGAGAGAACATACAAACTCTTTGCAGATAGTGCCCTGGCTGGGATTCGAACCAGGGACCCAGCGCTGCAAGGCGAGAGAGCTAACCACTACGCCACCGTGCTGGTTAATATGTATAACGAGGCTCACATTGCTGAAAAAGAGGGGTTACACTCCAAAGTGTAGGATCACAAGTCCAGAACTTAAAGGGGCCCTGAGCAGACGCCGTTGGTATGCATATAAGCATACCCACGGGCCGGCTATTTGGTAAAGAGATACTTACTGGCCCCTTATGTAAGCGCTCCTTCTCCTGGGCTGCCCGTGACTCTAACATAAAGTCACACTGTGACCCAGAATAGGAAGCCTGCAGGTCCTCTCTGCACAGGCTTCCTGGCGTCTTCCTCTCTCTGCACGAGAACCGCTATATGACGTGCGGCAGGGGGAGGGGGAAGAAGCCAGCAAGCCTGCCCTTGTGCAGATAGGACACGCAGTCTTCCTATTCCGGGTCACAGCGTGACTTTATGTCAGAGTCGCCGGATCCATTATAATTGATAGTGGACAGTACGGGAGCAGGAGCGCTTACATAAGGGGTCGGTAAGTATCTCCTCTTTACCAAATAGCCGTGGGTATGCTTATATGCATACACACGGTGTCTGCTCAGGGACCCTTTAAGTACAGGATATGATGTACAGTGGGATGCGAAAGTTTGGGCAACCTTGTTAATCGTCATGATTTTCCTGTAAAAATCATTGGTTGTTACAGTAAAAAATATATCATATAGGAGACACACACAGTGATATTTGAGAAGTGAAATTAAGTTTATTGGATTTACAGAAAGTGTGCAATAATTGTTTAAACAAAATTAGTCAGGTGCATACATTTGAACACCACAAAAAAGAAATGAAATCAATATTTAGTAGATCCGCCTTTTGCAGAAATTACAGCCTCTAAACTCTTCCTGTAGGTTCCAATGAAAGTCTGGATTCTGGTTGAAGGTATTTTGAACCATTCCTCTTTACAAAACATCTCTAGTTCATTCAGGTTTGATGGCTTCTGAGCATGGACAGCTCTCTTTAACTCACACCTCAGATTTTCAATTATATTCAGGTCTGGGGACTGAGATGGCCATTCCAGATCATTGTACTTGTTCCTCTGCTTGAATGCCTTAGTGGATTTTGAGCAGTGTTTAGGGTCATTGTCTTGTTGACAGATCCAGCCCAGGTGCAGCTTCAGCTCTGTCACTGATTCCTGGACATTGGTCTCCATGATCTGCAGATACTGAGTGGAATCCATGCGTCCCTCAACTTTACAAGATTCCCAGTCCCTGCACTGGCCACACAGCCCCACAGCATGATGGAACAACCACCATATTTTACTGTAGGTAGTAGGTGTTTTTTTTTGGAATGCTGTGTTCTTTTTCCTCCGTGCATAACACCACTTCTTATGCCCAAATAACTCAATTTTAGTTTCATTAGTCCACAGCACCTTATTCCAAGATGAAGCTGGCTTGTCCAAATGTGCTTTAGCATACCTCAAGCGGCTCTGTTTGTGCTGTGGGTGGAGAAAAGACCTCCTCTGCATCACTCTCGCATACAGCATCTCCTTGTGTAAAGTGCGCCGAATGGTTGAACGATGCACAGTGATTCCATCTGCAGCAAGATGATGTTGTAGGTCATTGGTGCTGGTCTGTAGATTGACTCTGACTGTTCTCACCTTTTGTCGCTTCTGTTAATCTGAGATTTTTCTTGGTCTGCCACTTCGAGCCTTAACTTGAACTGAGCCTGTGGTCTTCCTTTTCCTTAATATGTTCCTAACTGTGGAAACAGACAGCTGAAATCTCTGAGACAGCTTTCTGTATCCTTCCCCTAAACCATGATGGTGAACAATCTTTTTCTTCGGTTCATTTGAGAGTTGTTTTGAGACCCCCATGTTACTACTCTTCAGAGAAAATTAAAAGAGGAGGGAAACTTACAACTGACCCCTTAAATACTCTTTCTCATAATTTGATTCACCTGTGTATGTAGGTCAGGGGCACTGAGCTTACCAAGCCAATCTGACTTCCAATAATTAGTTCTAAACGTTTTGGAATCAATAAAAATGACAACAGTGCCCAAATTTATGCACCTACCTAATTTTATTTAAACAATTATTGCATACTTTCTGTAAATCCAATAAACTTAATTTTACTTCTCAAATATCACTGTGTCTGTCTCCTATATAATATATTTAACTGACATTTTTTTTCGTAACAACCAACGATTTATACAGGAAAATCATGACGGTTAACAAGGTTGCCCAAACTTTCGCATTCCACTGTAAGTGCACAGACTGTTTAATAGAGTAAAGTAATGTACACTAAATGCACATTTCTTCATTCACATATGTAATAATCCTCCCTTTGCCATAATGGAAAATATGTCCTGTAATAAAGTATCTTGCCCTCAACCAATCAGATGTCATTACATCTACCTATTAGGGAGTCATGATTTTGATTGAAATTGTAACTGGTAGTGTAGGGTATGATAGGCTGGGCACCTCTACTATTCTTCCCAGAATGGATTCAAATTGCGCAATCAATTGAGGCACCATCACGGGAGTCAAATTACACAATCAGTTCGAATAGTGGCAGGCGAGATAAACGATTCCCTAGAATATCAACACTCTAGATAAAAGCTGCTACAAGTTCTGTCATTCTCCTGCTGATTTAAGGAGGTTTCTGCATAAATCTCTTCTTGATATTTCGAAGTTCGGTAACTTGCCTTCGCTGTATATGAGGGATGAGTTTGACTTTTACGCAGCTCAAATGCATAGAAGTGAATAGCGGTGAGCGCAAATTCTGCATAGACGTAATTTCGCATCAAAATTTACAATTAAGATGTGAAATCGTAATGCAAAATTTTGGGAAAAATCATGATTAATTTCACCTGTAATTGTAGTAATTTGTAATTTTGCATAATTTTCATGTAAAAGGCAAAGGAAAAATGGTTTTTAAACTGTAATGTTTCGGAGTTTAAAGCGGAACTGAAATTATTAAAAAAACAAGGTTTCACTTACCTGGGGCTACTGCCAGCCCTGTGCAGCCTTCCTGTCTCGCCCCGGTCCTCCAAGATCCTCAGTTCTCCCGCCGGCAGCTACTTTCTGTTCTGTCGACTCGCCAACTGTGCCTGCGCACCCCAGGCCACGCGTATATTTGTACGCAATAGCGTCATGCGCTATTAGTGCAGGACACTATTGCGGGTGAGAAAGATGCAAGTGGCTTGCCGTCGACTTACAAGTCGACGGTACAACAGTACCAGAAGTAGCTGGCGGCGGGAGAACGGAAGATCGTGGAAGACCGGTGCGGGACAGGAATGCTGCAGGGGGCTGGCAGAAGCCCCAGGTAAGTATAGGGCCCAGTGCACACCGAGCGGTTTTTGATGCGAACCGCTGGACGCATCTGCCTGTCAAACCGCTCGGTTAATGTATCTCAATGAGATGGTGCACACCGGCGGTTTGAGGATTGTAGCAAACCGCAAACGTGCCTCCTGCTGCACGTTTGCGGTTTGCAGAAGCGTTTCTGCCTCAATGTAAAGGATAGGAAAAACGCAAACCGCTCTGAAAATCGCTACTTCAGAGCGGTTTGCCAGGCGTTTTTGTTACAGAAGCGGTTCAGTTTTTACTGTAACAATTTGTGTAATCTGCTACACAAAAACGCAGCCAAAACCGCTAGGCATGTTTAGAAATCCGCTCTAAACATGCCTAGAATCGCTCTGAAATCAGCTCCCAAAACCGCTAGCGTTTTGCAGATCTTCTAGAGGTTTTAGTGGGCACTGGGCCTAACTCTTTGTTTTTTTAGTCATTTCAGTTCCGCTTTAAAAACTATTTTTCCTTTGCATTTTTAAAATCGATTTTCTGAAAAACTATAAGGTCTTTTTGAAAAATTCTTTGTTTGGCTTGTACCCTCTATTCTCCTTAACATGTAGCAATTTTGTAGCACTTTTGATGACAATAGCTTGTATGGGAACTTTGCTATTCACTGCTAAAGTCGGCATGAAATTATGAGAAAATTATGTGAAATTACGAATGATTACACAAAATAAATGAAATCTACAAGTTGTAATTAGGTATGGGTGTAACTGCAAAAATGTCTGTGAAATTCAGCATAATTGTATTTAGCTGATTACAATCCTCACTAGAAGCGAAATTCTGTCCATAATTCAGCTCTGCAGCACACAGCCGGTCTTCTGACCTTGCTTCTCTCTACTGCACTCCATGCAAGAGCAGTCCGGCCAGGGATGCCGTCAGTCTTCTTAAGGTGAAATCACAATGTGGAGGAGAAAAAGGCAATATATTCAGTTCAGCTCTCTATATATTACAGGGATTAAAGGACCAATATCACACAAAAAAATATGGAAAAGTCCCTCCAGTGAAAGGTCATGAAAGGAATATAAATCACCCGCTTGCCAAGATATGACCATAAATGGTAAAACCCGACCCCACTGAAAAAAAAAAAAACCTAGGCAGTTTTTGTCCAAAACCTGCTGAAGATTTCGAAGCTCTGTTGTCATCCCCACTGCGTTGTTGCGGTCTGCCCCCAGCTCGGCATCTGTGGTCTGATAGGCGGCTACAGAATTGGGGGCGGGTCAGGGCACTGCAGTGGCCACCGAGCTTAGAAATGAAGAGACTTTGAGTTTGTGATGGGCAGAGGTTTGACAATTATGGTCATTTCCCAGTGAACAGGAGATTCATATTCCTGTTCATTCACCAAACCTACAGTTTCCAGCCTGTGAATCTACCGGTAGTTGCATTATGGGAGATAACGTCTGTTGTCAATATACTGTAGATACAAAAAACAACCTTTTAACCTATCACATTGTTTGTGACTGTGTTTATAGATAAGCAAAGTTGGTGCTGTCCATTCTTTTCTATGCCTGACAGCAGTAAAGATGGTGCAGGCTCACAGAGGATCACACAACATAAGTGAATTGCACAGCGAGAATTAATAATCTCTTAATCTATCTTCTATTTTTTTACTTTTCATTTGCAAATGACAAAAATGTGCATTTTTGCCCAATACTACTACCTTACTATTATAAGTGTTATATTATAACACTTATTACTGCTCTGTTTTGTTTATTTTTGTTAGTCTCTTTACCACTTTTATATAATTTTTCCTCTGAATATTGGTAAATTATAGGTCTATAAGGGGCCATTTTTATAAATGCGAAACGTTGTCCAGATATTTATAACTATTGATACAAAATGTTAAAAACTATTGGATTTTTTTGTTCTAAGGTCAAGAAATTAAGTTTTTCTTGAAAATGCCTTCATGCTTTCATTAGCTTCCTCAAGCAGCAGCAACCACTGGTAAACATGGACTTCCCAAGGCTTATCTCGCTGCAAGAGAATGCTGCTGTCACGTGTGCCAACCAAGCCTGTGCAAATAGCTGTAGGTAAAGACTCCTACTGTGTGCTGTCACAGAAAAGATCCAGGACAAATGTGGAATCCCGATTCAAGCTGGATACCGTTTTATGGAATGTATAGACCTTATAATCTGTATCCTTCTAAATGGATGGATTTATGAAATGAGCCTAAATCAAAAACCTGCAAGTATGTTAAATGCCTGTAAAATGTAATGAGATATAATAAAGACTAGCATACCATCTGGTCACATGTCTCCAAGTTTTTGTTTTTTTTTTAATTCGTGTTTGAAACCCCTGACCTATATATTCTGTTAATAGGGAGTACCATCCATCCTACGTTGGAGTTCTTCAGTGGATTTGATAGTGCATCTTAAAGGAAACCTGAGATGAATGCTTTGGCACAAAATAAACATATCCCCCCGATACATTTTACAAAATAAATACTATACCTGGTATTTTCACCGCTCTGGTGAGCTGTATTTTGTGTTTGTTTTTTACTAAAGCTCCATGTAAAACACAGTTCATCAGAAAAGCATATTATTTAGTGGGCTGTGTGCAAAATGAAATCATCATTTCTAAAACCACTTGTGACTAACAAATATACATTTAAAAAAATGTTTTTCAATATACCCTTACATTATCAGCTCCTTCCATCTCATCACAGCTCTCTGTGATGCTGCAAGTATACAGAACTGGAAAGCAGAGCCAGAAGGGGCAGGCTTGGGCTTGAAAAGACATCAGAGAAGACGGACTCAGCTATAATGATTCCTGAGCAAAGCCAGACTGAATGCTCAGTCGGGGATTTTATCAGGGCTGATAACAAGCAGACTGAGCAGTGAAGGATGAAGCAGAGAGCAGGATAGGTGTTTTCTCTAATGTTCCCACTGATATATATGGTAAAATACATGAGGGCGCTTCGTCTCTGGTTCATGTTAATGTTTGGACTCATGGAAGTAAAATGTATTTATTTTTTCTTGTGTTATTTTATTTAGTAGCAACAGTTTTAATTTTCCATAACCCACTGTTTTAGAGACAAATAGTTGCTCTCTCTCTCTCTGTATTGTTTCTAGGAATACTTCAGTCACTGGTTGAGTTGATCAGGGCCGGTCCTTTCATAGAGGCAAAGGGCAATGGCCCAAAAGGACCAAAGCCTGTAGGGACCTCCAAGGTGTATGTGTCTTCCGCCCACCAGCTATGTTGGCCCCGTACATACCTGCAGGGAATTAGCAAGAGATGCGCTGTGTGGGGAAGTTTGGAATGTAGAGCATGGTGCTACCTTCTGTCTCCTACCTGGATTAGGTTAGACCCAGCTGTGTGTACACTCTGGATTTGTAAGGGAAAGGAGGAGGGGAATAATGGGGTCCCCAACAATGCTTTGGAGCCATATGGGGATGGGCATTGCTAGAAGGGCCCTCCTAGTTACTTTTGCCCGGGGCTTCATTGTAGCTAGAACTGGCCCTGGAGGTGATTTGTGAACAAAATGGGCGTGGTCACACATCAGAATGTGAAAATAGGGAAAACCGAGAGCCCGATATAGTTTAGTATGTTAAAAGCAAAGGGTAAATGATCAGTGAGAAAAGATATACTCACAAACAAGGGTTACCATTCAGGCAACCACTGTATAAGGAGGTGAGGAGATTAGACCTGTCCTCACTCAGGGTTAAGAAGTCGCTCTCTGTAGATAGGAAAATAAGGGGGTAGTACTCCCCTCCACCAGGGGTGGATGCAGTGTAGTAGTATGAGAACCAGAGGCGCCAGCAGGATAAAATCGGATAAAATTCTTAAAAATTGCTTGGAGGAAGTAGTGGGCCTACCTCCAGAAATGAGACACTAAATACTTTCGGCAGTAACATGTATAGCGCCTGAGGCTGAGCGCCCTCACAGTGCTGCGCCCAGGGACGTATGTTCCCATTGCCCACCATAGCTACTCCTCTGCTATAGGCCCATAGAATTGTATGGGCAGTGAGCTGACATGCAGAATTATACTGCAACGCAACTGTGAACTAGCTGTTACAGGCACTTTTAGTTTTAAACTATAGCTTGTTCTTAGAACTTAGAATAAAGTGCTCAGTGCAGTGGAGCAAAGAGAACATGTTTGCAGTAGTTCTGCTGTAAGACTACGCTTGCTCACACAGCTTTATTGTTTCACTTAGACTGTTTATTGGTGTTAAAATTTTGCAAGTTATAAAGCTCTCATACCCAACATATTATTATTTCTTTCTATTTATTCTTTAATTGATATGTTAATCCTCAAGGCGTGTCTGTATTTTTCCAGTTAGGTAAGAGAAGAACCAGCATGGCTCTCCGTCGAACTAATGTGGATCCTTACGGCATATACTGCTCTTACGAGTCTAACACGACTGCCCTAGAGAAATAATTGTAGCCTCAGAGAATGGGAGCCTTCAAGATAAAGTATCCATATATAGCAGCGAGCTGCTTTTTTGGAGACCAAAATTAGTTATACAGAAGAAGAGGATGTTTTACAAACAGGAAATGTTTAATCTTTATGCTAACATCACATTTGTGGGTTGTTGTTTTTTTGTTTTGTTTTTTTGCATCATTTTTTATTTGGAAATGCCTAATCTCTCTGTGACAGATTTACAGACAGCTTCAGAGAAGACTGGAGGAAATGTGGAGCACTGGTTTTTCTAATTGGATAGTAAAGACCTCAGCTTCCCAAGACATGATGTGTGTACCCTAGGGGGTACTTCTGCGTTGCTCAGGGGGTGCCTGTGCAGGTCACAGTTAACTCATTACAACAAGTCCTGAGTTTTGAAAAATGACAAATCATATACTGTATATTCCTGCGTATAAGACTACTTTTTAACCCTTGAAAATCTTCAGAAAAGTTGGGGGTCGTCTTATACGCCGGGTGTCATTGATGCCGGGTGATACGCCCTATCCTGTTACCGCCTCTCAGATCTCCCTGCTGAGGGAGTGCAATCTATTCTTTCATACCACTCTGATAAACAGGTAGACAAGGAGAGCTGACCAGTCTACTTAAGGAGAGTTGACCAATGCAACAAGTCAATTGACTATATACTGTTATATACTAGGTAACACATACAGTACAGCACCAGTATCTGTTCATACACAGCACCGGTACATGATTTTTTACATTTTTATTTTAATTTGGTGTGCGTTGGAAGAGGGGTAGTCTTATACGGTGAGCGTATCCCAAACTCTATATTTTAACTGGAAAAGTTGGGGGGTCGTCCTATACGCCCAATCGTCTTATACGCCGGAATATACGGTATATAAAAACCTGTCATTTTTACTTAACCATAAGGATTGCTTGGAAACATTGACACACAATTTGGATGTACTGTCCGAAGTAAGAGTTGTATATGAAGTGTCAAAGGGTGCCTGAATGATAGGAAGACAAGAGGTGTGTGCTGTCAAATCAGGAAAAAAGAGCATAGGAGCCCTTACAGAAAAAAAATGACAGTGCCATTGGTGCCTATTATAAAAGCCACAATTTGTAGCAAAGAACAGAAATGTGGGTGCACAGCGGCACTGGGTGCTGTTGGGCGCCTCCAGGCAGCGAAATTTACTTTCTTTGCCTTAAATCATGGCTTTTACAATTGCCTCAATATGCGGCAGGGAATGAAAATTTTGGCACCAAAAAGCACCCAATGTGCGGCAAAGAAGCTTAATTTCAGTGCTCGGAGGCAACTGATAGAATCGTGGATGCCGAGGCATGTGGATATGCAAATTGCAGCATCGAATGGTGAGCGTGGATGAGGGGGTCTTAGGTTTAGGCACCACCAGGGACAGGGGGGTCTTAGGGTCAGACCCCACCACGGAAGGGGGGGGGAGTCTTAGGATTAGGCACCACCAGGGAAGGGGGGGATCTTGTGATTAGGCATCAGTACAAGGAGGGTTCTGTGTGAGAGTAGGGTTAGATTTAGCCATAGTGAAATATTGATAAACAATCATTACCCATATTTTACTATCGGAATCCAGCAGTAGAATATCACTAATTTTAGCAAAATTCTACTAGCGGCAATCCCTTGTGCCCTTTTTTCCAGACATCTTTTTACATGTATGCCTGTGCTGTACCATCTAGCTAATGTGCAAATTTCATAGATTCATAAAACTAATCAAATAAGAAAAAAGATGTCAGAATAACTGCACCTTCTGTTGAAAAATGTCAATAGATACACTTTATTTCATATTACACAAAACATTAAAACCATTTAAAACCAAATCATCAAAAGCTCTTCTAACACAATCAGACCTATACATTCATCACAATGGTAGGTTCTATAAGAATCCCCTACTGTGCCAAAACTGGGTATAAAAAAGTGCTGTATAAGTAAAGTAGAACTAAAGTGCTAATCGTGCCAAAAATTATATGCAATAAACAAATTCATATACAGTAAAACAAATAGCTTCAAAATAAAGTACAAAAGTAATAATCAATAAAAGTGCAAGATTACTATTCAATGGAGCAGCGTAGAGGCATACTGAAGGTGAAATATGATAACGTGCAACAATGATGTATTCTACATCAGGCTCAGACATGGTTGGGGAGATTATGGGCCTGATCTAATTCCCCTTCTCTCCTATGTTTTCTCCTAGGAGATAATTTTTGATCTTGTTCATCAGGGAGCTCTGTATGGCTGATGTTGTGGTTAAACCCCTCCCACAGTGTGATGTCAGGACCATGGTTCTGACATCACACTGTGGGAGCCTTGTTGCATTGTGGGAATTAACAGCTGTTTAAGGCTGTTTCCAACTGCCAAAAAAGCAAGCAGCACCTCCTTCCACTGACATCATCTGCCAGCAGTAAAAATGTCACAATGTGATAAATGTCACAATGTAAATCAGGGAGAGGAAAGATTTTTACAATGAGTAAACACTGACTAAATCATTTATACATAATTATTGTAAAAATGAAGCACTTTTTTTATTACATTATTTTCACTGGAGTTCCTCTTTAACCCATTCAGGTTCCGTGGTTTTCACGTGAGAAATGTTCACCTCCCATTCATTAGCCTATAACTTTATCACTACTTATCACAATGAACTGATCTATATCTTGTTTTTTCCGCCACCAATTAGGCTTTCTTCGGGGGGTACATTTTGCTAAGAGCCACTTTACTGTAAATGCATTTTAACAGGAAGAATAAGAAAAAAATGGAAAAATTCATTATTTCTCAGTTTTCAGCCATTATAGTTTTAAAATAATTCATGCCACCATAATTAAAACTCACGTATTGTATTTGCCCATATGTCCCGGTTATTACACCGTTAAAATTATGTCCCTATCACAATGTATGGCGACAATATTTTATTTGGAAATAAAGGTGCATTTTTTCCATTTTGCATCCATCACTATTAACAAGTTTAAAATAAAAAAAAATATAGAAATATTTGATCTTTACATTGATATTTAAAAAGTTTAGACCCTTAGGTAAATATTTACATGTTTTTTTTTTATTGTAATGTTTTATTTTTTTTTATAGTAAACATTTTATTTGGGTAGTTTTGGGAGGGTGGGGGGTAAACAATAGATTTATAATGTAAATGTGTGTTCATTTTAATTTATTTTTATTTTCAGTTGTAGTATTACTTTTTGAGTCTGTTTACATGACGTCACTCTAAGCGTAACACACGCTTAGAGTGGCGCATCGGGGAGGGAACGGCCAGAAAAGGCGCAGCTTCCGAGAGAAGCTGTCGCTTTTTCAGCGGGGGAGAAGAATCAGTGATCGGGCACCATAGCCCGATACATTGATTCCCTGGCTACCGAATCCGTGGCCGGGAGTGCGCGTGCACGCGCGCGATCGGCCGCGGGGGCGCGCGGTAGCGCACATGGTTCCTGGACGTAGTTTCTATGTCCAGGAACCAAAATAGGTTAAGGCTGTTTCCAACTGCCAAAAAAGCAAGCAGCACCTCCTTCCACTGACATCATCTGCCAGCAGTAAAAATGTCACAATGTGATAAATGTCACAATGTAAATCAGGGAGAGGAAAGATTTTTACAATGGGTAAACACTGACTAAATCATTTATACATAATTATTGTAAAAATGAAGCACTTTTTTATTACATAATTTTCACTGGAGTTCCTCTTTAAAGAGAGATGTCAGTTTAAACAAACATACTGTAATTAAGTTACATTAGTTGTGTTAATTAAAATAGATAAGTAATATAATCCCTTACCCACCCTGTCTTAAAAGAACAGGCAAATGTTTGTGATTTCATGGGGGTAGCCATCTTTTTGGTTGAAAAGAGGTGACCCTGAGCATGAGACACAGTTCCAACTGCCCTGTATCCTTTTTTTTTTGTTTGTTTGTTTTTAAACAAATCGAAGACTATTATTAAGACCTGTGTAAATGGGTGATACCGCCAAGAAAATCCAGTTTTTCGAACAATAAACCATAATATCATAAAACAGCTGATATTAGTCAGAATTTTAACCTTCTATCATATATTAACTTACAGTTGTTTATACCTAATACTCAGATGGAGGTAAGAGGGGAGCGGTGTATGCAGGAATCAGTGTTTTCCTTTATATGGGAAGAATTAGTGCCTTGATCTGAGAACCCGTAATGCACGTTTTAACCAAGCCACTCTGGTGGTATAGTATATATATCTCCCTTGAGCCCTAGTCTAGGTCTGATTTTATTTTCCATGAGTATGTTCAGTCTAGTGGTGGCTAATAGTTGATTGGTATTGAACTCATCTGTGGATTTTCAGTTAGTTAAGATCATGTGTAATGCGCTGAGAATTATGTGGCCTATGAGGTGTTTGCAAGAGCTTGGTAGCTCTGAAGCTCCTATAAATAGCAAAGCTAATTTAGGTTGGAGTTTAAAGTTATGTAGAAAAGCTTTTTGAATAAACCATTCTACTGTGTTCCATAATCGGCCAACTATTGAGCATTCCCATAGCATATGCATATAAGTTCCGAGGCCTCTATTACATTTCCAGCATTCCAGCATATTGGAGGTGTGTTGGGTCAGAATGCCGCTATTTGTCTTGGGGTCCTGTGCCATCTAAATAAAATTTTCCTAGAGATTTCCCAATGAGTGTTGTATTTGGATATTTTGGAGACTACTCTGTTTGCTATAGTTAAGTTATTGACTGTACTATTGCAGCCTAAATCTGCAGACCATATTAGGGCTTATTTGTTCAGCAGGGAGGTTTGTTCTAGGCAGAGATAGTTATACCATATAGAGATGCCGCCTGAAAATGGGCCTTTGCAATTTAACATTGTTATGATGGAGGGGGGGAGAGTCGGAATGGTAATTTTTAGAGATTTGAACAGATGGAAGATTCTATGGTATTTATACAGTTGAGATTGCGGTAGCGGGAATTGGCTGGTTAGTTTTGCAAAGGTCTTGATTTGTGTCTCGTCTATAATGTCTTGCCAACTGCCCTGTATCCTGATCACCTCTCCCAGCTGCGCGCATTAGGCAACAAGAACAACAACTTCAGAAATCCCATCATGCTTTGTACAGCATCAGGGGAAATATGCCCTGGCAGATTTCTTTGATAGGGCGGAGCTTAGCTTCTGTGCAACTAAAAAATAGGCTTGGGTAAGAAAAACAAAATTCTGATGCTTTACAAATGTTAAAGAAACGCCAAGCCTTCTCAGTGCTGCTGAGTAGATTTTCAGTCTGGAGGTTCACTTTAAGTTATTTGTTCATGCAGCAGAACCATGACTACAGGGGAGCAGCGCCTGAGACCACAGGGGGGCCCAGAGCTTTAAGGGGGCCCCAACCACTGTTTCCGTACATCCGATAAAGGGCTCCATCCTTCAGATCAGGTGTTTTTGTGCATACAATTGTTATGGATGTTAAGATTATGATGTCCACACTTGTTTTATGATCCTTGCAATGGGCCCCCAAGTTGTGAGACTCACAAGGAGTAGGCAAGGGAAAAGGTGTGAACATTGAAGCGGCCTCATCAAGGTTTTTCTGGGGGGCTCCATGATCTGTAGTTACGCCCCTGACATGTAGTGATAAAGTTGCTCTATTCTTCCTTCAGTAACCGGAGGATAGGACAATTGTAGATTAATATATAAATGATCATTTAACGAGGAACTACAGTGGTACAGTTCAAAATCCAATCAACATTGATTGAAATATTATACATTTGAGCACCATCATAGGATTGTTTAAAGGACCACTATCACGAAAAAAATTGGCAGTTAAAATCTGACAGAACCGACAGGTTTTGGGCCAGTCCATCTCCTCATGGGGGGTTCTCAGGGTTTATGTGATTGGTTCATTCTCAAGAATAAATGCAAAAATTTAAAAAACAAAAAACAAACTTAAAATCAAACCTGACCTTTAATCTAAATATAACTTTGATATCCCCTTCCCTCAAACTGATAACCTATCATTATTGATAACTAGAGTTGGGCCGAACCTCCGATTTTAGGTTCGCGAACCGGGTTCTCGAACTTTCGCGGAACGTTCGGTTCGCGTTAAAGTTCGCGAACCGCAATAGACTTCAATGGGGATGCGAACTTTGAAAAAAAAAAATTATGCTGGCCACAAAAGTGATGGAAAAGATGTTTCAAGGAGTCTAACACCTGGAGGGGGGCATGGCGGAGTGGGATAGATGCCAAAAGTTCCCGGGAAAAATCTGGATTTGACACAAAGCAGCGTTTTAAGGGCAGAAATCACATTGAATGCTAAATGACAGGCCTAAAGTGCTTTAAAACATCTTGCATGTGTATACATCAATCAGGTAGTGTAATTAAGGTACTGCTTCACACTGACACACCAAACTCACCGTGTAACGCACCGCAAACAGCTGTTTGTGTAGTGACGGCCGTGCTGGACTGGTGCGCACCATGGCGAGAGTGCAGGTTTTGGTGGCTTTACAGCCCATATGGTCGCCGGCCTGGCTGATGTAGCTGAATGACAGAACAGTGACTGTCCAGCTGATCAAATTTGGTCTGACCACAATGAAGCAACGACCTTATTATCTTTTGTGTGCCCCCCGAGACACTCATCTAGGCGCCGGTCATTGCTTCATTGTGATACGCAAGCCCCTTCACCCCGGCAAGGTAATGATCACGAAGGGGAATGGGCGCATGTACATGCCTTTTCTTTTGTTGTTGCAGCTGCCCGCAGTGCAGCCAGAAAAATTAGGCAGTCATGTACACGCACCCGAAAAATTATTACAGCGGCCGCTGCTAGCAGCGGCCTAAAAAATTCAGCAATCAGCCTGGAGTCCCGGACCCTGTTGGTGGTGGCGGAGAAGGTAGTGAAGCGGCCTGCAGGCAGACATGCTGTGTGGAGGGACTGGGAGCGACTTAGTCTTCTTGGGGCAGGCCAGGCAGCCAGTCACACGGCGTGCAGGCAGAGATGCTGTGTGTGCGGGGACTGACTTAGTCTTGGGGCGGGCAGCAGCCCTCCGGGATCCATGCCTCATTCATTTTGATAAAGGTGAGGTACTTAACACTTTTGTGACTTAGGCGACTTCTCTTCTCTGTGACAATGCCTCCAGCTGCGCTGAAGGTCCTTTCTGAGAGGACGCTTGCGGCAGGGCAGGAGAGAAGTTGGATGGCAAATTGGGACAGCTCTGGCCACAGGTCAAGCCTGCGCACCCAGTAGTTCAAGGGTTCCTCATCGCTGTTCACAGCAGTGTCTACATCCACACTTAAGGCCAGGTAGTCGGCTACCTGCCGGTCGAGGCGTTGGTGGAGGGTGGATCCGGAAGGGCTACGGCGAGGCGTTGGACTAAAGAACGTCCGCATGTCCGACATCACCATGAGATCGCTGGAGCGTCCTGTCTTTGACTGCGTGGACACGGGAGGAGGATTAGTGGCAGTGGTACCTTGCTGGCGTTCTGCTGTCACATCACCCTTAAAGGCATTGAAAAGCATAGTTGACACAGCTGGTTCTGCATGTGCTGCATCCTTTCCACCTTCCGGTGAGTTGGTAACAGGTCCGCCACTTTGTGCCTGTACCGAGGGTCTAGTAGTGTGGCCACCCAGTACAGCTCATTCCCCTTGAGGTTTTTTATACGGGGGTCCCTCAACAAGCAGGACAGCATAAAAGACGACATCTGCACAAAGTCGGATCCAGTACCCTCCATCTCCTCTTGCTCTTCCTCAGTGACGTCACGTAAGTCAACCTCCTCCCCCCAGCCACGAACAATACCACGGGAAGGTTGAGCAGCACAAGCCCCCTGCGACGCCTGCTGCGGTGGTCCTCCTGCCGCTGTCCCCTCCTCCTCCTCCCCCAAAGAAACACCTTGCTCATCATCCTCTGAGTCTGACTCGTCTTCTGCACACGACCTCTCTTCTTCCTCCTCCTCCCCCCTCTGTGCTGCCGCAGGTGTTGAGGAAACAGCTGGGTCTGATGAAAATTGGTCCCATGCCTGTTCCTGCCGTAACGGTTCCTGGTCACGCTCATTCGCAGCTTCATCCGCCACTCTACGCACAGCACGCTCCAAGAAGTGAGCGTAGGGAATTAAGTCGCTGATGGTGCCCTCACTGCGGCTCACCAGGTTGGTCACCTCCTCAAACGGCCGCATGAGCCTGCATGCATTTTTCATCAGTGTCCAGTTGTCGGGCCAGAACATCCCCATCTTCCCAGACTGTTTCGTTCTACTCCAGTTGTAGAGGTACAGGGTGACGGCTTTCTTCTGTTCTAGCAGGCGGGAGAACATGAGCAGGGTCGAATTCCAGCGAGTGGGGCTATCGCAAATGAGGCGTCTCACCGGCATGTTGTTTTTCCGCTGAATTTCTGCAAATCGTGCCATGGCTGTGTAAGACCGCCTCAAATGCCCACAGAACTTCCTGGCCTGCTTCAGGACATCCGCTAAGCCAGGGTACTTTGCCACAAATCTTTGAACAACTAGATTCATGACATGTGCCATGCAGGGTATGTGTGTCAGCTTCCCCATATGCAAAGCGGCAAGCAGATTGCTGCCGTTGTCGCACACCACGTTGCCTATCTCCAGGTGGTGCGGGGTCAGCCACTCATCCACCTGTTTCTTAAGAGCAGCCAGGAGAGCTGCTCCAGTGTGATTCTCCGCTTTGAGACAAGCCATGTCTAAGATGGCGTGACACCGACGTACCTGGCATGCAGCATAGGCCCTGCGGAGCTGGGGCTGTGTAGCTGGAGAGGAGAACTGCCACTCAGCCAAGGAGGAGGAGGACAGCGAAGAGCATGTAGCAGGAGGAGAGGAGGTGGCAGGAGGCCTGCCTGCAAGCCGTGGAGGTGTCACAATTTGGTCCGCTGCGCCCTGCTTGCCATGGTTCACCACCAGGTTCACTCAATGGGCTGTGTAGGTAATGTAGCGGCCCTGCCCGTGCTTGGCAGACCAGGCATCCGTGGTCAGGTGTACCCTTGACCCAACGCTCTTCGCAAGAGATGACACCACTTGCCTCTCAACTTCACGGTGCAGTTGGGGTATGGCCTTTCTCGAAAAATAAGTGCGGCCTGGCATCTTCCACTGCGATGTTCCGATGGCCACAAATTTACGGAAGGCCTCAGAGTCCACCAGCCGGTATGGTAACAGCTGGCGAGCTAACAGTTCCGCCACGCCAGCTGTCAGACGCCGGGCAAGGGGGTGACTGGCCAAAAGTGGCTTCTTCCGCTCAGACATTTCCTTCACGGACACCTGACTGCTGCTGTGGGCAGAGGAGCAGGAACCGCTCAAGGGCAGAGGCGGAGTGGAGGAGGGTGCCTGTGAAGGTGCAAGGGAGAAAGCGGCATAAGCAGATGATGCACCTGAAGGAGGAAGAGGAGAAGGAGGGTGACTTTTCTTTTGTGTGCTGCTGCTGCTGCTTTTGCTCAGGTGGCCATCCCATTGCTGTTTGTGCCTTTTCTGCAGGTGCCTTCGTAAGGCACTTGTCCCTACGTGAGTGTTGGCCTTTCCACGGCTCAATTTTTGTTGGCAGAGCGAACAGATGGCTTTGGTCCGATCTGAGGCACACACATAAAAAAATGTCCACACCGCTGAGCCACCCTGGGATGTGGGCACTATGGGGACCTCAGCAGCTGATGCTGAAGGGCAAGTTGGCTGGCTGTACATAGGTGGCGATACATGGTGCCGGGCACTGCCACCAGCTGTTTCTGATGAAGAGCTGCCCCAGCTTCTTTCAGCAACTTCTCTCCTCCTACTACTCTCTGACTCCCCCTCTGAACTGTCCCCCTCTTCATCTCCTCTATTGGGAACATACAGAGGATCCCTATCATCGTCATCATCGTAATCATCCTGCCCAGCTTCGCTTGCCTCAGAAAAATCCAAACGTGTAGGTCCTTCATCCTCCTTACACGTTACATCCATAGTGTTGCCGCGTAACGCAGACATATGAGCTGGTGAAAATTCATCTGGCTGTAACAACAATGGCTGTGCATCAGTGATTTCACCACCACTAAATAATTCTTGCGAAGTGTCAAATGCAGCGGAAGTGGTGCTAGTAGTAGCGCTGGTGGCTGAGCAAGATGAGGTGTTCTGTGTCGCTAAATACTCAACCACGTCCTGACAATCTTGGGACGTGATGGGACGTGCCTTCTTCCGAGCACTGTACTGTGGGCCAGGTCCACACGAAATTACATTTACACGACCTCGTGCAGACCTGCCGGGTGGCCTTCCTCTGCCTCTGGCACTACCTCTTCCTCTACCTGTTTTGTCCATATCGGGTATGCACGGAGTGGTATATCACACTGCGTGCACTCACGTAGGTAGGTGGGTTCACTTAACTGCACAGGTATGCGCACTGATGCGGTGGGTTCACTGAACAGTACAGGTATACAGTGGCGGGTTCACTGAACAGAACAGGTATACAGTGGCGGGTTCACAGAACAGGTATGCAGTGGCAGGTTCACTGAACACAACAGGTATGCAGTGGCGTGTTCACTAAACAGGTATACAGTGGCGGGTCCACTGAACAGAACAGGTATACAGTGGCGGGTTCACAGAACAGGTATGCAGTGGCAGGTTCACTGAACACAACAGGTATGCAGTGGCAGGTTCACTGAACACAACAGGTATGCAGTGGCGTGTTCACTAAACAGGTATACAGTGGCGGGTCCACTGAACAGAACAGGTATACAGTGGCGGGTTCACTGAACAGGTATACAGTGGCGGGTCCACTAAACAGAACAGGTATACAGTGGCGGGTTCACAGAACAGGTATGCAGTGGCAGGTTCACTGAACACAACAGGTATGCAGTGGCAGGTTCACTGAACACAACAGGTATGCAGTGGCGTGTTCACTAAACAGGTATACAGTGGCGGGTCCACTGAACAGAACAGGTATACAGTGGCGGGTTCACAGAACAGGTATACAGTGGCGGGTCCACTGAACAGAACAGGTATACAGTGGCGGGTTCACAGAACAGGTATGCAGTGGCAGGTTCACTGAACACAACAGGTATGCAGTGGCGTGTTCACTAAACAGGTATACAGTGGCGGGTCCACTGAACAGAACAGGTATACAGTGGCGGGTTCACAGAACAGGTATACAGTGGCAGGATCACTGAACAGGTATGCACTGGCAGGATCACTGAACAGGTATGCAGTGGCAGGATCACTGAACAGGTATGCACTGGCAGGATCACTGAACAGGTATGCAATGGCAGGATCACTGAACAGGTATGCACTGGCAGGATCACTGAACAGGTATGCAGTGGCAGGATCACTGAACAGGTATGCAGTGGCAGGATCACAGTACAGGTATGCAGTGGGCTGAGGGCTCACTGAACAGAACAGGTATGCAGCCAGGAAAAGCTAAGCCTAACTAATCTTTCCCTAGAGACAGACAGCAGCTCGCCCTACTCTCTCTAATGCAGGCACACGAGTGGCCGTAATGGCCGCCGCTGCCTGCCTTATATAAGGGGGGGTGGGGCTCCAGGGGCTAGTGTAGCCTAATTGGCTACACTGGGCCTGCTGACTGTGATGTAGAGGGTCAAAGTTGACCCTCAGGTGCATTATGGGGCGAACCGAACTTCCGCAAAACGTTCGCGTGCGGCACCCGCACGCGAACCACGTAAGTTCGCGCGAACAACGTTCGCGCGAACAACGTTCGCCGGCGAACCGTTCGGCCCAACTCTATTGATAACCTAGCCTGATAGCATCACCTTATACTGACCAATAACCTTAAAGGGAATCTGAAGTGAAAATAAACTTATAAAATAATGATTTGTATGTGTAGTACAGCTAAGAAATAAAACATTAGCAGCAGAGATATGAGACGTTTTGTTCCAGTACAGGAAGAGTTAAGAAACTCCAGTTGTTATCTATGCAAAAGAGTTTCGCTGAGCTCTCCGACTTTCAAAGTCACAGAGAGCTCTGTCTCCTGAAGCTTATCATCTCAACTGTCTGTCTCTGTATTTTGTTTATTTCTGCAGAGGAAAGTTCAAAAGGTCATTAGCCTGCTGTGTGAAATCATTTAGAATGCTGAGTGTAGTGTGTAAGCTGCAAATATTAGAGAATGATGCAATGTACTATATAACTGAAAATAAAAATACGAAACTATTTTCTTTGCTACTAATGTTCTATTAATTATCCGTACCACACAACCAATTGATTCTATCATAATTTTTTTTTTTTCGTTTCAGTGTCACTTTAAAGAGACACTGTAAAACCAAAAACGTCCCCGGGGGGTACTCACCTCGGGAGGGGGAAGCCTCCGGATCCTAATGAGGCTTCCCCCGTCCTCCTCTGTCCCACGGGGGTCTCGCTGCAGCCCTCTGAACAGCAGCCCGACAGACCCGACAGCCTGTTCACTATTTCTCTTTCCAGGCTCCAGCGGGTGCGCTGTTGCAGCTCTTCTGATGGAGATAGACGAAGTAGCTCAGTAGTGTTGGGCGAACACCTGGATGTTCGGGTTCGGGTCCATTCGCCGAACATGGGCCAGATGTTCGGCATGTTCGGCCCGAACCCCGAACTCCCCAAACATCCCGCTTTTGGGGGCCCTATGGGGTCGCAGGCATAAGGGGGGAGCATGCCCCGGTCGCGGGGGGGGGGGGGTCGGAAATTCCCCCCACCCCCTCCGCTAGCGCTCCCCCCTCTGCCCGCTTCCCCATAAAAAAGTTTGATGAAAGTACCGGTGGCTGGCCTGGCAGTAGAGTGAGTGAGGTGGAGGAGTCCGGAGAGTGACGCGTTGAGGCCGGGCAGCGGGCGGTTCAGCGTTGTACCCTTGTGGTACTTCCGCCCTTTCTCTGACCTCACGTCCTCTACGTGATGACGCATACGAGGGTACGCGTGACGCGTACCCTCGTATGCAGAGGACGTGAGGTCAGAGAAAGGGCGGAAGTACCACAAGGGTACTACCGCTGAACCGCCCGCTGCCCGGCCTCAACACGTCACTCTCCGGACTCATCCTCCTCACTCACTCTACTGCCAGGCCAGCAACCGGTACTTTCATCAAACTTTTTTATGGGGAAGCGGGCAGAGGGGGGAGCGCTAGCGGAGGGGGTGGAGGGAATTTCCGACCCCCCCCCCCCCCCCCCCGCGACCGGGGCATGCTCCCCCCTTATGCCTGCGACCCCATAGGGGGGCAGTATTCGGCCGAACAGGGCCCTGTTCGGCTGAACAGGGGCCCTGTTCGGCCTGTTCGGCTGGGCATTGAGCTGTTCGGGCGAACCCGAACTAAAAAGGCCGAACACCATGAGGTGTTCGGCCGAACTCGAACATCACCCGAACAGGGTGATGTTCTGCAGAACCCGAACAGTGGCGAACACTGTTTGCCCAACACTATAGCTCAGGAGGAGCACCACCCCAAAAAAAATCGGTGTGCCACTGTCTGCGTCCCAGTGTCCCTTGGAACGTTCAAACACCAGGCTTCTCCACAGAGACCGGCACCACTCAAGTGAATCAGTATTCAAGCTCTTTTATTGCATATAGCAAAGTGGCAACACAATGACAGACGCTGTTTCAGGCCTAGCCCTTTATCAAATTGCAATAGCCATCATGGCTATTGCAATTTGATAAAGGGCTAGGCCCGAAACAGCGTCTGTCATTGTGTTGCCACTTTGCTATATGCAATAAAAGAGCTTGAATACTGATTCACTTGAGTGGTGCCGGTCTCTGTGGAGAAGGCTTCTGATGGAGATAGGCGTAAATAACCTATCTCCGTCGGGTCCGCTCTACTGCGCAGGTGACTTGCGCTTGCACAGTAGAGCGGCCCGACGGAGATCGGCTATTTCCGCCTATCTCCGTGGGAAGGAGCGGATACTGCGCCTGCGCTGGAGCCAAAAGGTAAATATTTATGTCGCCGGCGCTCCGGGAGGATTTTAGCTGCCACCGTGGGACCGATGAGGACAGGGGAAGCCTCAATAGGATCCAGAGGCTTCCCCCACCCGAGGTGAGTACCCCCTAGGGGAGTTTTTTTTTGTTACAGATTTTCTTTAAGCTACCCCTAGCCTACATTCTGTGATGAGCTACAATTTCAAGATGCAGTGTCCTGAAGCATGTGTTATGGATAGGTTGACTTAGTAGATAGACTTATAGATAGATTCAGCACTGCACAGTAGACACTAAAACTCTCTAACACAACATTCAATAAAAATGTGTTTTTCTATTTTTATTACTCATACAGTTATCATACTTGCTTTTGTGCACAAGTAATATTGTCTGTCTACAAATTATAAATTCCCAAAGTAAATTGTATCTACTCTGAAAGCTGCCATTTCTTTTTATTGCATAGCTGCTGTATTTATATAATAAAATCTTTCTAGTGATCACTTCTCAACTCTTTCTGCTTCTCAGGTCAGTACAGCTCAGTTTTGCCAGTTTGCTAATGTTTACTAAATGTATCTGACAAAACATTATCACCTCTATGGATGCGACCAGAAGCTGCTCACTCAAGCTGAAGGAGCTTTCCACTGAAGAACAAAGTGCTGTGTTTAAAGGATACCACAACTGACATGTGGCATAATGAGATATACATGAGTATGTACAGTGCCTAGCACACAAATAACTATGCTGTGTTCCTTTTTTTCTTTCTCTGCCTGAAAAAGGTAAATATCAGGTATGTAAGTGGCTGACTCAGTCCTGACTCAGACAGGAAGTGACTACAGTGTGACCTTCACTGATAAGAAATTCCAACTATAAAACACTTTCCTAGAAGAAAATGGCTTCTGAGAGCAAGAAAGAGATAAAGAAGGGGGAAATTCTTATCAGTGAGGGTCACACTGTAGTCACTTCCTGTCTGAGTCAGGACTGAGTCAGCCACTTACATACCTGATATTTACCTCTTTCAGGCAGAGAAAGAAAAAAAGGAACACAACATAGTTATTTGTGTGCTAGGCACTGTACATACCCATGTCTATCTCATTATGCCACATGTCAGTTGTGGTATCCTTTAACTGTTTGAATGCTCTTCTGCTACAATTTGTTTTGTAGTAGATTATATGCTGTAAATAATATTTTAGAGCAAAAAGGGAAATGCTGAGTTTCATACCATGTTAAAGTGGAATCACAGTTGGGCATAACGTACAATAACAAATTGTTACCCTACTCTTTATTGCCCATAACTATTCTACTTGCCTTTGTCCCAAAGTAATATCATCTGTGTAAAAACCACAAGGTCCCCCAGCATATAAGGTCTGGGAGTTGCCATTGAAATTTAAGTATTAACTCAAATTGATCCAGAAAACTCTTGCAAAAAAGAAACCTTTCACTTTTCTGTTTACCGTTAAACTGTTTCTCCCTATGTTTACTCACCCACCCTTTATTGACTGCAATTAAAACAAGATCAAAACATAATTTTAAGATGTGCTGCAGTGGGGTATGTAACTGATTAAGTTCTGAGCAAAGTGAAACACAGTCTATTAACTTATTCAGTAACAATCTACTGTAGTAACAATAACAATAACAATAATATTTATATAGCGCTTTTCTCCCTGGGGACTCAAAGCGCTGTGACCCTGCATTATGCAGTCTCAAAGGCTAGGGAAAAGAGGTGAGTTTTTAGCCTTTTTTTAAAGCTGTCCAGAGAAGGAGCCTCTCGTACTGATTGTGGAAGTGAGTTCCATAGAGTAGGGGCTGCATAGGAAAAGGCCCGAGCACCAAATGTTAAGTGTATCCAGGGAATAACCAGCTTCATCTTGTTGGCAGAGCGGAGGGTGCGTGGAGGGGCATAAAGTTCCAATAGATCCGCTATGTATTTGGGTCCCATGTGGTGTAGAGCCTTGAATGTCAGCAGGCAGATCTTAAAATTGATTCTCCATTTTACTGGCAACCAGTGAAGAGTTTGCAGTACTGGGGTGATGTGTGAGCTGCGGGGGGCATTGGCTAGGAGTCTGGCTGCAGCATTCTGTACTAGCTGTAAGGGGCGCAGAACCTTATCTGTAGATCCGATTAACAGGGCGTTGCAATAGTCTAGGCGGGAGGATACAAATGCGTGAACCAGGGCAGGTAGGTCTTCAGCTGGGATAAGGTGTTTTATTTTCGCTATATTTCTTAGATGGAAGAAGGAAGACTTGACGACAGCTAATACCTGCTGTCTGAGTTTTAGATTTCCATCCAGGATCACCCCAAGGTTTCGCACAGAGTCTTTATACTGTACAGTATCTCCCCCAATTGCTAGTTTGAGGTGGTGAGCGTTTTGAACTTTATCCATCATGTGTGGACCACCTACCACCAACACCTCTGTTTTGTCAGAGTTCAGCCTCAGCCAGCTGGTGTTCATCCAATTTTGTAAATCCACTAGACACGCATTTATGGATGCTGATGGGTCTTGGGTGCCAGGCTTGAAGGACAGATACAGTTGTGTGTCATCTGCATAACAATGGTATCCTAAACCATAGTTCTGGATTATTTTGCCCAGTGGGAGCATGTAGACTGCAAAGAGTAATGGTGATAGTACAGAACCCTGTGGAACTCCATAGGCAAGTGGCACTGGATTAGAGTAGTGTGTGCCCAGACATACTTGCTGTGTCCTGCCAGATAGGAAGGTCTGAAACCAGCTAAGAACAGTACCCCTTAGGCCACAGTAATTCTTCAGTCGCTGGATTAGTATTTCATGGTCCACAGTATCAAATGCTGCTGACAAGTCAAGAAGAATCAGAATTGAGCAATCACCCTTGTCCCTTGCAGTAAGTAGATCATTCATTACTCGGACTAATGTTGTTTCAGTGCTGTGCCTTTTCCTGAATCCTGACTGAAAAGTATCAAAGATGTTGTTATCTGTAAGCCTGGCTTCTAGCTGGTTGGCGACTGCTTTCTCGATAACTTTTGATAGGAATGGTAAGTTCGCCACAGGTCTGTAGTTGGTTACAGAATCAGGATCTAGTGATGTATCACTTATTTATAGAAGTTCTTATGTTATAGCTAATGTACTGAAGCAGAGGGGTATATTGTAACTATAATACCATCTTGCTAAAATTGAAAAAAAAAAAAAAAAAACATTATAATGCTTTAGTTGAATTTTTATTGTTCCAGCGCTTCATAAATATAAAAATGATGACACAAATCAGAGGTACCAACTTCTTATTTCTCCTTTTTTGTCACTGGGTAGAGCAAGTTTAAGAGTTTACTAGAATAAATATGAATTCACAGACATTTGGAAAGCAATGTAGCAAAATGAAGATGAGAGTTACATCTTTTTAGGTAAATTTAGCCCCAGGCTTACCTACTAGTACATGTAGCATGAATGAACTGACAAAAATAGTTTGGGCTCCATGCAGACTGGCAAAATGTCACAAGCTGCAAATACCCATAGGAATTCTCCTGATTACAATCTCATAGGGGCACCGCTGTGCAAGTACTATGTAATGCCAGCAAATGTCATGTATATAAATAGTTTGTGCTGGGGATTATCATACACAATTGTAAAAAAAAAAAAAATCTAAACAATTAAATCTGATTGGATTGGTTAGCAGTTTTCCTTCCATTAGCGGGCCCGTCTGATTGTTTCCCTTCAATCACAATGGATATTCAGTCGTCTGTGTGATTGTATCATTAATATACACCCTTAAAGGGAACCTGAATCGAGTAAAATTATTTAAAATAAACACATGACGTAGCTGCAAATGAATATTACATACTTACCTCACTGTCAGTTCCTCTCAGAAGCTCACCATTTTCTTCTTACAGTGATCCCTTCCAGTTCTGACAATATTTTGTCAGAACTGAAATACTGTATATACTCGCATATAAGCCGACCCCCCCACTTTTACCTAAAAGAACTCAAAAAAAAAAATGATTGACCCCCATATAAGCCGGGGGTAGGAAATGCTGGCCGCCTTATTCCCCTAGTGTGTCCCAGTATAGCTAGTATGGTGCCCAGTATAACTAGTATAGTGCCCAGCAGTGTTGCCAACCGCCCGTAAATTTACGGGCAGCCCGTAATTTTTTATACAAGTTAAGCTGCCCGTGAATTCCGTAAGGAATTCAGCAGCGTCCATAAAAGGGCGGCCAATCGGCCGCCCGCTCTGTTGCAGGAGGACAGCGGCGCAGTGGAGGAAGAGTTGTGGGCAGCGGTGGAGAAAGGGGGCAATCTCCACCCCCCCCCTTCTCTCACCTTAGTGCTCTCCATCCCTCGCTGACTGTCCCTCTCCTGATCTGAGTGGCTGGCAGTGGCGCTTGGCAGCGTGCGGGTCTTACCTTCCGTCTCGCTCCTGCGCCGGAAGTTCTGCTGCTCTGGTCTGGACCAGACCAGAGTAGCGGCAAATCATCCCGCGCCGGCGACGAGAGAAGACGCAGGTAAGTTCCGCTCACTGCCGCCTGCCACTGCCAGCCACTCAATCACTTAGTTCAGGAGGGGAGAGCGAGCTGCTCCCCTCCTGCTTTGGGGGGTCACCTGGCTACCCATGGGCACATATACCTCTGGCTACATCTACTGGGCACATATAACCCTGGCTACATCTACTGGGCACATATAACCCTGGCTACATCTACTGGGCACATATAACCCTGGCTACATCTACTGGGCACATATACCTCTGGCTACATCTACTGGGCACATATAACCCTGGCTACATCTACTGGGCAGTGGGCACATATAACCCTGGCTACATCTACTGGGCACATATAACCCTGGCTACATCTACTGGACACATATACCTCTGGCTACATCTACTGGGCACATATAACCCTGGCTACATCTACTGGGCACATATAACCCTGGCTACATCTACTGGGCACATATACCTCTGGCTACATCTACTGGGCACATATAACCCTGGCTACATCTACTGGGCACATATAACCCTGGCTACATCTACTGGGCACATATAACCCTGGCTACATCTACTGGGCACATATACCTCTGGCTACATCTACTTGGCACATATAACCCTGGCTACATCTACTGGGCACATATAACCCTGGCTACATCTACTGGGCACATATAACCCTGGCTACATCTACTGGGCACATATAACCCTGGCTACATCTACTGGCGACATATAACCCTGGCTACATCTACAGGGCACATATAACCCTGGCTACATCTACAGGGCACAAATAACCCTGGCTACATCTACTGGGCACATATAACCCTGGCTACATCTACTGGGCACATATAACCCTGGCTACATCTACTGGGCACATATACCTCTGGCTACATCTACTGGACACATATAACCCTGGCTACATCTACTGGGCACATATAACCCTGGCTACATCTACTGGGCACATATACCCCTGCCTACATATACTGGGGACATATACCTCTGGCTACATCTACTGGGCACATATACCCCTGCCTACATATACTGGGGACATATACCTCTGGCTACATATACTGGGCACATATATCTGCTGGCTACATATACTGTTTGCCATTATGGCTGTTTGCCATTATGTGCATTTACTGGTGAAAAGCTGTCTCTCATTATGTGCATTTACTGGTGAAAAGCTGTCTCTTATTATGTGCATTTACTGGTGAAAAGCTGTCTCTTATTATGTGCATTTACTGGTGAAATGCTGTCTCTTATTATGTGCATTTACTGGTGCAAAGCTGTCTCTTATTATGTGCATTTACTGGTGAAAAGCTGTCTCTTATGTTCATTTACTGGTGAAAAGCTGTCTCTCATTACGTGCATTTACTGGTGAAAAGCTGTCTCTCATTACGTGCATTTACTGGTGAAAAGCTGTCTCTCATTACGTGCATTCACTGGTGAAAAGCTGTCTGTCATTACGTGCATTTACTGGTGAAAGGCGGTCTCTTATGTGCATTTACTGGTGAAAAGCTGTCTGTCATTACGTGCATTTACTGGTGATACACTGTCTCTCATTATGTGTATTTACTTGCCATGCCCACTTTAGTCGCCGCAAATTTCCTCGAACATGTTGCCCCCTACCCATTTGACTGCCCCCTCATATGTGCCAGTCTAGAACCAGCCCTGTACCCCTGGCTACCTGTTCTGGGGACATCTCTCCCCCTGGCTACCTGTTCTGGGGACATCTCTCCCCCTGGCTACCTGTTCTGGGGACATGTATACCCCTGGCCACCTATTCTGGGGACACCTATAGACCTGGGGCTACCTATTTTTGGGGAACCACTGCTGTCAGATTAAATGTATTTTGGGGAACTGCTGCCAGATTATGTGTATGTTGGTGGAATCGCTGCTGCCAGATTACATCTATTTTTTGGAAACCACTGCCATATTATCTGTATTTTGGAAGAACCTCTGCCAGATTACGTGGATTTTTGGTGAAATGCTGTAAGATTACATGTATTTTGGGGGAAGGGGGGGAAACACTATGGCAGAGCTCAAACTTCCCTGGCAGACCTTTCACAGCAATATAAAAATCATGTATATTTGGCCCCACCCATGACCACGCCCCCATTCTGTTGCATGGCCACGCCCATTTTTTTCGGCACGGCGCAGGGGGTTTTATCAGTGGAAAAAATCTTTTGTCAGTAAATTTTTAGGTATTTGTCAGTAAAAAATAACGTGAAAGGTTGGCAACACTGGTGCCCAGTATAGCTAGTATAGTGCCCCAGTATCGCTAGTAAAGTGCCCCAGTATAGCTAGTATAGTGCCCAGTATAGTGCCCCAGTATAGCTAGTATAGTGCCCCAGTATAGCTAGTATAGTGCCCCAGTATAGCTAGTATAGTGCCCGGTATGGGTAGGTAGTGCCCCAGTATAGCTAGTATAATGCCCAGTATAGCTAGTATAGTGCCCAGTATAGCTAGTAAAGTGCCCCAGTATCACTAGTAAAGTGCCCCAGTATACCTAGTATAGTGCCCAGTATAGTGCCCCAGTATACAGTGGTGTGAAAAACTATTTGCCCCCTTCCTGATTTCTTATTCTTTTGCATGTTTGTCACACTTGTTTCTGCTCATCAAAAAACGTTAATTATTAGTCAAAGATAACATAATTGAACACAAAATGCAGTTTTAAATGATGGTTTTTTATTATTTAGTGAGAAAAAAAACTCCAAATCTACATGGCCCTGTGTGAAAAAGTGATTGCCCCCCTTGTTAAAAAATAACTTAACTGTGGTTTATCACACCTGAGTTCAATTTCTGTAGTCACCCCCAGACCTGATTACTGCCACACCTGTTTCAATCAAGAAATCACTTAAATAGGAGCTATCTGACACAGAGAAGTAGACCAAAAGCACCTCAAAAGCTATGCCAAGATCTAAAGAAATTCAGGAACAAATGAGAACAAAAGTACTGTAATTGAGATCTATCAGTCTGGTAAAGGTTATAAAGCCATTTCTAAAGCTTTGGGACTCCAGCGAACCACAGTGAGAGCCATTATCCACAAATGGCAAAAACATGGAATAGTGATGAACCTTCCCAGGAGTGGCCGGCCGACCAAAATTACCCCAAGAGCGCAGAGAAAACTCATCCGAGAGGCCACAAACGACCCCAGGACAACATCTAAAGAACTGCAGGCTTCACTTGCCTCAATTAAGGTCAGTGTTCACGACTCCACCATAAAAAAGAGAGTGGGCAAAAACGGCCTGCATGGCAAATATCCAAGGCGCAAAGCATTTTTAAGCAAAAAGAACATTAAGGCTCGTCTCAATTTTGCTAAAAAACATCTCAATGATTGCCAAGACTTTAGGGAAAATACCTTGTGGACCGACGAGACAAAAGTTGAACTTTTTGGAAGGTGCGTGTCCCGTTACATCTGGCGTAGAAGTAACACAGCATTTCATGAAAAGAACATCATACCAACAGTAAAATATGGTGGTGGTAGTGTGATGGTCTGAGGTTGTTTTGCTGCTTCAGGACCTGGAAGGCTTGCTGTGATAGATGGAACCATGAATTCTACTGTCTACCAAAAAATCCTGAAGGAGAATGTCCGGCCATCTGTTTGTCAACTCAAGCTGAAGTGATCTTGGGTGCTGCAGCAGGACAATTACCCAAAACACACCAGCAAATCCACCTCTGAATGGCTGAAGAAAAACAAAAAGAAGACTTTGGAGTGGTCTAGTCAAAGTCCTGACCTGAATCCTATTGAGATGTTGTGGCATGACCTTAAAAAGTGCGGTTCATGCTAGAAAACCCTCAAATAAAGCTGAAAAACTATTTGCCCCCTTCCTGATTTCTTATTCTTTTGCATGTTTGTCACACTTAAAGGAACTACTGCGCCTGCTCAGTACAGCCCGGAGGACGTCCGATGACGTCAGCCCGCCCGCGTGGGACGCAGAAGAGCCCGTCCGTGGAGCGCAGAAGAGCCCGACCTGGCAGCCGGCCTGGCCAGGTCGGGTCGCCCACCGAAGACGACCGGAAGCCTCTGGAGCGGCGGCGAGGGCACCTCCTGCCTGCCACGGGCTGGAGGAAGCCCCGGGTAAGTGGATATGGATTTTATTTTTTTCCACGTTTCCCTGAACCTTCCCTTTAAGTGTGACAAACATGCAAAAGAATAAGAAATCAGGAAGGGGGCAAATAGTTTTTCACACCACTGTAGCTAGTATAGTGCCCCAGTATAGCTAGTATAGTGCCCCAGTATAGAGAGTATAGTGCCCCAGTATAGCTAGTATAGTGCCCCAGTATAGCTAGTATAGTGCCAAGTGTGTTTGTATGCAGAAAAACGTGCATGTTTTTTCATAGCAGCTGGTGTAACTGTTTGAGAAAACTGCCAAAACGTGCAGAATTATGCTGCAGGATCTTACAAAGTCAGCCTTCAAACTGAAAATAAAAATATCACACACAGCTCTATGTTACCAATGTTCTGTTTACCATTGGTACTACAAATACAATGGATTAGGCACCACCGGGGGGGGGGGGTTAAAGTTAGGCACCACCGGGGGGATTAGGGTTAGGCACCAGTGGCGGGGGGCTTAAAGTTAAGCACCACCAAGGGGGGTTAAGGTTAGGCACCACCAGGGGGGTTATGGTTAGGCACCACCAGGGGGGTTATGGTTAGGCACCACCAGGGGGGAAGTTAATATCAGGCATCGGGGAAGGGGGGGAAATAGGTTTGGCACCTCTAGGGGAGGGTTCTGAGTGAGAGTAGGGAGAGGTTAGGTCACAGTAAAATATCGGTTAATATTACTGGTATTTTACTATATAAATGAAGTTGTACAATATCAGTACATTAACCAATATTTTATCACTTTTCCAAGTGCCCATTTTACTAGACATATGCTGTACATAGAAGTTACATTGGGGAATAGTAGAATATCAGTATAAAATTTTACAGCATATTCTGGCGCCCATTTTAATTAACAATGAATTGATTATTGGCTATACCTGGTGCCCTTTTTAACAGGAGTCTGTATACATAATATATACAGTATATATATATATATATATATATATATATATATATATATATATATATATATATATACATGTATACATATGTGTATATATCTATATATATACATATACATAGACACACACACACACACACACACACACACACACACACACACACACACACACTGCAGATCCCCTTCTGTCTAGCGGATCTCTGCTATTTATTGCAATGACAGGATGAAATATGTCCCTCTGTCATCTAAGTTACCATTGATTTTTCAAGACGCTGTTTAAACAGGTATAAGATAAATCGTCATTACTGCTTTCCTCAAGTAGGAAATGTCACTGTTCCATGCTGGCATGTCACAGTCCCGCTAATCCTGCTCTATATTAAACTGGTCAGTCACTGAGGAAGTGGATGAGATTTGTTTGACATTATCCCCCTCTAGTGAATCCATTCTGTGTGCCTTCATATTCATAGAGATGACTTTTAGCCATGAATCTCTAAAGTGTTCGTCATGGTATTCCACCATATAATGACAATAGCTGCAATATAGGAACACATTGATCTGTGCCCTGGGGCGGAGCCATTTTGACTTGTCAGTGTACAGTCACAACTCTTGTTACTATGGTCACCAGCAATTGATGTGTGTCTTATTATTTTTCTCTATTCACATGCTGAAGATGTTAGGCAACCAATAAAGCACATTTCATTATTTCTGTGATATGTCAATATGCAATAAAGGTTTACACAGTAACCTGGTGGTGTGGGTAAACTTCTACAGGGTTTCTAAGGAATTTCAGTAAAGTAATTTTTGCATCGAAAATATGCTATTTCTTAGAGAATATTTGCAAAAAATTATTTTTATTATTTTTGCAGTATGGTCAAAGAAAACTAATTTTTCTTTCAAATGCAAAAATTTCCCCAAAAACATTATTTTTATTGTGAAAATTTGGGGATAGCACAAATATAGGCAATTTCAGTGCAAAATAACGTGAAAAATGAGAAAAATCCCAAACCTATTTTTACAAAATTATTTTCGATATGGTTTTCGCTCGAAAGTCAAATTTTACATTATTTTTGCAAAAAATGAATGTCAAAAGAATATCGGCATTTTTACTGATCACTTTAAAAACATTTATTTTGCATGAAGTAGTTAAAAACAAATAATGCACCCCCAGCCAAGCCTCACTAAACCCTTCTCACAAATGCAGATTGATATTCCCCCGACTAATACCGGCACACCTGGAGCATAACAATAGGGGGCACCACAACATTTTTCAGAGCACCCTGTTTAAGCTGTCTATAGTCTCAGCCTGGTATTTTTTTTTAATAATACCCAGCTTTGCGTTCAAACTGAGTATTCAATAAATAGTGCAATAACATAAGCCTTGCACAGTGTCATGATCACTTCTGCAGCATGTACTGCTGGCTGCAGTTTTACTGAAGACAAGCAGTTTTTGATTTCTTTGCATGCATTTGCTCGCATAGTTTTGCGTGCGCTTACACTGAGCGTTGATTCTATCTGCAGTCGCTCTGAAGTTAATGACAGGTTAATATGCTTTTGTGAAAACAAACATAGTCTGTTGCAATGGAGCTGCAATCCCTTTCTTGCAGGCTGCATATCATTATCTGCTCTTTCCTGCTGTCAGCCTGTGATTGATTACCATTCACCTGTGTGGGAATCTGCATGTCTGCTCCCATTGGATGACCTCAGTATAAAGGACTGCTTCCTGCAGTGCTCCATGGGCTATCATAGTCTCAGATTCTGTCTGTTACTCTGTTCCTAGATCTCGTGTGGACTGCACTGACTCCTGCGAATGGGTCATTGAGTCCCTCCAGTTCAGCTCTTGTTATCAGTAATCGTTACTTTGCTAGTTTTGCATCATATATCGGTTCATCGCCAATATATACGCATGCTAGCGCGTTTGTTGTTTTCCTTGTATTCGTGTTACGTTAATACATCAGTGTCACTGATATATACGTACACGAACTGTTTATATCCTGTGTTCAGTCAGTCAGCTTTCAGCACGTTTTGGTAGGTTGCGCGTATCGTGATCACCCGTGCTTAGCTAGTCAGTCCTGTTCCTGTTGCCTTGCGTGGATTGCAGAAGTAGCGAATCCTCCTAGTCCTGCTCCAGTTCTTAGTTAGTGTTCCTTGCTTATGTCATATATCGGTTTATCACCGATATATACATATGTCAGTTAGTCGTTTGTAGTTCATTGATAGCTGTAATCGTAATACGCTGGGAAATCATACCTATT
Source organism: Hyperolius riggenbachi (assembly GCF_040937935.1). Lineage (NCBI taxonomy): Eukaryota > Metazoa > Chordata > Amphibia > Anura > Hyperoliidae > Hyperolius > Hyperolius riggenbachi. The sequence goes on along the minus strand of NC_090646.1, from coordinate 605,749,329 downwards.
GTATATTTGGGTGTTATTACGTCTGCCTTCTTGACTCTATTTCCCGACTCTTCTGTCCTGTCCTTGTGAGGCACGCCACCGCTGCAATCGCATTGGCTGCCTCATTCCAGTCTGTCTTGTTATGGACGCTTGCTGTCACTTAAGCAGTGACTAGTTAAGCAAGTGTTCATTTTGTTACCTGTCCTGATCTTCTGAGTTCTGGTTTTTGCGCTCAGCGCTATCTTGCGCTGAGCCAATATAGTGGAAGGATTGTTTGCGGCTGTTCGGATCTACGCCTGCTCTGTGCGCCACATCTCCTGTTAAAGTCAGTCCTCTCCTCCACTAAACTGGGGATATCCTGGTTCATTGTGCTAGCGTGTGTACCTCCTTCACGTCAGGATATACACTACGTGCTGACTGTGGAGGATATACCACCAAGCGTAACACACTGACTAGATGTTTCTTGCCCGAGGTGAACATTAGGGGCTGCCTCTGCCAAAAATCTAGCATGTGTACCACGGCCCCTGCCCCACCACCACAACTGCATTGGAGGACTGCCAAATCATGTCATCCAAGCACTGTCCAAGCCCTACCTCCTCACTCCTACTGCTGGGATTCACTCCATCATATGCTGTGCGTCATCCGTCCACTTCCCCTCCATAGCAGTCTACATGCTCCCACTGGGCAAAATAATCCAGAACTATGGCCTAGGATACCATTGTTATGCAGATGACACACGACTGTATCTGTCCTTCAAGCCTGGCACCCAAGACCCATCAGCATCCATAAATGCATGTCTAGTGGATTTACAAAATTGGATGAACACCAGCTGGCTGAGGCTGAACTCTGACAAAACAGAGGTATTGGTGGTAGGTGGTCCACACATGATGGATAAAGTTCAAAACGCTCACCACCTCAAACTAGCAATTGGGGGAGATACCGTACAGTATAAAGACTGTGCGAAACCTTGGGGTGATCCTGGCTGGAAATCTAAAACTCAGACAGCAGGTATCAGCTGTCGTCAAGTCTTTCTTCTTCCATCTAAGAAATATAGCTAAAATCAAACACCTTATCCCAGCTGAAGACCTGCCTACCCTGGTTCATGCATTTGTATCCTCCCGCCTAGACTAATGCAACGCCCTGTTCATTGGATCTACAGATAAAGTTCTGCACCACTTACAATTAGTACAGAATGCTGCAGCCAGACTCCTAGCCAATGCCCCCCGCAGCTCACACATCACCCCAGTATTGCAATTTTAAGATCTGCCTACTGACATTCAAGGCTCTAAACCACATGGGACCCAAATACATAGTGGATCTATTGGAACATTATGCCCCTCCACGCACCCTCCGCTCTGCCAACGAGATGAAGCTGGTTATTCCCTGGATACACTTAACATTTGGTGCCCGGGCCTTTTCCTATGCAGCCCCTACTCTATGGAACTCACTTCCACAATCAGTACGAGAGGCTCCTTCTCTGGACAGCTTTAAAAAAAGGCTAAAAACTCACCTCTTTTCCCGAGCCTTTGAGACTGCATAATGCAGGGTCACAGCCCTTTGAGTCCCCAGGGAGAAAAGCGCTATAGAAATATTATTGTTATTGTTATTATTATAGCACCAGAACACAGAGTAGGGGCAGTTGTAAATGCCATGGCATGATAGATGAAAATGAGCCCTAGCCCTTTAGAGGTTGGCTTACTTGGAAATGGTTGGGCTTTATGTGAAAAGGGTTTTGATGACTGAGGACATTAACTTATTCTGACGACACCCAAGCTGCATACTGTTTCATAGGCCTTTGTCCAAAGACAACCACATACATACAAAAACTGCAAGGAGAACAGAAATTAATATTATCCTAAGGGGTTAGTAAACCGTTTTTGTAATATACAGTAATTGCAAGCTGTATTATAAATCCCTCCGCTGTTAAAACACAAAGATAAAACCACATCTCTTAACCCTGGTACACACCTTCAGTTTTGAATGGCCAATCACTGACCAATTTTGCCACCTCCATGTAGTATACGAGTTTACCTACACAATCTGTTCATAGTGTTTAAAATCTTTTGAGACTAACATGGAGGTGGTAAAATTGGCTAATTATTGGCCAATCAAAATGAAAGGTAATTAAAGAGGAGCTGTAAGGCGTAAATGAACTCGCCACCAGTATGAAGCAGATGGCAGGTTTGTCAGAGAAAACTCAGTTTTCAGAGGGGAAAAAGTCCTGCAGCCAATGGAAATCCAGCTTAAAGTAACCCCCACTCACAGTGTAGGTCTAATTAAGATTTGGCTTAGTGATGCACAGCCTCATGGGTAATAACATCACATGCAAGTCATTCCTGATTTGCATATCACCTGAGTTCTGCCAAAAATATCTAAATTTCTGCATACAATCATTGATTTTGATCACCCAAATGGGCCCCAAAGTCTTCAGCCTACAAAAACAACAAATTGATGCTGGAGTTTACAAGGAGTGGACTGCAGCTGGAGTCAGTGCTCCAAAAGCCATTACACTCAGACGTATCGGGCTACAATTGTCCCTTTGCTTGTGTGAAGTCACTCCTCAATAAGAGACAACCAGAGAAAACACCATGGCCATGGGCTTGATTCACAAAGCGGTGCCAACTGTTAGCACTCGGTGAAAAGTACTTAGCGCGTAATTTCGCATGATAATGGTTATCGCGCGCAAAAATTTGTGTCCGCGACTTAACGCAATTTTTTCTCGCGTTAACGTGTTATTCATGTTATCGTGCAAATTTTAACGAGCAAAAAATTCATGTAAACGTGTGAACATGAATTTTTGCGCGCGAAACTAGTTTTTTCACGTGAAAACGCACTAAAATGTGCGAAAAGCCGTGCTAACAGCTGTGCTAACAGTTAGCACCGTTTTGTGAATCAAGCCCCATGAGCGTCTTACCTGGGCTAAAGAGAAAATTGAATGAACTATTGCTCAAAGCAAAGGTCCAATCAAGGTCATATCGTTTGAAAGTCAATGTTGCATTTTATTTGGAAATAAAGGTATTTCAATCCAATAAATCTGCTTGAATAATAAACAAAAAGAGACAGCAGTTGCTCGTGATAATTTTAAAAATGATCATATAGTCAATCATGAATAGCCGCTTTATCAATCGGCCCAGTGGAGTACAATGATTGTATCTGAACTTAAACCATTGGTGGATAAATATATTTGTTTCCTAATAATTACTGGTATTTCCAATTTTCTAAAGCGGCTGAAATAAAAAATCGTTCATAAAAATTGCACCATTAATGGGCATCTATGCTGTAATCAAGAGAAATTAAGGACAAATATTTCTGCAGTGTAGCTTTATTGTTCATCACAGTGTGCAATAACATATCACCACACTGCTTGCAGATATGCTGCAAAATCTTTGCCCTGGGTGCTCAATCCCAGGATTAGCTGATCTGTAAATCAAAAAAGAAGACACTCTGCAGAATACATTTAATTATGTAGTAAAAGGTTAAAGATTATAAACAGATGCATTCCAACTAAATGACAGGTGAAGAAAACAAAGCATCATTATGAAGCTATGCACATGATAATAAAACAATAAAGACAACATAAAAGTAATTCCATGGTGATCAACACATCATAAAGCTCCAAATGATAGAACAGGAAACCCTTTGTGTAGGTTTGAGATACTATTATTTAATTAGGCAGTAAGTCAATCTATGCACACATCCAACCTTAAAGAGAATCTGTATTGTTAAAATCGCTCAAAAGTAAACATACCAGTGCGTTAGGGGACATCTCCTATTACCCTCTGTCACAATTTCGCCGCTCCTCGCCGCATTAAAAGTGGTTAAAAACAGTTTTAAAAAGTTTGTTTGTAAACACACAAAATGGCCACCAAAACAGGAAGTAGGTTGATGTACAGTATGTCCACACATAGAAAATACATCCATACATAAGCAGGCTGTATACAGCATTCCTTTTGAATCTCAAGAAATCATTTGTGTGTTTCTTTCCCCCATGCACTGAAGTTTCAGGCTGCTCTTTTCTTCCTGCAAACAGCTTTGCCCTTGTTTGTAATTACTCAGTATGTGAAAGCCCAGCCAGCTCAGAGGACGATTTATCCAGCTGATTAGAGCAGCTTCTCTCTTCTCTCTTATCTAAATAACACACAGGCAGTGTGCATAGAGGGGCCAGAAAGGGTGAGTTCATAGCAGAACCACAACACTGAAGAACTTGGCAGCCTTCCAGACACAGGCCGACAAGTCTGACAGGGGAAAGATACATTGATTTATTACAGAGACTGTCATAGTAGAAAGTGCTGCAGTTAGCCAGAACACATTAGAATAGCTTTTGGAACTTGTAGGATGATAAAAAACAGGATGCAATTTTTGTTACGGAGTCTCTTTAAAGAGGAACTCCGGTGAAAAAAATGTAATAAAAAAGTGCTTTGTTTTTACAATAATTATGTATAAATGAATTATTCAGTGTTTGCCTATTGTAAAATCTTTCCTCTCCCTGATATACATTCTGACATTTATCACATGGTGACATTTTTACTGCTGTCAGGTGATGTTAGTGGAAGGAGATGCTGCTTGCTTTTTTGGCAGTTATAATTGGAAACAGCTGTAAACAGCTGTTATTTCCCACAATGCGTGGCCACCTCCTGAGGGGAGAGCATGGCCACCTACATCGGCAGGGAGGGGGGGACAGTCCTCCCCTCCCTCACCTCGGGCTCTCCCCTCAGCGCTCCGCCTCAATCAGCATCAATCAGTTGCAGCAGGCGGTGGGCAGGAACACATACCTCCATCCACGACAGAGGTCCGATCTCTAAGTGCCTCATGCTACTTCCTATTTAAACAGGAAGTAGCGTCAGACACTTAGAGAGTGGAACCTCCAGTGCAAGGAACGCAGGAAGGTATGTATTCCTGTCCGCCGCCTGCTGCAACTAATTGATACTGGAGGGAAAGCGGTAAGGGGAGAGCCCGAGGTGAGGGAAGGGGGGGGGCTGTCCCCCCTCCCTGTCGATGTAGGTGGCCACGCTCTCTCCTCATGCTGCAACCCCTCCTGCCCCCCCCCAAAATGGCCCTGAGTGGGCCCCAGAGGGGACCCAGGCCACCTTGTGGGTGCAGGGGCTGCATACTCTATTTTTACACCACTGCTCCTGATGATCCCTTTGTGAAAAGGAAAAGATTTCTCATAGGAAAGGGGGTATCAGCTACTGATTGGCCCGAAGTTCAATTCTTGGTTGCAGTCTCTCTTTAAAGAGAACCAAAGCCGAAGCCTGGCGTCAGAAACACATACTTACCTAAGTAGAGAGAAGCCTCTGGAACCTAATGAGGATTTCCTCGCTGTCCTCAGGTCCCCCTGTTGCTACTCATAGACCCTCCAGCTGATTGGGGCCACACTCCACTTCTAGCTTGAGTGCGGCCATGCTGCAGCTGGGAGAGCATGGCCATGCCTGTGCAGTAGCACGGAACCGCTGTGCACATGCAGCTCCGGCTTACTTTGCAGGCGTGGCCATACTCGCACAGGTGCAGAACAGCCGGGCTCATGCTTGAAGAGATGCAGGGCCCTGATCAGATTACCCACATGCCCTTGTCTGTAAACTTTGGAGGGTCCACACTCGGAGATGGGGTATCAAAGACAGTGAGGGAAGCCTCATTAGGATCCAGATGATTCCTTCTTAGGTAAGTATGTATATATATTTGCACTTTAAACATTTCTGCCGCTGGGACGTAAGCCTCACATCCGCAGCAGCAGCTGCTACAGCTGCAGGGATGCGATAGTCACGTCCCTGCAGCTTGGGAAGCTGTGCGGACGATCGTGCAGACAGATGCCCTCGATGTTGCTGGGAGCAGGGGAGATTGGCTGCAGGGGACAGAAGTCCCCTGAGCCAATCCATTCTCGTCCACCGAGAATAAACACTGTTTTTGTTCAAAAACAGTGTTTATTCTTAAATAGAGCCGCCGCGCTTCCTCCCGCCACAGATTTCCACTGCTTACCACCACCAATCAGTAGATTTATAATTACACCTACTGTGTTAAGGAAATAACATTTTTCAATATGTAAGTCAAGAGGGCATATTATTAACCTCCTTGCCGGTGTAAAAAATCCGGCAAGGAGGCAGCGCTGCACTTTAAAAAAATTTTTTTTTTAAATCATGTAGCAAGCCCAGGGCCGAGCGGCAGCATCCCCCCACCCACCTTCGGCGATCAGAGCATGCAGGAAATCCCATTGAGAATGGGATTTCCTGCAGGGCTTCCCCGGTCGTCATGGACGTCGGGACGTCACAGGGAATCCCGAACCGCCCCTCAGCGCTGCCTGGCACTGATTGGCCAGGCTGCGCAGGGGTCTGGGGTGGGGGGGGGGGCGGCTCAGCGGGTAGCGGCGAATTGGCGGCGAGCGGCGGCGATCGCGTACTACACGCAGCTAGCAAAGTGCTAGCTGCGTGTAGGAAAAAAAATTATGCAAATCGGCCCAGCGGGGCCTGAGAAATCCTCCTGCGCAGGTTACCCCGAGCTGAGCTCGGGATAACCGGCAAGGAGGTTAATAATTTATGTGGTAAAAATTAGTGATGGATGTAAAACTTAAAAAAATGCACCTTTATTTCCAAATAAAATATTGTCATCATACGTTATACTAGGGATATAATTTTAACATTGCAATAACCGGGACAAATGGTCAAATAAAATGTGTGGATTTTAATTACAGTAGCATGTAGTATTTTAAAACTATAATGGCCGAAAACTGAAAAATAATGATTTTTTCCATTTTTTTCTTATTATTCCCATTAAAATGCATTTAGAATAAAATAATTCTTAACATACTGTACCACCCAATAAAAAGCCTAATTGGTGGCAGGAAAAACAAGGTATAGATCATTTATTTGTGATAAGTAGTGATAAAGTTATTGGGGAATGAAAGGGAACAGCGCTGAAATGTGAAAATTCCTCTCGTCCATAAGGAGAGAAATACCCGCTGGCTGAAATGGTTAAAGTAAACTGCAGGTGAAAAAAAAAGTTTTTAATATTTACATGTTTCATTGTTCTCCAGGGTAGTTCTTTAGTGTAGCCATTAGAGATGTGGCGAACGGTTCCCGAACCGTTCGCCGGGCGAACATCTCTAAATCCATGGGCCTCTTACTACTTCTGGGTCACAATGACCCGGAGTAGTACGCCTGCGCTGCCCGGCGGAGCGCATCCTAGATCGCACTCCTGTTGCCGGGCACTCTCTGCGCATGTGTGTGACGTCATGAGTGACGTCACGCTCATGCGCAGAGAGTGCCCGGCAACAGGAGTGCGATCTAGGACGCGCTCTGCCGGGCAGCGCTGGCGTACTACTCCGGGTCATTGCGACCTGGAAGTAGTAAGAGGCCCAGAGAGGTTCACCAGGCTGTTTGGCCCATCACTACTAGCCATCCCTCCATCCTGCCGCTAAATGCCTGTTCAAAACTTCAGTCATGCACCCTCTGTATTCACTCCTGTATGGCGTGTTGCACTCATCGCAGCAGCCCTGTGAGCATGAGCAGTTCTGATTGTTTCCAAACTTCGCATGCCCAGGATGCTCGTAGCCATGGCTGCAGTGTACATCCATGTGGGAACATGCTATACAGAGGAGAATACAGGGGTGGCCCTACCATGAAGCAGACCAAATCACATGATTCAGGGCAGCTGGCTGTAGGGGGCAGCATCAGATCTACACTCTGCAATGCTGTACTGCTGTTTTTGCCTAAGTCACACAGCTCAGAGCTTGTCTGGTGTTTGTGTGTGCTGGTACGCTCCTTACTTAAATATTCAGTTCTCTCTGCTAGCCCCGCCTCCTCTTCATGTGCTCTTCTGCCCTCTGGTTTCCATGTGTGTAAGACTACTGTGTGTATGTGCGTGTGTGTGTGTGTGTGCGCTTGCTGTCCCAGACAGCCACCTTTAGCTGTCGGCATCCAGCCATCCAAATACATATCTGCACTCAACTGAACACCCATTAGCACACATTCACTTGCCCATCAGCATCCAGCTGCCAGCTGGTAGTGTGGTTGGCCCGACCACTTTCATTTGTTTGGAAACTTAATCTGTAAACAAAGCCCACTGCCTGCAGCCTGCCCATTGCTTATATGGCGCCCTAGACCATAGCCTATGTGACCTAACTAGAAATCTGGCTATGCTCATCGTAGAACATTAAAAATTATTTAGGATACCCATTTTTACATTATTTATACTAGTTTTAGCATTAAAAAATACTTTTTTTTATAACTGTACACTGCTTTATATTGGTATGTAAAACTATTTAAAAAGCTTCATAAGGTGTTCAGTTTTCTGTGTGAATGCGATAGAGACGTATTCTATGGGTCAATAAGCAGAAAGAAGCATTGACCCACAAATAAATGCTGCTACAGATTGTACAATTAAAGGATACCCGAGGTGACATGTGACATGATGAGATAGACATGGGTATGTACAGTGCCAAGCACACAAATAACTATGAAAGAGTTAAATATCAGGTATGTAAGTGGCTGACTCACTCCTGACTCAGACAGGAAGTGACTACAGTGTGACCCTCACTGATAAGACTTTCCAACTATAAGACACTTTTCTAGCAGAAAATGGCTTCTGAGAGCAGGAAAGAGATAAAAAGGGTCAATAGTTCATAGATTTCAGCTCTGGCATACTTCAATAAATGTGTCATTGAGCAAAAAACAATAAAACAGTTAAAACTTAAAAAGTAGATTTAAACATAAGATAAAACTGTGGGATATCTTATAAAGTCGTTTTTTAGGAGAATGAAGATAGATTACAATCGTTTATTTCATTAGTATTTTTTCGCCTCGGGTCTCCTTTAATATTATGTTGTCTGTTAGGCTTGTCAGGAAAAATTAGAAATGGCTAGAGTTGAATAACAGACAGCAAACAAGGTCTACAACAGACAGTGAACATCTTGCTCGATTTTTCACACCGCTCAATCTTCATGCTTGTATCAGAGGCATTTTATTGCTGTGACAAGTTTAAACATAGAAATTGCTTTTGCTTCTATAAAGATTAAAGCATCCTGTGAACATTATGTGCTGAATCTGTGTTAAAAACAGATGGGACAGACCGTTAAGAACTGACAATGTCCTGGTAATTTAATATGGAGTTTGAACATTTTGGTTCTCCCAAAATTTAACTGATTCAACCTCTCAGTCTGCTTTTTGGCAGGACAGAAAGAAACAAAACCTTTAAAGTAAACCATAATTTAAAAAAAAAAAACAGCCCTGGGGGGTACTTACCTTGGGAGGGAGAAGCCTCTGGATCCTAATGAGGCTTCCCTCCGACCTCCTCTGTCCCGGCGATCCAGCGCTGGCAGCCCCATAACACAGGGGAGGTAAATATTTACCTACCGCAATCCAGCACAGACGCAGCAGTGGCTTTCCCATCAGGTTCAGGTGGAAATAGCCAAGACCGATCGGGGCCATTCTACTGTGCAGGTGCAGGTGACTCGCATCTACGCAGAAGAGCAAACCTGATCAGGCTCGGCTATTTCCTGAGGATCCTGAGGTTTCCCCCTCTCAAGGTAAGTACCCCATAGGGGCTGTTTTTTATTGTGCCCGTCTGTTTTCCCTGACACCCACCTCTTCCCTCTTCCCACCTGTGCACCACTGGATATAATTTTTGCACATTGCTTCATGTATTGTCCTGTTGTGAAGATCTTTTCATCTGTGCAATAAAAGCAGTGGAGGAGAAAGTGCATGGCTATTGGCCTATGTCTCAAAAAGGCTTGTTGTTTCGTTATGTTTTGTTACAGTTGTACAGTAACTCTGCAGTGAATACAGTGGTGTTTTTAAACCTGATGATCGAAAAAATACAATTTTCACAAATGCTGATTACCGATACTGCAGCATACCGGCGGTAACCTCACTTCCGACTCTCCGCAACTGCAAAAACTGTTTTTTACGGAATCCAGATTCTGAGTACTGTGATTGGCCTAAAAATGGATTTTAGGCCAATTACAAGACTTGGAATTCAAAAAGAATTGGTAGTATTGGACCAATTTAGAGAATGCAGAGATTTACTCGGAACTCAGAAAATTTTGGCCAATCAAAAGATTATAAACGACTTGGTAGTATTCGAGTCTTGACATTGGTCTAAAATTACTGTGATAATCCAATTTTGGAGCAAAAAATTCTGCATTCTCTGATTGGTCCAATGCTTCCGTGTTCTTTAATTGGCCTAAAATTTCTGAGTTGCAGAAAACAGTGGCGTTCGTACCAATGGGGCGCAGGGGGGCAAGGCGCTCCGTGTGACTGACAGCCAGGGGGGTGTCGCCACAACCCCCCATAGATGCAGGAGGGAAAGAGCAGCGCTAGAAGGAGGGGTGACAGGGATAGCGGCGTGGAGGGGGGACATATCCACCCCTCCCTCACCTGGGTGCCCTCCTTCTGCCTCTCTTCCCCTCCAAAATGCGGGCAGCAAAAAGGCAGGGCGGGCAGGCGGGCAGGCGGAGAATACTCACGTCACGTCCGCGTATCAGCCGCTGGAACGCTGTGTCGCTGTCACGTGCCTCTTCTGCGCCTCCAATCATTGGGTCTTTTCCCTTTTCTGAGAGCCTGACAACTAAGAGCACAGAGAGAAAAACTTTATACTCTCTGCACAATTGTTCTAATGACTGCATCTGCTCAGCCACAGATAAGGAATCATACAAAGTTTTGTAAAAAAAAAAGGATTTGTAGACAGTCCCTATTCAGTGTGCAGCAGGGTCTTGTGTACAATGCCCTGTCCCCATCCTCTCCACCCCAACCCCAAGTGCTGTGTTCTGTATTGTTACTGGATGAATCTACAGAGCCAGTTCTGCTCCATCAGAGATGGACAGAGTGAGTGTAATAAGCTGTGGCAGGGAGCACACTCGTCTGTTGGTTTTCTGTATGCGTTTTATGCACACCACACGTGTCTGTATGTGTGAAAACATGCACGTTTTATCACAGAAGCTAATGTATTTGACAGAAGAAATACATGCAGTGCTTCACTGCTGTCAGCTTTTGTCTGCATAGGGAAAACACATTCAAGTGTGCACTAGCCAACTGAATAACATTGGTTCCCAGTGTACCTGTGCAGAAAGCGAGGAGGAGGGGGGCCCGTCTAAATTTTCGCAGGGGGATCCAGTGATTTCTAGTTACGCCCCTGCAGGGATAAGCAACAGAATTGATACGAGGGATGGAAGTTCTCTCTTACCAAGAAAGGTTAGATAAACTGGGTTTATTTAGTCTGGAGAAAAGACGCCTTACAGGGGATCTAATTAACATGTATAAATACATCAGAGGGCAATATAATAGCTTGGCGGATGAGCTTTTTGTCCCTAGGCCTTCTCAAAGGACTAGAGGACATGATCTGCGCATGAAGGAAAAAAGTTTTAGCCATTTATTTAGGAAATAAATGTGAGAGTGATCAAATTGTGGAATGCATTGCCACAAAAAGTACTGTAGTTATGACAAATTCTATATCTGCGTTGAAAAATATCCATGGCTATAATTACTAGGTAATGCCCAGTGGTGTTGATCAGGGATTTTATCTGATTGCCATCTGGAGTCTGGAAGGAATGTTTTCCCTTTTGGGGCTAATTGGACCATGCCTTATAAGGGTTTTTACCTTTCTTTGGATCAACAGGGATATGTGAGGGAGCAGGCTGGTGTTGTACTTTATTTTCTGTTTGAACTTGATGGACGTATGTCTTTTTTCAAACCAAATAACTATGTAATTATGTAACAGAGATCAGCCAGTGTCATTTAAACATATATTTTCGATATTTGTATATTTTTTTATTTTTGATAGAGATAGGTGGAACTTCCCCTAAACGTTGTATTAGTAGGATTAAGATATAAAAATAGCGTACGTTAAAAAGGGGCGATGGGAAAAAAGGGCGCCGGGTTTTTAACGATAAACATGGATTACGTTTAAAAATGTATTTCGTTTAAAAGTAATGTTTTTAAACGTTATAAATCATTAAATAATGTGTATTAAATCGGCAATTGTAAAAATGTTAATCTTTCGTTTAAATAATGAAACGCATAATAACGTTTAAAAAAAAAATTACTAAGTAACCCTCCCTGTACCTACCCCTAACCCCTAGACCCCCCTGTTGATGCCTAAACCTAAGACCCCCCCTGTTGGTGCCTAAGTAACCCTCCCTGTACCTACCCCTAACCCCTAGACCCCCCTGTTAGTGCCTAAACTTAAGACCCCCCTGTTGGTGCCTAAACCTAAGACCCCCCTGTTAGTGCCTAAACCTAAGACCCCCCTGTTGGTGCCTAAACCTAAGACCCCCCTGTTGGTGCCTAAACCTAAGACCCCCTGTTGGTGCCTAAACCTAAGACCCCCCTGTTAGTGCCTAAACCTAAGACCCCCCTGTTGGTGCCTAAACCTAAGACCCCCTGTTGGTGCCTAAACCTAAGACCCCCCTGTTGGTGCCTAAACCTAAGACCCTTCTGTAATTGTTTTCGTTTAAAAATAATGTAAAAAAAAAAAAAAAGTAATGTTTTTCGTTTAAAAATAATGTTTGGGAAAAATATTGTACTGGTTTTCGTTTAAAAATAATATTTAAACATGTATAAATCATTAAATAATGTGTAATCATGAGAAACAGTAATAAAACATTAAGTCTCCGGGCGCCGCTTTTAAAACGTTAGTTTTCTCCGGCGCCCTTTTTTCCTACCGGGCGCCCATTAAACGATATTTATTATAGAAGTGAATGGCGGCGCCCGATTTGTCCACTAGCCTCAGGCGCCCGAATTTACTGTTTCCATAAAAATAGGGACTCCAGCCATAGAATATACAAGCCAAAAAAATCTACTAAGTGACACGCCAGCTGACACTCTGCCCCTTTTTTTTAACTCATCTCAGTAGGGCCACATCTGGAATGTGGAATTCAGTTCTGGGCACAACATTACAGGAGGAACATTGCAGTTTTAGAGCAGGTTTCAGGGAGGAGCAACAAAACAGATTAGAATGATGGAAAGTCTCATTTACCAATAAATCAGGTTAGATAACCTGGGCTTATTTAGTCTGGAGAAAAGACTGCTTAGAGGAGATCTAATTAACATGTATAAATACATAAGAGGGCAATATAAAAGCTTAGTAGATTCGATTTTTGTCTCTAGCCTGGTGCAGAGGACTAGAGACATGATCTGCGCATGGAGGAAAAAAGTTAAAACCATTTATTTAGGAAAAGGTTCTTGTTTGCAGTAAGATTGATTAAAATGTGGAATGTATTAAAAAAGGAAGTACCGTAGTTATGGCAAATTCTATATCTGCATATAAGGGAGGGCTCAGACGCTTTTATTGTGTTGAAAGACATCTATGGTTATAATTACTAGGTAATTCCCGGTGATGTTGATCCAGGGATTTTATCTGATTGCCATCTGGAGTCGGGAAGGATTTTTTTCACTTTGGGGCTAATTGGACCATGCTTTATAAGGGTTTTTTTTTTGCCTTCCTCTGGATCAACAGACATATGTGAGGGTGCAGGCTATTGTTGTACCTTATTTTCTGGTTGAACTTTATGGACATATGTCTTTTTTTTTTAACCCAGATAAGTAATGTAACTATGAGGGGAGGGCAGTACTTTAGATAGATAATCGGGTGCTCTTTTACAATCCAGAAAAGCATCATTTTTTCAGTACATCAACGGATATGTTAACAACCTTTGCTTTGTCCTATTACCCACTATGTTAATGGCTCTTGCATATCTTAGAACCTATCTTGCTGTTGAAACCTTGCTTGGCCATAAACCTGCTTTTCTGTCGAATGCCTACCTGTCTGACTATCATCCTTGTTAGTGTCTAGCATGTGGTTGACTGACCAGAGAGTTACCAAATGACTTCCTCACAAGCACTGGGGAGGTCACTCATGTTGAACTTCACATGACACTGATGATTCACCCTTTCGGTTTGGAAGGCAGAATCATTGGTGTCAAAAGAAATGCGTCAAACAGAACCCCATGGCCCTGTTTACTATCTTGGGTGCTGAAGTTCGGTATTTAGCATAATTTTTTTCTGAATGCAGGATCCGGAATTTGATCACCAACACTAATTATGAATGAGAGTGGAGGACTTTGGATCTTTAGTGCATATTGGGAACTGGAGCTGTTTTGTGGGTGTATCCTACAGACAGTGGCGTAGGGCCCGCAACCGGGCCCGAACTCTTGAGGAGCCCCTTGCATGTCCCAGGCAGAAACTTTCTTTTCTCCCCCAAATCCTCATCAGGATTTGGGGGACAAGAGAAAGTGTCTGGTTGGGACATGCAAGTGTCAGATGTCAATGCCAGGGCCCGGGCACGTAATCATACAGAATGGGCTACTCGCTGTCATATTTTGCTTTTGTTTTTAAGGGTGCTGACTGAGTGTTGTTTAGTGTACATTGCTAAGTCTGTGTTCTTATAGCATTTCTAGCATTTCTCTGTGCATTGTTGCCGGTAATGATACTCTCTTTAATCAGGTCTGAAACTCTCATCACAAACCAACATTTCCTGCAGGTTTATAAAATCTGCTTATGATCAAGACTGTCACTGATCGTTTCAGGTGTGTGTGTATTGGGCGGAAGCTTTAGCTTTGTTTTATCACTACATATGGTGCATAAACTACTGGCCTATTCCATGTCACTGACTATTCTCTAGTCTCTATGCACTCACATGCCATTTGACTGATTAGGCTGCCCACTCTGCCCCAATCCCCATGCCAGGTCATGCAGCACTTCACAGAGTACATAGTCATGTCACTGACTGTCCTCAGAGGAGCTCACACTCTAATCCCTACCATAGTCATAGTCTAATGTCCTACCATATTATTATTATGTATTTATATAGCACAGACATCTTCTGCAGCACTTTGCAGAGTAAATAGTCATGTCACTGGGTGTGAATTACTGTAATATGAATGATTACCCTGTATGTCTTTCAGGATTGTGTTTGCTTGTCAGGTGTGAGTTTGGTAAACTTTGTTGTAAGCAAATTGGCCTGAACTGGGGTGGGGGAGGTTGGAGGGGCCCAGGTCCAAATTACGCATCGGGGCCCAGAAGACTCTAGTTACACCTCTGCCTACAGAATGTTGGTTTCAGCACTTATAACTTTGCTATAATATGACTTGTTTAGCCCCCTCTCTATGGTGATGGTCACGGCATGTTGAAGTTGTCCACCTGATATTGGGACTTCTGCCCTGGTGGTAGAAGAAGAGACATTGGTGAATTACTGTTTATGTTTTCCTGCAAGACAATACCTCAGCAGCATTTTACTCTAATAGGAGTGTCGACAGGCTCTTGTTTTCCAATTGTAATGGTAATTTAATTGATTCTTCTAAAGAATTGGACATGTGGGACTCATGTGTACCCCAGGGGTACTTCTTAGGGATGATCGGAAATGCCGGTTTCCAATTCTGCGGAAATTCCATTTTCCACCAATGCAGATTTCCGATTCTACAAATTTCCGATTTCTATTTTCTGATTTTCAAGGAGTCTCTTTGGTTTTTTTTTGCACCTTGTGAGTGAGTGGCCAAATGCTTCTGAGTTGACTCCGCATTCTCTGATTAGTCCAATGCTTCTGAGTTCTGTGATCGGGCTAAATTTACCAAGTTGTGGTAATGCGTTATGTCCTCAGAAATCTGATTTCTGTTTTCCAAGGAGCCTTGGTCTGATTGGCCAAATCCTTTCGAGTTGACTCTGCATTCTCTGATTGGTCCAAAGCTTCAGAGTTCTGTGATTGGGCAAAAAATAGAGTTTTGGTAATGCGGAATTTCCGTGGATTTCTGATTTCTAATTTCCAATCTGAAATGTCGACCATGCCGATCTTTCGATCGGAAATACGGAAAATTCCACAACATAGGAATGAGCATCCCTAGTACTTCTATTGCATTTGGGAGTTTTTAAATTTATCTTAGTCCATTTATTGTAGTGAAAGAAAAACCTAAACAGGTATGTTTGAGTTAATGAAAGCGTAAGGAAATGTTTGGAAGCAATCACACACAATTATGGAGCACACCTAACAAATCGGCATTGTAATTGTTATAATAAACAATTAAACATGTTGATGTTGTGGATGTTTATGACAACACAAGTAATATAAAGACTCTTCTATGAATTATTATATGAGATGCCTCCACGACCATGTAAATTCACAAGCCTAAGACCATTCTAAAGACCAAGATATTTCATACATTATGTATTCATTATCATTGCCGTAAAGTAGGACATCTAATAACCATATTTTTATGCACAGTTCCGTATGAAATCATTCATCATTGGGGTGATCATCGTATGCGGATTTTGGGTATTTCCTCCTGTCCTTGGCAGTTTCTAATGAAACAAAGTGGGTCATGTCAAAAGTACACTTCAGTCAAACATGAAAATCATAAAATTAAGATGTAAAAACGTAATTACATACTATTTACTGACTCTAGGGACACACGCTGCTGAGCAGCTCTAATTCTCATCCTGGTGTTCATCTTGTGCACCTGGCTCCTCGCTGGCAAATTAGCTATTGCATAAAGTGCCCTGTTTTTCTGAATGACCCCAAACTTAAAGAGAATCTATAATAAAAAAAGAGCCCCTGGAGGGTACTTACCTTGGGAGGGGAAGCCTCTGGATCCTAATGAGGCTTCTCCTGTCCTCTTCAGCCTCTCTGATCCAGCACTGGCTCTCTAGATTGGAAGCAGATGACAATACTTACCTTTGGGATCCAGCGCAGGAACTGTACTATCTTCCCCCTTGGGCTCCAGCAGAAACAGCCGAGCCTGAATTGGTCGGCTCTACTGCCCAGGTGCAGGTGTCTCGCGCCTGCGCAGTATAGTGGACCCAATTGGGCTCGGCTATTTCCACAGAATCCTGAGGGGGAAAATGGTACTGTACCTGTGCTGGATCCCAAAGATAAATATTGCTGTGTGCTGCAGGTGCTACTGTGCCTGTGCTCATCCACTGATTTTCATGGGGTGCCAGCACTGTATAGGCGTACAAGAGGAATTGCTGCCGGGAGACTTGGGCACAGGATACAGCCGGTATGGCTTATCACGCTGCTGTGCAAGTCCTGGCAGCGTTAAATACTATTCCTCCTCTAGGTCCACGTGGATGGTGGGGAATGAAATAATTTGGCTTCCAGCTATTGCTGGAGGCCGAATTATTGTGTTTTATAAGTAACTTCAGCTCCGTCTTCCGACAGCGCTGACGTTACTTACTGTGCGCCGCTATAGCCGTAATGCATTCATTCATTCCCATGCTTGGATGATGAGAGTGAACCTGAGCCTAAATCCTATGACATGACACAAACCTGAGAAGTGAGAAAGCATTATACGCATAGTTACCTTCAGCACTGTATCCCAGCATAGAAATAGAAACAGGTACTATGGCTATATGTGGATCATACAGAGAAATTCCCAACAGGAGCAGGA
Organism: Hyperolius riggenbachi; assembly: GCF_040937935.1. NCBI lineage: Eukaryota > Metazoa > Chordata > Amphibia > Anura > Hyperoliidae > Hyperolius > Hyperolius riggenbachi. The sequence goes on along the minus strand of NC_090646.1, from coordinate 605,731,988 downwards.
TGGATGGACGGGGCGTTTCTACATGGGTTAGCATGTTCAGGATATGTTAGACCAGAATGTAGCCAATACATACAGAGAATAAGCATCTGGCTCTGTGTTCCACTATAAAAAAAAACTTATTTTCTCGGGCTTAGTCACAATAATACCGTGTATTGTTAAAGGTCAGGGCTGGATTTACCATAAGGCACTGTAGGCATGTGCCTGCAGGTGCCTGATGATGGAAAGGTGACTCACTCTTCTCCTCAAGGGCCTCCCTTCCTCCTTCCTTATGCAAAGTTCCAAGTAGAGTGTAAATGAGAGGTTACTCGCCCAACTCTCTGCATTTTACTGACGAGATCTCCCTTCAGTCAGGGGCACCACTAGCTACATAATACTGAGGATACCTCTGGCTACCTAATGCTTATTTCTACCTATGACAGGCAAGGGACGTAAGAGAGAAGTGACATCTGGGCCAGGCCGCACACTTGCAATGCAGTTTGGTGGTGTTTCTAGGTTTATAGAGGGCAAAGTCTAGGGTGCCAGGACATCTGTGCCTATAGGCTCCTGTGATGTAAATCCAGGCATGTAAAAGGTTAATAACATACCCCATGCCTGTGGGGAGGCTGCGGGGCAGTGCGGGAGCAGAGGCCCTCCATGCTCCCCCGCTGCCGCACAGCCCAACTACAGGGATCGGGTATGTTACTAACCTTTTACAATGCGACTAAGATGGAGAAATAAAGCTTTTTACATAGTGAAACTCAGTGCCAGATAACTTGTCTTTTGTTGCACACATTTGGTTCACACTGATGTTTACTACCTGGAATTTTGGTGGACAAGACAGCAGGCTAATAAAGGCCGGTTTGAAGGCTGCAAGGCTTTCACATAGGGCCAGTTCCCACTTCACTTGTACACCAGATTCAATTCCTTTCTATTCATATCATAAAGGATATGATGCTAATCCAGACTGACAACAGCAGACCCAGCAAATGACTCTGAAAAGGTGATACAAGTTTTCTGTTAAAATATAATGCAACTGTTAGGCAGAGTGGCTATGAAGTAGTCAGTGGCGTAGCTAAGGAGCTGTGGACCCCGATGCAAGTTTTACAATGAGGCCCCCGCCAAGCACTCTATACATAACAATTGATACGGCGCACCAAAACCTTCCAATAGCAACTACAGTGTCAAAGGTGGAAGAATGGGGTGGGGAGCAGCTTGTTAATGATAACCACTATTCAAAGTATCTATAGAAGTGATTATTATGAGCAAAGGACCAATACAGAGCTAAAACTGTAGTTGAGGGAGGGCCTTTTGGGGCCCCTCTGGCCCAATGGCCCCAATGCGGTCCCAACCTCTGCAACCCCTATTGCTACGCCCCTGGAAGTAGTCGTTTTTGGCACATGGGTTTTAGGTGCATCCCCCTGCCCTCTAGATTGTAAGCTCACAAGGGCCTCCCCCTAGTGTTTTCCCCCATGCAGGCTGATGTTCCCTAGGTAACCCAAAGCCCATCCTATATCGTATACATGACTTGGGAATCACCTGACCTCCTTTCTTTAGAAGATAATTACAGTTTGTTAAACATTATAGATAAGAAGCTTATTTGCAGTCATGACACTACATATCCAGCACTGTATATATTGTGGCATTCTATATCATGCCCGGAAGAAGCAGCATAATGTGGTGAATCGTGAAGGTGTTGTGGGGTAGAGCAGCTCTCCTCCACTGCTCGGTAACACTCCACTGGTGGTTCCCTCTCAGACAATACTTCTTCCCTTTTAGTTCCATTTCTACTCCACTGTTTTTTTTTTCTGTCAGTCCAGTGGTTACTCAGTGTTGGCTTTTGGTTGTCACTGCTGTGTCACCTGTGTCTGTTGGGGTTTTTTCATGTTCTTTAGCTATCATTGCACTTTGCACTCTTCTCTTTACAATTTTCACCTATTTCATGACCTCTGACTAATTGCCATTTGGCTCCTTGTCATTGCACAGTTGATGGCGGTTTATAATGATGACTTTGCATGCACTTATCCCTTTATTTACTGTGGCATTTATATCTGTTTACCCGATATGTGGAGTATGAGACATTTTTATCTGTATTTTGATGATTATTTATGACTTGTGCAATCCCCATCATACTGTGTTTTTAGATGTTTTTATTTAGTCTTTTTGTATGAATAAAGATTGAGTATTATCATCCTTAAGCGTTGTGGTGTTATTCGGGATCATATCATCATATAGGTTCCTTTTTCTTTGGTTAAAAATCAGCAAATAATCAAACCTCGTTTTTCGATAATTGTTTCAAAGGACTGGAGGCATTGAAGACCTTTAAAATGTTAAGTTCAGGCAATTGTACAGAGCACCCTCAAGAAGTGTTCAAGCAGTATGCACTTACAAGTAATATGTTTGTTTTTGTTTGTTTTTTTTAACCAATGGATGTATTGCCACAGAATAAGGTTAAATAGAAGGTTAAAACGTATACAACCTTACCAGCTAAATGGGGTCAAGGGTCAAGTATTGTCTTGTAAAAAAAAACCGAACTTTAGAGTGGGGTAATTTTACATTAACTGTGATATGATGGCTATGCAGGTTCATTATTCTGTTTTTATTAAAAGGAGCCTATGGTGAAAAATACATATATAGACATACCTACATTTGTCCAAGAGTATGTTTTCCTTCCGGTGTAGGTGTTACTTATAGCAAGCTAAGTGTGGTGGAGTAGTCACACACCTTGTCCACTGGTGCGCAATCCCTCTGTGGGTCACCAAGTCCAAAACCTATTGGTGAGAGAGCTTTAGAGAAAAAAAACAAAGCCTTTAACCCCCCTGGCGGTATGATTGCTACGGCTGCGCGGCCGCCAGGGTTTTTTTTTAAACTTTTTTTTTTTTTTTTTTTAGCATGTAGCTAGCCTAGCGCTAGCTACATGCTTCCCCCCTCCCTGCGGCGTCCCCCCGTCACCTCCGATCGCCGCCGGCGCCGCTTGCCCATAAGGAAATCCCGTTCTGAACAGGATTTCCTTGAGGGCTTCCCCCGTCGCCATGGCGACGACCGGAGTGACGTCATCGATGTCGTGACGTCACACGGAGTCCCGATCCACCCCATAGTGCAGCCTGGCGGCGATTGGCCAGGCTGCGCAAGAGGTATGCGGGGGGGCCCTGTTTAGCGGCGGGTAGCGGCGCATCTGTGGCGGGCGGCGGCGATTGGACCAAACACGCAGCTAGCAAAGTGCTAGCTGCGTGTTTGAAAAAAAAAATTATGCAAATCGGCCCAGCAGGGCCTGAGCGGCACCCTCCGGCGGCTTACCCCGTGTCCAGCACGAGGTTACCGCTAAGGAGGTTAAATGACAGCTCGATTGCAACTCTTGTATTTACTATTTGCCAGGTTTTGCTGTGTCCTGATAAAATCCAGGCAATGACTGAAGTGGATGTCAGCAGATAGTAATCGAAGCTGCTTTCCAAATGGTACTGTAGCTGGATAGTGTACTGGTTAAAGCGGTATAAAACCCTGACATAATATTCAATAAAAACATGTTTTCCTACTTTTTATATGCCATACGGTTATCATATTTGCATTTGTGCATAAGTATTATTATTCATTTAGAAATTATAGGTTCCCAAAAGTACAGTTTTTTGCTTTGTGAGCTGACTTTGCATTTTATTAATAACTGGTTTTATTCATTATGTATTGAAGGCAGACATGCTTTGACTCTCTGTCTGTGTCGAGCTGCTTCTCTACAGTCAGATAATGTGTCACATTCCTCACTTGATACATTTAAGTAAACACAAGATACCATAATCTAGAACTTCGGATGCGTCCACATTTTACTGCACTGAACTTTCAAGTCCTGTGTGTAACCCTTCGAATGCTGGTCTAGTAAAAAAAAAATGCTGGTTGCATATAATATGCTGTAAATAATGTTTTAGAGCAAAGATGAAATGCTGGGTTATATTCCGCTTTAAAGGGCTACTATGGCAAAAAAAAATTGTACAATTCAAAATATGTGCAAACATAAACACATAAGAAGTACATTTTTTTCCAGAGTAAAATGAGCCATAAATTACTTTTCTCCCATGTTGCTGTCACTTACAATAGGTAGTGGAATTCTGACAGAAGCGACAGGTTTTGGACTAGTCCATCTCTTCATGGTGGGATTCTCAGGGATTTATTTATTTTCAAAAGCACTTAGGTCCCGTTTCCACTAGGAGCCGCATTGCACTGCAGGTGTCCTGAAACACATGCACAGCAATGGAAGAGTTTCTATTGCATGCATGTTGTGCGGAGCGGCGCAGAGCTGCGCGGAGCATTCCGAAAATCTGCAGCATGCTGCAGATTCCCGCACGGCCGCATCTGCCTGCAGCCACGTTCCATCTCCTCCAATACACTTCCGCATCGGGGGATGCGGAAGTGATGCGGCCGGCGGCGGAAGTGATGCGATGCGGCTAGGTAGCCGCATTCACATCACTAAGTAGTGAAAACGGCCCTTGGTGAATGGCAATTGCTTTGTCCAACTGCCAAAAAACTGTGTAGGGAGCAGGGACGCTGGCCAGCATCATTGTTTAAATCCTTTTTAGGGAATATCTTTATAAAGAATAAAAGCCTTGCTGAGAATCCCCTATGAAGAGATGGACTAGTCCAAAACCTTTTGCTTCTGTCAGATTTCAACTACCTACTGTAAGTGACAGCAACATAGGAGACAAGTCATTTATGGCTCCTTTTACGCTGGAAAAATGTACTTTTTATTTGTCTATGTTTGCACATATTTTTACATTTTTCGCCATAGTGCCCCCTTAAGGGCATCACCTTTGACAGAGGAGACTTGGGTTTGAATCTCAGCTCTTCCTGTTCAGTACACCAGCACCTATTAAGTGAGGAGACCTTGGGCAAGACTCTCTAACACTGCTACTGCCTATAGAGTGCACCCTAGTGGCTGCAGCTCTGGTACTTTGAGTCCAGCAGGAGGAAAGCACACTAGAAATGTTTTGTGTCTTGTCTATGAAAGATCATTCTTTACACTATATTGTAGCTTCTAATACTTTTGATAATCAAATGGTAAAAAAATAAGAAATAATTATGATGTTCTAAAATGATTTAATCATCTTCTTTCATTTTCTAGAAATGTCTAATTTTAACAGCAGTGGTTGAATTCATTAAAGTGTTTTAAATGATACCTGGGCATATTATTGAGGCACCAACATTTTTTTTCCTGAAAATATTTATTTTTTTAATATGTGTGGGACTATTTATAAATGATTTATTACAGTGCACTTGTGGGAATTTGAACCCTGGGAGCAGAATACATTAAGTAAAACCATGAATATTATTATTATCTTTATACAAACAATTCATTATACATTAAACATTATGCAGCAGAGAAATAAGTGAAAAATGGTAACAAAAACCATGAAATGCCGCAATTCCTTAGATGAAGCAAACATTATTCTCCCAGTCGTTAAGAGTTCAATCATGTGTGATGGAGCACAGGAGAAAGTATTTATTTATATTCCCTAATTAACATACACACGGGCACCTATTTACAGGGGCGTATCTGGGTAAAATAGCGCCTATGGCCAACACTGACATTGCGCCCCACTAACCCCCCCCCCCCCCCCCCTTCCTGGTAACCTGCACAGTAGATCAGACCCGATTGGGCGGATATTTTAGGCGCTACTACGCTTGCGTCACAACCAACACAGGCTGTCGGTTGTGGTTCCAGGGGAGATCATCCTGATAAGAGCACTGACCAGCAATGACTAGATAAGGAAGTAGATGCTGGGGTAGGGGGAGGGTACTGAACATTAGGTAAGCTCACTGTCTTCACACACAGCTCTTCAGTCCAAGTCACAGGCTGAATATTCACCAGCACAACATAGGAAGATGTATTCAGCAAAGTCCCCTGATGACAAGCGTTCCCCGATCCACCTTCCTGCGGGCGATGTTACACCGGCAACGTTACAAAAAAGTCAAGCGTTTGCGGTACTTTTGCGGAGTCGTCAGGGATCTTAAAGAGACACTATAACTTAAAAAATCCCTCTGGAGATACTTACCTCCGGAGGGGGAAGCCTCTGGATCCTAATGAGGTTTTCCCCCGTCCTCCTCTCTCCCTCTGTTCCAGCGCTGGCTCCCCTGAAACCACAACCGACAGCCTGTGTAGTAGCGTAGTAGCGCCTGCAATATCCACCTTTCCCTGCTCCAGCGCAGATGCAGTAGTGGCTTTCTGATGTGCTCAGATGGAAAAAGCCAAACCCAATTGGGTCTGCTCTACTGTGCAGGCAACTGGGAAAGGGGAAGGGGTTAGTGGGGCGCAATGTCAGTGTTGGCCATAGGCGCTATTTTACCCAGATACGCCCCTGATCCAACAGGTCCGACCTGATTTCCAATCAATTTTCCGTTCACTTCTATGGAAAATCGACTGGAAAATTGATTGGAAGTCAGATTGAACCTGTTGGAAATAATTGATCTGACAGTAAATCTGCCAGAAATTTGTATCGTGTGCACCTGGCATACTACTTTAACCTCCTTAGCGGTAACCCCGTGTGTGACACGGGGTAAGCCGCCGGAGGGTGCTGCTCAGGCCCTGCTGGGCCGATTTAAATAATTTTTTTTTTTGCTGGACGCAGCTAGCACTTTGCTAGCTGCGCCAGCACCCCGATCGCCGCTGCCGCGCGCTAGATCGCCGCTATCCGGTGCGGCGCGCGGCCCCCCCCCCAGACCCCATGCGCTGCCTGGCCAATCAGTGCCAGGCAGCGCCGAGGGGTGCATCGGGTCTCCCAATGACGTCCCGACGTCGCTGACGTCGGTGACGTCATCCCGCACCGTCGCCATGGCGACGGGGGAAGCCCTCCAGGAAATCCCGTTCTTTGAACGGGATTTCCTGATCGGAGATCGCCGAAGGCGATCGAAGAGGGTGGGGGGATGCCGCTGAGCAGGGCTCGCTACATGAGGGCTCGCTACATGATTTAATTTTTTTTTTTTTTAAAACTGCTGCGCTGCCCCCCTGGCGGTATTTTTCATACCGCCAAGGGGGTTAAGACAGGGAGCACACTGGACTGCTTTCGTGCGCATTTTCTGCACAGAAAAACTGAGAACTCATGTTAACGAAGGGGCTAGTTCACACTTAATGTGTTTTTCGCGTGCAGACATTCTGCTTGATAATTCTGCACATTTTGTTAGTTTTCTGTATCAATTACATTAGCTGTTGTGCAAAAAATGTGTTTTTCTGCATAGAAACACACTTGGTTTGCAGAAAACATGTGCAGAAAAATGCACGATGAAAACTGAAAGACAAGTGTGATCCCTGCCTTAACCATAGATCCTGAACAAGCATGCAGACCAAATGTCTATGACACATCTCACAAGATTAGCTGCATGCTTGTCTCAGGTGTGTGATTCAGACCCTACTGACTAGAAAGATCAGCAGGACTGCCAGGCAACTGATACTGTTGAAAAGGAAATAAATATGGCAGCCACCGCGCTCATATGAATGAAAACAATGAAACATTTGCAGTGATGATTATAACTTAATAAACGCCTGACAACCTATTACATATCAGTAAGTAGATACCGAGCTAGAAATAAAGTGCATTTTTGACATCTGAGGTAGACTGACTGTATATCTATGCCCCACTCCCCTATGGACTTTATATCTCATCCCCCCCTACCATCCCTTATGCTGGCCGATTTACTGTCATTTGCTTTCCGATCGATTTCCGAGCATTTTCTGATCGACTTCCGTTCACTTTAATAGGAAGTCGATCGGAAATTGCTCAGAGATCGATCAGAAAGCAAATCGAAGATCTTGGAAATAATCGATCTGACAGTAAATCGGCCATCAAATCATAGTGTGTACCCAGCATTACACCCTCCACACCCCTATGGACTGTATCCTTCCCTTATTCCCACAATCCCCCCATGTTAATGTTTTGTTTTGCTTTGGCAATGCTAAATGTATTTGGTCCTGTCAATAAAGCTTTTTGGATTTGGATTTGGACTGTGTGTACAAGAGAGAAGTTGTTAAAACTGGTCACAGACTCAGAGCTGCCAGCAGGATAATAGTTAAAGTGCAGAGAGTGTCATAAATAAAAGTAAGTAAACAGCACACTGAGATAAGGCTGAGGATTGTGTGAATGACAGATCCTGTAACCTTCAGACCAGAAGAATCTGCTTCTATCTCAGGGGACTGAGACATGATCTGTGGTAGAAGAGGGATCCCAGTAAAGGAGCTGCAAAGACAGGGAGTGAGGGAAAGGTTGTGTAGCTCACCTCTCAATAGCATCTAATGTAGATATATGACAAAGACTGAGATGGTCAAGCTGGTGAGTGATTGTCACTCCCTTACCCTTAAGGTAGCCATACACTGGTCGATTTGCCATCAGATTCGACCAACAGACAGATCCCTATCTGATCGAATCTGATCAGAGAGGGATCGTATGGCTACCTTTACTGCAAACAGATTGTGAACCGATTTCAGCCTGAAACCGTTCACAATCTGTGGTGGTGCTGCCGCCGCTCCCCCCCCCATCCCGCATACATTACCTGCTCCGCCGGCACGACTCCCGGGTCTCCGCTCTTCTTCTCCGCTCTGGTCTGGTCTGGTCTCCGGCATGCTTCCCTTCTTCCTGTCTGGTGGAAGTTTAAACAGTAGAGCGCCCTCTACTGTTTAAACTTCCTGCCGGGACAGGAAGAAGGGAAGCATGCCAGAGACCAAACCAGACCAGAGCGGAGAAGAAGAGCGGAGACCCGGGAGTCGCGCCGGCGGAGCAGGTCATGTATTGCAGCTCTTCTGCTGGCGATCGACGGTTATTTTCCGCACGGCGCGATCGACGGGATCGGACAGAATGGATCGAAATTCGGCGTGTGGCGCGAACGATTGGCAGCAGATTCTATCCCAGTGATCGAATCTGCTGTCGAAACGGCGCTAAATCGGGCCAGTGTATGGCCAGCTTTAGACTCAGGAATGCTGCCAGCAGCACTGCACCACCCTGTTGTTTGAAGAGGGAGGCGCCTAGGGCACGTGCCATATGTGCACCCAGGGCCGGGCCGAGGCAGAGGCTGGAGAGGCTCCAGCCTCAGGGCGCAGTGTAGGAGGGGGCGCACAATTCATTCAGTTGTCATTCCCAATTCTGTTTGAAGCAGAAAGAAATAGGAAAAGGGGATACATGGCAGTGACTGCAAGTCAGATAACTAGAGATTAAGGTATTGGGGAGGTTGGGGGCCCTGGGCGCCTCTTAGTCTAGTAACAATCAGTGTGTGACGGCTGGGGTGGGAGGGATGGAGGGGCGCACTTTGGTGTCTCAGCCTTGGGTGCTGAAGGACCTTGTCCCAGCTCTGTGTGCACCCTTAAAGATACGTGTCTGCCTATTTAATTACCTTTTCTGTTGAGTTTTCTCCCAGGAGATCATTTTTATTTAATTGCACACACAAAAAGGCCAGTGCTAAAGTCCTATGCTATGATTCAAAGACTCTTGCGAGCGTGGCATGGATTGCTTTGTCATTAGTAATGCGGCTGTGCTGTCTGATTCCCATTCCTATTGACTTATTTAGCCAAAATTGGCAACTCTAACAAAACAATACCTACAGCAACAATCATCTGATGTGATGGCCAGTGATGAAGGATGAGTGGGTTAAAACAAATTTTTGTATGGTCAATTTCCATACATAAAGTCATCAACCCTCTGCACACAAAACACTCACAGCTAATCACACAGCAAATATATAAATGCATGTGAAAATTAATGAGTTGAAACTAAATAATGGAGTATGAAAGAGATGTCAAATTGTCCCAGTTTTTTCAACATCTGTTTAAAAAGCTTGAAACAGAGTGACTTGATCAATACATTAGAGGCTTGACAGTGGGAAAAAGTGAAATTACTGTGTTTTATTATGCAAATGACAAAGGTAAGTAGTTTGGTGGAAAAAAGACTTTCCTCCATCAAGTCCAACCAGTAAAAAAAAATACATAAAAACACCATTCTGAACCTGTACATATCTTAGTTGATCCAGAGGAAGGTGAAAAACCTTACAAGGCCTGGGCCAATTAGCCTTAAAAGGGAAAAATTCCTTCCCGACTCCAGATGGCAGTCAGATAAATCCCTGGATCAACTCTTCCTGGAGTTACCTATTAATTATAGCCGTGGATGCCCTTCAATGCAAGGAAAGCATGACCTACTTCTTACTGTGAGCTGGCTTTATATATTCAAAAAACAATACAAAAGAATTTACACTTTTTTTTCCAACTTTAAGATCAATGTAGAAAATCAGAAATATTAGAGAGCAGTTGTAAAAGAAAAACTGTTAAAGAGGAACTCCAGTGAAAATAATGTAGTAAAAAAGTGCTTCATTTTTTTACCATAATTATGTATAAATGATTTAGTCAGTGTTTGCTCATTGTAAAATTTTTCCTCTCCTCGATTTACATTCTGACATTTATTACATGGTGACATTTTTACTGTGGGCAGGTTATGTAGCTGCTCCTAGCTGTTTTGGCTGTTACAGACAGCTGTGAACAGCTATTTCCTGTCTGTGAACATTGTTACATTGTGGCAGTTTGCCCAGAGTACCGTGGTACTCAGAGCTTCTTGTGGGAGGGGTTTCAGCACAAAATCAGTCATACAGCGCCCCCTGATGGTCTGTTTGTGAAAATCATTATATTTCTCATGTAAAAGGGGGTATCAGCTACTGATTGGGATAAAGTTCAATTCTAGGTTGGAGTTTCTCTTTAACACTGTTCAAACCTTGCTATCTTTATCTAGAAAAAATAGAACACATTAAATATTTGAGAATTCAGATATGTAAGGACATCTATAAATCTGACAGCCTATAACATGCCAATGGAGGAGGTATGTTTCCATCCTGCAAGTTCTTTATTTTTAAATCAGGATTCCAGTTTAAGTGTCACAAAGAGATATTGTTCACTACCATTGTAAAAACCATAATGACAATATCATTTACTTTGAAATGGCAAAAATAATGAGGTTTAACAGATGGCAGTGAAACTTTTCCAAATGGCCGATGAGACAATGAAAAGCAGATTCTTCTAAAAGCCAAAACTTCATTTGCTTTTTTTTTTTTTTTTTTGGGTCATCATCATTTCAGTGTAAAGATGAAACCATCCGCTCCAAATGCTGCTTGTTCATTCACCATGTGCATTCCATACGTTAAAAATAAATCCCACGAGAACTCCTTCTATACTTACCCAGGCTGTACATCTGTGGCTCTGCAAAATAAAAAAGAATAAACTTTGTTAATTCTTCAAAGAGCAAACTGAGTTATATGTCTTCCTGGCAGATGGAAAGAGATTGGTTTTTGAGTTAGGAGATCAGAAAACTATAGATTTATGCAAAAATGAGAATACAATGATATACCCGTATATTCCGGCATATAAAACGACTGGGCATATAAGACGACCCCCCAACTGTTCCAGTTAAAATATAGAGTTTGGGATATACTCGCCGTATAAGACTACCCCTCTTCCAACGCAAACCAAGTGAAAAGAAAAAGAAAAAAATCATGTACTGGTGCTGTGTTTGAACAGATACTGGTGCAGTACTGTGTGTGTTACCCAGTATATAACAGTATATAGTCAATTGACTTGTTGCATTGGTCAACTCTCCTTAAGTAGACTGGTCAGCTCTCCTTGTCTACCTGTTTATCAGAGCGGTATGGAACAATAGATTGCGCTCCCTCAGCAGGGAGATCTGAGAGGCGGTAACAGGATAGGGAGTATCACCCGGCATCAATAACACCCGGCGTATAAGACGACCTCTGACTTTTCAGAAGATTTTCTAGGGTTAAAAAGTAGTCTTATACGCAGGAATATACAGTATATCTATTTATTTATCTATCTATCTATCTATCTATCTATCTATCTATCTATCTATATACAGGATCTTCTCAAAAAATTAGCATATTGTGATAAAGTTCATTATTTTCTGTAATGTACTGATAAACATTAGACTTTCATATATTTTAGATTCATTACACTACAGCTGAAGTAGTTCAAGACTTTTATTGTTTTAATATTGATGATTTTGGCATACAGCTCATAAAAACTCAAATTTCCTATCTCAAAAAATTAGCATATTTCATCCGACCAATAAAATAAAAGTGTTTTTAAAACAAAAAAAGTCAACCTTCCAATAATTATGTTCAGTTTCGCACTCAATACTTGGTCGGGAATCCATTTGCAGAAATGACTGCTTCAATGCGGCGTGGCATGGAGGCAATCAGCCTGTGGCACTGCTCAGGTGTTATGGAGGCCCAGGATGCTTCGATAGCAGCCTTAAGCTCATCCAGAGTGTTGGGTCTTGCATCTCTCAACTTTCTCTTCACAATATCCCACAGATTCTCTATGGGGTTCAGGTCAGGAGAGTTGGCAGGCTAATTGAGCACAGTAATACCATGGCCAGTAAACCATTTACCAGTGGTTTTGGCACTGTGAGCAGGTGCCAGGTCGTGCTGAAAAATGAAATCTTCATCTCCATAAAGATTTTCAGCAGATGGAAGCGTGAACCCACTTTTGAACCAGAAACAGCGGCAGAGGCGCCTGACCTGGGCTACAGAGAAGCAGCACTGGACTGTTGCTCAGTGGTCCAAAGTACTTTTTTCCGATGAAAGCAACTTTTACATGTCATTCGGAAATCAAGGTGCCAGAGTCTGGAGGAAGACTGGGGAGAGGGAAATGCCAAAATGCCTAAAGTCCAGTGTCAAGTACCCACAGTCAGTGATGGACTGGGGGGCCATGTCAGCTGCTGGTGTTGGTCCACTGTGTTTTATCAAGTGTAGGGTCAATGCAGCTAGCTATCAGGAGATTTTGGAGCACTTTATGCTTCCATCTGCTGAAAAGCTTTATGGAGATGAAGATTTCATTTTTCAGCACAACCTGGCACCTGCTCACAGTGCCAAAACCACTGGTAAATGGTTTACTGACCATGGTATTACTGTGCTCAATTGGCCTGCCAACTCTCCTGACCTGAACCCCATAGAGAATCTGTGGGATATTGTGAAGAGAAAGTTGAGAGACGCAAGACCCAACACTCTGGATGAGCTTAAGGACGCTATCGAAGCATCCTGGGCCTCCATAACACCTGAGCAGTGCCACAGGCTGATTGCCTCCATGCCACGCCGCATTGAAGCAGTCATTTCAGCAAAAGGATTCCCAACCAAGTATTGAGTGCATAACTGAACATAATTATTTGAAGGTTGACTTTTTTTGTTTTAAAAACACTTTTATTTTATTGGTCGGATGAAATATGCTAATTTTTTGAGATAGGAATTTTGAGTTTTCACGAGCTGTATGCCAAAATCATCAATATTAAAACAATAAAAGGCTTGAACTACTTCAGTTGTAGTGTAATGAATCTAAAATATATGAAAGTCTAATGTTTATCAGTACATTACAGAAAATAATGAACTTTATCACAATATGCTAATTTTTTGAGAAGATCCTGTACAGTGGGTTGCAAAAGTATTCGGCCCCCTTGAAGTTTTCCACATTTTGTCATATTACTGCCACAAGCATGAATCAATTTTATTGGAATTCCACGTGAAAGACCAATACAAAGTGGTGCACACATCGGAAGTAGAACGAAAATTATACATGATTCCAAACATTTTTTTACAAATAAATAACTGCAAAGTGTTGTGTGCATAATTATTCGGCCCCCTTTGATCTGAGTGCAGTCAGTTGCCTATAGACATTGCCTGATGAGTGCTAATGACTAAATAGAGTGCACCTGTGTGTAATGTAATGTCAGTACAAATACAGCTGCTCTGTGAGGGCCTCAGAGGTTGTCTAAGAGAATATTGGGAGCAACAACACCGTGAAGTCCAAAGAACACACAAGACAGGTCAGGGATCAAGTTATTGAGATATTTAAAGCAGGCTAAAGGTGGCCACACACGATACAATAAAATGATCCGATTTTACAGTAATTCGATAAAAACGATCGGATCTCCCGAAAAAATCGAAAGCTTTTTTTTCATTCGACTGAAAAATCCGATCGGATTTCCCGTTTTCTTCAATTTTAATCGATCCGGACTGCCAGATATTTTTCTTCAATCTTTCTAAAGATTGTATGGTGTGTGTTGGATTGTTAATTTATTAACCCTCTGGGCGATACAATTATATCGACCCAGGAGGTGGCGCAGCACTATTTTTTTAAATTTTTTGTTTTTTTAATCATGTAGCGAGCCCAGGGCTCGCTACATGATAGCCGCAGCGCAGCGGCATCCCCCCACCCACTCCGATCGCCTTCGGCGATCAGAGTAAGCAGGAAATCCCGTTCAGAACGGGATTTCCTGCTGGGCTTCCCCGGTCGCCATGGCGACGGGGCGGGATGACGTCACCGACGTCTTGGACGTCGTGATGTCAGAGGGAGTCCCGATCCACCCCTCAGCGCTGCCTGGCCTGATTGGCCAGGCTGCGCAAGGGGTCGGGGAGGGGGGGGCTGCGCGGCACGGCGAGCGGCGGCGGATCGGCGGCGAGCGGCGGCGATCGGAAGTTACACGCAGCTAGCAAAGTGCTAGCTGCGTGTAACAAAAAAAAATTATGCAAATCGGCCCACCAGGGCCTGAGAAATCCACCTGCGCGATGTACCCCGAGCTCAGCTCGGGATTATCGCTCAGGAGGTTAATATACACACCCTAGCAATTTTTTCAGAGTTTCCAATCATTTTTATGATAATTGGGGGAAAAATTGAACATACGTGTGTGGTACATTGCAACATTTCAAAAATATGACCAATCAGTCAGAAAAATTGATTGCAATTCTTAAATTGAACAGATATTTAAAAAATTGTATGGTGTGTGGCCACCTTTAGGCTACAAAAAGATTTCCAAAGCCTTGAACATCCTTCGGAGCACTGTTCAAGCGATCATTCAGAAATGGAAGGAGTATGGCACAACTGTAAACCTACCAAGACAAGAGATCTACAGCTCAGGTGGGAGACTCTGTCCATAGTACAACTATTAGTCATGCACTGTACAAAGTTGGCCTTTATGGAAGAGTGGCAAGAAGAAAGGTATTGTTAACAGAAAGCATAAGAAGTCACATTTGAAGTTTGCCACAAGCCATGTGGGGGACACAGCAACCATGTGGAATAAGGTGCTCTGGTCAGATGAGACCAAAATGGAACTTTTTGGCCAAAATGCAAAACGCTATGTGTGGCAGAAAACTAACACTGCACATCACTCTGAACACCAGGGCCGGATTTGTACTTTCCAGCGCCCTAGGCCGGCTGTCACCAACTGCCCCCCCTCCCTTCTGTCCAACTCTGACTAGTTTGAACGGGCCCCCCTCTGTTTTGCTGCTTTGCCCCGTTTAACAAAGAAGCAGTGCATGCTCTATCCACTCCATGTAATTTTGCACTCCTGTCTGCATGCACAGCAGGCGATAGTGTTCTGGGCTTGCATACTTCAGAAATGATGCTCATGTATGAGCACTCAGCAGCACTTGTCAAGTACACATACCCATAACACTCCCTCGGCTCCTGTGCACATGCATACAGGAGTGCAAAATCACAAGGAGCCCCAGTGGACAGCGCTGCTTCTTTGTCCCCTGTGCTACTTGCTGCCTTCAGAGCCACAAATAGGGGACAGTGTAGCACAATGCAGAGAAGCCCATCCAAACCAGAGAACAGGTAAGTAGAAGGATCCGACACTACACAAACTGGCATATATGTAGTGTAATGCTAGGTACACATGATGCAATTTCCTAAAAGATTCACTGTCAGGTCGATTATTTCCATCATGTCTGATCTAATTTCAATTTTTCGATCAATTTGCTTTTCACTTCTATGAAAAATCATTCAGAAAATTGATTAGAAAGCATATCGGACATGTTGGAAATAGTTGATCTGACAGTAAATCTGTGAGAAAATTGCATTGTGTGTACCCAGCATAAGCTCAGGTGTACTTTACACAGTGACAATTTAGCACTTAAGACAGATTTTAAAATCAGTCAGCAGGAAGTTTTGTAACAGAATAACACTTTTTATTGGCTAACCAAAAGAATAACAGTGAGCCTTTGGTTAATGAGCTGTCTTCAGACTGTGTTACTGTATACAAGATGTTAGGCACACAGCTATATAAACAGTCAGCAGGAGATGCATTGATTGTTTTGTAAATATAAATAAATGTAACACAGTTGTCATTCTGTTTCAAAACATCCTGCTTTCACTGATGGTCAACACAGTACTTTGCTGGCAAAAAAAGCCAGGAAAGAGTTAAACTGTAGAAAGAATGTTGTTGGCATTATCTAGGAGGAAAAAAAAGCCATAAATTCAACAGATCTGAGGTCTTTAACAGCACTGACCTACTAGTAATAAACCAACATCAGTCAGGGAGGGGGAGAGCTGCTAATTCCTGCCCGTGAATGCGTGCTGCATGATAAAAACTAATCGGAACTCAAGAGTTCTGCTACTTGAGACCATATATTTTTCTTCTCACAGCAGATTGTTTGTCCCCTCTCATCATACAGGTAACAGCAGATGCTGACTGCCATAACACACACTTTGCACAAGTAAGAGAGATGCAGGAATCTCTGGAATTCAGGCACACCAGAGCAAAGCAGGAGAGGTGATTTACTTTGACATGTGACCTCTTATCTCTCCAAGTCCTGCACCCTGCTAATTTTTATCGCCCTAGGCCATGGCCTCTGTGACCTTGCCAGAAATCCGGGCCTGCTGAACACACCATCCCCACTGTCAAATATGGTGGTGGCAGCATTGTTTGCAGAGAAAGTCCATGCACAGGATAATTCACCAGCTGTCAGAGTGCCACTCATCCAACCATAGGTTAACACTTGAAAGTCGAGAGAGAGCGATGGTGCACATCCAGCTTAAAACGTCATTTTATTAATGCAGTTTAAAATCAATAAACAAAGTTACAGACCAGCAATATGGAGAGAGGTACAAGCAGCAAAGGATCTACAGCCGTTTCGCGCCTTAACACATGTGGCGCATCGTCAGGACCAAACGCTTCCTTCCCCTATCCCTACTTAAATAGTATACCACTTACCCCAGTGGCAAATCAATCCGCCTCCATCTCGAGTGCATGCGGCCAAAGCTTGGAACGCACGCTAGTGGCGTCCACTTCCGGTTTCGTGGTCGCCACAAAAAACGTCACTTCCGGCGCATGCGGCCGGAAATACGCGTACATAAGAGGGACTAAGTATGGAGCATGTCAGCGTATGCAACCCTATATGCGTGAACGCGTCATTTAATGCGACCAACTATTGGCATGAGCTAAAGCGCCTGCTGGCTCCATCTTGTGGTAAAAAATTACACTACAGTATAGTTTGACCAAATTTAAAAAAAACCAATGGGGGACCGATATTGCCACCAGGGTATATTAAAAATCACTTTCCCCATAGGCCTGACATCACACACAATCCACTGATAACCTGAAGAAATAATAATCTTAAAGGGTGGGGGAGGGAAAAATAACAAGATAACAAACAGGCTAATTATATCAACAATTAACATTACTAACGATACAACTCACCACCCCTCAATATATGGTGGACCCAGTGTGATCCAGACCTAAAAGGGAAAACATTTATAGAATTTCGTTAAGATTCTTTTTGAGTGTGTACACAACATCACTTAAGATAGAATTATAAAAAACCGGGATACCCTATACAGTAAATATATTTAGATAAAGACCGAGAGATTATTTCTCTCATTCAATCCTAACGGACCAACAGCATCAAAATAGGAGATCCAATAACTTTCCCTTTGGAGCACTTTCCTATGCCAATCACCCCCTCTTCTATCCTTCTTTATCTGTTCCAGACCCAAAAATTTAAGCTTGGTGACATCACCGTCATGCATCTGCCGCATATGCTCAATTACTCGAGGGGAGCCCTCACCACTGTGGATAGATCTGCAATGTGCTTGATAGCGGTCCTTGAGCATATTAGTGGTCTCCCCCACATAGATACGCGTGCAAGGACATACCAGGGCGTAAATTACACCCCTGGTTCTGCAATTTATAAACTGTTTAATTTTGCACGATCGTCCACAGTGTGTGAACTGCCTTCCCTCCAACAAAAAATTACAGCAAGAGCAATGGTGGCATTTAAAATTTCCAATCGGGCGCATATCACCAAGCCAAGTCTGACTAGCTGGACTTACAAATTCGCTATGAATTAATTTGTCTTTCAAATTTGGGGCCCTTCTGTAGGATATACATGGAGGAATGCTACTTCTGTCTTGCAATAGTTTATCCTGTTTGATAATCCACCAATTATTTTTAATGATCTTTTTGATGTTTTCGTACATAGGTGAGTATGAAAAATGCATGTAGAAACGATTTAATGGGCCCTTTTGTGATCTTCTTCTTGGGGTCAACAGTGATCGCCTGTCTTTATTAGCTGCTTTCTCAAAAGCTTGATCAATCACCAATTCTTGGTAACCCCTCTTTTTTAATCTATTTTTTAAATCCTCAGACTGGCTAAGGAAATCTTCCCAAGTACTTGCGTTCCTCCTCAAGCGGAGGAATTGGCTATAGGGAAGACTCTTGATGGTAGTTGAAGGGTGATAGCTAGCTGCACTTAACAAGGAATTAACTGCTGTTTCTTTTCTGAACGTTTTCGTCAAAAGGCCCCCATTCCTTACCACAATTTCCAAGTCAAGAAAGACCATTTGCTGATCACCCCAATTATGGGTAAATGCCATGTTCACGTTGTTATTATTTAGATATCCCATAAATGATTCAAATTCATCACTAGAACCCTGCCAGACAATTAAGATGTCATCTATAAAACGGATCCAGAGTTTAATCCGCTCCAGAAACCCGTTCCATCTGCTGAAAAGCTTTATGGAGATGAAGATTTCATTTGTCAGCACGACCTGGCACCTGCTCACAGTGCCAAAACCACTGGTAAATGGTTTACTGACCATGGTATTACTGTGCTCAATTGGCCTGCCAACTCTCCTGACCTGAACCCCATAGAGAATCTGTGGGATATTGTGAAGAGAAAGTTGAGAGACGCAAGACCCAACACTCTGGATGAGGTTAAGGCCGCTATCGAACCATCCTGGGCCTCCATAACACCTGATCAGTACCACAGGCTGATTGCCTCCATGCCACGCGCATTGAAGCAGTCATTTCTGCAAAAGGTTTCCCGACCAAGTATTGAGTGCATAACTGAACATAATTATTTGAAGGTTGACTTTTTTTGTTTTAAAAACACTTTTCTTTTATTGGTTGGATGAAATATGCTAATTTTTTGAGATAGGAATTTTGGGTTTTCATGAGCTGTATGCCAAAATCATCAATAAGAAAACAATAAAAGGCTTGAACTACTTCAGCTGTAGTGTAATGAACCTAAAATATATGAAAGTCTAATGTTTATCAGTACTTTACAGAAAATAATAAACTTTATCACAATATGCTAATTTTTTGAGAAGATCTATATATATATACAGTGGTGTGAAAAACTATTTGCCCCCTTACTGATTTCTTATTATTTTGCATGTTTGTCAAACTTAAATGTTTCTGCTCATCAAAAACTGTTAACTATTAGTCAAAGATAACATAACTGAACACAAAATGCAGTTTTAAATGATGGTTTTTATTATTTAGTGAGAAAAAAAAACTCAAAACCTACATGGCCCTGTGTGAAAAAGAAATTGCCCCCTGAACCTAATAACTGGTTGGGCCACCCTTAGCAGCAATAACTGCAATCAAGCATTTGCGATAACTTGCAACAAGTCTTTTACAGCGCTCTGGAGGAATTTTGGCCCACTCATCTTTGCAGAATTGTTGTAATTCTGCTTTATTTGAGGGCTTTCTAGCATGAACCGCCTTTTTAAGGTCATGCCACACCATCTCAATAGGATTCAGGTCAGGACTTTGACTAGGCCACTCCAAAGTCTTCATTTTGTTTTTCTTCAGCCATTCAGAGGTGGATTTGCTGGTTTGTTTTGGGTCATTGTCCTGCTGCAGCACCCAAAATCGCTTCAGCTTGAGTTGACGAACAGGTGGCCGGACATTCTCCTTCAGGATTTTTTTGGTAGACAGTAGAATTCATGGTTCCATCTATCACAGGAAGCCTTTCAGATCCTGAAGCAGCAAAACAACCCCAGACCATCACACTACCACCACCATATTTTACTGTTGGTATGATGTTCTTTTGCTGAAATGCTGTGTTTCTTCTACGCCAGATGTAACGGGACACGTACCTTCCAAAAAGTTCAACTTTTGTCTCGTTGGTCCACAAAGTATTTTGCCAAAAGTCTATGCAATCATGGAGATGTGTTTTTAGCAAAATTGAGATGAGCCTTAATGTTCTTTTTGCTTAAAAGTTGTTTGCGCCTTGGATATCTGCCATACAGGCCGTTTTTGCCCAGTCTCTTCCTTATGGTGGAGTCGTGAACCCTGACCTCAATTGAGGCAAGGCCTGCAGTTCTTTAGATGTTGTCCTGGGGTCTTTTGTGGCCTCTCGGATGAGTTTTCTCTGCGCTCTTGGAGTAATTTTGGTCGGCCGGCCACTCCTGGGAAGGTTCATCACTGTTCCATGTTTTTGCCATTTGTGGATAATGGCTCTCACTGTGGTTCGCTGGAGTCCCAAAGCTTTAGAAATGGCTTTATAACCTTTACCAGACTGATAGATCTCAATTACAGTACTTTTGTTTTCATATGTTCCTGAATTTCTTTGGATCTTGGCATGGTGTCTAGCTTTTGAGGTGCTTTTGGTCTACTTCTCTGTATCAGATAGCTCCTATTTAAGTGATTTCTTGATTGAAACAGGTGTGGCAGTAATCAGGCCTGGGGGTGACTACAGAAATTGAACTCAGGTTGTGATAAACCACAGTTAAGTTATTTTTTAACAAGGGGGGCAATCACTTTTTCACACAGGGCCATGTAGATTTGGAGGTTTTTTTTCTCACTAAATAATAAAAACCATCATTTAAAACTGCATTTTGTGTTCAATTATGTTATCTTTAACTAATAGTTAACGGTTTTTGATGAGCAGAAACATTTAAGTGTGACAAACATGCAAAAGAATAAGAAAACAGGAAGGGGGAAAATAGTTTTTCACACCACTGTATATATATATATTAGTGGTGTGTGCGCTCCTCTCACAGCTTAACCAAGTATATGACTGGTTCGCACTACTTGAAAATTCACTGACCACCGGGGGATATTACCACCTAATCTATAACATAGGTTGCAAACATGTGACACCTGGTTCACACTCCTCTGATGGATCGCTGCACAATGGGGGGGTATCACCACCCTATATGGAAAACAAAATGTGCAAATTGCAGAGTACTGCAGCGCTCACATCTACACCATTATATTCCTAGCATAAATAAATTGATCTACACCATGTAAACAAGAAGCATAACTCAAAGCGTAACTGTAGATTCCTAATAAACACATTGTTTCACTTACCTGGGGCATCCCCAAGCCCCCAGGAGCCGTCTTGTCTCACGCCGCTCCTCAACGAACCTCCGTTCTCCCGCCGCCAGCTACTTTCGGTTTCGCCGCCAGGCCACTGCGCCTGCGCGGCTCTGGCCACGCGTATCCTTTGCTCGCGTTCCCTGCTATTGCAGAGGGGAACGCAAAGAAAGGATACGCTTGGCCAGAGCCGCGCTGGCATCGACTTACAAGTCAAAGTACGGGACCGAGCGGCAGCGGGGGAACGGAGACTCGTTAAGGAGCGGCGCGGGACAGGACAGCTGCTGGGGGCTTGGGGAAGCCACAGGTAAGTGAAACACTGTGTTTACTTGAAATCTACAGTTCCACTTTAAGTAACTGAATAAAAAGACCCAATAAGTCCACTTGTGAGCTTCCACACAGTTACAATATCTTCTCATAGACCAAATAAATATATGAGACACTCTTGCCAACGATATTGGCTGACTGAGTTACAGATCAGCAAGCAGGCTTAAAGCTGGGGATGTCCCTCCGATCATAGAAACTTCATCCTAAGTGTAACTCAGAAACAAGGGGATAGACATAGCGGGACCCTGTTTTCAATAATAAAACTTTTCTCCTCCACCAAACCAGCACACAACGTGCACTACTCCCTGTAGTGCTTACACCGCAGTGCTCAATGGGATAAATGCAGGCTCACCAGATGCTATGGCTGATCCTACATTGACCAGCTGACAGCGCTTGATGTATAATTTCCAAAGTCTCCGCTTCATACAAGTTGCAGGACTAGCCTTGAAAACTGCCGTGCTCCACTCGCTCTGCCTGACAGTTGCTGTTTCATGTGAAGAGACTGAGGGGGCGGAGCCTCGCTGTGCCGCTATATCATTGGTAGTCGTGGAGAAACATGCCTGTCAAATGTCAAACTTCACCTGACCTAACAGCGCACTCTATAAATCACGATCCAGAGTGCAGGTCGTCACTGCGCATATGCGTAGTTCTTTGCTGGCGAAAAAAATAAACAGGACCTTTCTCTTACTGTACGTTTTAAATGTGTGTACGTGATGCTTTCATCTCACTGTGTGCTTGTAACATTTAGGATAGGCATTAGCAGGGCCGGGCCGAGGCAGAGGCCAGAGAGGCTCCAGCCTCAGGGCGCAGTGTAGGAGGGGGCGCACAACTCACTCAGCTATCATTCCTCTATTGTGTTTGAAGCAGAGAGAAGTAAGAAAAGGGGATACATGGCAGTGACTCAAGCCAGGTAACTAAAGATTAAGGTGTTGGAGGGGTTGGGGGGTTGGGGGCTCTGGGGTGCCTCTTAGTCTAATAGCAATCAGTGTGTGATGGCTGGGGTGGGAGGGATGGAGGGGCGCACTTTGGTGTCTCAGCCTTGGGTGCTGGAGGACCTTGTCCCGGTTCTGGGCATTAGCATTGCTTGCATACTGCCTTGTTTGGTTTGTAAGATTCTGAAGTCTGCAGAATATAAATCAGAACCCCACTGAAATAAATAGAAACTAAAATTGGGTGGGCATTCAAAAAAGGAGGACAGTTATGTTTGTTCGGATTGGGAAAGCGTCTGGTGTGTCTACCAATGCCATATTTGTTTATTCTTTTATGTCTATGACTATGTACAGCTTGTACTGTAAAATGTAAACAAAGCCTCTCACTGTCCACTTCATTGCTGGCTAATCTATAGCTAATAGGAGGGTTTTGTTGGTTTGCTTTATTTCTGAATGGCCATGCCAAGGGTTAGTGTAGCATGTTTTTTTAAATTGAGATGGGAATAGCTTGTCTAGGTGTTCCTAAGTACTGCTGTGTCTGCTCATTTCATGTTATAAATAGGGATGATCAATGAGATGCACATATTTCATGCAGCTTGAAATTTGACCAATCAATTTAAACCTGGGTGGGACTTGATTGGTCCAATTTAAAGCTGCATATATTTTCATAAAAATTTACATAAATCTGCATGAACTCACAAATATTTCCGTCTCATTGATGATCCCTAATTATAAAATTCCTTTCACAAGTCACTATGTCGGATCAGTAAATCAAAAGAGGGAGGGGGGATCCCTCTCTTTGCATCTGTTAACCCTGTGTGTAAATCTTTTGCAGATGACAGGTCTAACTAGCTTAAACTGTAGCTGCTAGTTTTGTCTCTTTGAATGAGCTGTCCAGATAAGATGCTGACATGGCTGTCTGAGGAGAATAATGTACTGACATGAACAGAGCTAGCAGTAGGAATTGTATTATTTATCTGCAGCATACGTAAAAACTGCTAATGGGTGTAAAATCTGATACCAAGGCAGTGTGTAATGAAACATATATGAAACTGAAGTGGCAGGTGGAGGGGGCAGAGTTATGGACTCACAGCGGGGAGGAAGAACTGTCACTTCCTCCCCGCTCATAATTGTTGCCAAATAGGGCAACAGGGGACACTGGAGAGGGAAGATGGTGTTGCGTACTGTGACTTTGTCACAGCAGTGGTATTAAAATAATTTTAAAACTATTTATGATCAGGTCAGAGGTACTTGAAACACTACTAGGAAATGAGAGAGAGAGACTGCAAAGTGCCATCTCAGGGCAAATCGGGTCTTACTCACTTACAGAACTTTCCTGTGAGAAAGGCCCAGAGAGTTGCCCTGCGGTCGGTGTCTCAACGAACAAGTAAAGACAAATTCAAAGGGGGTGGTAACAACACCAAATAGGCACCTGCTTGAGCGACTCATTTGCTCCCAGGATGCACAGCAAGCCCAGCGGCCAATGAAATAGGGTACCATTTCACAGGCAGATATATATGGGGAAATTAAGGGAGGTGTTAGTCACTCCAACTTGTGTTCTGCATGTGTGAGGAGGTAGACAGAGCAAGGGAGAGAAAAGAATTGTATGATGGAGAGATAATAATGTAGTTGGTTTTAGCACCATAGTACTGTGTTGTATAGGGTGTATACTGCAGAGAAGTGTTCTGTGCAGGATTTATTGTCTACAGAAGTGGTGAGGCAGACATGTGTGCTGCTACACTTCCTATACAGGCTTATTAGTGATTGCTAACTGCCTTGCCAGATAGTGAGAACACTGCCATATAGCCTAGGATTTATTCACTGCAGATTCACGTACAGTATCTCACATTTTTGTACATATGTTATTATATCTTTTCATGGGACAACGCTGAAGAATTTGGCACATTGTACAAGTAGTCAGTGTAACTCAACACATAACCATTAACATCTAAGCCACTGGCAACAAAAGTGAGTACACCCCTAAGTGAAGAATCTCAAGACTCTGCCCAATTAGACATTTTGCCTCCTGGGGTCATATTAGTCATTAGTGTTAACTGTCGAAAAAAAACCCTCTGTATTGCTCTGAGAGTTGCTCAGATCAGCACTGGCTGTGTTGTCACATTTCACATAAAACACAGAAACACCTCTGCTAAGGGATCGTTCCAATGCAGCTAAAACTTTCACTAACGGCCGCTTTCCATTAGCTGGTGTGCATCTTGCAACGCGCACGTTGGCAGTTGAAGTGATGCAAGCACGCATTCAGATCGCTTAGGATTCGGGTGCGTGCTGCAGAAATATGCAGCATGGCTCCCAGATTCCCAACGGCATGTGATCTGGCAACTCTTTGGCAGCATAGGCAGCGTTTCCCTGTGAAACCCGCCTGTGGGGAAACGCTGCCGATTCAGGCCAAATTTGGCCCTAGTGGAAATGGGCCCTTAGTAAAGTAGAGATTTTAGCGCTGATTTGAAATATGTAAAGTGGGTAAATGTTAATACAACTATTACATAATAATAATTAAAATATTTGTTGTACATTGTGGTTTTATAATGCTTGGACATTGATAATATGTCCTGTAAAGAGGAGGAACCGTAACCAAGGATTGAACCTCCTCCCAATCAGTAGCTGATACCCCCTTTCCCATAAGAAATCTATTCCGTTTCTCCAATAGATCATCAGGGGGCTCTGTATGGCTGATATTGTGGTCAAAGCCCTCCCACAGTGTGATGTCAGCACCAGGGCGCTGACATCACACTGTGGGAGGCTTGTTGCATTGTGGGAAATTGTTATTATTATTTATTGTATTTATAAAGCGCCAACATATTACGCAGCGTTGGACTATAAATAGGGATACATACATTGTAACAAGGGGTGACAGACAGAAATAACAGCTGTTTTCAACTGCCAAAAATGCATCATCTCTTTTCACACACATAACCTGCCAGCAGTAAAAATGTCGCCATGTGAGAAATATCAGAAAGTAAATCAGGAAGAGGAAAGATTTTACAATAGGCAAACATTGACTAAATCATTTATAAATATTGTAAAAATTAAGCACCTTTTTTCATTACGTTAGTTTCACTGCAGTTCCTCTTTAAGGTACAACAGCTTCAAGTCCAGTTCTTTAAAAGATACAAAACAAAATATCATGAAAAATAAATAGTGTATTACTCCATTTCAGCAAGATTCATTGCTGAGTAATAAAATCAATTTGTGACTTTTTCTGTGTATCTCTGCAAAGAATTATCGCTCTGGCCCATCCACTAAATTATGGCTATCTATATTTATAATCCAACCAACTTTTGTTATTTCTTCTAAAGAAATCCTTTTCAATTTGTCTTCTTTGAGGTATACAGCCATTACATGACATGCTGAGTTCATAAATTCTATTCTAGAACCGAACTCCCACTCTACTCATTCAGGAAAACATCCACATTACTTTACAGATGCGTCTTTAAAGGGATACTTAAAGCGAACCTTAAGTCAAGTAAAAAAAATGAGATTTACTCACCTGGGGCTTCCCTCAGCCCCCAGCAGCCGATCGGTGCCCTCGCAGCTCCGCTCCGATGTCCCAGGACCCGCCGGCGACAACTTCCGGTTTCGCCGTCACCGGCCGACAGGCATGGGAACGCGAGTCATTGTTCGCGTTCCCAGCCTGTATATCGCCCCCTATGCTGCTATTGCGACCTCCTGGCCGCAATAGCAGCATAGGGGGCGATATACAGGCTGGGAACGAGAACAATCACTCGCGTTCCCATGCCTGTCGGCCGGTGACGGCCAAACCGGAAGTGCTCGCCGGCGGGTCCTGGGACATCGGAGCGGAGCTGCGAGGGCACCGATCGGCTGCTGGGGGCTGAGGGAAGCCCCAGGTGAGTAAATCTCATTTTTTTTACTTGACTTAAGGTTCGCTTTAAGGCTGAGAAAAAAAATGACTTTTACTCACCCGAGGCTCCCCTCAGCCTCCTGCAGCTGAACGGTGGTGTGCATCGCCGTGTCCCTCCGATGTGCCTGGACTCGCCGGCGGCCACTTCCGGTTTGGCCGTCACCGGCCTACAGGCTGGGAACGCGGCTGATTATTTGCGTCCCCGGCCGCAATAGCATTATAGAGGGCGCTATTGCGGCCAGGGACGCAGATAATCAGCCGCGTTCCCAGCCTGTCGGCCGGTGACGGCCAAACTGGAAGTGGCCGCCGGCGAGTCCAGGTGTATCGGAGGGACACGGTGAGGGCACCGTTCAGCTGCAGGAGGCTGAGGGGAGCCTCGGGTGAGTAAAAGTCATTTTTTTTCTCAGCCTTAAGTATCCCTTTAATGTATGAGCTCAAGAAGATACGATAGGGATAGTGTACGATTGCCGAAAACTGCAATGATTATTAACTCTAGTAATGAAGGTTAAAAAGAACAGGTGACAGTGAACAATTTCTTGCTGTCTAACTTAAAGCAGTAGGATTAGCCATACTATGGCAGGGAAAAAAAATACATATATAAGTAGATAAATACTTGATCTACTTACATAACACATGTATTGTACTGTCCACGTTTTGATTTCAGTGAATGTTATATAGTAAATGAAGAGAATTCTGTTCCTGGTGGCAACCATGTCTTTTGCCCACAGTTTAGGCTAAATCCTGATGTCATTTCTGCCCTTTACTTTTTTTCTTTTCTCCTCCAATCGCTGAGTCACCTCAGCCTTGCTTGTAAACACAAGTGAGCAGGGGATCGTGTTTCAGATAGGCAGCTAGGCAGGGAAATAAATAAACAAATTGATTTAAAAAAAATTCAAAGAAGATATGGTTTTTAACCCTTTATGGACCAGCTGCCTACCACCCCTTAAGGACCAGGCCATTTTACATGCGGGGGGGCGAGTTTAGGGGGGTCAGGCAGCCGGATCCCCAGTGTAGATTGCTAGCCATGGTGTCCCCAGTGTAGCCAGGTGGCCCCTGTATTGCCAGCAGCCTTTATTCACCTCCCCAGCTCCAGCGATGAGCAGCTCTAGCCCCCTCTGCTCTGGCCGGCATCCCCGCTCACACTGCCGTTAAATGCCGGGTCGCGGCTTGATGACGTCATCAAGCCGGGACCCGACACTTAAGGCAGAGCGAGCAGGGATGCTGGCCAGAGCAGAGGGCAGTGACGACCGCCTGGGGAATGTCAGAAAGGTGAGTCCTGGTCCTCTTCTTCCCCTCAGACCGCCGCTGCCAATAGTGATCACTACGATCGGCCAGCGATCGTAGTGATCACGTGATCAGGAACCAATCGCGATGGCTCCTGATCACTGAGGGGAGATGTCAGCTGTCATATGACAGCTTATTCTCCCCTCTTGGGTGTGCACGATCATGTGGGGAGCGGAAATGGCAGGTGGTATAAATCCTACACCGCATCGGAGTAAGGCAGCCACAAGTGCGGCATAGGATTTACTTGCAGCTGTCCCCAGAAGGTTAAACATGGTAAAATAATGATAATGAAATGATATGATACGCATTTTAAAGCAAACATGTGACTTTAACTACTTTACGACCACTGCACGCCAATTGGCGTGGATGCGGTGGCAGCCCCAGGTCCTCTCAACGCCAATTGGCATGAAGTCCGGCCAATTGGCATGAAGTCCGAGGGCATGCAGGAGATTGTGCGCAGCTATGCACGTGCATATCCTGTCTCCTAGCAGCGATCGCCGTTAGGAGACTGTTAGACTGCCGTCTATTTATATTGTACAGCACTGCAATTTACAGCAGCGCTGTACTGGGGGCAGCCGTGTGACCCGGCTGTCCCCCTGGGACCCACAGGAGCGATCGGCTCATAGGCTGATGCCTATGACAGCCAATTGCGGTGATAGGCTGGCTTGGGGAAGGAGAGCGGGCTTTCTAAAAATATTAAATAAAAAATAGTGAAATGTATTTAAAAAATAAACATAAATAAAAAAATAAATAAACATGACAGCGGGGAACAGAACCCACCAACAGAGAGCTCTGTTGGTGGGCAGAAAAGGGTGGGGAGAATCACTTGTGTGCTGAGTTGTACAACCCTTCAGCAAGCCCTTAAAGCTGCAGTGGCCTAATTTGTAAAAAATAGCCTGGCCACTGGGAAGGGGGGGGTGGGGGGGTAAAGCCTGCGGTCCTCAAGCCTCCAGAAAACATGTTTTTACTTTAAAGTGGACCTTAAGTCAGAGTCAGAAAAAAAATGAGTTTTACTCATCTGGGGCTTCTACCAGCCCCCTGCAGCAGTCCTGTGTCCTCCCCTCGCAGCCACTCACTGCAATTAGCGCTATTGCGGACCGCAATGCGTACAAAAATATGCATTGCCGCACATCTATGCGTTCGTAATGCGGCAACGCGTATTTTGCAGTCGGGGAATGCGGAAAAAGCTACGCGTGGCCAGTCCTGCCTAAACCCAGGTTTAGCACTGGAATGGTCCTTTCAGAACCATGAAAGTGATGAAATAGAAATGGCCAACACCATCTATGAAATGGACTTTCATGGGTTTTAAATGGTTTTATGAAATTAATTTTTACTAACATGAAGAATTGAATAAATATGAATTGCTCTACAGTATTTTATATGAATGGTGCTAGTTTCTTATCACTCTTTTTCCTCATTTACTCATTAAGTAAATGGGCACTATGCGAATCCCTATCAGAACCATCACCTAATTCCAGCAAACTATTTTCCCCCTATGCAATTCCCCAGATGCTTCGCATTAAAGGACACCCGAAGCGAAAATAAACTAATGAAATAAACACTTGTATCTATCTTCCTTCTCCTAAAAATGACTTTTTAAGATATTCCACGGTTTTATTTTATGTTTAAATCTACTTTTTAAGTTTTAACAGTTTTATTGGTTTTGCTCAATTACACATTCATTGCCAGAGCTAAAATCTATGAACCCTTGACCCTTTTTATCTCTTTCCTGCTCTCAGAAGCAATTTTCTGCTAGGAAAGTGTTTTATAGTTGGAATTTCTTATTAGTGAGGGTCACACTGTAGTCACTTCCTGTCTGAGTCAGGATTGAGCCAGCCACTTACATACCTGATATTTATCTCTTTTAGGCAGAGAAAGAAAAAAAGGAACACAGCATAGTTATTTGTGTGCTAGGCACTGTAGATACACATGTCTATCTCATCATGTCACATGTCACTTCGGGTATCCTTTAAACATGGTGAGAACTTTGCACCTTCTCAGAGAAGGTTTTAAGTCTTTGTCGTCAATGTCCTGCCGGCCTCTTTTGGCACATGGGACCCTCCTGGGGGCTATGTTCTTCTTTTCTCTTTTCAATAAATGGGAATATATGACATTTCTTCTGTCTTCTCCTTTGAATTTTTATTGCAGAATCTCCTTAGGATGCCACCCCCATCGTATCCTCCACTTCAGCCACAGGCACCCTGGAGCTCTCCCGACATCTGACCGCTACATACCAAGCTCCCCTGGCACCATATCTCCCTGTCGCTGCATGCCAGCTTCAGCTGAACAGCTGGACCCACTGAGACCAATGCCGTCACACTCCTCTGCTTCTGGCTGGCGAGAGAGATCTCTGGAGGACTGGAAAAGAATCTTCTTAGCTCTCACCGGGGCTCCCCATGAGAATACTACTAGGGATTCTTAGGAGGATTCTCCATGCTCCACCTAGTAGACCAATGGGGAACCTCAGTGGGAGCAATAAAGATGCTTTGCCGGGGCTCCAAAGTCCTCTATTACCAGTCAGAAGCAGAGGAGAGAGGTGCGGCGGTGGTATTGGCAGGTCCAGCGGTTCAATGACGGTGCCAGGATGTAGCAGAGAGCATAAGGAGAGTGTCGGGGACCCTTGTGGTTCTGGTGGCAAATGGTGGATGACAGCAATGGGTCCACACACATCTCCCAGGGGAGAGAAGTAGCAGTGCTGCGGTGCTGAAGGACAGCTCCACGGAACATACCCTTGCTCCCTATCATCTGGCACATAGGAGCATCACTCAGGCGAATAGCTTTCATTTGCTGAGTGCAATGCTCAGACATCGCTCGGTAAATCACAAGCAATGTGATAAGAAGCTTGCATGCTGCGATCTTCTTATCATATCGAATTGCATATGACCCAATGAGCCTTGCTGGCTAGCACCATTGTTGTCTTCTGCTCTCTAATAGCTTTCTGTCTTTTCCTCCTTAAAGGGGAACTTCAGCCTAAACAAACATACTGCCATTAAGTTACATTAGTTATGTTAATTAGAATAGATAGGTAATATAATCTCTTACCCACCCCGTTTTAAAATAACAGGCAAATGTTTGTGATTCATGGGGGCTGCCATCTTTGTCATGGGGCAGCCATCTTTTTGGTTGAAAGGAGGTGACAAGGAGCAGGAGACACAGTTCCAACTATCCTGTGTCCTGATTACTCCTCCCAGCTGCACACGCTAGGCTTCAAATGTCAAATTCAAAATGTTAAATTAAAAAAAAATGCACCAAAACAGCAGAAAGAGAACAACAAAATCAGAAATCCCATCATGCTTTGCACAGCATCAGGGGAAAAAAGCCCGGGCAGTTTTCTTCTGTGCAGCTAAAAATGAGGTTTGTATAAGAGAAACAAAGTTCTGATGCTGTGAAACTGTTAAAGAAACACAAAGCCTTTTCAGTGCTGCTGAGTCGATTTTTAGTCCGGATGTTCACTTTAAGTGTTAGAATATCTGCAGAACCAGGATGTTAAAACATTTGACCAAAACCTTGACAGCCCTGAACTTCTTTCATTTAATAGGGGTTTAACTCACCTGATATATGTCAACATTCCAGTCCAAATGTTATTGCTTTTCAGAACTTTGTGATATATTTACTAAACCCCAGTACTTAACATATACGTACTTCCAGTACCGGAAGAGTTAAGAAACGTAACTTCTTAACTATGCAAAAGAGCTTCTCTGGGCTCTTTGACCAAACTTGGGTGAAAAACCGCCCCATTCTATGAAGCATTTATCTCAACCTGTCTCTCACTGTTTCTTGGTTGTTTAAGGTTTTACTGCAGGAAAGTTCAAAAGGTCATTAGCTCTGGTCTGGTTTATAGTTTAAATACAGAGTGCAGTTTGTAAACAGCAAATATGATAGAATGATGCAATGTTATAAAAAAAAAAAGCTATGTAACGGAAAATAAAAAATAAAAAAGACTCTTTTCTTTACTACTAATGTTCTATTAATTATCCATACTACACATACAATTCATTATCTCATAAATTTATGTTTGCTTCACTGTCACTTTAATGACTTTACTTCTGCTAATAACTATGATTCTAGAGAGTAGCTTCTGTCCACACATTTTTATGTGCATCCACATGATTTAAATTACTTGTTCTAGCAGTTTGACCAAATATAGTCAGAGAACCTTACATTTTGTTCAGAAATAATAGATATCTAAGCACTTGCGTATGTTTTCTGAAGCTCTCCGTTATAGACCATTCTAGCTGAACTATTTCCCTCTAGTCTAAGAGAGTGATTTTAAGCAGTATTACCTGGTTTAAAAACAATTCCAGTACACATTTACACATCATACTGTTGGTAGCAGAATAACTTCTATTTGTTCTTCACTTGAACTTGGCTTCACCCATACTTATTTTCACTTGTGCCAGTGTAGTACAAATGGACTTTATTACATCCAGCTCTCCAACTTTGGACCCTTTTTCATTGGTACTGGGAGAAGCTTTTCTCTTTAGGCTTTCCTCCATGATAGCCAGCCATGCCATTTCTTCTTCTTTGCAAAACTTTATAGTAAAGCTTTGTAGTTTTATAAAAGTCAATTCCAAAGTAACTTCAATCTTTGCTTTCGGGTCCATTTAATGCTTTTGCGTCTGATGAATTAATCTCTAGGCCAACTGATGTGAATGATTCTCGTATGAATCTCCAAAGCCACTTCTTCCTTTTGCACAGCCTTCAAAAACTCTTTTGAACCATTTGCAAACTCAGAAGTATTTTCATCTTTTTTTCTGCATTTCTTTTTCTTAAAACATGAATGTCAGAGGTTTTGCCATAAATGTATTTTAACATTAGAATAATGTCCCCCAGTGATGCATTCGTAATGGTCTTTCTGGCATCTTCCTCTAAATCAGTGGTTCTATGGTTCTCAACCTTTTTAGCACATGTACCACTTTTTGGGGCATCCACAAGCCAATGCACACCCTATGGTTTTACATAAGCTGAAAGAAAATTTTGCTCTGCAAATTTTCTGAAATTGAAAGATAAGCAGGAAATATATATATAAAAGTATAGCATTGCAAAAAAAAAAAAAAAAAGGATCAAAAATGACCAGGCCCTTATTCAATTCACTTTTTTGCTTACAGTATATACTCGCATATAAGCCAAGGTACCCTTTTTTCCCTTTAGAAACCAGGAAAATCTCACAAATAAGCCCCCTCCACAATAGCCAGATGCACCCCAGTACAAGTCAGCCCCCTATCCATAGCCAGATGTGCCCCAAGGATGATACAGCTGTGTCTCAACATGCCACTAGATGGCGTCAGAGATATGAGACACAGTGATTGCCACCAAGAAGAATCCCTGATCATTGCACCGCTGACACATTGCTTGCACGCTCTTCTCCACAAGCCAGAGGACACAGGCAGTCTTGAGCAACACACTCTGCACACCATGTTGCAGGGGATGGGGCGTGGGCACAGCAGAGAGCAAGCTGGCAAGAGCAGAATCACTAGTGCATGATCCTTACGCTCCTCTGCCAGTAATAAACCTGCTCCACCATCTGTTCTGCTCCACAGACTCATATATAAGCTGAGGGGGTAACTTTTCAGCACATTTTTTGTGCTGAAAAATTAGGCTTATACGCGAGTGCATACGGTAAGTTTTCTCCTTGGTGATATTTTGAGAATGTATCATTAAATTGCCCTTTAAAAAGAATCTGTAACAAAAAAGAGCCCCAATGGGGTATTAACCTTGGGAGGGGAAAGCTCCTGGATCCTAAAGAGGTTTTCCCCGTCCTGCTCAGCCATCTGGATCCAGCGCTGGCTCCCCCAGACACAGATCGGCAATAATATTTACAATTGCCGCTGCACACATGCGCAGTAGCGGCTCTCCGCTCAGGCTCTGTCAGAAATAGCCAAGCTCGATCAGGTCTGCTCTATTGCACAGGCGCATGTGGCTCGCATCTGTGCAGTAGAGCAGACCCAATTGGGCTGAGCAAATTCCATCGGAGTCTGAGTGGAAACCACTACTGTGCATGTGTGCACGCCAACAATCGGCCAACAAGGAGATCATCAGGTGTCCCAGTGCTGGATCCCCTCTAGGAGGAAGGGGGAAGCCCCTTTAGTATCCAGAGGCTTCCCCCTTTCAAGGTTAGTACTCTCCAGATGCTCTTTCTTTTGTTCCAGTTTCTCTTTGAAGGATACTCGAGGTGACATGTGACATGATGAGGGACGAGTATGTACAGTGCCTAGCACACAAATGACTATGCTGTGTTCCTTTTTTTCTTTCTCATGAAAGAGTTAACAATCAGGTATATAAGTGGCAGTTCCTGTCAGGAGTCAGGACTGGGTCAGACTACAGTGTGATCCTCACTGATAAAACATTACAACTATAAAACACTTTCCTAGCAGAAAATGGCTTCTGAGAGCAGGAAAGAGATAAAAAGGGTCAATGGTTCATAGATTTTAGCTCTGGCATACTTCAATGAATGTCATTGAGCAAAAACAATAAAACAGTATAAACTTAAATAGTAGATTTAAATATAAAAACAAACTGTGGAATATCTTAAAAAGTCATTTTTTTAGGGGAAGGAGGATAGATACAATTGTTTATTTTCACCTCGGGTGTCCTTTAAGCCACCAGCAAATAAGAAAGGACAGTAAGCAGAGTGCTGAAAAGTTATTTAACCACCCTGGCGTTCTATTAAGATCGCCAGGGCGGCTGCGGGAGGGTTTTTTTTAAATTAAAAAAAAACTATTTCATGCAGCCAACTGAAAGTTGGCTGCATGAAAGCCCACTAGATGGCGCTCCGGAGGCGTTCTTCTGATCGCCTCCGGCGGCCAAAAGTAACACGGAAGGCCGCAATGAGCGGCCTTCCGTGTTTTGCTTACTTCGTCGCCATGGCGACGAGCGGAGTGACGTCATGGACGTCAGCCGATGTCCTGACGTCAGCCGCCTCCGATCCAGCCCTTAGCGCTGGCCGGAACTATTTGTTCCGGCTGCGCAGGGCTCAGGCGGCTGGGGGGACCCTCTTTCGCTGCTGCTCGCGGCGGATCGCCGCAGAGCGGCAGCGATCAGGCAGCACACGCGGCTGGCAAAGTGCCGGCTGCGTGTGCTGCTTTTTATTTCGTAAAAATCGGCCCAGCAGGGCCTGAGCGGCAGCCATCGGCGGGGATGGACGAGCTGAGCTCGTCCATACCGCTAAGATGGTTAATGAGGGCCCCAAAGTTTTCCTTTTTTTAATAATGAAGTTCATGAGAATTCTGTTGTTACATTTTTAAAGCCAATTTGGTATAATCTGGTATCAGAGGTGACAAATGACAACATATATCCGCAGTGGCATTAAAGTGTACCAGAGACAAATATATACAAAAGATTTATACATACCTGGAGCTTCCTCCAGCCCCTCCACGCCGTCTTCCTCTGCCTCCTTTCAGTGGAAGCGCCGTAAGTTTGGCCAGTCACAGCCAGTTGGCGCATGCGCAGTGCGGCTGCGCAAGCCCCCTGTCTTGCTCCTGATGCTGGGAGTGTTCTGCGCTTGTGCAGTAGTACTGTGCAAGCACAGAGTGCTCCCGTCCACGGGAGCATGGCGGGACATGTGCACACAGCTGGGCTGCGCATGCGTAGTGCACCCCGACTGGCCAGTCTAACGGGGCTTCTAGCAGGAAATGAGAGGGCGGAGGAAGACACCATGGGAGTGATTGGTGCTGAGGGGGCTGGAGGAAGACCCAGGTATGTATAAATCTTTTGTATATACTCGTCTCTGGTACACTTTAACCTTCCTGGCGGTAAGCCCGAGCAGGATTATTTCTCAGGCCCTGCTGGGCCAATTTTCGTAAATTGGTTTTCTGCACACAGCTAGCACTTTGTTAGCTGCGTGAACTCACCGATCACCGCCGATCCCCATCGATTCGCTGCCGCCGCGTTAGAGGGTGCCCCCCCGAGACCCCTGCGCAGCCTGGCCAATCAGTGTCAGTGACGTCATTGCGCCCGTCGCCATGGTGACGGGGTAGCCCTAATGGAAATACCGTTCAGAACGGGATTTGCTGACGGGCCTGATCGCCGGAGGGGATCGGAGGGGGTGGGAGGATGCCGCTGCTCAGCGGCTGTCATGTAGCTAGCACTAGGCTAGCTATATGATTTAAAAAAATAAAAACTGCTTCGCTACCCCCTGGCGGTTTTAATTGACCGCCAGGGAGGTTAAGTCTGTTCCTCTTTTTTTTATTTTGTGTCGCAGTATTTTGCAAGTTCACATTTGCACATATATGCTGACAGAAGAGGTAGAAGATTACAAACCGCTGCATCTGGAAAAATTCTGGAAAGCTGGAATGAAGACATGGGAACAGTATGAAATGTATTCTGGATTGCAGTGCTACAAGAGGAATCAATAACTTCTGATTTTGCTTAGAGATAAGATGTATTTTTACCTTTTGAAAAAGGGTTAGTTATCCACCTGTAATTTTTTTACTTTCCAGGAGGAAGATATTTCTGGAAAGAAACAGCCAATAGTGTGATATTTTCAGTAATTGCTGCCTGTTAGGGATGATCAATGAAATGCAAATTGTTCCGAAAGTATGCAAATTTCTATGCAAATGTATGCAGTTTGAAAATGGACTCAGGTTTAAATTGATTGGTCCATTTTCAAGCTGCATACATGTGCACGAA
The DNA here is from genome assembly GCF_040937935.1 of Hyperolius riggenbachi. Classification (NCBI taxonomy): domain Eukaryota; kingdom Metazoa; phylum Chordata; class Amphibia; order Anura; family Hyperoliidae; genus Hyperolius; species Hyperolius riggenbachi. The sequence continues at coordinate 605,695,566 of NC_090646.1, read as the reverse complement.
AATGTGCATACATGTGCATCAACTCAGAACAATTTGCATATCTGTGATTTTCCCTCCTACCTGAGTGTCCAAGCTGATTTCCATTAGGAATGTGGTCATAGTCTCAAAAGTCTGAGATTTGCCTTCCTTGGCACTTTTTTTCCAAGTAACCATTTTTTCTTTGAATGCAGATATTTTATCATGGGCAGTGAACAGTTTGGTATTTTTACCCTGTAGTGCCAGTTCTGGTAAGTTCGGTTTCCCAAATACATCACATAGGTGTGCAATGCCCTGTAAATTGGTGTGATTTCACATAAAACCAATAAATCTCTACAGTTTGTCTCGTGCACTTTCATCTCTTATCTTACTTAATTCAGAAACATCAAGATTTCACTGCATGATTCAAAGACTCGTACCAACACTGCGACTAAGCAAGCAAACCCCCCATAAAAAAGCACACAATTATAGTCACTGCCAATTTCATTGCAAAGTTGCCTTAAAAGTCTTGTATTCAAGGCATTATATTTCCCATAACTGACAATTTACACCATTGACTTGAAAATGATGTACAGTAGTTTTATAGGAGGTACTGATAAATACCTGTACCAGAAAAATAGAGACCACACAAAGAGAAAATGGGAGCCCCGTATAATGTCATCATGGGAGTCCCGTATAGTGTTTCTGTCATGCTGCCCCTACCCTTTGAAATTCCCTACCACACCCAATAAATACTGCCCCATCCCTGGAGTTTGTTTTTCAAATCCAGACTGAAAAGCCACCTGTTTAGCCTGGCATTTGCAGACTTTTAGAATTGCTCCTCTGTACAAAAATGTACCTATATTTATAAACCAAACACTTGTCTGAGCCATGTTTCAGCACTTTGAGTCTTATTGGAGAAAAGCAAATTACAAATGTTGTTTGTTATTGTTGTTGTCATTGTAGTATGACAAAATTAGTTGGAAAGAGTATCAGAAGAAGAATGGTACTCACAAACCCAGGTTGCTGATCCAGCAACCACAGTAAGGGGGTGTGAAGAAACCAATCATAAATCAGATGGTGTTGGATTCGGGTTGCTCTCCACAAAAAATAAATTGTATAGAGCAGTGTGCAAGTGAGAAATACTTTAACCACTTAATGACAAGCTGACTTTTAAAAACGTCCTACTAGAACGTCTTAAAGTGGACCCAAATTAAAAATACAAGATTTCAGAAATAAAATATATTTTCTAAATTATAATAATAAATAGCAGCCTTTTTTCAGCTGCATGATGACAAATATAAAATATTTTACATTTATTGGAGGAACCCCTCCCTTCCTTTCAAATTGCCGGGATTTTTCCGGCAAACTGGTGGAGTAGATGGTGTCCGGCAATGGACGAATTGCTAATGGCTGCCCCCAGTATAACCCTAGCTATGAAAAGAGAAGGGTGAAAAGCATGCACTGAAATGATCATAGGTTTGAAGGAGTGTTTATTTATCTTTGTATGTGTCAGAGTGGTGCAACTACATATTTTTAATTAAAAAAATGTTTGGTTTGGGTCCGCTTTAATGGCTCCAGGACTGTTTTATAAGTCAGACAGTGCTGCTGCCGCTGTGCATGTGCACGTGAAAATTGTGGGGGGAAAAACCCACCATAGAAAAAATACACCTTTATTTCCAAATACTATATTGTCACCATACTTTGTACTAGGGACATAATTAAAATCTTGTGATAACCAGAAGAAACAGGCAGATAAAATGTGTGGGGTTTATGCACAGTAGCAGTGTTTATATTAAAACTATAGGGGATGAAATTGGAGAAATAGTGTATTTTTTTATTTTTTCATTGTTTTTCCCTTTAAAATACATAGACAATAAAGTAATTACTGAAAACAAATATTAACCCCAAAAATTGGTGGTGAAAAAAACAAGATATGGATCATTTCATTGTGATTAGTAGTGATTAAGCTGTTGGCAAATGAAAGGGATGAGCACTCACTAAAAGGTGAAAATCACTCTTGTCCGTTAGGGTAAAAACCCCTTTGGGGTGAAGTGGTTAACTGGCAGTACTCATCTAAAATGACAGTATTCTACGGAATGGGGTGGAACCAACTCTGGTGTAATAAAATACTTAAAAGCAATAAATGGTAGGAAAAGCAAGCTTACCTCAAAGTAGCACTAAAAAGATATTTATTAGATACAATGGCCTCAATTCACTAAGCGTTATCAAACATTTGATAATTTACCTCATGAGTAAAATCTAATTTTGAATTCACTAAGGTGTTATAGATTTGTTGAACATTTTATTGATAAAACATTCGATAAATCTATAACACCTTAGTGAATTCAAAATTACATTTTACTCATGAGGTAAATTATCAAACATTTGATAAAGTGTTTGATAAAGCTTAGTGAATTGAGGCCCATGTGTTTCTCAGGTTATACCCACATCAGCAGGTCAATACTATATAAAAAAAAAGTGCTATGAGTTGGTTTAGGAGCGCCTATATCCTTACTTTACACCATATATCCTATATCCACTAACTCTACACTAGGCTTAACCACTTGACCTCTACAGGTGGTGTTCCCCTTATGGACCAGAGCAATTTTCACATTTCAGCACTCCTCCAATTCATTCTGTAATAACTTTTTCACTACTTATCACACCGAAATGATCTATATCTTGTTTTTTTTTTCACCACCAATTAGGCTTTCTTTTGGTGCTACTTTTTGCTAAGAATTATTTTATTCTATATGCATTTTAAAGGGGAAAATGTAAGAAAAAATGGAAACGATTCATTATTTCTCAGTTTTGGGCCATTATAGTTTCTAAATAAAACGTGCTACTGTGGATAAAGCCCACACATTTTATTTGACCATTTATCCCGACTATTACAACATTTAAATGACAGTATATCCCTAGTACAATGTATGGCAACAATATCTTATTTGGAAATAAAGGTCTATTTTATTACTTTTGTTTATTTACACTATAGCACTAATTACCAGCCCTTATTTGCAAAAATACCAGTAACACACTCTCATGACATACATATTAAAAAAAGCTGAGTCCCCAAGGTAGCTATTTACGTACTTTTTTTAAATTTCACTTTATTTTTTACAAGTTTTTTTTATTTTGGCAACTATGGGAGAGGGGGGAGGTAAGGGGGTTAATTAATGGAGGATTTATTTAATTTTATTTAATTTAATGTTTGTGGGTGTCTTTTTACTTTTTGGCCCTTAGATGTCCCCCACTTTATTCCTGTGTACTGTGAACAGTACACAGGAAGTGTTGTGTACATGTTTTTACTGTCGGTCCTATCAGATTTTAACTGTTTACTTTGTTCACTGACGTGGTCCTTTGATGAACCTTCTTTACTGGTCTAGCACAAATGGAGGTTGGAAAAACAGAAGACTTTATTGGTAGGGAACAGTCTTTCGCTGTTCTAATGCCCTCTGCTGGCCCTCTTAAATCATGTATCATATTGACTCTATATAAAATATTCACTATCATTATAGTGTCTCAGAGGAATACTCATGATAACATGTATCGGTAATGACTACTGTTGTGAACGAAAAATATAATGATAAATATATTCAAAAATCTCTATATTAATGCAAATGAACACTTATTTCAATACAGTTCATGGAAATGACAGAACACTGCAGCGCAGCATAATGATGTGCAGGAGGGAAAGCGTACAAATTGCAACACTTATAGCTCACAATGTGATATGGTGATTGATTAAATGTCCCATCTAATGTTCTGACTCAGAACACTATCAGTCTTGTGGCAGTAACATAATCATATTCCATCATAAAAGAGCTTTTTACACCAATGTCCCTAAGCACACCAAAAAATGCTAATGAGGATTTATGTACGGCAACAGAAAGATTTTTCAATACAGTCATAACGCAATGTGACAAGTTGATTTTTTTGTGTACTTTTTTTCTTTATTTTGTGAAATAGAAGATTTTCAGATGAATAGTGCCTGCTGAAAAAAATGTTGTTATCCTGTATCCCTGCACATGCAGAATTCCATGCCCTATCAGCACATTTTCATTGTAATAATTAGACATGGTTATAGATGCCAACAAGTCCAATATGCATACGAACCTAAAGCAGCAGGGACAGCCATACTACACCAGGAAAAAAAACATATATAAGTAGATAAATACTTGTTCTACTTACATAACAGATGTATTGTACTGTCCACATTTTATATAGTCAATAAAGATAAAAACTGTTACCAGGAATTTTCACTCTTTACTGCCTCTGACTGAAGCCAATCCTGATGTCATTTTCTCCCAAACACGCTTTTCTCCTAAAAACTGCACTGTCATATCTAGCTTGCTTTGTAAACACATGTGCGCAAAGATCATATTTCTGCAGCTTCTGCAGAGGGTTGAGGTGTATTTCCCTTCTCAGCCTCAGCCTGTCACACTAAACTGCCCTCGGCTAATCAGTAAGGAGCAGGAATGTGGGAGTGGAGATAACAAGTTTCCTTCTCCCTGGCAATGTACCAGAATAGAGCCAGGCTGACTGAGATAAGATTCGTTACAGCAGATACATTTATTATTATAGTAGAATGCTTGGAATGCAGGGTCAGGATATAGACTGCATGATTAACAAAGAGCAGAGGGTAAATGGAATTTGATTTTGTGGCTGACAATCCTGCTTTAATGCAAACTGTATGCAGTCTGGAATTTGGTCAATCAAAGTCATCCAGAAGTGCATTTGATTATATCAATACATTTTCATTTTAAGTCAGAACTATTAGCATCTCATTGACCATTGCACAGCAAAGGGTAGGAGGGCTCCCTAATACTGGGAGCTCATCTAGCTATCTAAACTGGGGAATTGGGGAGAGGGCTTCCTAATACTGGGGGCTCATCTGACTATCTACTGTATACTGGAAAGAGGGTTACTAATACTGGGGAAGATCTGGCTATAAAGTAACTTGGGGATGGGGGCTACCTAATACTGGGGGCTCATCTGGTTATCTTACTTGGGGAGGGAGGCTACCTAATACTGGGGTCTTATCTTGGGAAAAAGGGTTACCTAATACTGGGATCATATCTGGCCACCTAAACTATGGAGGGGACTTACATAATACTGGGGGCACATCTGGCTACCTATACTGGGGTGAAGCCACCTACCTAATCCCGGGGCCACATCTGCTAACTACACTGGTACACTGGAGAGGGCATAATTTGGATGGGGGGCACACTTTGGAATCTTCACCTCAAGTGCTTGAGAACCTTGTCCCAGCCCTGCCTGAGGGACCATGCCTGGTGCTGGTTTGGATGATAGTTATGCTTTGGAATCCAGGCTATTCCAAAACAAATGGCATTCCATGTGTGCATGCAGGGCCGGTTTTTGACTTTTTGCTGCCTGAGGCAAACTTGTGAGGATGCGCCCCCCCTACCCCCCCCCCCCCCATCCCGAATTGGAATGATCGCACAGCCTTCAACAAATTACTCTGCTTCATTTAATGTTCTCACATGACATGCTGCAGCTCAACACAATAGCATACTGGATTTTTACCTTGTACCCACTATTCTCCTGGAGCTGTGGACCCCGATGCAAGTTTTACAATGGGGCCCCCAAGCACTCTATACATAACAATTGATACGGCGCACCAAAACCTGCCAATGGCAACTACAGTGTCAGAGGTGCAAGAAGGGGATGGGGAACAGCTTGTTAATGATTACTACTATTCAAAGTATCTATAGAAGTGATTATTATGAGCACAGGACCAATAGACAGCTAATACTGTAGTTGAGGAAGGCCCCTAAGGGCCCCGATGCGGTTGCAACCTCTGCAACCCCTATTGCTACGCCCCTGTATGTAGCAATTCTGGTGTCAATAGCATGTATGGGAGCTTTGCTATTCACTGCTAAAGTCGGCACGAAATTAGGCGAAAATTATGCAAAACTTTACGCGAAATTACGAATGACTATGTGAAATCAATTGAATTTACGAATCGTAATTACGTATAGGCGTAATTACGAAAATGTATGTGAAAATTTGCGTAATCGTCATTAGCTAATTACGAGCATCACTAGTACAAACAGTACAAAAGTGCTGCCCCTGAAATCTCTGCGCCTGATGCAATTGTTTCACCTTGCTTCATGAGAGAACCAGCCCTGTGTGCATGCGTCCTCAGTCACATTATTGCTAAGTGACTTACGTTGCACCGACTTTCCTTATGGTATCATAGGACATAGCTGGAATCTGCACAGGTTGCCCACCTATGATGAACAACCTCTATTTAATAAATCAGGCCAGGTTTGCTGGAATACTAATGTTCTCTAATGATCTTCAGATCTGGAGCCATTTACTAAATCCAGCTCCGACAGTCTACCTATATGGCCTTTCTTCTCAGTATAAATGCTGGTTATTTTCCTGTTTGTCGGTTTAGAAATGTACATGAATATCAGTACTAATGCACAGTGCCCTGTGAGAGCTGTCATTTTATAGCCGCCGTGTAATGGAACGATGGCGGTGAGTAAGTGCTGTGTAATAGACTGTTACTGCCCTTTTAACTGTAATGCTTTGTTAAATTGAATTACTATTACCATATGTGATTATTATTGATGCACTCAAAGTCATAACACTAGTGGAATTAATGAGTGTGTTTGTGTATAAGTCGATTTATTGGACGGCCTTTTTAAACTGCACAGTGCTGAAGTGTTTTATGCTAATGTAGCATGATGTAGCACTGACGGTAAAGTAGCTTAGTCATTTCATAATGTGGATGGCCAATGCTGCTCTGTGCATTCATTTCTACAATAGTGTCATCAATCCCAGGTAGGTGAGTTAAACAATGCTGTAGTAAATTATGGTAGCTTATTTTAAGCTAAAATTGAAACAGGCATATAAATATGCAGCAAAGATACTTTATACAGGGTAATGCCTGATCTGCTAGAAAATGCCAGTTTTCTGACTCAGCACGATCTGCATAAGCAACCTGGTACTAGTGTTGGGCGAACACCTAGATGTTCGGGTTCGCGAACGTTCGCCGAACATCGCCGCGATGTTCGGGTGTTCTCGCCGAACTCCGAACATAATGGAAGTCAATGGGGACCTGAACTTTCGTGCTTTGTAAAGCTTCCTTACATGCTACATACCCCAAATTTGCAGGGTATGTGCACCTTGGGAGTGGGTACAAGAGGGAAAAAAATATTTGAAAAAGAGCTTATCGTTTTTGAGAAAATTGATTGTAAAGTTTCAAAGGAAAAACTGTCTTTTAAATGTGGAAAATGTCATGTTTCTTTGCACAGGTAACATGCTTTTTGTCGCCATGCAGTCATAAATGTAATACAGAGAAGAGGTTCCAGGAAAAGGGACCGGTAACGCTAACCCAGCACCAGCAGCAGCAGCACACGTGATTGAACAGGAGGAGGAGGCGCAGGAGGAGAAGGCCACGCTTTTTGAGACACAACAACCCAGGCCTTGCAGGAGGACAAGAAGCGTGCGGATAGCATGCTTTTTACCGCTATGCAGTCATAAATGTAATAAAGATGAGAGGTTCCATAAACAGGGACCGGCAACGCTAACCCAGCAGCAGCAGCAGCAGCACACGTGATGGAACAGGAGGAGGCGCAGGAGGAGAAGGCCACGCTTTGAGACACAACAACCCAGGCCTTGCAGGAGGACAAGAAGCGTGCGGATAGCATGCTTTTTACCGCCATGCAGTCATAAATGTAATAAAGATGAGAGGTTCCATAAACAGGGACCGGCAGCGCTAACCCAGCAGCAGCAGCACACGTGATGGAACAGGAGGAGGCGCAGGAGGAGAAGGCCACGCTTTGAGACACAACAACCCAGGCCTTGCAGGAGGACAAGAAGCGTGCGGATAGCATGCTTTTTACCGCCATGCAGTCATAAATGTAATAAAGATGAGAGGTTCCATAAACAGGGACCGGCAACGCTAACCCAGCAGCAGCAGCAGCACACGTGATGGAACAGGAGGAGGCGCAGGAGGAGAAGGCCACGCTTTGAGACACAACAACCCAGGCCTTGCATGAGGACAAGAAGCGTGGGGATAGCATGCTTTGTACCGCCATGCAGTCATAAATGTAATAAAGATGAGAGGTTCAATAAACAGGGACTGGGCGGCAACGCTAACCCAGCAGCAGCAGACGTGATAGAACAGGAGGAGGCGCAGGAGGAGAAGGCCACGCTTTCAGGCGCAACTCAGGCCTTGCATGAGGACAAAAAATGCGTGCGCAAAGCAATGCAATGAGTAGTTTTCAGGACACAATGGGCTATTCGGAGGAGCTATTCCCACCCCCACAATCTTCTACCTGTGAAAGGTCAATGGAACAGCCACAAATGTTGTGCCCGGATTCACAACCTTTTTCTGTGGAAAATGCACCTCGCACTGAAATGCAAGGCGAGGCCGAGGATGAACATGACGTCAACAACTCAACATGACGCAAAATGGGGGCGGAACAGAAAGCTGCTTTCAATGTTTTGAAGGCCTTAATTGCCTCCGGTGGCCAGTTAGATGCATCATTCATCACACCCAAATCCCAGAGCAATGTGTGCAGGAATTTGAATCGCAGGAGGTGTACTGAGATCATCTGGACAAGTGACCAAGTGACAAAGTGAAAAGTGACAAAGTGACCAGTGACAAAGTGACAAAGTGACAAAGTGACTGACAAAGTGACAAAATGACAAAGTGACAAAATGACAAAGTGACAAGTGACAAGTGACAAAGTGACAAGTGACAAGTGACAAAGTGACAAGTGACAAAGTGACAAAGTGACAAAATGACAAAGTGACAAAGTGACAAAGTGACCAGTGACAAAGTGACCAGTGACAAAGTGACAAGTGAGAGGTTGTTCTGGGGAGCTCTACTCCACTGCACACAGTCACATATGAGGAGTGGTCTCGTCGGGACTGCTGATCCTCCTCAGCTTGCTCAAAGCCTTGAGGGTTCCTGAAGATCCTCTGCTTGGAGTTCGCCGGGGTTCAGCTTGGTGTCGGGGTCGGCGGCGTCCTCCTCACTCCAACGTGGCAGATCTTCTGTTGAAGGAAAAAAAACAAAACATTTTTTAAAGTCCAGTACCGCTTCTGAAGGACTCACCAAGAGATGCAGGAGCGCTTCAATCTAGCGCACCATCGCTCGCTGGGTGATGTCCCTCCCTACGCGCTGGAATTCTACGCTGCACATGCTAGCACGCTTTTGCGCAGTGCCGAGGCGCATTCCAGCAGCTAGCTACCAAGCTTCTGTGGATCTGATTGGGCCACCATGTTGGATCTCTGCCAAGTCCTCCAAAATTTTGAGCAATCCACGTTGCTTGTGACTGAGCAGTGACAACTCTACAGTCAGCATTACAATACCACTGCTGTGTTTACTGAAGAAATCAATGTTGAAGATGGAAACCGCTGGCATGATGCAAGTGGGGGAATCTGAAGATGAAAACGATCAGCGTGATGATACCAACATCAGGCAACCTGCCTCAGGAAACGCTGGTCCCAGCTATGACAAAGAACAGGACGAGGAACAGCTGGAGTTGGAGCAGGAATTGGATGCCCCCACTGCCGAGGGACAGAGCGGTGCACGTTGGACTTCCACAATTTAGCGGGAATGGACAGCAGAAGAGGAAGAAAGTGATGCTGGTGACGAATATGGTGCATCACAACAATCACAACGCTCACAAGAACATGAAGACAGAGGAGTCTGGCAGGATTCTCTGGCACACATGGCTCAATTCATGCTAGACTGCATTGAACGCGGCCCGCGCATTATTCACTATTCATTATTATTCATTATTCTGGACAACACCAATTACTGGGTTTATACCCAGTTTATACAAACACAATGTTAAAAAACTGATTGAAGAAAGTGTCAGACAGGTCAAAAATGGAACAATTCCAGCAGGCCCTTGAGGATGGAGACTTTAGAGAGGAGATTGACATCCTCCTCCTTCTCTAGCCAGTTGTACGCTGACAGACTGACTTCAGCAAACCCAGGAGGACCAGGAGGGCAGCAAAGAACACAAGCTGCTGCTAGTGCCCAAAAGGGAATGGTATTGGCAGTGTCCTTGGAGAGGGAACATTTTCTGACACCCATGCAGCAGCCCACAGAACAGCAATCGGGCAGTTCCACGTCCTCCAACACCAATCGCCTGGAGAAGATGGTCAAGGACTACATGTCAGATGGCGTAGCTGTGTTGAACAATCCATCTGCAGACAGACGGTGAGTGTGACAGCACAGAAGGACCATGGCAACTCACTCATAGTACCACAGTTTGATAGTGCTGCCCAAAAAATTATATGGATCCGTGGACCCGGGCAGTACTGGGAAGTGGGAACGCAGATTTTAGTACCTAAACACACGATACAACATGTTTTCCGGGGTCGGACTCTGAGGCACATACAGATGGTCCCGATCATCATCCTCATCATACAACTCTTCTCCTGAGTCTGACCCACCCACCACCCCTGCCACCCCAACATCCCCAGACACAGACCCCTCATCGTCCTCAATATTAACTTGGGATGCTGGCCTGAGCCCGACCTCCTCCTCCACATCAGGCCCCATCATCTCCTCAATGGCAGCCCTCAATAATCGCTCTGGCGCCGGACCGATGGACATAACGTTCTCCTCCGGGGAGGGCTGCTGCTGACCACTGGCTGCTGGGGTGGATGTTATAGCTTGCGTGGAGCGTTGGCTGTTGCTGTTGTTGGGAGTGCTGCTCACAGCGGAGGTCTCTGAGGAACTCATGGTGAGCTCATATAGTGGTTGACGTTGAGTGGAGTATTACTGATCCCAGCAATATACACACTGACTGGCAGAGTACGCAATGCTATATAGTGGTTGACGGTGAGTGAAGTACTACAGATCCCAGCAATATACACAGTGACTGGCAGTACAATGGTATGGGTGGGTGAGCAGAGTACTACAGATCCCAGCAATGCTATATAGTAATGGGGTGACTGAGTGAGCGGCAGTGTACTACTGTTCCCAGCAGACACAGAGTGGCAGTAAACACAATGCTATATAGTGTGGCTGAGCGAGCGGTGTACTACTGTTCCCAGCAGACACAGAGTGGCAGTAAACACAATGCTATATAGTGTGGCTGAGCAAGGTACACAGAGTGGCAGTAAACACAATGCTATATAGTAAGGCTGAGCGAGCGGTGTTCTACTGTTCCCAGGCTGAGCAAGCGGTGTAGTACTGTTCCCAGCAGACACAGAGTGGCAGTAAACAGAATGCTATATAGTGTGGCTGAGCGAGGTACACAGAGTGGCAGTAAACACAATGCTATATAGTGTGGCTGAGCAAGGTACACAGAGTGGCAGTTAACACAATGCTATATAGTGTGGCTGAGCGAGCGGTGTAGTACTGTTCCCAGCAGACACAGAGTGGCAGTAAACAGAATGCTATATAGTGTGGCTGAGCGAGCGGTGTAGTACTGTTCCCAGCAGACACAGAGTGGCAGTAAACAGAATGCTATATAGTGTGGCTGAGCGAGGTACACAGAGTGGCAGTAAACACAATGCTATATAGTGTGGCTGAGCGAGCAGTGTACTACTATTCCCAGTAGACACAAAGTGGCAGTAAACACAATGCTATATAGTGTGGCTGAGCGAGGTACACAGAGTGGCAGTAAACAGAATGCTATATAGTGTGGCTGAGCGAGCGGTGTACTACTATTCCCAGCAGACACAGAGTGGCAGTAAACACAATGCTATATAGTGTGGCTGAGCGAGGTACACAGAGTGGCAGTAAACAGAATGCTATATAGTGTGGCTGAGCGAGCGGTGTACTACTATTCCCAGCAGACACAGAGTGGCAGTAAACAGAATGCTATATAGTGTGGCTGAGCGAGGTACACAGAGTGGCAGTAAACACAATTCTATATAGTGTGGCTGAGCGAGCGGTGTACTACTATTCCCAGCAGCGACACAATGACTGGGGGGACCCTGGCTAGCGTGGCTGGAGCGTGAACTACCCTGCCTGCCTACCCAAAGCTAAACCCACAGACAAATGGCGGAGATATGACGTGGTTCGGGTATTTATTTACCCGAACCACGTGACAGTTCGGCCAATCAAAGCGCGTTCGGGTCCGAACCACGTGACCCGTTCGGCCAATCACAGCGCTAGCCGAACGTTCGGGGAACGTTCGGCCATGCGCTCTTAGTTCGGCCATGTGGCCGAACGGCTTGGCCGAACACCATCAGGTGTTCGGCCGAACTCGAACATCACCCGAACAGGGTGATGTTCTGCAGAACCCGAACAGTGGCGAACACTGTTCGCCCAACACTACCTGGTACCTTCCGTTTTCCTCCTCTGAAGGTAATGACTGCAATGTAGGCAAGGCTCCTCCTCCAACCTGCTGATTGGACAGTTCAAGGTTGCTACTTACTATCACTCTGCACTTCTCTTCTTTATCTCAATGGCCACAATTCACTAAGCGTATCTCCTGTCTTAAATAACAATTCTGTGCTATTTTTACTGTTATCATCATGGTGATAAATCCTCCTGTAGTATTCACTAAGCAATTTACCTCAGCCAACCTTTAATATAAGGATTTTGTCCATGAGTTAAGCAGAGATTGCTAAAGTTAATGACTGAATCCTTAAATTAATGACTAATCCTAAACTTAAAGACAGGATGTTAATTCACAGAGAAGACTGCAAGTGATAAAAAGTGTAAAGTGTGTGAAGAATTATCATCTGGCCTGAGCAGTCATTAAAATGGACCGGAGCTACATCCTGCTAGCGTGTGCTTCTCCCCTCCTTATCTACTGCATGTAAAAACAACTACTGATGTGATAACTTAAGGACTGGTGTGATCCGATAACATTTTCACTGTGAAAACATATCACTAAATGTTAATAAGGCAAGCTTCTTCTTCTAATGAATTAATACTTAAAATAACAATTGATGTGTGGTGATACATTTTCAGTTGCCTTATTATCAACAGCATGATGTTAGTGAATTGTGGCCAATAAATAGAGGATTACAGCCATCCTGCAGGAGGATCTTGTGTATGGCAGCCAGTGAAGGGCAGAGAGAGAGAAAGAGACTGTGTGTGTGTCTGTGCATATCTGTGTGCGTCTGTGTGTCTCTGTGTGAGGGTGTGTATACATATGCTTGATGTCTGTGTCTTACTCCCTCCCTGTGTGCCTGCTGTGTATAGGGGGAAACATCCCAGTAAAGTACCTTACCAGTACTAAAGATGCCAACATCCATATGGTCCAACAGTCCCGATTTGGGCAAGACAGTCCCAGGAACTGCCCCTTCGTCCTGTGTCCCGCCCCCTCCTAGTAAATCCTGTTTTAAGGAGCTCACTTCATTGCAGAGCTATTCACCAGTAACTCTGTGGACTGCAAGAGAGAGGCAGAGCCTGCAGCCACTCTTAATACTGACAGTGTCCCGGGGGCTGTATTCAGCATAAAGCTAAGTAGTGTAGAGCCAATCTGCCTGGATCTTGGAGGGCTCTACACTGTATGAACAGTAGGTGACAGCAGTGAGGATGGCTGTGGGAAGCTGCACCTCTCTTGCCAGCCATGTATTGTCAGTGTTCATGCAGTGCTGAGCATAGGAGGAAAGAGGGAGCAGGCTAAAGGTCAGAAGGCAATACCGATAAAAATGAATATAGCTATAATGTAGTTGCAGTTTGGCTACAATACCCCAAATAAGAAATGGGGGAAGGCTAAACCCCTATATATACATGAATACCCTAAATTAAATTGATTGGGGTCACACAACCTTCTAAAGTATACCAAAATTCATTTTTATTGATTGCATAGCTACAAACCCCCCCCCCCTCCATAAATACCCACATATCAACAAATAAATCCCAAACTATTTAAAAACACCAATTGCGGAGCTTCCACAGCTATATGCATGTAGACACTGTATAGTGATGCAAATATATAGGTATAGCTTCTCCTGGCCAGGAATAAACTACGCCACCATCACATTCGTCCGCGCATACTCCCTCCTTTCACACTTGTGCCAAAACTACTGTAGATCTTGGGGGGCCCCCTGTGTCAAAGCAATGGTTTCCAATGCACTATAGATCAGGCAGGATCAAGTTCCATTCAATGTGCACAATTCATCTGCCGCTGCATATAGCCTGGCAGCATTGGTTGATCTCACACCTCCTGTCATCTGCTACTTATCCTCGGTTTATCACGGGTCCAAGTTAGGTGGCCAGTCAGTCCTGCTCCATTTGCGCTGGGTCAGCAAACGACCTCCTCACAGCGCTATATTCCAGCAAGGTAGAAGACGCCAGCCCGGGATCCCATTGGTCACGTGTGAGAGGGATTGCTGCGTCACACGCATCCGCGTTGGCTCCGCCCACCAACGCGTTTCATGTCCTCATTGGACGTTTCATCAGGGTGTGTCCATGCCTACTCCTGTCCCGTTCCATGTACCCGCCTCAGCCCCACCCCTTATCTCCGTTGTCATGCCATTTACATCAATCTATGCGGAGACTATTCCTGGGGTGGGCTTTGTATGGATATCAGCCACTTCATGGACATTATTATGCAATGACCTTACATTTGCAACCATTTAACAGACAACGGTATAGTTTATTTAGGCAGAGTCAGACTTGCAGCAGTTTAGTTTTCACATACAGTTCCAGGTCACAGATAACAACAGTGGCAGTATTTAAATTACGCAGCATCCCTATTATTGTATTCCTGATTCCAAAACATTGTCAACTATAGCTCAAATATATTTGAACAATTCCTCCACTTTTTCTCAGCAGCATACAGAGACATTTTATATATAGTGCACAATTAAAGGCACAGTAAATATCCGGTTGACCTTCTCTTCTGGTATGGAGATTCCATTTTTGGACCTCATGTTGAGAATTGAGGGACAGAGGGTGGTCACAATGTCCTTCCGCAAACCTACAGCAGGCAATACGGTATTGCATGCAGGGAGTCATCATTCACAGTCCCTAAAGAAGGGAATTCCATATGGACAGTTCCTCCGGCTTAGGAGGAACTGTGGTAGGGATGATGACTTCAGACAGGAAGCGCGGACAATGTATCAAAGATTCCGTGAACGTGGTTATACACATCCGGTACTACGTAAAGCGTTGAAGAAGGCATGGAACCAGAACCGGCAAGAATTGCTGGCCCCCGGAGGGATGCCGTGAAGGGCGGAGGGGGAGGGACATATGCGCCTTATATCCGGCTTTGGAGCCCATTGGGGAAACTTACGTGAACTTCTGAACAAGTTCTGGCCTATTCTGACCTCAGATAAAGAAGTGGCAAGAATTGTAGGACCAAGACCACTTTTAACAGCAAGGCGGGCACCGAACTTGAGGGACCGTTTGGTACATAGTGAGTTACAGAGAAGTCCCTCTACATGGCTTGATCAGAGAAAGCCTACAGGCATGTTTAAATGCTCTAAGTGCAAAATGTGTCCGTATGTGGACCGCACCAATGTATTTTTTGACTGCAGGGGTGAAAAGGAATACACTATTAGATCCTTTATCAACTGTGACACAAAAAAAGTAGTATATATGATACAATGCCCATGTGGCCTAAAATACATTGGCAAAACAAAAAGAGCATTAAAAGAGAGAGTATTGGAGCATTTTTGTAAGATAACAATTGGGAAGGCTATAGGTATAATTTATGATCACTATAGGGATCATCATCAGAACAGCCTGAAGGGGACCTCAGTTGGGGGAATTTACAATTAGAAAATTTCTGGGAGAAGGGGTGACTTTGATGAGGTCCTCTACTGCAAAGAAGCTATGTGGATCTTCAAACTTGGGAGTGTAACTCCGGGTGGACTCAATGCAGAATTGGACCTATCCCCCTTCCTCAAGGTTAATAGATACAATTAATGACACTTCCCCTGGCTGGGACTATAGAAGGTCTGATGAGTTTGAATCCCAGAAGTAGATCAAATATATGGGCAAAGCACGAGTTATGCGTGGATCCGCAGTGCATGAACTGTGCCATAAATATGGACTGTGCCTTTAATTGTGCACTATATATAAAATGTCTTTGTATGCTGCTGAGAAAAAGTGGAGGAATTGTTCAAATATATTTGAGCTATAGTTGACAATGTTTTGGAATCAGAAATACAATAATAGGGATGCTGCGTAATTTAAATACTGCCACTGTTGTTATCCGTGACCTGGAACTGTATGTGAAAACAAAACTGCTGCAAGTCTGACTCTGCCTAATTAAACTATACCGCTGCCTGTTAAATGGTTGCAAATGTAAGGTCATTGCATAATAATGTCCATGAAGTGGTTGATATCCATACAAAGCCCACCCCAGGAAGAGTCTCCGCATAGATTAACGTAAATGGCATGACAACGGAGATAAGGGGTGGGGCTGAGGCGGGTACATGGGACGGGACAGGAGTAGGCATGGACACACCCTGATGAAACGTCCAATGAGGACATGAAACGCGTCGGTGGGCGGAGCCAACGCGGATGCGTGTGATGCAGCAATCCCTCTCACACGTGACCAATGGGATCCCGGGCTGGCGTCTTCTACCTTGCTGGAATATAGCGCTGTGAGGAGGTCATTTGCTGACCCAGCGCAAATGGAGCAGGACTGACTGGCCACCTAACTTGGACCCGGGATATACCGAGGATAAGTAGCAGACGACAGGAGGGATGAGATCAACCAATGCTGCCAGGCTATATGCAGCAGCAGATGAATTGTGCACATTGAATGGAACTTGATCCTGCCTGATCTATAGTGCATTGGAAACCATTGCTTTGACACAGGGGGCCCCCCAAGATCTACATTAGTTTTGGCACAAGTGTGAAAGGAGGGAGTATGCGCGGACGAATGTGATGGTGGCGTAGTTTATTCCTGGCCAGGAGAAGCTATACTTATATATTTGCATCACTATACAGTGTCTACATGCATATAGCTGTGGAAGCTCGGCAATTGGTGTTTTTAAATAGTTTTGGATCTATTTGTTGATATGTGGGTATTTATGGGGGGGGGGGGTTGTAGCTATGCAATCAATAAAGATGAATTTTGGTATTCTTTAGAAGGTTGTGTGACCCCAATCAATTTAATTTAGGGTAAAGGTCAGAAGGCAGCCTGAAAGATAGGAGGGATCGTCGAGGCAGCAGAGAAGGGTAGGTGAAACCAGTGAGGAGGTATGCAGCGTTACTGATACAATTAATAATGTAAATCAGGGTAAGGTAAGATTTTACAAAAAAAGAAACACTAACTAGATAATTTATACGTTAACTTTGTAAAAAAAAAAAAAAAAAAAAAAAGGAAATCTATTCATTAACTGTGTATAAATGACTTTTAAACATCCTTTTATGCTATTAATTGACTAAAATATTTATCCAGGTATAGTTACATCATATACAAAACTCACTATAATGGACTGAAGGGATTGACTGTAACAAGTACCTCCTATGCCAAACATAAGTACCCCCTTGGGTACATATAGTGAATGTTCAGAAGACAGGAAATTTAACCAAGGTTTGAACTGCACTCCAATCAGTAGCTGATACCCCCTTTCCCACAAGAAATCTTTACCTTTTTTCTTGAATAAACCATCAAGGCGGTCTGTATGGCTGATATTGTGATGAAACCACTTCCACTGTGTGATGTCAGGACTATGGTCCTGACAGTTTGCAGTCTGTGAACCTCATAATAAATGCAACTGGACTGTGCCACTAGACAACAAATTCCAGTTAATCCCAATACCTCACAATGTCCTCTTATTCCCAGACAGTACCAGTGTCAAATAAGGTTCAGTTCATTTATTCAATAAATACTTATATCACCGTGGGTTCGCTGTCACGGAGTTCCAGCAATATCAAAATTTCCACAGACAGGACGCTGGAAACAAATGTCTATGAACCTCGTTGCATTTGTGGGAAATTATGGCTGTTTCCAACTGCAAACCAAGCAATATATCACTATGTGGATAGAACTCTCAGTCAAGAACATTCTGTAAAAAAAATCACCTGGCACAATGGAATGTCACCACCAGTGATACATTTCAAAATGTAAACCAGGGTGAGGATTTTACAATGGGCAAACACTGACCAAATAACATATAAATGAATATTGTAAACATTAAGTAATTTTATTCATTATGTTCTTTTCACTATCCCTGATCCCTCAGGCGACATCACTGGGCCGGGCCATACAGACAGGAAGTCAGCATTCTGTTGCTATGCAGAGGGGGGGGGCGATGAGGGTCACATGCATGACCTCATGTGCCGGGCCAGGGCGGAGGGCGCTGCATGCTCAATGTAGTCGACTGTTGCTCGCTCAAGTTGATCCACCTGGCAGATCGCTTGTGGGGCAGCGGTCGTAGCTATTGTACACATGCCTGATTATCAGCTGAGGTGGTCGTTATTGTCCACCTAAGCTATTTTAATCAAGAGTTTGTGCGGGGTTAAATGATTTTTTATTATTTACAAGCGTTAAATTTACAAACAAGCACCGTAATAACATAATTAACTTGCGAAGAGTAATTGTCTAAAGATGTACACACAAAAAACAAATTCAAACTACAGCATAAAACATTTTAATGTTTAATAATTGTAATAACTGCAGGGAAAATATACTTTAAAGTGAACCTAAAGTCACTTTAAAAAAACGAGATTAACTCACCTGGGGCTTCCCTCAGCCCCCTGCAGACGATCGGTGCACTCGCAGCTCCGCTCCGATGTCCCAGGACCCGCCGGCGAGCACTTCCGGTTTGGCCGTCACCGGCCGACAGGGATGGGAACGCGAGTGATTGTTCGCGTTCCCAGCCTGTATATTGCCCCCTATGCTGCTATTGCGGCCAGGAGTCGCAATAGCAGCATAGGGGGCGATATACAGGCTGGGAACGCGAACAATCACTCGCGTTCCCATCCCTGTCGGCCGGTGACGGCCAAACCGGAAGTGCTCGCCGGCGGGTCCTGGGACATCGGAGCGGAGCTGCGAGGGCACCGATCGTCTGCAGGGGGCTGAGGGAAGCCCCAGGTGAGTTAATCTCATTTTTTAAGTGACTTTAGGTTCACTTTAAGTAAGGTGTAACAAGTGAAGACTTTTTTTTTTTACAACTTAATCACATTACAACAACACAATTAAAGTTTTATAAAATGTAAGAATTGTTAATAAAAAATAAACAACCCACAGCTTTGTTTAAAAACTCTTTAAATGAAAACATTAGATAAAGCAGCACTGAATGGTCTTAGGAAATGAGGGTTTACTACGTTATAAAACTGGGCCATCATGAGGGTTGTGAAATATTTAGTGATTTAGTGATTGCAGTTGTAAATACCGGAACCACAGCAGTTATTTAAAGAGGAAATTTACCAAGAGCTAGCAGGAAGGGGATAATAATAAATCAATACATTGCAAAGTGAGAAGTTAAAAATAGAAGATAGATTAAGAAATGTTTGACATTTGCTGTGTAATTTTTTCATATTGCTTGACCCATCGTGACCTTGAGAAACAGTCAGGGCCATGACCCTGACATCACACTGTGTCACTGTGTGTGTGTGTGTGTGTGTGTGTGTGTGTGTGTGTGTGTGTGTGTGTGTGTGTGTGTGTGTGTGTGTGTGTGTGTGTGTGTGTGTGTGTGTGTGTGTGTGTGTGTGTGTGTGTGTGTGTGTGTGTGTGTGTGTGTGTCTACTGATTGGGATGAGATTAAACCCTGGGTTAAACTTCCTGTCTTAAGTGTACAAATACTCACCCGTCATACTTATCTTCATTGGCAGGTAAGCAAGATGCTTAAAATAAAATAAAGCATGCTTAAAGAGACTCTGAAGTTTTATAAAAATCATGTTTTTATATTAAAAATCTCTTTAACATGATTGCCCTAACTAAAACGCTGCATCTCCGTAGCTCAACTCAACTCTCGCGCACGCTCTGCAACTTCTCTTTTGTGTTCCAAATTTTGTGTGTAACAAATAAGAGTCAGGTAAACTGGGAAATTATCATTTATCAACAAGAAAAGTAACAGTGATGTTAACTGTTAGAATGCCTGGTTAGCATCCTTATTACTTGTTTATCAGATAAAAAGAAATAATTGATTTTTGATTTTATGCCCGACAGTTACACTTTAAAATGAAATAAAGCAACCATGAGGGTATGATACTTACCTATTAAAAGCTATTTCCTCCCAGTTTCCTTTATCTGTGGATGCTGGTGCTGCAGCAAAAGAAGCTTAAAATGGACGAGCCAAAAGTGCTGGAGCAGCCATGCCCCTCCTTCACCCCATGTGACATGCTCCTCTCCACCTCTTGAGGCTGTACCCACCACTTCTACAGGGCCTCGGAGGTCCCAGAAAAGCATGTGAGTTCAGTGAGGAAGCTGGTAGAGACAGACTATTCAGACATGGCTTCTGCTTTTTCTACAAGGGGAGTTAGGTACATTTTGAAAACTTTTGTGGAATCCAGATTTGCCGGCTCACTTGTGTTTACTGCTGATGCCTAAATAAATCATGCTTATAGTTTGAACATTAATGAGAATGTGTTCTGACGTCCCATTTGCAGTTCAATTTAGACCTCGCAAATGCTAACATGGCTTCAACAATGATGCCACAGATAAATAATAAATGTTTATCACAACAATGAATACCAATTTATATGATTCATTGTAACAGCCAGATGCCAGCAGAATAGCAACCAGGGAGATTCTGGCATTTATCTCTGCATCCCTATACTTTTTCTCCTTCTTTCCCTCTCTCATGATCCTCTGTCCAAGTGACATCCATTAGCAGAATCTAGTAACTTTCTTAAATGCCTTAATCTGAGTACTGTAGTGTGAGCCTTATCAAAGTTTACACACCTTATCAGAGTAGCATAGCGAGTGATACGAACCCGCAGGGGACAAGGGCAGGACGAGTGCCATTGCCAATTAGCAGGCATAAGTTCGTAGCGCTCGCTATGCTACTCTGATAAGGCATGTTCACTTTGAGAAGGTGTGCTATCTTTGATAAGGTGTGATATCTTTGACAAGGTGTGATATCTTTGATAAGGTGTGCTATTTGTCATATCACGGTTTAGTAAATCAAGCCCACTGATTGTTATTAGACTAAAGGCCGGGCGGATTGTTCAGAAACAGCCTTATCAGTCCGCCGACAGACTGTACACACGTTGTACTGTCTGCTGAAAACCCACCCAACGGGAGGTGCCGACGGACCTGTCGTTTACTGCAGTCAGGCATGTGTACGAGCCTTAAGAGTAGTGTTGGGCGAACAGTGTTCGCCACTGTTCGGGTTCTGCAGAACATCACCCTGTTCGGGTGATGTTCGAGTTCGGCCGAACACCTGACGGTGCTCGGCCAAACCGTTCGGCCATATGGCCGAACTAAGAGCGCATGGCCGAACGTTCCCCGAACGTTCGGCTAGCGCTGTGATTGGCCGAACGGGTCACGTGGTTCGGACCCGAACGCGCTCTGATTGGCCGAACTGTCACGTGGTTCGGGTAAATAAATACCCGAACCACGTCATATCTCCGCCATTTGTCTGTGGGTTTAGCTTTGGGTAGGCAGGCAGGGTAGTTCGCGCTCCAGCCACGCTAGCCAGGGTCCCCCCTGTCATTGTGTCACTGCTGGGAACAGTAGTACACCGCTTGCTCAGCCACACTATATAGCATTCTGTTTACTGCCACTCTGTGTACCTCGCTCAGCCACACTATATAGCATTCTGTTTACTGCCACTCTGTGTCTGCTGGGAATAGTAGTACACCGCTTGCTCAGCCACACTATATAGCATTCTGTTTACTGCCACTCTGTGTACCTCGCTCAGCCACACTATATAGCATTCTGTTTACTGCCACTCTGTGTCTGCTGGGAATAGTGGTACACCGCTCGCTCAGCCACACTATATAGCATTCTGTTCACTGTTCTGTGTCTGCTTGGAATAGTGGTACACCGCTCGCTCAGCCACACTATATAGCATTCTGTTTACTGTTCTGTGTCTGCTGGGAATAGTGGTACACCGCTCGCTCAGCCACACTATATAGCATTCTGTTTACTGTTCTGTGTCTGCTGGGAATAGTGGTACACCGCTCGCTCAGCCACACTATATAGCATTCTGTTCACTGTTCTGTGTCTGCTGGGAATAGTGGTACACCGCTCGCTCAGCCACACTATATAGCATTCTGTTCACTGTTCTGTGTCTGCTGGGAATAGTGGTACACCGCTCGCTCAGCCACACTATATAGCATTCTGTTTACTGTTCTGTGTCTGCTGGGAATAGTGGTACACCGCTCGCTCATCCACACTATATAGCATTCTGTTCACTGTTCTGTGTCTGCTGGGAATAGTGGTACACCGCTCGCTCAGCCACACTATATAGCATTCTGTTCACTGTTCTGTGTCTGCTGGGAATAGTGGTACACCGCTCGCTCAGCCACACTATATAGCATTCTGTTCACTGTTCTGTGTCTGCTGGGAATAGTGGTACACCGCTCGCTCAGCCACACTATATAGCATTCTGTTTACTGTTCTGTGTCTGCTGGGAATAGTGGTACACCGCTCGCTCAGCCACACTATATAGCATTCTGTTTACTGTTCTGTGTCTGCTGGGAATAGTGGTACACCGCTCGCTCAGCCACACTATATAGCATTCTGTTTACTGTTCTGTGTCTGCTGGGAACAGTAGTACACCGCTCGCTCAGCCAGAGTATATAGCATTGTGTTTACTGCCACTCTGTGTACACCGCTCAGCCAGACTATATAACATTGTTTACTGACACTCTGTGTACACCGCTCAGCCAGACTATATACCATTGTTTACTGACACTCTGTGTACACCGCTCAGCCAGACTATATACCATTGTTTACTGCCACTCTGATTCTGCTGGGAACAGTAGTACACCGCTCGCTCAGCCAGACTATATACCATTGTTTACTGACACTCTGTGTACACCGCTCAGCCAGACTATATACCATTGTTTACTGCCACTCTGATTCTGCTGGGAACAGTAGTACACCGCTCGCTCAGCCAGACTATATACCATTGTTTACTGACACTATATAGCAGACTATATAGCATTGTGTGTACACCGCTCAGCCAGACTATATACCATTGTTTACTGACACTCTGTGTACACCGCTCAGCCAGACTATATACCATTGTTTACTGCCACTCTGATTCTGCTGGGAACAGTAGTACACTGCTCGCTCAGCCAGACTATATACCATTGTTTACTGACACTCTGTGTACACCGCTCAGCCAGACTATATACCATTGTTTACTGCCACTCTGATTCTGCTGGGAACAGTAGTACACCGCTCGCTCAGCCAGACTATATAGCATTGTGTTTACTGCCACTCTGTGTACACCGCTCAGCCACACTATATAGCATTGCGTACTCTGCCAGTCAGTGTGTATATTGCTGGGATCAGTAATACTCCACTCACCGTCAACCACTATATGAGCTCAACATGAGTTCCCCAGAGACCTCCGCTGTGAGCAGCACTCCCAACAACAGCAACAGCCAACGCCCCACGCAAGCTATAACATCCACCCCAGCAGCCAGTGGTCAGCAGCAGCCCTCCCCGGAGGAGAACGTTGTGTCCATCAGTCCGTCGCCAGAGCGATTAATGAGGGCTGCCATTGAGGAGATGATGGGGCCTGATGTGGAGGAGGAGGTCTGGCTCAGGCCAGCATCCCAAGTTAATGTTGAGGACGATGAGGGGTCTGTGTCTGGGGATGTTGGGGTGGCAGAGGTGGTGGGTGGGTCAGACTCAGGAGAAGAGTTGTATGATGAGGATGATGATCGGGACCATCTGTATGTGCCTCAGAGTCCGACCCCGGAAAACATGTTGTATCGTGTGTTTAGGTACTAAAATCTGCGTTCCCTCCCAGTAGTGTTGGGCGAACAGTGTTTGCCACTGTTCGGGTTCTGCAGAACATCACCCTGTTCGGGGTGACTATATAGCAGACTATATAGCATTGTGTTTAATGCCACTCTGTGTACACGGCTCAGCCACACTATATAGCATTGTGTTTACTTCCACTCTGTGTCTGCTGGGAACAGTAGTACACCGCTCACCCGCCACTGTATAGCATTGTGCTCTGTGTCACTGCTGACAATAGTGGTACACCGCTCACCCACCACTGTATAGCATTTCTGTACTGCCACTGTACTGCTGCCAGTCAGCGTGTACTTTAAGGATAAGTGAAATGAGGAAGAAATCCGGTGAAAGAGGGAGGGGCAAGGGAAGAGGTGTTTCCCCTGACGGTTCACGTACAGGCCACAGGGGAGCACCCAAGAAAACCCACTCAATACTGCCCATGTTGTCCAGGACAACAACCCTCACAGATCCAAAAGAACAGGACCAGATAATTACTTGGATGACCTCTCAAGCGTCCAGCAGTGGGTTAAGCAGCACCAGCACATCACGCACGAGGTCCGAGTCCTCAGCCAGTTAAAGTCTGGGCTTTCTTTGAAGACTGCACTGAGGATGTTACCATGGCGATTTGCAAGGTGTGCAAGACCCGCCTGAGCAGGGGGAAAAGTATTAACAACCTCTCCACCACCAGCATGAGCCGCCACATTCTATCCAAACATCCCACTCTGTGGGCAAACGCGGCAGGACAGGGTACCACCAGCAACACTGCCTCCCTTGGGTTCACCAGACTCACCACCAGACCCGCCTCAGCAGCAGCAGTAGCCCAGCCATTGCGTGGTTCACAACATTCACAAACATCAGACGATGCTGACACTGTCACTTTCCGGACTAGTGCTCTTGAGGTCTCCCAGTGTTCATCAAACACAACAACCAACAGCCCTTCGGTGTGCAGCGCTACGGTTGAGTTGTCTGTCTCTGAGATGTTTGAGCACAAGAGGAAATTGCCAGCAAATGACCCCCGGGCCGTGGCAGTAACAGCCAGCCAGCATAGCCAAGCTTCTGGCCTGCGAAATGCTGCCATATCGAGTGGTGGAGACAAACAGCTTCAAGGGCATGATGTCAGTGGCCATCCCACGTTACGTGGTTCCCAGCCGCTACCACTTTGCGCGCTCTGCAGTGCCTGAGTTGCATGAGCACGTGGTCAGCTAAATAACCCGAAGTTTGAAGAATGCCGTTGCCTGCAAGGTTCACCTCACCACTGACACCTGGACGAGTGCGTTCGGCCAGGGTCGATACATCTCCCTTACCGCGCACTGGGTGAACCTTGTGGAGCCTGGCAGCGATTCCTCACCTGCTACGGCGCGGGTGTTGCCCACGCCGCAAACAGCTGGATAACAACAGCAGCACCTACCTCTCTGACTCCTTCTCCTCCAACGCATCTCAAAGCTGTACCTCATCCGGAAATGCTAACCCAGCACCAGCAGCAGTAGGATCGTGGAAGCAGTGCAGCACAGCTGTTGGCATGCGTCAGCAAGCGTTGCTGAAGCTGATCTGCCTTGGGGATAAGCAGCACACAGGGGAGGAAATTTGGAGGGGAATAAAGGAACAGACGGATTTGTGGCTGGCACCGCTGGACCTGAAACCGGGCATGAAGCTAGACACCTGGCACGAACTGGCAATGTACGCAATAGAGGTGCTGGCTTGCCCGGCAGCCAGCGTTATGTCGGAACGCTGTTTCAGTGCTGCCGGAGGCATCATCACAGATCGGCGTATCCGCCTCTCCACAGAAAATGCAGACCGTCTGACTCAAATTAAAATGAATCAATCCTGGATTGGAAACGACTACGCAACACTCCTGGACCCCAACCAAGTAACATGACCGATGAACATCTGGGATGGTTTAGCGTTTCCGGTCCCTGTTTATTGAACCTCTCATCTGTATTACATTTATGACTGCATGGCGGCAAAAAGCATTGCTGCTATATCCGCACGCTTTTTGTCCTCATGCAAGGCCTGGGTTGTTGTGTCTCACAAAGCGTGGCCTTCTCCTCCTGCGCCTCCTCCTGTTCCATCACGTGTGCTGCTGCTGCTGCTGCTGCTGCTGGGTTACCGTTGCCGGTCCCTGTTTATGGAACCTCTTATCTTTATTACATTTATGACTACATGGCGGTACAAAGCATGCTATCCGCACGCTTTTTGTCCTCATGCAAGGCCTGGGTTGTTGTGTCTCACAAAGCGTGGCCTTCTCCTCCTGCGCCTCCTCCTGTTCCATCACGTGTTCTGCTGCTGCTGCTGCTGCTGCTGGGTTACCGTTGCCGGTCCCTGTTTATGGAACCTCTTATCTTTATTACATTTATGACTACATGGCGGTACAAAGCATGCTATCCGCACGCTTTTTGTCCTCATGCAAGGCCTGGGTTGTTGTGTCTCACAAAGCGTGGCCTTCTCCTCCTGCGCCTCCTCCTGTTCCATCACGTGTGCTGCTGCTGCTGCTGCTGCTGCTGGGTTACCGTTGCCGGTCCCTGTTTATGGAACCTCTTATCTTTATTACATTTATGACTACATGGCGGTACAAAGCATGCTATCCGCACGCTTTTTGTCCTCATGCAAGGCCTGGGTTGTTGTGTCTCACAAAGCGTGGCCTTCTCCTCCTGCGCCTCCTCCTGTTCCATCACGTGTGCTGCTGCTGGGTTAGCGTTGCCGCGTGGTCCCTGTTTATTGAACCACTTATCTTTATTACATTTATGACTGCATGGTGGTACAAAGCATGCTATCCGCACGCTTCTTGTCCTCATGCAAGGCCTGGGTTGTTGTGTCTCAAAGCGTGGCCTTCTCCTCCTGCGCCACCCTCCTCCTGTTCCATCACGTGTGCTGCTGCTGGGTTAGCATTACCGGTCCCTTTTCCTGGAACCTCTTATATGTATTACATTTATGACTGCATGCCGACAAAAAGCATGTTACCTGTGCAAAGAAAACAGACATTTCCCGCATTTAAAAGACAGTTTTCCCTTTGAAACTTTAAAATCGATTTTCTCAAAAACTATAAGCTCTTTTTGCTAAAAAATTTTTTCCTCTTGTACCCACTCCCAAGGTGCACATACCCTGTAAATTTGGGGTATGTAGCATGTAAGGAGGCTTTACAAACCACAAAAGTTCGGGTCCCCATTGACTTCCATTATGTTCGGAGTTCGGGTCGAACACCCGAACATCGCGGCCATGTTCGGCCTGTTCGGCCCGAACCCGAACATCTAGATGTTCGCCCAACACTACTTAAGAGGCGCTCCACGGCCCCCAACCCCCCAAACACCCTTAATCTCGAGTTATCTGGCTTGCAGTCACTCTGCTTCAAACACAATAGGGGAATGATAGCTGAGTGAGTTGTGCGCCCCCTCCTACACCACGCCCTGAGGCTGGAGCCTATTTCGCCTCTGTCTCGGCCCGGCCCTGTCTACAATGCTGATAACATTCTCTGCTTATTCTCACTAGTCACCTCTTCTCATTCTCTCATACAGGACTTTTCTTGTGTGTCTCCTTTTCTTTGCAAGTCCTTCCTACAATCTTTTTTTAACTCCCTTTTTTTTGTGATCTTCAAATATAACCTAAACGTAGCTCTTCTGGGAAAAATATAGTATGACTTAAACCCTTTAACAGGTTACCGACCTGTTATTACATCATTGTTGTACAGTTTTAGGCATTTACTCTGGGTACATGAAAAAAGGGCGTCCAGTAATTTGGGCACCCAGAAAAGCCAATAGCAGAATATTGGTAAATTTGCTGAAAAGCAAATTCTTTAGACAAGAGATAACAGAGGTGATTCAAGCAGTGCATCCCTCTGGCCTAAATTTTGTATAGGAAAAAAAACAAAATTGGCATTAGATAAAGAGGGCGCTCTTACGGCAAATATTTTAAAAAAAAATCAAATTTTAGGATATCACAAAAGCAGTGTATTGTATTTCTGTGACTTATGGTAATTGATGCTAATTACAGCTTGCACTTGTTTTCAGTCCCATTGTGACACTGACACTCAGCATGGCAGTGTGTGCTGTTCTATGGAGAAAGGAGGGTTAGAGGAGGAGGCTGGAAAAACACAAGAATGCTCAGGCAGGAAATCCAACACAGCCCAATGCAGAGGATGTGAATGCCTGTCCAAACTGAAAGAGGAACTCCAGTGAAAATACTGCAATTAAAAAAGTGCTTCATTTTTACAATAAATATGTATAAATGATTTAGTCAGTGTTTGCCCATTGCAAAATCTTTCCTCTCTCTGATCTGATTTACATTCTGACATTTATCACATGGTGACATTTTTACTGCTGGCAGGTGATGTCACTGGAATGGGATGCTGCTTGCTTTTTTTGGCAGTTGGAAACAGCTGTAAACAGGGCCGGATTTCTGGGCAGGCCTCCGAGTCCGGGGCCTAGGGCGGAGACTTTGCAGAGACTTCAAAGGGCGGCTGGGGGCCGCACAGTATATTCTCTGAATCAGCCGCACACACAGATCACTCTGTTCCATCCGTCAGTGCACAGCTACCTGCCAGATACTTGCTCAAACACATCCTCGCAGCAGAGTTTGTTCCGTCCGCGGCCGCCCTCTATTTAAAGTTTGCAACATGTATTGGCTGGTAGTGGGTGGCCGCGGACAGGCTGGACTCATGTGCACCTGTGCTGCCTTGATGAATCAGAGTCCGTCCGAGACTTGCAGCTGTCTGATCGCCCCTCTCCTCCAGCATTGCATGGATCAGAGCACAGCAGCCAATCACTGCAGTCCAATGATGAGAGGCGACCAATAGCGCGGCTTGGGGGGAGTGGCTTGGTCAGCTCTATGATTTTAATTGGCTAGAAGTGACTTCTGGTGGCAAGGAGGACTGATCTGGTTTTAAAGAAAGATCCCGGCACCGGCAGCAGGGGCTGAGGACGAGGATACTGTGTGTGCACGGACAGCCAGTCTCAGGCACAGAGCAGCTTGTCAGCAATCAATGCTGGTAAGCATTTAACAAGATTGATTAGGAGGACATAGGCGCCCACCCAGGAATCAGTGTCTAGGGAGCTATAGGGACAGAGCTGGATGGAGGTTTCACACTTTAGATGGCCAGGCTGGGACAATAAGTAAATAAACAGCCGCAATACACTGTCCGAAGCTGACCTGGCAGCTGCAGTGCTTTGTCTCAGCATGGCTGATTTATTGCCTTTTTGTCTCCATGTGAAAAGTCTCCTGTCCCTCACTTTTTCTTCACTCTCTGTCTTTTCTTGTCCTATCCTCTGCTCTCTCTCTCTTTTCCTGCCTTGTAATGTCCAATTTCCTTTTGTTTTGCTCCTCTTCCTTCCTGTCTCCCTTTTTCATTCAATTTTGTGTTTGGGGGAGAAGGAAACCTGTAGCAACAGCTAAGAAACTGCCCTATCTCCTCTCACTCTCTGCCCCCCCCCCCCTCCTCTCTACCACTGTCTCTCCTTTCCTCTACTACTCTGTCATTATTTTCTTCTTTCACTGTCTCTTCCCTTTGCTAACCTCTTTTTGCCGTAGTTGTCCCCTCTCTTGTACTTTTTGTAATCCTCCCTTCTCCTCTCCTCCTTTCTTCCCTGTCCTCCCCTATATTTCCCTTCACCTCATTTTCTCCACTTTTCAATTCACCACTATCTCTTCCCACTCCTATCTTCCCTCTTCTCTGCGGCATTTAGAGCAAACCTATGAGGCTTGTGAGAGGCACATTTGAATACTTTCATCAGGTAGAGAAAGCCTCTGGGTCCAAAAGATGCTTTTCTTGTCCTGCAGTGCCAGGCCAATCCAGCTCTGAGATCCTCAAAGAAAAAGCTGATCCTGATAGTGTTTGTGCTACTGCATATGTGCAGACGGCTCGCACTGACTTGTAATAAAGTGTTGACATCTTATGTAGCCTTTTGCAGAGTCATGATATTGATTGTCCTCAGAGGAGCTCACAACCTAATCCTACCGTAGTCATAGTCTAATGTTTTACCATGTTATTATTATTTTGTATTTATATAGCACTGACATCATCTGCAGCACTTTACAGAGTACATAGCCATGTCACTGACTGTCCTCAGAGGAGCTCACAATCTAATCCTACCATAGTCATAGTCTAATGTCCTACCATATTATTATAATGCATTTATATAGCGCTGACATCTTCTGCAGCACTTTACAGAGTACATAGCCATGTCACTGACTGTCCTCAGAGGAGCTCACAATCTAATCCTACCATAGTCATAACCTAATGTCCTACCATATTATTATGTATTTATATAGCACTGACATCTTCTGCAGCACTTTACAGAGTACATAGTCAAGTCATTAACTGTCCTCAGAGGTGCTCACACTCTAATCCTACCATAGTCATAGTCTAATATCCTACCATATTATTATTATGTATTTATACAGCACTGACATCTTCTGCTGCACATTACAGAGTATGTAGTCATGTCACTGACTGTCCGCTCATATTTTGCATGCATATACAAGTGTGTTTGAGTGGGCGGCGGAGAGGGAGGGGGGGGGGGTTATTGACCGTTGGCCTAGGGCACTAAGAGATACAAATCCGGCCCTGGCTGTAAACAGTAAAACAGCTGTGATTTCCCACAATGCAATAAGGTTCACAGACAGGAAACTGCCAGGACCTTGGTCCTCACAGTTTCCTGTGGGAGGGGTTTCACCACAATATCAGCCATACAAAGCCCCCGATGATCCGTTTGTAAAAAGGAATAGATTTCTCATTTAAAATGGGATATCAGCTACTGATTGGAATGAAGTTCAATTCTTGGTCACGGTTTCACTTTAAGACTTTTGCCTGAAATGAACAGTGCTGGTGGTTTAGAGTGACAGAATGATACTGTCTGCACATTTCAATATCCACCGTTACCATTACCATAGGTCCTCAGAGGTCTCGTTTCATTGAGAATATCCTGTCCAGTTCTCATACTAAAGTAATTTTCATCTCAGCCATTTAATGTCTTGGTGGATATCTGTAGGCATTGCAAATTAGAGAACCTGCTTATCTATAGAGTAGTTCTATCTATATAAAAACCTAGCCTTGTCTTACAGTTGATATATATTTACCTTAGGGCCACATACAACCTCAATGTTTCTTTAGACTCAATTTGCCATTCAAAAAGTATACCTGGGGACTGGGACTTTTGAACTTACGTCAAAAGGTGGCGTACACCACCCCTAAATGGGACCTGTCATGAGGCCTGCTTCCTACTACAGCCATTTTTATCTCTACTTTTGGCTGGCTCCAGAACAAAGCACAGCTATGTAAACTCTGCATGCTGATGTGACCTGCCCTTGAACTAGCAGTCATTTCAAGCCGGGCAACAGTAGCCTCCAGCTCTGAAAATGGACCACATCTGTGTCAGGTAACAGTCAGTCGTCTCTTAATTATAAACAGTGGGAAGGATGCCAGTGGCAATCCGCTGCCAGAGGTTATTGGCTACAGAAAGTGGGTCCCCTGTTTCTAAGGGGCCTGGGCATGACTGACTTTTGCTGTGCATCTGAAGAATGAATGATGAATAAATATGCTTTCATTAAATCTAGAGGAGACGTAAACTATGCAATAGGAATTACATGATTGCTTTCCCTCAGCAAGAATTAAGACCAGGTGTGTTTTATGTTGAACTATGTTAAATGGAAAAGTGCCCTGCAGCATGAGGCTAATGGAGCATAAACTGCACATGAGGTTCAGAGACCAACCTTTTTTCAAGTGGAAAGGTGCAAATAACTATTCATATACTGCAAGTAAGTCATGAATATTTAACCTTATTATTATACATCGTATTATTATTATTACTGATGAGCAAAACTGGCAGGTTTTGGTTCACCTAAACGTTCCTGAATGCAATAAAGGCAATAAACGTTGTAGTGAATGAATGGGAAAAGTATACAAAACATGTAAATATTACACCTGGATATCAACAGATTATATGCTTACAGTCCTTAAAGGAAACCTAAAGAGAAAAAAATACCTGGGGCTTCCTCCTGCCACCTGAAGTCTTCCTGGTCCCTTGGCATCATCCTACACTCAGCCGTTCCTCCGGTGTTCCTCTCCAACGCTGGATGAGCAGCCCTATGCCGGTACGCCTCCTCCAACACGCTTGCATAGCCGGGAGTATGCAGTAAGCAACAATTGCTACTGCGTATGCGCAGAAAGCTCCCAGACACAGGAGCACAATAGAGGAAGCGTGTGGCTGGTACCGTGCAAGCGCAGTAGCCGGCGGACTTGTCAGTTGGCCAGATTAAAAGGGGGATAGTGGCGGAACGGCTGAGCGCAGAGTCACGGTGAGGGAGTAGGAGGGCTAAATGGGCTTTTTTTCACTTTAGGTTCACTTTACTTGAGCCCTATCATGAAAAATTAAAAAAATGTGTCATCAAATAAGTGTAAAATGTACTTTTGTTCCAGAGTAAAATGCACTATAAAGTTCTATTTTCCTACGTCATTGTCATAATAGGTTGTAAAAATCTGATTGACAGGTTCTGGACTAGTCCATGTCCTCTTGGTGGATTTTCAGAGTTTTCTTTATTTTCCAGAGCTCTTCCAACTGCTCCAACTGCCAAAATAGTGTGCCAGCATGTAGGCAGTCTGGCTGGCATGTTTGTACAAATCCTTTCCTGAGAGCGCTTTTGTAAAGAATAAAATAAATACTGAGAGTCCCAAATGAAGAGGTGGACTAACCCAAAACCCCACAGATCTGTCAGATATTTACTTGTACCTACTATAAAGGTACATGATACACAGGTACACACATGCGATAACCAATGGCGAAACAACTCACAATGCCTTAAAATGGACATTGTGAGTTGTTTCGCCATTGGTTATGGATCTGTGTGTACAGTGGCCGCCAATCCATCCTGCTTGGGCATCAAATCCTGTGGGATTGTTAACGACCCCCGAAGCCCAAGCACAACCAATCACAATCCTGTTTTTTTAACATCCCTTCACCTTCCGGAATGATAGAAGCCGCTAAGTCGTGGGCTGATCGTTATCCTTCCACCCCAGGATATATAGAGAAAAGGAAAAAACACAGGAAAGCCGGGAACCCAATCTGGTGTAGTACATCAGGAAGAAGTAGAAAATGAAATACATAAATGGTTACTCACAAGAGAGGGTTGCTAAGCAAGCAACCACTCTCAACAAATGAAATATATGGGAAAATGACCATCCCTACCTGGCCTTGTGAATATCTCATTGGTCACTGTTCTTGAAAAATGATTGTAAAAGTTAAAGCCAAAGCCTAACTATACAATGAAATCCAAATTGGTGACTGGTAGGGAATTGTGTAGTATAACAGGCACCTGATATGTTAAAGTATATCTATATCAGTAATCAGCTATAGGGAACAATGTAAAAATATATAGAATCTGCGTACCTTAATGGAGAAGGTTCAGTGCCATTAAAAAAAGGCTATTTATTGAGCACTAGGACAAGGCATTTCACGGCCAAATGCCACTTCATCAGGTCAATAGCATACCTTCATAGTACAACATTCAGGCCCCTGCTGGCATCACACATATATAGATAAGCAAAAGAGCAATAACACAAAATATAATCTAGTATATATTTCTAGAATTGATTCACATATTGTAAGGTACACAGGTATGTCTCCATGTTCTAATATTAGGAGATGATGGATCCACACGGACCCATCATCTACTAATATTAGAACATGAATGCATTCCTGTGTACCTTATGATATGTGAATCTATTCTAGGAAGGAATTACTGCCATAGAACATTTTCCTGGAAGAAAATGGCTTCTGAGATCAGGAAATAGATAAAAAGTGGCCAATAGTTCATAGATTTTAGCTTACTCCAATGAATGTGTCAATGAGCTGAGACAATGAAACAGTAATAACTTAATATGTAGATTTACATATAAAATAAAACTCTGAGATATCTAAAAAAAATAAATCATTTTTTTGGATAAGGAGGATAGATACAATTGTTTTTCTCATCAGTTTATTTTCATTCAATTCAATTTATTTCTTCAAATCAGAAAGCAATGTACATAGCAGATCTACATCCTAGATCTCATGCAAAACATTGGTCCATCCATGCACTTCCAGGTTTACTCTATTTACAAAATGGTCAGATATTAATCAACAGCTAAAAAGTAGTATACCTTAATCACCTAATGTGATGATCTGCTCGGTTGCCTGTGCAGGCAGGCAGTTTTTTGGCCATTGTTTGGGTTTGCATGCTGCAGGACTCTGGAAAGAAGAGCTTCTGTCAGTTTTGCAGCTTTTGCTTGCTGAGGAATTTGCATACGTTGTCATGCAAATTGCCTGGCAACATTCATTGGAGGCGTGTACTATAAGTACTATGTGTTTCCCACAATGCTTGGCTGTTCCTAAGGATTCAGTCCTGTGTAACATTCCTGGAGGAGTGTCAGCCTTGCTCTTTGTTTGAAGATCAGCTTAGAGTAATTCCTGGAAAACTGCACTAGGCAGGTTTCCTTAGTGCAGTTAGGATCGCTTATCTGTTTGTTTGTTCTGTTGCTATTGTCCTGTCCCAGCGGTGGTCGACAGGAAATGGTTCTGATCTCTGTTCTTGGAGTATAGCTGGTGCAGCGGTTGCTACCAGCTATCTCTTCTGATCTGTGTCACTTGGATCGCACTAGCATCTTGCGCTAGCGCTGTGGATCCTTCTGTTCTGTCTCCTTGGATCGCGCTGGCCACTTTCCGCTAGTGCTGTGGATCCTTCTGTTCTGCTACTCTGTACCTGGATCGCGCTAGCCACTTTCACTAGTGCTGTGGATCCTTCTGTTCTGCTACTCTGTCTGCCTGGGTCGCACTTGCCTAGCGCTGGTGCTGTGGATCCTTCTGTTCTGCTACTCTGTCTTCCTGGATCGCGCTGGCCACTTTAGCTAGTGCTGTGGATCCTATCTCTCGCTTGTCCCTGTTTTTGTGTGTCTGTCTTGTCTGCTACGAACGCTTGCTGGAGGCTCGGTGAGGTAACCGTTAAGCAAGCGCTCGCGTCCTCTGTTTCATGTTTGTCTGTCGATGGTTAGTTAGGCGTGCTTGTCTCTGTTGTGCGTAACACGCGGAGACCGCGCATGAACGCGTGCACTGTTGCGAATGAGTGCGGTGTTCGCGTTCAGTTAGCGTTTGTTATTTTCCGTATCTCCTCATTGTATGATTTGCTGTGCCTTTGCTATCCTTGTATTCTGTTCTGTTCTGCCTTGTGTCACTTTTGGCAATCGCCTTTCTTGCGGTTGCGTTTCTGTTTCGTATCTGCTGTTGTGTGTGCGCTGTCGCGGGGTGTTGACTAGATTGGCGCACACACATACAATCTGTCCCTTTGCTCGTTCTCATTCGCAATCGCTTCTCTTGCGATTGCATTCTGCGCTTCGTACAATTCCTGTCTGGCATTTGTGGAGGTACAGAGGATTGGTTCCTCTGCACTCCCCAGCGCCATCTGCCGACAGGAATTTCCCTCTACGGGTGCGTAGCACCTTTTGCTGGGTGCCTGCAATTATACGCTTGTGGAGGATTTCCGCCGTATCAGCGCACGCGTTGTGCGCTGCTCACGGAGAAAGTTCCACAATCGTTACACCTAAATACCCTTAAAAAAAATCAAAATACATTTTTTTGCTCTAAAACATTAAACCCAACAAAAAATAAATATAAAAAATAAAAATACTTCACTATAGCTAACTGATAACTTTGTTGGTTGGCAGGACAAACTACCAGATTGTCTTGTAATGAACTAATTGCTGTGCAAGCAAAGCAGAAAAGGATTTCTGCTTCCCACTTGAATACTTTTCTGCATTGTATTGCTGACAACAGCAATCTTCTAGCTTCCAAGTGAAGTGTAAGTTTTAATTATTTACCATACCTGTAACCTGTAAATTGAAAACCAACAATATGTTTTTTTTCTGATCAGTTTTATACCATGTTTAATGCTTTAGACCACAGGTGTCAAACTCCAGGCCTGGAGGGCCAGATCCATGCCAGTGTTTAGGATGGACTGAGAAAGAGGAATGTGTTCTACCTGATGGACCG
This sequence comes from Hyperolius riggenbachi, assembly GCF_040937935.1. Lineage (NCBI taxonomy): Eukaryota > Metazoa > Chordata > Amphibia > Anura > Hyperoliidae > Hyperolius > Hyperolius riggenbachi. The sequence continues at coordinate 605,659,811 of NC_090646.1, read as the reverse complement.
CACCTCTCCTGATTCAGACCCATCAATTCATTTGATCTGTATCAAAAATGTGTGAGGACCTCAGCCCTTGAAGGACCGGTTTGACATCCCTGATTTAGACCATAGATGAAACATGAGTTTCATACTACTTGAATCTCCTAACAAATACATATCTATTTGTTTAAGACAATGTTATTTTCTCATAGCAGGCTGTTTTTGGAAAACAGGAACTTGCAATTGTTGTATGGCTGCCCATTAGTTACTGCTTATGCACATTAATGCTATATGCAATACTGGTTTTAATATGGTTTCAGATTATTTATGCACTTAAAGTTTTTCTATATTCATACATAATTGGATATCTTTGTAGTACTTCTTGGTTGTCCACGCCCTCCCCTTCCTCCTTATCACCCATAAAACTATCTTGCAACCACAGCATGATTGCAACTGAAGAATCAAAAAAACATACAAATCGATCACATGATTATAAGTCACATGCATTTCCTGTTTTATCTCACACAGGAAGCAGAAGCAGCATATAATCATATAGCCATCATGACAACCTCCACAGCATGTTGTGTCCTACATGATTTCTCCCACAGGGGAAATTGTGTAAAGCTGAATACTCACCTGATGACGCAGAAAGATGGAACCCAGCACCATCCCATGACAGGGAGAGTTCCCTGATGCATTTTCCTGATGGCACGCGATGGGCGTGAATGAGAGTTCAAACGATCATAGAACTTTGCGGGGATCTTAACCACTTAATGACATTCTGACTTATAAAAACGTCCTGCTAGAGCCTCTTAATGGCTCCAGGACGTTTTTATAAGTCAGACAGTGCTGCTGCCGCTGTGCACGTGCGCACTCCCGCGGGTACATGTGCGCGCTCCCGTGCGTGCACATGCAGCCCCGTGCACGTGCACGTGAAAATTGTGGGAAAAAAACACCCCCCAAAAATACACCTTTATTTCCAAATGATATATTGTCACCATACTTGTACTAGGGACATAATTAAAAACTTGTGATAACCAGGACAAATGAGCAAATAAAATGTGTGGGTTTTATGTACAGTAGCAGTGTTTATATTAAAACCATAGGGGTTAAAACTGGAGAAATAGTGTATTTTTTTCTTGTATTTCCCTTTAAAATGCATAGAAAATAAAGTGGTTACTGAAAACAAATATCAACCCCAAAAAGCCCAATTTGTGGTGAAAAAAACAAGATATAGATCATTTCATTGTGATTAGTAGTGATTAAGCTATTGGCAAATGAAAGGGATGAGCACTGAAAGGTGAAAATCGCTCTTGTCTGTTAGGGTACAAACCGCCTTGGGGTGAAGTGGTTAAAGATATGATCCGCAATAACAATCATTATCGCTGTGCATCATCAAACATTGTTCGCACCTGCACCCACGATTGTAGAAACAATTCCACATCCCTCAAAAATCCCCTGTCATTGGTAAAATTGTTGTAGAAATTGTGTGGTGGGTGTGGGCTTTTAGATCTGACCATCTCAGAAAAAGTATTCCAACTCCGCTGGCTGCAGTTGTAACACACAAATTTGTGAAGCTGCAAGATCTCTATGGCAACCAAGGTTAGCAATGGCAGGTGCCACTCATACTTTACATTTGAGAAAACTTGACATGAAAAATTGCTTGCATCTCATTAACCAAGAGGGTTAAAACACTGAATAATTAAAACGGGAAGATAATATGGAACTCAAGCATGAAAAGGATTTAAATGTTTGGAATTAACTAAAGCACTTTAGGGAAAGTAATTTTATGGATTTCACTTTCATGAAACAAATGTAAATTTTACTTCAATCCATAGCAAATCCAATAATTATTATTTTGCAGTGACTTTTTCTTTTTGCATCGGACTCTTGAATAAATCATTATTGAAAAAAAGGTCAGTATTGAGCTGCAAGACAAGTATGGAAAGTTTTCCATCTATTGAGAATTTTACTTTTACTAGTTTTTTTTAAATCAGATCTAAAGTCCAATAAAGAAAAAATAACCAAAATAAGGCTAGCATAGTAGTAGCATATTTATAGATCTACCTTTTAGATGTAAACTGTTTGTGACGGCTCTTTCACATTAGCCGACAAGTGCACAAACTCGATTTCGTGCAGGCGTTGAGTGACATTGGGAAGTTGCGGTGCAACGCTGATTAGCGGCGATAGTTATAATTCACCCAACGGTAAAACGTCTGTGTCTGACGATTAAAATCTCCTGGGTGCATCAAACCACAACGCACCAAAACGCAGTGTCAGATGTGAAAGGTAAAATGAAAGTCTATGGACTTTCATTTTACCTTGGTTAAAGTATTGACTTTGCATCAAGAGTGACGTCAGAAATCAGCTCTGGTGTGAAAGAGCCCTAAACATTTATAAGAATATTTCTAAAAGATTTAAATAGTACATATACACAGGATTCATATTGTACGATTCTGAACATAATTATTAATACACTTAGAAGATGAGTGAGAAATACTAAAACTGAGTGTTTGAAGGACACAGGCTGCGGCAGAGGGGCTTGACATACCTTGGTCACCACCAGCCTTCGCAGCAGCACTCCATGCACCTCTACGTCATCCTGATACTTCCTCCTTCTGCTCCCCATACTTCCTTCTTCTGGCTGTGAAGGATTAAGTATCAGGAGGCTGTAGAGTGCCGTGGAGTACTGCAGCAAGAGACGCAACCAAGGTGAGTTAACCCCCTCTGCTGCTGGCCACGTCCACCAACACTCAGTTTCAGTTTTGCTTGAGAAATCCAGGAGGAATTCAACTACAGTTTTAATATTTTTCACTTTGGTCTGCTACTGGTTTCCCTGGGACCTCACAGCTTTTCCCCCATGTTCTGACAGTGGTGAGAATTGAAGCCCATGGGACTCGCTATTCCCATCCTTAGTCACGCCACATCACTTGATGCGTAGAACCCAAAAGTAACAAGTGTAATGCAAGTAGTTTCTTAACTTCCAGGGCAAAAAAAGAGTTTAACCTACCAGGGGCTTCTAAAGCCCCCTGTAGACCTCCTGTGCCCGTGCAGAGACAAACTGATCCTCCGGGCCCCCACAGCAAGCCAGTTTTGTTTCTGGTGACTGGCCAGTACAACATTTCTCATACTGTGTGTGCCCAGGATGGCAACAGAAGCGTGACAGAGGACATGTGTGACCAGGGCTGTGCAGGCACAGTGGCCGGACACAAAACTGGCTTGCTGCGGGTGACCGAAATATTGGTTTGTCCTGGCACAGGCACAGGACGGCTGCAGGGTGGCCATTAGAAGCCCAAGGTAAGTTAAACTCTTTTTTTGACAACAGTTAAGGTTACCTTTAAGGGGAATGTTGTGGAATGCTGCAAAAGACTGAAACGCTGATGGTATGGCTTTTTTTTACATTAGTCTTCATAGTCTGTAGAAATGTATTTTTCAACACAGTCTGTAGAACTGTTTAAAAAATGGCATATTGTTAAGACAGCCCACTTTAAAAAGGCCAACTTTGAAGTCCTTAGATTTGGCTGTTCGCTTGTGGATAAGGATAACAGATGTTCCTCTCATACCTGTTAACTGCACCTGTGTAACCGCACATTGTTGTACCAGCAGTCTCTGCAACCTGTTCACTGCACCTGTGTAACCGCACATTGTTGTACCAGCAGTCACTGCAACTTGTTCACTGCACCTGTGTAACCGCACATTGTTGTACCAGCAGTCACTGCAACCTGTTCACTGCACCTGTGTAACCGCACATCGTATTAGTCAAGTCAGTGCATACCTTTCACTTCATCCCCCCAATATGAACAAAACAAGAGGCAGTGCCAGAGGCAGTCCACCTGACAGGTCTGTTCAAGGTTGCGCTGTCGTGATTTTGTGCGGCCCTCGACCAAAGTATAGCATTCAGAAGAAGGCGCGTGCCATCAACCCACAATATTGTCAGGACGTAGTTGACTATTTAACACAAAACACCTCAGCTTCCACACGGAAGCGTGACATATCTTCCTCCATCTGCTCTAATTCTGGCACCCCAATAGTGCTATCATCACAGGGCTCAGCAGTGTGGAAATTTTTTTGTGTGTCTGCCTCAGATGAGAGCAATGCCATCTGTACTCTCTGTCACCGAAAATTGAGCAGTGGAAAGACCAAGACCCGCGTAGGGACAACTACCTTAAGAAGGCACATGATTACAAAGCACAAACTGCAATGGGATGACCACCTGAGAAAAAGCAGCAAACAAAAGCAGAGCCACACACCGCAGTAGAAGATACCAGGCCGCAATTATTTCTCAGAAAAGGTGATACCTAAACTGTACAGTGATGTTGAAAGGCAAGTGGTGACATCTCTGGCACACAGCGTTGGGTCAAGGGTCCATCTGACCACGGATGCCTGGCTGCAAAGCACGCTCAGGCCTGCCCGAAGATTAAGTAAGTCCCCACACACAGCATCTCTGCCTGCAGGCTGTGTGACTGCCTGCCCCAAGACTAAGTCGGTCCCCACACAGCATCTCTGCCTGCAGGCCGCTTGACTGCCTTCTCCGCCACTACCAACTCCAGGCGGATTCCGGAATTTTTGCTAGCAGCGGTCGCTATAATAATTTTTCTGGTGCGTGTACATGCCTGCCTAATTTTTCTGGCTGCACTGCAGCTGCAACAACTAAACAAAAGGCATGTACATGTGTCAATTCCCCTTCGTGATCACTACCTTGCCACGGTGAAGGGGCTTGCGTATCACAATGAAGCAATGACCACCGGCTATATGAGTGTCTCACCCAAGATAATAAGGTCGTTGCTTCATTGTGGACAGACCAAATTTGATCAGCTGGACAGTCACTGTTGTTCTGTCATTGAGCTACCTCAACCCGGCGACCATATGGGATTGAAAACTGCCATGGCCTGCACTCTGGCCATGGTGCGCACCAGTCCAGCACGGCCGTCACTACACAAACAGCTGTGTGCAGTGCATTACACAGTGAGTTTGGTGTGTCAGTGTGAAGCAGTACTCTAATTAAACTCCCTGATTGATGTATACACATGCAATATGTTCTAAAGCACTTTAGGCCTCCAATTTAGCATGCAATGTGATTTCTGCCCTTAAAAGGCTGCTTTGCGTCAAATCCAGATTTTTCCCTGGGACTTTTGACGTGTATCCCACTCTGCCATGCCCCCCTCCAAGTGTTAGACCCCTTGAAACATATTTTCCATCACTTTTGTGGGCAGCATAAATGTTTCTAGTTTTCAAAGTTTGCATCCCCATTGAAGTTTATTGCGGTTCGTGAAAGTTCGCGCGAATCGAACTTTTGCGGAAGTTCGCGTTCGAGGTTCACGAACTGAAAATCGGAGGTTCGAGCCATCGCTAGCGTTAAATACTATTTCCTCTCCGAGTCAAAGCAACTTGGAGGGAAATGTACTTTATTTTGTGGTTGAACTTGATGGAAGTATGTCTTTTTTAAACCAAATAACTATGTAATTTGGGGTCCAGCGATTGAACCCCGAATTACCCTTACTCGCCCCATAGGCATACACAGGGGGAGATTACAGATGCCCAGAATCCCCCCTCAGACCAAGCCCGGTGCAGTGTCTGGAGACAGGCACAAGTTGAGACACCAGAATATCTTCAGACATCCTGCAGCTCACAGCACTGCCCTCTTTCTTTCCCGGCTACAGTTGACTTTGGATGGAGCAGCAACATGTGTACAGAGCATGGAGCAGCAGTGTGTGTACAGAGCGTGGAGCAGCAGCGTGTGTACAGAGTGTGGAGCAGCAGCGTGTGTACAGAGCGTGGAACAGCAGCGTGTGTACAGAGCATGGAGCAGCAGCATGTGTACAGTGCATGGAGCAGCAGCATGTGTACAGAATGTGGAGCAGCCGTGTGTGTACAGAGCATGGAGCAGCAGCGTGTGTACAGAATGTAGAGTAGCAGCGTGTGTACAGAGCATGGAGCAGCAGCGTGCGTACAGAGCATGGAGCAGCAGCATATGTACAGAGCCTGGAACAGTAGCGTGTGTACAGAGCATGGAGCAGCAGCGTGTGTACAGAGGGTGGAACAGCAGCTTGTGTACAGTGCATGGAGCAGCAGCATGTGTACAGAGCATGGAACAGCAGCGTGTGTACAGAGTGTGGAACAGCCGCGTGTGTACAGTGCATGGAGCAGCAGCATATGTACAGAGCCTGGAGAAGCTTTGGGGAACTTAACTGAGCCCAAAGTCAGGTATGAGGACAGGCCTGTGCCCTGCTGTGTGAATGCTTCACTTTCCCCTTCATTAGCTATGATGGCTGTCCTCATTATTATCTGTATCCAAACTGCTCCTGATCAATCCCATTGTTGGTCGGTCGGGAAATTGCATTATGTGTACCCAGCATGATGTCCTTCTATATGATTATACTGTATTGTGTGTGGCTGAGGGAGACCTTTCAGGACTCTCCCCCCCCCCCCCTCCCCCCCTTTGAAAATCCTGGGTTTGCCCCTGTGCACTATAGCATTACTGCTATAGTGGCACCTAGTTTCATTGCTCAGTGATGAGTGCCGTGTGCCAAAACCACCTGCTTGGTCTGTTAGACAGTGGTGCTGGTCTTATGGGTCCTCTGGAAGCACAGGGCTTAGTTGCACAACTTAAGCGGCCCCTTCTCCTGCGCCAATGTAAATGTGCACATCAGCAAGACAGGCCCATGTCTAATGATAACATTACATTCATTAATATATTTTTTTACATGAGAAAAGAATAGTTGTACTGAAATAACTACACTTGCTTTTTAAAAAATATGTGTGTGTTTCAATATTTCACAACAGTGGGCCTACAAAACAGAAGTGCCAATACAAAGATAATTTTCAGGAGCTGTAAGGACATACTTAGCAGCAATTTTTTTCCGCATTTATGTTCTCTGAGGCTGTTTAAGCTATTGCAGTTTGTATAATAATCCTGATTCACAGGCGTGTGGGCTCAGCATCTATTTCTGTAATAACGTACACTCCTTCCTGCTTCAAAAGAATTCTGACTAATTTCGGCTTTGTCACAGTGATTCTTCAGACTAAGTAAATTACTAGTGGCAATTAATAATCTTCTTTATTTTCAGCTACCAATAGTTATGAAACACATTGCCAACTGAACAAGTCCACATAATAAAACAATAAGGGGTTTATTCACTAAAATACGTTAAAATTTTGTTGCGACTACAGTACACATAAATTTGAACTTATTTTTGTCAATATACCCCTAAGTCTCAGATATACAACTTGAAAAAAATCAGAAAATTGCAGCTTCAGGCTTCAGACTCTCTTTAAGGTTCCGCTTACTACAGAGACTGCTCTGTACTAAGCGGAACCTTAAAGAGAGTCTGAAGCCTCCCCCCTCCAAGCAAAATACCTATTTTTACTGGCCTTTTATCTTAAGCAATAAGGCAGAACAATGTATTTATACCCCCGAATCCCTGGGGCTAAACTCGGGGCTCCTCCCTGGTTGAGGCAGAGCTTTGTGCTGTAGCTCTGCCTCTGCTCGCATCAATCTCTGCCGATCTCCGCCTCTCCCCGCCCCTTTCAGTCTTCTTTCACTGAGAGGGGCAGGGAGAGGCGGAGATTGACGCGAGCAGATGTATAGCTACAGCGCAAAGCTCTGCCTCCCCAGGCAGCAAAATTCATAACCTGGAAAGTCGTGGAATTTTGCCCCGGGATTTTGGGCATCTTCTTCTGCCACAGGGATGCGGCTTATCAGCTATGATCTTATTACTTAAGAAAACTGGACAGTAAAAAAGGCATTTTTTATGGCTTTATACTCTCTTTAAAACATCACAAACAAAAAGCATGAGGTGAAAAGAACATCTTAGAAAAAATAAAATAGAAAAAAAGTAGAAGAGCGCTCCAAGCTTTTGGCTACAAAAACGGTGGTACTTAACTTGGCCTGAGGAAATGGCTTGCACCCATGACATGCATTGCCTGTGCTTCCGGGAGGACTGCTGTATGGGGCCCGAATGAATCTGGGGCCTGGGAACAGTGCCACACACGGGCCCCAGCTGCAGTCTGTGCCTGTCCAGGTCTGTCCTTCTGGCTGCCCATTAATGTGGCGAGAGATGCCAGAAGAATCATCCAGGAGTTACCTAAATGCTCATTCTCACCAAAAATCTAAAAATGCAATCGTAAAATGCAAATGCATTTTGCATTTCATGTTTTGCGATTTTTACTATGTTGGCATCAATCAAAATGCAGGAAAAATGCGGCAGAACTACTATTGCCTTTTAAGAAAATCGGAGACACGTTCAGTATGAATGCATTCTCATGATTACAATTGTAACTGTACTGTACTTGCATTAGGAAAATCGCAAGATTTTTCAGAAACAAAATAGAATGCAGCTGGTGTGAAAGGCCCCTTAGTCAGTCAGTGATTAAAGTTAATGTAAGACAAATGGAAGAAAAGGATTTTTACTTACCGGGCCTCTTCCAGCCCCCGTAGTCCATCAGCTCCCTCGATACCCTTCTGATCCAGTCCATTGTGCTCCTGTGCAGTCCGCACAATCCAGCTGGGTTCTCTCTCTCTCTCTCTCTCTCTCTCGTCTTGCCGGCTGTCAAAAGCAAGCTCACATACCTTGGCCGGGAATCGAAACCCAAGTCCACTGCTTGTAGGGCAGCTATGTTCACCACTATACCAACAACCACACACACAGAAAAGGACAGCAATTTAAAGTCTGGAAGATTCCAGGGCAAGGGTGGGAAGGATGAAAAGCTAGGTGGCCATGCAACCATTCCTGCTAACCTAAAGCTTACTTATAGACAGTCATATGAGACACATGCTGGGTGCAGGGCTGTGTGGTGAGTCAACACATTGGCTTAAGACTTTACCAAATCCAATGCATCCACTCAGAATTGTCTGCCTTTCTCTCTACGAACTCCTTACTTGACCCCTTTCAATCTGGATTCCGCACACACCATTCCACTGAAACTGTCCTCACGAATGTTGCTAATGACCTACTGGTAGCTAAATCCAAAGGCCAGTTCTCCATTCTAATACTCCTTGACCTTTCCTCTGCCTTTGACACGGTTGATCATGCTCTGCTTCTGCAGACACTGACATCTTTAGGAATCAAGGGACAAGCACATTCCTGGATCTCCTCTTATCTCTCTGGACGCTCTTACACTGTCTCCTTCTCTAACACCAATTCCTCTCCACACCCACTGTCTGTTAGTGTACCTCAAGGCTCTGTTCTTGGGCCACTTCTTTTCTCAATCTACACCCGTGGCCTGGGACAACTAATTAACTCTTTTGGCTTCCAGTATCACCTCTATGCGGATGACACCCAAATCTATCTCTCAGCTCCTGACCTGTCCTCACTACTATCCAGAGTCCCTGACTGTCTACGTGCCGTTTCTGCATTCATGTCCTCCAGCTTCCTCAAACTCAACATGACTAAAACGGAAATTGTGATTTTTCCACCATCGCTATCTTCACCCCCACCAATTGCAACCATAACGGTCCAAAACACCCCAATAACCTCAACCACTAAGGCCCGCTGCTTGGGGGTTATACTTGACTCAGAGCTCTCCTTTAAACCTCACATTGCCTCATTAACCACCACCTGCTATTTCCAGCTCAAAAATATATTCCGTATCCGTCCCTTCCTCACACAAGAAGCCACCAAAATGCTTGTTCATGCCTTAATCATCTCCCGCCTAGACTACTGCAACACCCTGCTCTGTGGCCTACCAAAAAACAGGCTAGCACCTATCCAATCCCTTCTAAATTCAGCGGCCTGCCTCATTCACCTTTCCACACGCTCTTCCGATGCAGTCCCACTGTGCCATTCTCTCCACTGGTTACCCATTACTCAGAGGATCCAGTTCAAACTCCTGACTCTAACATACAAAGCCCTCCACGAGTTGTCTCCTCCATACATCTCCTCACTAATCTCAAGATATTGTCCCTCCCGCAACCTTTGCTCCTCCCAAGAAATTCTCCTGGCCTCTAAGCTGATCACCTCCTCTCATGCTCGCATCCAGGACTTTACACGAGCATCACCCCTTATCTGGAACTCTCTTCCACAGCCTGTACGTCATGCTCCAAACCTGGACATCTTCAAACGCACTCTTAAAACACACCTTTTCAGACAAGCTTATAACATTCTATAGCCCTTATTTACTTCTCTGTCACAATGTAATCAGAGGCAAAGAATCACTGCCTCATCCATCCTCCACCCCCTTACCTAGTGTGTCCCCCACAACCCATTAGATTGTAAGCTCGCAAGGGCAGGGTCATCCTCCTAATGTTTATTGTTCTTGTAACAATATTTGTGCTGCTTGGAACTCTGCTGTACATTTGTTAGTTGTATCTATGTTCCCCTTGTCGTCTTATTGTGCTTTGTAAAGCGCTGCGGAATATGTTGGCGCTATATAAATAAATAATAATAATAATAATAATATGGGGAAGCAATAGTAGAGAGAGAGAGAGAGATAGAGAGAGATGTGGTGGTATATAAACGGGATAAGAAGCCTTGAAAAGACCATTTCCGGTTTTCAATTCGGATATCCGAATCTGGCCGGTTACTGGGGTCGGATTTCTGAATTCAGTTCGCGTATAAAAATGTCAAATTCGGATATCTGATCGGATATCTGGATCCGAATTAGTTCCAGATAGTGAAAAGTGGTATCCGAGCATCCCTGTGTGTAATAAACAAAAAATCCCTTTGGGGATACTTACCTCAGGAGAGGGAAGCCTCTGGATCCTAACGAGGCTTCCTCCGTCCCTCCGTCAGCCTGCTGGGATCCCCCGAAGGGCAGAAAGATAAATATTTACCTTCCGCGATCCTGCGCAGGCGCACTAGCCCTTCTTCCTTCAGGATAAGGCGGAAATAGTCGAGCCCGATTGATCTGCTCCACTGTGCAGGCGCGAGTCTTTTTGCGCCTGCACAGTAGAGTGGATACGATCATGCTCGGCTATAACCGCCTAGCCTTAACAAAGAACCGTTACTGCGCCGGTGCTGGATCATCCCGGCAAGATAACCAGGCTTTTCGGGGAAGGATTGTGCGAGGATTTGAGGGAGCCAGCGCTGGATTGCCTGCAGCTACAGGGGAGGGGGAAGCCTCATTGGGACCCTGAGGCTTCCCCCTCCGAGGTGAGTACCACCCCAGGGGCCTTTTTTTATTACAAAGTCTCTTTAAAGAAAAAGACTTCTTCAGACTATTCTTGTAGACTAACAGAATGTTATAACACAAAGAATGTTAGAACACACAGAATGTTAGAACACACAATTAACATCAGCAGATTTTTTTTGCAAATATAAAGAAGTGTTGGTCAGATGCATTAATTACAGGAAATCAAAAGAGTTCTTGCAAGGATGTTTGCTAATCCCCGAAGTGTTGTGAGGGATTATACCCCTTGTTTACTTAATCATTACATATCTATGAATCATGCTGAATCATGCTGACCTGGAGAGATTGTAAATTCAGAGTTTGTAAATTAACTAAAGCTATATAACCACACTGGTCTGAACTCCCTGCTATGGCCAAAACCGGGTGTCAGACCTGCATGTACACCGGCCACATAACAATTGGTAATCCAGCATGTTGGATTTTTAGTGATGTCCAACATTTGAACACCAGCATAAAAAATTGCTATCCCCTTTCAAGCCACTACCAACAGTTTTGATCCAATGTACTATTTACATTACATCTCTCTTATTAATCTTCCTTTATGTGACCTGAAGTCACCCATTAGTACCAGTGGTGTAGCTAAGAAGCTCTGGACCCCGATGCAAGATTTACAATGGGGCCCCCAAGCACTCTATACATAACAATTGATACTGCGCACCAAAACCTGCCAATAGCAACTACAGTGTCAGAAGTGCAAGAAGTGGATGGGGAACAGTTTGTTAGTGATTACCACAATTCAAAGCATCTATAGAAGTGAATATTATGAGCACAATACTTATTATGAGCTAATACTGCAGCCCTCTGGCTCAAGGGCCCCGATGTGGTCGCAACCTCTGCAACCCCTATTGCTACGCCCCTGATTAGTACAGTAACCAGAAGGTCACTTGAGTTGTGTCTATGGGAACAAAAATGTAGAGGCACTGGGAGACCAGTTTTGTTATTGTTAGTAGTGCACCTTTGCTGGTTCACAAGAGGGTAAGTTAAAGTGTTAAGAAAGATTTTATACTTACCCGGGGTTTCTTCCAGCCCCATGAGCATCGCTGTGCCCCTCCTCGTCCTCCCGAGTGCCTCCTTTCTGCTGCAATCAGCCCTGGTAACTGGCTCAGTCACATTAGTCGGGCTCTTCTGCACATGCGCAAATGGCCGCGCATACACAGAAGAGCCTGCCTGGCCCGACCGAGTCAGATTAATTGGACTGATTGTGGCTGAAAGGAGCTACCTGGGAAGATGGTGAAGGATGCAGCGGTGCTTATTCCTGCTTTCAGGTTTCCTTTAATGAGCAGTTTGAAGCTTTGAATTCCTAAATGTTGTTCCCTCCCTCGGTGGGTGAAGATATGCATGTTGGGGGTGTCTTTAAAAAATTCTTTCAATTCTTTTTTTTTTTTTTTTTTGGTTTAATAAATATAGAAGGAATTTACAATAAAACAGAGCATTTGAAAAAATATACTAATACATAATACTTTGCAAGCATTGCATATGTCTGCCTGGTTCCTTACAATAGAAAGACATTAAAATAAATGCATATTAAATATCCCATACAATGCACAGCTTATAGAATTAGTAGTCAATTTAAGGAATCAAAATATCAGCCCATCCAATCTCATACAGATGGCAAATATTTTGATACCGTGTCTATATGGGATCATTCATCTCCCATATATCATCTGCTATATATCTGGGAAACTGTCATAAGATCTTATTAAGAGGGAAAAAAACCAGATATTAAAGACTGAGAGAGATATACAGCACAGAAGCAGAAAGGGGATTAGATGAGCTAAAACCTGAAAGCCCACGTAAAGGTGTCCATACATCTACTGATTTGGTGGCCAACCGACCATTTGATCCGATAACTATCAAATTGGATGGAAATTGGCGCAGCCAAAGGCATTTTGGGTCAAAATTTGTTGCAGGTATCGATTGGACATGCTGCAAGATGTCAGGTCGACATGCTCAATCGGGTGCACGACGGGAGTAACGTAATGTGATAATCGCAAACAAGGAGCACGATGGAAATACCCAGCTGATGGAAGGAGTGCGGAGACAGAGACAGGTAAAGTATAACTGCAAAGGGCACGGGGGGGAGGGAGGGGGGGGAGGCACGTTTTACACTAGGCAGGACAGTGGTCGAGGCAGCGAGGCGACGAGGCAGCATCATGAGGCTGTTTCCTGAAAGGTTTCATGCTGAAATTGATCGGGAATCGGCCTGCTGTTTATGGCGCCCAACAGAAATCTCTCCAATCAGATTCGATCAGAGAGAGATCTGTCTCTCGGTCGATTTGCACAAGAGTGGTACAACCTTGTATTGTCCCTAGTAACCAAAATTAAAAGTTTCAAGTGGGAACTATGATTTAAGTTTTTGTTTATGTACCTTAGGTACTTAAAGCGGATCAGAGATGAAAAACTAACTATAACAAGTAACTTGTCTATATATCTTATGTAAAGTTTAGATAGTTTACACAGCAAATCTAGCTGCAAACAGCTTTAATAGAATATGGTTATTTATTCCTGGGATACAATGACAGAAGCCATGTTGTTTGTAAACATTACACAGAGACAGGCTTATCTGCACCATCAGCACTCAGACTGAAAAAAACCTAATCCCCCCTCCTCCCTCCTCCCCTCTGCCTCTGAAATCTCTGGCTAGAAATACCTCCCCCTCCTCCTGCTCAGACTGAGCTCCCATGAGCCCTTGCTACTGCCAGGGCTCTCTGAAAAACTGGGCGGGGCTTGTTTTGTTTATAGGGAATTAGAGTATTAAAACAAAAACAAAAAAGTATTTGGCTTGAGGACTGTCCTATAAACAATAGGAAAGGAACACAATTATGCAATGAGTAAAAGTTCATCTCCGATCCACTTTAAGTATTAGCCTAGGAGTTTAATTCCACTCAAACAAGATAATGTACCAGAAACACGCAGACAATCTCTATACTGCATTTCCTTTTACGGATAACATATTCATGCCCCCTACCCTCCCCCCCCCCAACAACTCAAATATATGTATTTGAAGAATATCAACTCTTAAATCAATGATACCAAGTCACACAAATATATTAATATGTAGAGATGTCGCGAACGGTCTCTGCGCATGGCACTTTCTGCGCATGTGCGTGATGTCATGAGTGACGTCACGCTCATGCGCAGAGAGTGCCCGGCAACAGGAGTGCGATCTAGGACGCGCACCGCCAGGCCAGCGCAGGCGCACTACTCCGGGTCATAGCTACCCGGAAGTAGTACAGGGCACATAGAGATTCGCCCGGCGAACGGTTCGGGCCATCTCTATTAATATGTCTGTACCCAGGATTTAACCACTTCGCATCCAGACCTTGTTTCCTACTTATGGACCAGAGCAGTTTTGACAGTTTAGCTATGTCCTTATTTTATCAGCAATAACTTTATCCCTACTTATGACACAGAAATGAAATATATACTGTTTATTTCAAGACAAACTAGGCTTTCATTGTATGCCATTTTTTCCCTAGAACAATTTTGTTTTCTATGATGTTTAATGGGAAAACAAGAAAAAATTGAAAAAACACATTATTTCTCAGTTTTACATTTACAATTCCAGTTTAAAAATAAAAAGTGCTACTGTAGATAAAAACCACAAATATTGTTTGGCTATTCTTACCGTTTATCACAAAACTTAGATTATGCTCCTGTCACAATTTATGGTGAAGATATTTGATTCTGAAATAATGCTACAGAGTGTATTTTTCACTATGAACTGAGAAAATAAACATATTTTTAATGGTAAAAATCAATCAATCTCATTAGCTCAGGGAACATATATTTCCATTCACCAATTAGTGCTGCATCAGACAGTGCCAGAAATGTGCACAGGAGCAAGCCCAATCCTGCACAGCACTGCTTCTGCTATAAAACGTATATCTAAATCCTCGTGGCTTAGATGAAGTAACAGAGGACGTAGCTATACTGTAGTGGTGAACAAAGTGGTTAATTTAAATCCATGCACCAGGAAATATGTAAGTAGCTGCAGATCTATGCATATAGCAAAAACTGATAGATCACAAAGGGCAGAAAGTGCTATACTATGAAAAGGGTATAAAATACAGTGGCTATATGAAGCTAATCTTGACAAAATAAGTTCTCATGTCCAAATGAATAGGGATGGTCCGAAATGCCCATTTCCGATTTCACGGAAATTCCAATTTCGATTTTCGGATTTTCGGGAAGTATGTTATTAGTCATTCTTTGCATCACAGAGTGCACAAAATGAAAAAAAAATTGGAAAAACAGACATCGGAATAATGGAAAATTAGTCTTGTGATTGGTCAATACTTACCGCGGTGATCCGATTTTTGCAGAGAAATTCTACATTCTCTGATTGGTCCATTGCTTCCTGAGTTCTATGACTGGGCTAAAATTACTGAGTTGTGGTAAATCGGATTTCCACGGAATTCTGATTTCCGTATTCCGATCAGAAATGCCAATTTCTAAATGGAAGTGCGGAAAATTCAATGCCGGGGAATCCGGCATTGAGCATCTCTAGTCCAGACATAGAAATCTATAATAGTGGTATGAGGATGCAGGAAAAGGTCTGTGAGGCAAGAGCTCTGGGTGCATTCTTGGCTCAAAAAAGCTAAAAGGGATTATTTGCACGGCTCCATTCACTCTCCTGAAGTGAAACATTAGGAGGAAATTCTTGCGCAATAGATAACCCTTCCTCTACCTCCTTCCAGGGGAACTTTCCACCTGGTTGCAGGTGCTTTCCCCCTGTGGTTCACCACTCCACACAATAACGATGAATTCAAACAAACAAATGAGGGAAGCACTCTTGCTTGGCAATATCTATATATATAATAGGCTAAGTGCCTCAACCTTCAAGCAAGAAGAAGAAGTAGCACCCTGCCCCCAGGGCCGGTCCAAGCAAGAAGAAGTAGCGCCCTGCCCCCAGGGGCGGTAATACACTTGCCACCGAGCTGGAGGGGGTAGCAGGCAGGAAGGGGGTATTGGGCACAGCGGTGGGGAGGGGGGTCGGACCCCCCCCTCCCTCATCAGGGTCCCCCATCTGCGCTCCCCCTCTAGCTTAAGTTCAGCAGCAGCCGCCGCTATTAAGAGGCAGTGGGCGGGGATGACTTAGCTCTTCTGCGTTCCAGCATGTGTTCCACTGTCGTCACTTCCTGCAATGCCATCCGTTTACAATACAGTGGGCGGCATTGCAGGAAGTGACGACAGTGGAACACACGCTGGAACGCGGAAGAGGTGAGTCATCCCCACCCGCTACCTCTTACTAATAGCAGCGGCTGCTGCTGCTGAGCTTAAACTGGAGGGGGAGCGCAGATGGGGGACCCAGGTGGGGGAGGGGAGGTCCGACCCCCCTCCCCGCCGCTGTGTGCCCAATACCCCCTTCCTGCCCGCTACCCTCTTATGCGGCGTATGCTATGCCGCGGGTCCGCTAGTACCTTATATTGTACACAACAGTATACAAACGTCTTTGAGCTACTTGCTCTTCCTCAAGTGCACCTGAGGAAAAGCAAGTAGCTCAAAAACGTTTGTGTACTGTTGTGTACAATATAAGGTATATTGCCAAGCAAGAGTGCTTCATTCATTTGTTTGTTTGATTTCCAGGAGGAAATGTTTATATGTAGATACCTTCTGTGCTTACCTTCTGTTTTTAGAACAAAAGCATAACGAAAAAAGCTTTTGAGTGAAAATCAAAGTTATAAGTATATGAGGCAATGGGCAACCGTGGTGTCCTCTTTCTGTGCAATTTAAAAAAATGTGGCAAAAATGTGCAAGAATATTTAGAGGAATTGTAATATAAAGTTCCCATTTAATAATTTTCAATGTTCAACCACAGCTAAATGGATCCAAATTAGAATATGTACTAATTTTGTGGACCAGGCCCACTGAGATCCAGTAATTCATATTGATATTGCTGAATAATTACATAATATTTTGCTATGCATAGTACATCTTCCACCTCTCTATTCACTTCCAGATAATTACTAAATGTCCCCATGTCTATGATTGTCTTCCAAGTTCCTGTTTCTCTAGTATCAGTCCAAAATCATTTGGCAATGCAATTTATTTGCTTAGCACATCGCCGAAGCGTTCAAGTGTTTGTATATCACAATTCTACATTAATCAGATTGAGTTTTAAGTACTTGTTTAATTAACCTACGATAACACTAAGTTTATTAAGTAATTCACAAGTCTGGTAATTAAGTTTTGCTCATACAGCATGCTACGGGGGCCACAGGGTTGTCGCTGGACAGCAGTCCTCTGGGGGACGACCTTAGGAAAATAAAGTCTTTTGGTAAAGTAAACTCAATTTAGCTCTGGCTTTTAAAAGTCACTTGACCAAAAGTGATTTCAGAACATTTCTTGCTGGAACACATCCACTTTAACCATTATAAGTTTTCACATTGATAGGACTTAAAAAATGCAAATATTTGCTCTTATCTAGTAGAGCAGCTTCTTGCTTATTAAAAGATATACATCTCTTCTTCCTAACCAGTTGCTACATGCATGCAAGAGTGTCTTCACAGTTTATCTAAAACTTTAGATCTTCATGTGTGTTTAGGTAGCATTGTGTGTCCTTGAAATTGTATTCTGAAATCTTGATGATTGTTATTATGACTGTTGTGTGTTTATATGTCACTGACATTTTCTGTAGCACTTTACAGAGTACATAGTCATGTCCCCGACTATTCAACTAACTGTCTTCAAGTAGCTATTAATGAGAACCCAAGTCAAAGCTCGATTTCAGAAACACACACCAAGCTGGCTGGATAGAGGCACTGACACAGGTGACCGGGCTCTTCCTACTCAGTAAGCCAGCATCTATTCAGTAAGGAGTCCTTGGGCTAGACTTCCTAACACTGCTACTGCCTATTGAGTGCCCCCCTAGTGGCTGCAGCTCTGGCGCTTTGAGTCCGACAGGAGAAAAGTGCAATATTAATGTTATTTATCTTGTCTAAGGAGAGATCCAGAGGCTTCCCAAGCTATCTTCTGGTCCTCCACATCTGCCCAGGACCATCCAGCTAATCAGGGAGGTGCTCCTCTTCTGCGGGAACAGCTCTGGCATACTGCACAGGTGGGGACCTACTCCTGCAGGTAGAGTAAGGCCACAGTCGTACTTGAAGAAAAGCATGACCCCAATCTGATTACTGACAATCCCTTATCAGTAATCTTTGGAGGGTCTGCAAGTGGCAATGGGAGACCAGAGCAGGTCAAAAGAATCCACTCCGGGCTCAACCGTTGATCTGGGACTTTATATCTCCAAGCATTTTTTATT
This sequence comes from Hyperolius riggenbachi, assembly GCF_040937935.1. Classification (NCBI taxonomy): domain Eukaryota; kingdom Metazoa; phylum Chordata; class Amphibia; order Anura; family Hyperoliidae; genus Hyperolius; species Hyperolius riggenbachi. The sequence goes on along the minus strand of NC_090646.1, from coordinate 605,641,450 downwards.
TCTCATCTATGCGGTCATATAGCATAGATGAAACAGCACAACGTTTTGGACAACAAGGCCTTTGTCAAGTGCTCAATAGGTGTGGTGCACCTCTCGCCACTGTTCCGTGACTCCCCAATATATGAGGTGTATACCTGAGGCCCGCAGACCTCCTGTCTAGTTTAACGGGGGACCAGAGAACACCATGGGAAGCCTCATTAGGATCCAGACACTTCTCTCTTCATAGGCAAGTATTGGATTTTGTGCAATGCATAGGGCTGCGAGGAGAGGGCCAGTGCATACCACAAAGGTTGCATCTGAAATGACCAACAGCTCACATGTGCAGCACCTCTAATAAGCTATCTGCACACTTCGCATTCAATTCAGATGCAAATCATATGCATAACTGCTAGTACTTACCATGCAAATGTGAAACTCAGGAATACGGGCTGGGAGCAGCTAACCTGGTAGTTACATACCAGCAAAATTATAAAAAGGGGGGGGGGGGTTGTGCATCCCTAAAAACATGCTGCAATTGACTAGTTAATTGCTCAGGCATGCACCACCTTTATTAGGCTGAAAATGCATGCCCTGCGTCCAAAACAAATGCTACATTTATTATACTATGGAGGAACTTTGGCTTCCACTATAGTTTGCATGCAAAGTATAATATACTGGACACTTGCACCATGGTGAGGTAGACCTCCGGGCAAGTGGCCTAACCTAAATTAAAAGCAACATATGTATAACCTTGGGAGCAGCTAAGCAAAATGTGCAACTTACATTTTAATGGACAGCAAGGAGAGGGCCAGCGCATACCACAAAGGCTGCATCTGAAATGACCAACAGCTCACATGTGCAGCACCTCGAATAAGCTATCTGCACACTTTGCATTCAATTCAGATGCAAATCATATGCATAACTACTATTACTTACCATGCGAACGGGATACTCAGGAATACGGGCTGGGAGCAGCTAACCTGGTAGTTATATACTAGCAAAATTATAAAAAGGGGGAGGGGGGTTGCGCATCCCTAAAAACATGCTGCAATTGACTGGTTAATCGCTCAGGCATGCACCACCTCTATTAAGCTGAAAATGCATGCCCTGCGTCCAAAACAAATGCTACATTTATTATACTATGGAGGAACTTTGGCTTTCACTATAGTTTGCATGCAAAGTATAATATACTGGACACTTGCATCACGGTGAAGTAGACCTCCGGGCACGTGGGCTAACCTAAATTAAAAACAACATATGTATAACCTTGGGAGCAGCTAAGCAAAAATGTGTAACTTACATTTTAATAGACAGAGAGGAGAGGGCCAGCGCATACCACAAAGGCTGCATCTGAAATAACCAACAGCTCACATCTGCACACTTTGCAATGCATTGGGCTGTACACATGCACAATTAAAGATTGATATCAAAATTTTAGCTAAAATACTGGTGACTAGATGAAGTACCATTATATTATCACTTTTCTACCGGGATCAAACTGGATTTATGCCAGGGAAAAATATGGCTATTAATATTAGGAGACTCCTTGCCAATATCCAATGCAAGCACGAGAACAAAGGTCACAGAGTTCTTGTGTCTCTTGATATATCAAAGGCCCTCAACACTGTTGAATGGCCCTTCCTAGCTGCTACCCTTGCCTGGTTTGGATTTGGAGACAACGTTCAAAAATGGGTTAGGATATATACATGTTCTGGGGGCTAGATATCTGAGTCCTTCCCCCTGGCCAGGGGCAGGAGGCAGGGCTGTCCTTTGCCCCCCCCCCCCATATGCTCTGGCTGCTGAACCATTGGCATCCAGGATCCAAACCCACACACTAATTATAGGTTTTAAAACATTCCACACTGAACCAGATGGTGCCCTAATTTCATTCCTGGAAGCTCAAGCTAAGTATAATATCCCTAACCAGCATCTTTTTTTTATTTCCAACAACTTTCTAGCTTTGTATCTAATGTATTGGGTCAAGGGGGTATGGTGAAAAAATCGCCCTTGTTTAAGGATTTATTGGTCGCTCCTAAAGAAAAGAAGTCTTTGACGTGGATATAGTTGATGATTAGAGATTCTCAAAAACTAAAGATATCTCAAAAAGGTCATTTTAAAAAATGGGCGCAGAAAATGTCTCTATCTGTGGAAGAGATGAAAAAGAACTTAGTGATGGTTGGCTGTATATGAAGAAGGCTATGACTAGTGAAGACTGGAGAGAAATGGTCCTTAAGGTTATTCAAAGGGCTTACATTCCTATTTTGGGGCCCTATAGACATGAAGGGGTTGTGGGGGCGGGGGAGAGTCAGGTTTGCCCAAAATGTACTAATTCCCATCCTTCTTTCGACCATATGATTTGGAATTGTCCCAAAATACAACTTGTGTGGGAGGAAGCTCTTGCTTGTCTTAAAAGTATCATGGGAATTTCACGCCCAATTACTATATTACTATGCTTTCATACCCCTGCTCTTTTGGAGGATTCTTCATCTGTGTCCTTATCTAAATTTGAACACTTCCTACTGCTAACTACCCAAAAAGCAATCATGAAAAATTGGATTTCGCCTCTCCCACGCTCTCTTTAGTAATTGAACTTTTAAACTATATTCTTCAAATGGAGAGGTTGAACTTGGAAAGGCAGAAGGAATCTAGAGTGACAAAATTCTTTAAAACTTGGAGAAAGTACATTGAACATACGTACTCTAAAGAACAAATAAAACACTTGATAAAGGCCTCTTGAGAACCCTACATGGTATCTAAAAAGTAAAATAGCTGGAGACCTGCGGAGATTGGAGCTATAATGCACTGGGTTTTTTTGAGGGGGGGAGGGAGGGGAAAGTGACCCAGGGCGGAGGGTTGGTTGTTTTGTGTTTTACTGTTGTGATGTTTTTCAGTTAGACATTTTATCTCGAGCCTCACTTTGATTGATCATATATGATTTGGCTCTTTAAGAGTCACTAGTCTAACAAACACTTTGATTGTTTTTATGTGAGATGTAAATCTATAACATCTTGACAGGGATCATAATGTTGTTTAAGATCCTGGTCCTTAGATCTTTTGATTGTACACGCCTTTATAATGCCTTAAATCATGATGCATGTGTTTCTTTCACATGGCTGATACTGTTATATCAATTTTATTATGGTCAGCAATCGGCATCAATAAAATTATATTTAAAAAAATCAAAAACATGCCACACTGAAGAAAAACTTAGTATGTGCACAGACAACACTATATTATATTATACCTGGCACATGCTGAAATGTCGTTATCCATAGACATGCACAATTACTGTTGCTCACAGTGATAAGAACTCAATCCTTTGAGTGCTGCACAAATGCATGGTTAGCCTACCTTCTTGGAAATGCATCAGGGTCATCCTACACATGATAGATTCTACACAGAGGGGCCAAGATGAGCCACCCAACCCAAGAACCCTCTAGTGTGTTTCCAAGGCATAGACCAATGGTTGCTACTCCTCTTTCACTTCATCCACTATAAACTGTCATCCTACTCATCAAGCCCCAAGGTTGTAGAACAAAAAATACATAAAAAGCTGTAACATTTACCACAGTGATGAAAAAAAACTATAACATTTAAAATACATATGTTCAAATAAGGAATACATTTATCCCTGCAATGAATGCACAGTAAATAACCTTTTTCCTATGTAGCTGTTAGTTACAGTAGGTATTATTAATCTGCCAGCAACTAGTATATTTCTAGAGTTGCTAGAAACCGTTTAGCAACTAGTACATTCTGGAAAGCGCTTTGCTTCTGAAAGGCTATGTGAGTGAGCCCACAGCAATGGTGTGATCAGCAATGGTGTGTGTGTGTGTGTGTGTGTGTGTGTGTGTGTGTGTGTGTGTGTGTGTGTGTGTGTGTGTGTGTGTGTGTGTGTGTGTGTGTGAATCCTCTATAGTAAAACCCGTGTCCGTGCCTCCTGTCCCTGTGTAGCGTTGTCCGTGCTTTTGCCCACCCACTGCGCATGTGCGCAGCACGGACCCAGAGACAGGATGCCAGGGACGGGGCCAGGGAGTCCAGCAGGCGGCATGTGAGCAAGCAGCCGGATGAGCGCGCCCGGTGGCTGGCGGGTGCGGTGGGCGGGCGCGTGCACAGCGGGTGGCGCGCGCGCGCGCCCAGGAACACATACCTAGAGCCCGTTTTTAAACGGGCTTAGGTCTACTAGTTGTCTTATAATTTTATTTTCAGTTCGGGTTCGCTTTGGAGCCCCTTTTACACTGGGGGCAGTCCATCGCGTTGCGTTGCTCAAAACCGGCGCATCCTGTCCCCAAATTAATGATAGCCCTATGGGGCTATCATACTGAAATGGGCTACGCTATGTGTTGCGACCAGTCATGTTGCAGCACCACAAGAGTTACCTTTGCATCATGCACAGTAACCCCTAGAAATGAGGCATACTTTCGATGCACCACATCTATAACATGCGGTGCGACTTATTGGGAGCGTTTGTAGTACGATCGTTAAGGACTGCACCAAGTGTAAAAAAGAGCCTAAGGGTTGAAAAATCTCATTCTGAAGTCTGGGCCATGTTTAGCGTCACACTTTTATTACTGCCATCTATTCAGTTCAGTATTTAGCATACTCTTATCAGGAGTATCTTCACAACCACACAGAGATTTATGACCTCTAATTAGGTTTCAGGAGCACTGATGCAGCAGTCAGACTGCATGGATAAAGCACTGGTTTATTAACCCTTGCAATAAAAAATAAATAAAATAAAAAGTGAACATAAGCAAGCTATAAAGGATTGCTATTCTTTATGTACATGTGTTTAAGTCATCATGCCCCTTTAACAACGTAAAGGTATTTCTGATCTACGAACAGGGGTGCTTGGATACCCCTTTTCAAAATCTAAATTGGCCCAGATCTGGATACCCAGATATCCGGATCCGGATCGGATATCCGGATCCGACCTTTTGGGGATCCAAATAGAATCGGATATCCGACCCCAGTATCCGGGGTATCTGGGAGGATTTGGATATCTGGATAGAAGAACCGGAAGTGGCCTTTAAATTGCTTTAAAAACGTTTTTTAGGGTAAATGAGGCATGTAGTATCATTATTTTTTTAAAGGGAAACACTAATTGATGATGTGGGGACTTAAAATCCCCCCCCCCCCAAAAAAAAATGGCTGTCAATTAACATCAGGGCTAGGTTCCAGACAGCGGTCGTGCAGCCCACATTGTGTCCAAAGTCCAACCGCACAACTGGGACATGGCTGGTGGTGAGAGCAGCAAAGGCAGCAGGAGCAGGGCACTGCAGCAGCAGCAGGTGTAACGTCTGCCAGGAGCATGCCGGACGTGGCACTTGGCAGTGGCACATGGCACTTGGCACATGGCACTTTGCACGTGGCAGGTGGCACTTTGCATGTGCCACGTGACATGTGCCGAGTGCCACGTGCCACCTGCCACGTGCAAAGTGCCACGTGCAAAGTGCCACGTGCAAAGTGCAAAGTGCCACGTGCCAAGTGCAAAATGCCACGTGCCATGTGCCAAGTGCCACGTTACACATGCCAAGGGCCACGTGCCGAGTGACAGTCAGACAGCAGAGGAGAAGACACTAACTGTCACAATCGTACTGCTCACAGCACAGCAGTTCTGTAGTAAGCTAACACAGTAGTACTACTACTCTAACAACTACTAGCACTGACTGCAGTACTACAGTACTAACTACACAATAACACAGTAATCCTATTCCCTAACCTAACCTATACTGTAGCTAAGGCTAGATGGCCAGCAGGCCGCAGCTGGCCTGGTCTGTGCACAGCACACACACAGACACATAGCAGCTGCAGCAGCCCTGCAGCACACACTCTGACTGTCACACAATGAAATCAAGCTAATTAACAATATAACAATAGTGCAGTGATAGTGAATAATCACAGAACAGCTTTAACAGGTTTATCACTGTATACAGCACTTGCTAGCCCTGCAGCACACACTATGACTGTCACTCACTGAATGAAATCAAGCTAGCTTGCAAAAGTTGAGGATGCAAGGAAGATTCTGTGTGCATGGATAGGGAACTGGCTAATGGACAGAAAACAAAGAGTTGTGGTCAATGGATCGTACTGAAAATGGGAGACTGTTAGCAGTGGGGTCCCACAGGGGTCTGTTCTGGGTCTAGTGCTCTTCAATTTATTTATTAATGACCTAGTAGATGCAGTAGTGAGCAATGTTGCTATTTTTGCAGATGATACAAAATTGTGCAGAATCATCAACTCTCAGGAAGATAGTGTCATATTGCAACAGGATCTGGATAGGATGGCTATATGGGCACATACATGGCAGATGAAATTCAATGTTGAAAAATGTAAAGTCATGCATTTTGGTCGTACCAATGGTCTAGCACCATACAAAATAAATGGGATACAGTTGGGGACATCAAACTTGGAGAAGGACTTAGGAGTACTCATCGACAACAAGTTAAATAATCGTACTCAATGCCAAGCCGCTGCAGCTAAAGCTAACAAAATTTTGGGATGCATTAAAAGGGAAATAAAAACTCGAGATGCTAGCATAATATTGCCCCTGTTTAACTCTCTAGTAAGGCCACATCTGGAATATGGAATTCAGTTCTGGGCACCACATTACAAAAAAGATATTGCAGTTTTAGAGCAGGTGCAGAGACGAGCAACATAATTGATACGTGGGATGGAAGGTCTCACTTTCCAAGAAAGGTTAGATAAACTGGGTTTATTTTGTCTAAAGAAAAGACGCCTTAGAGGGGATCTAATTAACGTGTATAAATACATAAGAGGGCAATATAAAAGCTTGGCGGATGAGCTTTTTGTCCCTAGGCCTTCTCAAAAGACTAGAGGACATGATCTGCGCATGGAGGAAAAACGTTTTAGGCAGTTATTTAGGAAAGGGTTCTTTACAGTAAGAGTGATTAAGATGTGGAATGCATTGCCACAGGAAGTCGTTATGGCAAACTCTATATCTGCATTTAAAGGGGGCTTAGATGCTTTCCTTTCGTTGAAAGACATCCATGGCTACAATTACTAGGTAATGCATAATGATGTTGATCCAGGGATTTTATCTGATTGTCATCTGGAGTCGGGAAGGAATTTTTCCCTTTTGGGGCTAATTGGACCATGCCTTGTAAGGGTTTTTTCGCCTTCCTCTGGATCAACAGGGATATGTGAGGGAGCAGGCTGGTGTTGTACTTTATACTGGTTGAACTCGATGGACGTATGTCTTTTTACAACCAAAATAACTATGTAACTATGTAACTAGCTGGCTGCTACCTAATTAACAATATAAGAATAGTGTAGTGATAGTGAAGGGGTTAATCACTGAACAGCTTTAGGTTTATCACTGTGTACAGCACTTGCTAGGCCAGCAGCACTGGAGCATGTCTCTCAGTGAGCATTCACAAGCTAGGACGATATTTCTCATCATGGCAGCCCTCCTTATTATACAGGGGGTTGGCCAGGGTTCCTTTCTGTGATTGGGTGCCAGGGTTTAGGCTGGAGCCCTCTGATTGGATGAATGGGGTCAGGTGGTGCTGGCCAGGGTTCCTTTCTGTGATTGGTTGCTAGGGCTTCTGCTAGGAGCCCTCTGGTTGGCTCAGTGATGATATCTCCTTAGTTACAGTATCTCAATAGTCGGATTTCTGCGGATATCCGCGGATACCCGGAATGCCTGCCAACTATCTGCAGATAACTATCCGGATTTCCACAGAAATCCGGAATCTGAATCTGAATCAGATAGCTGAAAAAAGGTTGGATATCCGGGTTACCCAGATATCTGGAATCCGGATGAGCACCACTGTCTACAAATACTCCATGGGTAATTTTACTTTAAGATGTTCAAGACTTTCATCCTCTAAGGTCTTTCTATCACTAGATTTAATTATTTTGTTCTAAATTTGACCAACTAGAAACTGCTGATGGTGAAGGTTAGAATAAATCACATGACTCGTCAACCTATTTCTTTTACCTCTTTTTCATATGTTATTGTCATATTTTCAGATAGACTAGATGATGAATTGTATATAAAGTAAATGGAGGAGTACATATGTTTTGTAGTAATATCGCTTGGCTCTGCAGGGGATTGTTAAAATGTTACCATCATCAGAACGGACACGAATATAGAATTTGTGAACTTGGAATGTGGACGGCACATCATGCACTTTGTTAATTTGCTGTGACACAGCAGCATCCAGGATTTGTTGTTAATTTAGTAAGATGGGGAAACCCTTCTTCCTGTTGAGCAGAGGTTATTTATAAGAAATGAAGCAGAGAAGGGAGAAGCAAACTCTCCATTAACAACCAGGTATTTGTTTAACCAGCATTAAATACTTTTCCTATTGTGGAATAGCAATTTACTGGGCCTGATTTATTAACCCTCCTGGCGGTTCATTTCTGTCTGGAATTATGAGTCAAAAGCGGTACATTTTTTTCAAGAATTTTAGGCATCCAATTATTAAGTCTTAACTCACCAAAATATATCAGAATAAAGGCCTGTAAGATATCCTGCATATAAATAAAAGACTGTAACACAAATTTGCTGAAAAAATTAAATTTATCAATAAACTGAAATAGCAAAACTGTACAAAGAAGCAGCAGATTATATATACAGTATGTACATGCAGTACAGTGTATAACTAATACACCTCCCGTGTGTGGTAGATTTTAAAACATGGAACAGCACACAGGGCGACATTACAGTCCGGGCAGTAGAGACGGGTTTCTTTGCGGACTTTCTTACCCTTGCTATCCGTCTTGCTGCAGCAAACAACGCACATCCTAGTTGGAGCAGCTTTTTTTGGAGTGGGTGGAATATAGTCTGAAAAGTGGCGGCCAGTGAGGCGCTCAGGGTTGACAACATATGATGCACGGCGCCCAATTCGCACATCTGCTGATGAAGTCTGGTACTTCAGACATATGCTTTCGCACATTTTCCATATAAAGTCGGAATGCGTTCCTGGCCTGTCACTGCGTTGCTTATACAAAATGAACGCATTCCACAGAGATTGTTCCAGCAGATGGCGAAAAAAATTTTTGTAGTATTTTTTTTGTTGTTTGCGGACTGCGGGGTAGTATGTCATCGCCTGGTCAGCTCGGTCCACCCCACCCATTGTATGGTTGTAGTCCAGGATGACTTGCGGCTTGGCCAGGACTTTCCCTCCTCGCGTTGTGGTGGTGGCAGATGAAGCATCATGGACAGTGCTGAGCGTACACACGTCCTTCTTGTCACGCCAGCGGAGTGCCAACATTTTTCCCTTCTGCCAAGCCACAATGTCCCCAGATTTTAGCTTTTGCTTGGCGAAGGCAGTAGGCATTTCTCGCCGGTTAGGACGAACGGTGCCGTAGGCATCAATTTTGTTCCTGATGAGTATTTCAAAAAGTTCAGGTGAACTGTAAAAATTATCTGTGATGACACAGTACCCCTTATTCAACAAGGGCTCCACCAAAGATAGCACGGATGAAGTCGCCACCCCGTAGCTGCTGAAAGCAGGGTTAAATTGTGTCCCTTTCCCGGTGTACAGTATGCTGTTCCAGATGTAGCCCGTTGATGCCTCGCATAACATGTAGGACTTCACTCCAAACCGGGCCCTCTTGGACGCGATGTATTGTATCCAGGACAGTCGGCCTTTGTACGCCATCAAGCTTTCATCCACACTTATGTCCCTCTGGGGCACATAAGTGTTGCGGAAGTTTTCCATCACCAGCTGAAAAACTTCCCAGATCTTTTTCAACTTTGGCGCTGGGTGGGTTGACTCATCGAAGGCGGAGTTGTCTGCGAAGTGTAGAAACTTCATGATGAGTCCAAAACGGTACTCCGACATTACCGTGCCAAAGAAGGGGGTAGCGATTATTTTGTTCGTCGACCAGTACCATTTCTGCAGGGGCTTCCCCACCACCCCCTGCAGAATAATTAGTCCAAGGAACAGCCACAAGTCCTCCTTGGTGATAGGCTCCCACATCCTGCTCCTGGAAAAGGGACCTCGTGGAGCAGCAATTTCTTGCGCGGCGTAGCGGTTCGTCTCCACCACGATTTTATCAATAACAGCGTCACTGAAGAACAGCTGCAGGTAGGCCAGGGGGCAGTGATCACATTCAACCTTCAAGCCGGGCTCTCCAGTAAAAGGGAAACGGGGGGGGGCGGTGGGGGGGCCTGAGTGGTGTTGACTGGGCACCAAACACGTGCGTCACTAACCTCCTCCGTGTCGCTGGTGATGGAGTCGCTGTCAGAATCAGACGACAGGTTGCCAGGCGCATCACTGTCACTGGAGTCCTCCAGTGACTGCAAATCCGGATCGCTGTCCTCAAACTGCATCAGCGCTTCCGCTGTGAGACGCTTCGAGGATGACGCCATAGCAGGTGACAGGAAAAGAGCGTAGTAAAAATCCAGGCAGAGGTCGGTACACAGAAATCCAATAACAGGCAGAATCAGCAGGCGGAAAACGTAGGTCAAAATCCAGGCAGAGGTCGGTACACAGAAATCCAATAACAGGCAGAATCAGCAGGCGGAAAACGTAGGTCAAAATCCAGGCAGAGGTCGGTACACAGAAATCCAATAACAGGCAGAATCAGCAGGCGAAAAACGTAGGTCAAAATCCAGGCAGAGGTCGGTACACAAATCGGTAGGAAGATCAGATCACAGCACAGATCACAGCACAGCTCACAGCTCACAGCATAGCTCACAGCTCACAGCACAGCTCACAACCAAATGGCAACAGTGTATTGGATACACATGAATTTGATTCATGTGTATCCAAAACAATGCACTTTGCAGCCAATGAACACAATTTTTCAAATTTCCCGCCCCACCCCCATGACGTCACGCCACCCTCCGCTCCTCTGATTGGCCGCCGGGTCCCCAAGAGAATAACAGGATATGGGGGTCCCGGCGGCCGGACAAACATCGCTGCTGCTGGGGGAGAGAGGCAGGAGTCCCTGGAGAGCGCCGATCGCACAGGGACTCCTGCTCCAAAGGTAAATGTGCCGCCGCTCTGATCATATGGCCGCCGGGTCCCCGCAAGATTACCGGGGATATGGGGATCCCGGCGGCCGGACAAACTAACGCTGCTGCTGGGGGAGAGAGGCAGGAGTCCCTGGAGAGCGCCGATCGCACAGGGACTCCTGCTCCAAGGGTATATGTGCCGCCGCCACCGCCGCTGCTGCTCTGGTCATATGGCCGCCGGGTCCCCGCAAGATTACCGGGGATATGGGGATCCCGGCGGCCAGATAATTGTAGCAAACTTTGGGGGAGAGGTGTAGGAGTCCCGCTGAGCAGCGCCGATCGGCGCGCGGGACTCCAGTAAGCAGGCGCAGCAGTTTTTTCTCTGCCCCGACCTGAGCTCGGGCTTACCTATAACAGCTGATTTTTCCTACCCCGAGCTCAGGTCGGGGTTACCGCCAGGAGGGTTAAAGCTTTCCTGTGCTGGAGACCATTAGAGGTTGTACATAAACCTGTAAATCTGGACTGTGTTTATTTAACCTTTTCCAGACTTCTCATATCTGGCCCCTTAAAGGGCATACGTGAATTTCGGGGGCCATGGAAAATCGGGTGCAGGAGCAGTGCTGATAGTAGAATATCGGTAAAATTACTAATAATCTACTATTTAAAGTGTTCATTTTCGTTAGTAAAATATTGTTACTCATATTTTACTATAGGTAAACTTAACCCTACTCTCACACAGAACCCTCCATTAACATATCTAACCATCTGGTAATGCCTAATCTTAACCCCCCCAGTGGTGCCTAAATCTAACCCCCCCAATGGTTCCTAACCCTAACCCCCCTGATGGTGTCTAACTCCCCGGTAATGCCTAACCCTAACCTCCCTTGGTGGTGCCTAAACCTACCCCCGATGGTGCCTAACCCCAACCCCCCTGGTCTAACACTAAGACTCCACCTCCCCCGGTGGTGCCTAAACCTAACAACCCCCAGTTGCCGCCTAACCCTAAGACCCCCTAGTGGCACCTAACTCTAAGACTCCCCCTGGTGGTGCCCAAACCTTAGACCCCCCCCGTGTGGTGCCTAACCCTAAGCCCACCCTCATGGTGCCTTACCATAACCCCCTGGTACTGCCTAACCCTAAGACCCCCCTGGTGGTGCCTAAACCTAACCCCCAGGTAATGTCTATCCCTAAGACCCCCTTGGTGGTGCCTAACCCTAAAATCCCCCAGTGGTACCTAACTCTAAGACCCCCCCGGTGGTGCCCAAATCTTAGACCCCCCTTTGTGGTTCCTAAACCTAAGCTCCCCCCCCCCCCCAGTGGTGCCTAAGCCTAAGACCCCCCCACCCGGTGGTGCAAAAAAAAACAATATTAAAAAACAGGAAAAAAATAATTACTGGGTGCCATCTGATGCCCGAATTTCCCCTTAGTTGCCAGCTTTGCCAGCTTAACAACAGAGAACCCCCCCTACCCCCCCCCCCCCCCCGTGCGGTGCCTAACCCTAAGCCCACCCTCATGGTGCCTAACCATAACCCCCTGGTACTGCCTAACCCTAAGACCCCCCTGGTGGTGCCTAAACCTAACCCCCAGGTAATGTCTATCCCTAAGACCCCCTTGGTGGTGCCTAACCCTAAAATCCCCCAGTGGTACCTAACCCTAAGACCCCCCCGGTGGTGCCCAAATCTTAGACCCCCCCTTGTGGTTCCTAAACCTAAGCCCATACCCCCCCCCCCCCAGTGGTGCCTAAGCCTAAGACCCCCCCACTCGGTGGTGCAAAAAAAAACAATATTAAAAAACAGGAAACAAATAATTACTGGGTGCCATCTGATGCCCGAATTTCCCCTTAGTTGCCAGCTTTGCCAGCTTAACACCAGAGGAAAAAAAACCACATAAAACTATATTACTCGGGCGTTGCCTGTTGTCCAAATTTCCCTTTTTGTGCCAGCTTGCCGACATTTATAATTAAAGTCTACGGCAGCGCTCGATTTGTCCTAAAGCCCCACGTGCCCAATTTGCCTGATACCCTTAAAGGTATCCAAGCACCTAAATATAAAAATATATAAAGTGAACCACCCTATAAGGCATATTTGTACTAGAGTGTGCCATTGGGGGTTGGGGTGCTCAGCATTACTTACCTACGCGGTGAGGGGCTGCTCCTCTGGCCTCCTGTCCATATGGGATGCATCACCTTTCCCAGGTAGAGACCGCAGCTGCAGCATTTTGACGTTCCCTGGAGCGTCACACCTCTTACTGCTGCAATGTAGGCCCGGAGATGAAGTCTATCTATGAGAACACATGTCCCAGCGTTGCGTCGGTGGAAGGCACGCAACACTGCTAAGAGCCTGAATCTGCTAAAGCCCTGGGGGAGATGGATAATCCCATACAGATGTGGGAAGCTCCCCGTAGGGAAGTAATGTCGATCACCCTATCTCCTTTCCCGCAATGGCATACTCTAGTATGAACCACCCTTATAGGAAGGTTCATTTTATATATTTTCATATTTAGGTGCTGAGTTAACATTAACCACTTCCACACCATGAAATTTTATGCTGATCTGTGCAGCGTGGGCTCTCCAGCCCACAGCACAGATCAGCTAGCAGCCAGGGCGATCAGACTTCCCCCCTTTTTTCCCCACTAGGGGGATGTCCTGCTGGGGGGGTCTGATCGCCGCCGGCTGCTTGCGCTTGCGGGGGGGGGGCTCTTCAAAGCCCCCCTCCGCAGCGCTTCCTGGCCTCCTTCCCCTTCCCTCCCTCTCCCTCCCCCTGTGAGCGGCGCAGGACGGAAATCCGTCCTGCGCCTGATGGGATAGGCTTTAGCCTATCAGATGCCGGTGATCCCCGGCCAATCAGAGGCCGGGGATCGCCGATCTCCTCTACGGCGCTGCTGCGCAGCAGCGCCGTATACATGTAAACACCGGGGAAGATCTTCCCCGTGTGTTTACATTTACCCTGCGAGCCGCCGATCGGCTCGCAGGGTGTTCACGGAGACACCCTCCGTGAACTGACATGGAACGGCCGCTCATACGAGCGGCCGTTTCCATGGTATACACTTCTGGATTCAGGGGCGTGTATATACGCTCCGAGAATCCGGAAGTGGTTAAAGGACACCTGAAGCAAAAAATAAACTAATGAAAAAAATGATTGTATCTATCCTCCTTCTCCTAAAATGACTTTTTAAGATATTCCACAGTTTAATTTTATGTTTAAATCTGCTTTTTAAGTTTTTGCTCAGTGACACATTCATTGAAGTATGCCAGAGCTAAACTCTATGAACAAATGACCCTTTTTATCTCTTTCCTGCTCTCTGAAGCCATTTTCTACTAGGAATAGGAAAGTGTTTTATAGTTGGAATTTCTTATCAGTGAGGGTCACACTGTAGTCACTTCCTGTCTGAGTCAGGACTAAGTCAGCCACTTACATACCTGATATTTAACTCTTTCAGGCAGAGAAAGAAAAAAAGGAACACAGCACAGTTATTTGTGTGCTAGGCACTGTACGTTCACATGTCCCTTGGCTATCCTTTGAGGACCAGAGGTACCTTTTTTTTCTAGTTTAATGCTGTGATGAGTGTGATTGGCTCAATGAAATTGACTCCTGACTAGAGATGGCTCGAATCTCCGATTTTGGGTTCGCGAACCTCGAACGCAAACTCCCGCAAAAGTTTGCGTTTGTTTGAACCATGCGAACCACAATAGACTTCAATGGGCAGGTGAACTTTAAAAACTACAAACACTGTTTCTGGCCACAAAAGTGATAGAAAAGATGTTTCAAGGGGTCTAACACCTGGAGGGGGCATGGCGGAGAGGGATACACGCGAAAAGTCCCTGGGAAAATTAAGGATTTGACGCACAGCAGGGTTATAATCCCTAAAGGGCAGAAATAGCATTGCATTCCTAAATTGGAGGCATAAAGTGCTTGAAAACATCTTGCGTGTGTAGACATGGATCAGCAGGAAGTGTAAGTAGTGTACTGCTTCACACTGACAGACCAAACTCACTGTGTAATGCACCGCAAACAGCTGTTTGTGTAGTGATGGCCGTGCTGGACTGGTGCGCAACATGGCAAGAGTGCAGGCGATGGTGGTTTTCAAACCCATATGGTCGGGCTGAGGTAGCTCAATGACAGAACAACAGTGACTGTCCAGCTGATCAAATTTGGTCTGTCCACAATGAAGCAACAACCTTATTATCTTGGGTGTGCCCCCCAACACACTCATATTTAAGTGGCTGGATGGTGTAATGGTTAAGAGCTCTGCCTCTGACACAGGAGACCTGGGTTCGAATCTCGGCTCTGCCTGTTCAGTAAGCCAGCACCTATTCAGTAGGAGACCTTTGGCAAGTCTCCCTAACTCTCCCTAACTCTGCTACTGCCTATAGAGCGCGTCCTAGTGGCCATATAAATGTTATTTGTCTTGTCATATAGGTCAATGCTTCATTGTGATACGCGCAAGCCCCTTCACCGTGGCAAGGTAACAATCATGAAGGGGAATTGACACATGTACATGCCTTTTGTTTTGTTGTTGCAGCCGCAGTGCAGCCAGAAAAATTAGGCATGTACACGCAGGGACGGATCTAGGGGGGAGCAAGCGGGTCTCTTGCCCCAGGCGCAGTTTGTTGAATTCTTAAAAAGGCGGAAAAATTTGGATGGGGAATGGCAGTTTAGGCGCCAAAACCTGACCTTGCCCCAGGCGCAACTTGGGGCAACTTGCTCTAGATTCTTTTTGTTAGACCTTAAAAATTCAGGAATCCACCTGACGTCCTGGATCCTGTTGGTGGTGGTGGAGAAGGCAGTCAAGCGGCCTGCAGGCAGAGATACTGTGTGGGGATTGAGTTAGTTTTGGGGCAGACAGCAGCGGCTGGCAGGCAGGCAGAGATGCTGTGTGGGGACTGACTTAGTCTTCGGGCAGGCAGTCACATGGCCTGCGGGCAGGGATGCTGTGTGTGGGGACTGACTTAGTCTTTGGGCAGGCAATAGCCCTCCGGGATCCATGCCTCATTTTGATAAAGGTGAGGTACTGAACACTTTTTTGACCTAGGCGACTTCTCTTCTCACTGACAATGCCTCCAGCTGGGCTGAAGGTCCTTTCTGACAGGACGCTTGAGGTAGGGCAAGCCAGAAGTTGGATGGCAAATTTTGACAGCTCTGGCCACAGGTCAAGCCTGCGCACCCAGTAGTCCAGGGGTTCATCGCTGCTCAGAGTGTCAATATCCGCCCTTAAGGCCAGGTAGTCGGCTACCTGCCGGTCGAGGCATTGGTAGAGGGTGGATTCGGAAGGGCTAAGGCGAGGCTGTGGATTAAAATGTCAGGACCCAGGTCATGTCACCATAACAAGACTGAGCACAGCAACAAGACATAGGGTAGTTAGATTACATCAGCAAGGTCTCTCACAGGCAAAGATTGCAAATAAGATCATGGTTTTAACATGTTCTTTTCAAGTTCTTTTGAAGAATCACAAACAAATGGCACCTTAGATGCAGTGGCTGGCCAAAGAAACTTAGCACCGCTGATAAAAGACACATCATGCATACTTTTCTTCAAAATCAAAATATGTCAAGCAGAGCCATGAGCTCAGAACTGGAAGAAACCTGTGGGACTCAGATACATTCATCTACTGTCTGGAGAAGCTGGACAGAAGAGGCAGAAAGATCTAAGGCAGCCGACATGCACAGAGGATCTGTGGTTGGGTCTTGAAGATGTTTAGAATTCCTATATGCCTACATGTCGATTTAGTTAAAGAGGCACTGCAATGACATTTAGTAGAATGTAATAAATTATTCACGATGCCCACTTGTATGTAAATTATCCTGGTTTCCGCATCGGAGACACTTCCTATAGCTCTATGTTGCTGTATAATTATATGTAGCCTTGCCCTCTCAGTGATGTCATAGCCTAGGCTGCTTAGCTTTGCAGAATTCTCCTCTCAGAGTATCCTGGGAGACTAGGTACTATTTCTACTGGCTTCGGAAACATTCCGCCAAGATGCACTACAGATAGCACCATCCATGATACATTTGAGAATGGAAATCAGAGGGGAGGAAAGGTTTTACAGTTGGCAAACACTGACTTAATAATTTATAAAGCAATATACAGTAGAGTCCCAGTTATCCGGAACGCAACTAACCAGCAGGCTCAACCAACCAGCACAAATTGTTAGCAGTATTTACAGTGGTGAAGGCCAACTTCTTAGGCTTTTTGTGGGCTCCGCTGTGCTTAAAGACTGGATTCCATGGCTCATCCAAGGTTAATATATTTCCATTTACTCTATTTTATTACAGAGTTCATACAGAGTTCATGGTATGTATTTAGTGGGTATCATACTGTATTAACTAATGGCCCATACACACGGGCTACAACTGTCGCCGCAACCACGTGGCACGCGCGTGTTGTGGCAACAGGTCGCCCGTGTGTACCGTCGCTACTCAGAGCTGTCGCCAGGCGATTGACTTGGTCAATCGCCTGCAACAGCTGTCGCCGCAACTTCGCTAGTCCGCCGTGTGTATGCGGACTAGCGACAGCAACTCCATACACAATGTATGGAGCTGCCGGCAGGGGGACGGCGGGAGGGCGGAACCTTCGGCGATAGCTTCCGCCCCATTTCTGGCCCTCTGTGCGCCATTTGTACGGCTGCAGCACCGAGGGACCTGGCGACGAGCTGTCGCTGCTTTTTTTTTTTCCTGGCGACCTGCTACATTTGTGCCTCGTGAGTACAAGGCTTTAGTCTATTCTTAACATTAAGTCTCAAGCAACCAGAAGGTACACTTATCTGGCATCAGCCAATCCCCATCGGTGCCAGATAACCGAGACTCTACTGTAGTTAAAAAATACACAATTGTATTCATTACATTATTTTCAAATCCTTCTTTTGAAAAAAAAAAAAAGAGGTGTCCCGACTCCCAAGAACAATTGATGCTGTTTTGAAGGAGATGGTCACACCTAATATTGATATGATTTAGATTTATTTTCTGTTTCTTCACTTTGAATTGTTAATAATTGATAAAAGAAACTATTAACTATTTTTGAAGCACTATCAGAATCAGAGTAATTTTTTTCGCCAAGTACAACGGAGGTTGTGCCCAGAATTATTTTGGCACATACAGGGTCGGTGTTGGTACGGTAACAGCGAGAACATAGAAATACACAAAGTAGTTTCAGAGATATACAAGCAGTCATCATATTACATTACACGTTGCACATTACACAAAACATTTAGCTAGATGGGTTCATCTGAGAGCTATGTGGAGCGGAGCTGCCTGCTACACTGTGCGGCGCTCAACTGCTCTTCTTGGTTTACAGCATTATTTCATGATTGGGTAACATTTTTGCATAGAATTGTACTGTATATTTCATGAAGATGATACCACCACCACCACCACTACTACATTCTATAAACGTTAACTCTGACTACAGGAAATATCAACTTTGAAATAAAGTAGAGGACAGAGGAACTGCAAGAGAACTCTGTTAATCCCAGCATCTATGAATTGGAAATATGACAGTGCCACTGCACTGCAAATCTTGATTTGTGAATAAATTATGACTGACAGAGTTGCCCTAATGACAAGATAATCATGATTGTGGAATCTCTACCCTAGCAATTGCAATGATTAATCAGTCTTCATCAAATTACTTAGTAGAAGTAGTAGAGTGTTGTACCATGTGAGCAATGTGTAAAAGCAAGAACTTTTGAAACAGGATCATACCATTTATTGGCTAACTTAGAGGTAAACAAAAATTAATGTTTCGGCTAATAAGCCTTCTTCAGACTTAGTTTCTATATATTAACAAGATGTTAAATGGCTTATATAAACTGGACATTTGAATGTCTGTGAGGATCACCCTGAGGGGGGCCCCATCACATTGTTTCTTGGTAGCTCCATGATTAGTGTTGGTGTTTGAATTCGGCACCACATGGCTTGGAACCCAAACACATGCATTCAGCACCATTTCAGCACGGAACAGCAGGAAAGAGTACGCGTCATTTAGCTCTGATATATCTTCCTTTCAGATTGGATACCGGAAACCATGTGGTGCCAAATTTGAACACAAACACTACCCGTGATAACTAGTTATATAGATTTATATATAAACATGTTTTTCTACATTGTCTGTAGTTTCTCTTGGTTAATATATATGCTCTATGCCTTTTAGAAATGTAAAAAGCTTGGAAGGTTCCTTGCATGATGCTCATGACAGCCACAAAGCTTGATTTAAGAGTTGAATATATTCACACTAGTTAATATATGTTGAAGGAAAGGTTAATAAAACAGTATGGCTCTCTGACAGCTCATATCACGTCTCAAGAAAAACACATTACATGTTGGTTTTCCAATTTTATTCTGAAAGCGGGAACTCTCTTTAAATATAAACTCTGGGCAAACGGTCAAACACAGAGATGAAATACAATGTATGAGAATGTTCTTACCTGCCAAAGGCCTAATAAGTCTGACCATTTGTGTAATACTGATAGAAGTGACACTTTTCAGCTCAGGATTATGGGCACCAGTTAATTTGAGTATTATTTACTAAGCTAAAGGAGTGCAAAATGTACAGTGGGTTGCAAAAGTATTCGGCCCCCTTGACGGTTTCCACATTTTGTCACATTACTGCCACAAACATGCATCAATTTTATTGGAATTCCACGTGAAAGACCAATACAAAGTGGTGTACATGTGAAAAGTGGATCGAAAATCATACATCATTCCAAACATTTTTTACAAATAAATAACTGCAAAGTGGGGTGTGCGTAATTATTCGGCCCACTGAGTCAATACTCTGTAGAACCACCTTTTGCTGCAATTACAGCTGCCAGTCTTTTAGGGAATGTCTCTACCAGCTTTGCACATCTAGAGACTGAAATCCTTGCCCATTCTTCTTTGCAAAACAACTCCAGCTCAGTCAGATTAGATGGACAGCGTTTGTGAATAGCAGTTTTCGGATCTTGCCACAGATTCTCATTTGGATTTAGATCTGGACTTTGACTGGGCCATTCTAACACATGGA
The DNA here is from genome assembly GCF_040937935.1 of Hyperolius riggenbachi. NCBI lineage: Eukaryota > Metazoa > Chordata > Amphibia > Anura > Hyperoliidae > Hyperolius > Hyperolius riggenbachi. The sequence goes on along the minus strand of NC_090646.1, from coordinate 605,621,542 downwards.
TATGTTTTGTTTTAAACCATTCCATTGTTGCCCTGGCTTTATGTTTAGGGTCATTGTCCTGCTGGAAGGTGAACATCCGCCCCAGTCTCAAGTCTTTTGCAGACTCCAAGAGGTTTTCTTCCAAGTTTGCCCAGTATTTGGCTCCATTCATCTTCCCATCAACTCTGACCAGCTTCCCTGTCCCTGCTGAAGAGATGCACCCCCCAAGCATGATACTGCCACCACCATATTTGACAGTGGGGATGGTGTGTTCAGAGTGATGTGCAGTGTTAGTTTTCTGCCACACATAGCGTTTTGCATTTTGGCCAAAAAGTTCCATTTTGGTCTCATCTGACCAGAGCACTTTCTTCCACATGTTTGCTGTGTCCCCCACATGGCTTGTGGCAAACTGCAAACGGTTCTTCTTATGCTTTCTGTTAACAATGCCTTTCTTCTTGCCACTCTTCCATAAAGGCCAACTTTGTACAGTGCATGACTAATAGTTGTCCTATGGACAGTCTCCCACCTGAGCTGTAGATCTCTGCAGCTCGTCCAGAGTCACCATGGGCCTCTTGACTGCATTTCTGATCAGCATTCTCCTTGTTTGGCCTGTGAGTTTAGGTGGATAGCCTTGTCTTGGTAGGTTTACAGTTGTGTCATACTCCTTCCATTTCTAAATAATCACTTGAACAGTGCTCCGTGGGATGTTCAAGGCTTTGGAAATCTTTTTGTAGCCTAAGTCTGCTTTAAATTTCTCAATAACTTGATCCCTGACCTGTCTTGTGTGTTCTTTGGACATCACGGTGTTGTTGCTCTCAATATTCTCTTAGACAACCTCTGAGGCCCTCACAGAGCAGCTGTATTTGTACTGACATTAGATTACACACAGGTGCACTCTATTTAGTCATTAGCACTCATCAGGCAATGTCTATAGGCAACTGACTGCACTCAGATCAAAGGGGGCCGGATAATTATGCACACACCACTTTGCAGTTATTTATTTGTAAAAAATGTTTGGACTCATGTATGATTTTCATTCCACTTCTCATGTGTACAGCACTTTGTGTTGGTCTTTCATGTGGAATTCCAATAAAATTGATTCATATTTGTGGCAGTAATATGACAAAATGAGGACAACTTTAAGGGGGCCGAATACTTTTGCAACCCACTGTATAATGCATAAAAAGAGTCTACAGTGGGAAACATATATTTCCTACTGTGGACTCTTTTCATGCATTCTCGCCTTGCGGCGCTTGGTCTCCGGTGCGAATCCCAGCCAGGGCACTAACTACACGAAGTTTGTATGTTCTCCCCGTGTCTGCATGGGTTTCATCCGGGTACTCATGTTTTCTCCCACATCCCAAAAACAAACAGGTAACTTAATCGGCTTCCCCCTAAATTGGCCCTAGACTATGATACATACATAGACACATGACTCTGGTAGGGAATAGATCAGGCATGGGCAAACTTGGCCCTCCAGCTGTTAAAGAACTACAAGTCCCACAATACATTGCAGGAGTCTGACAGCCACAGTCATGACTCATAAAGGCAAATGCATTGTGGGACTTGTAGTTCCGTAACAGCTGGAAGGCCGAGTTTGCCTATGCCTGGATTAGATTGTCAGCCCCTCTGAGGGACAGTTAGTGATAAGACTATATATACTCTGTAAAGCGCTGTAAATGATGTTGGCGCTATATAAATACTAAAATATATATATATTATATATATATATCTTATAAACCCTTTAGAGGCCAAACAGTATAGGTAGCTAGGAGGACCACCCTAAGTGGTCAGTTACCCCCCCCCCCCTACACACACACATACATATGCACACACATATACACACACACACACACACATACATACACGTACACACACATACACACACACACACACACACACACACTTACACACACACACACATACACACAGACACAGATACACACAAACACACACATGCACACACACACACACACACACACACACACACACACACATACGCACACACACACACACACACACATACTCACACACACACACACACAAACACACACAAACACACATACACACACACACACACATATACACACACACACACACACACACACACACACACACACACACACACGAGTTGAGGGATAAGCAAATCATCTTTGCCTTTGACTCCCAAGAGGAGGTTGGAGGTCATACAATTAGGGTGGGTTAGGGTCTCCCCCTTAATATATGGGTGACCAGATAGCCACCCTGTGCAACTATATACTGTAGATAAAATGGGTAATTACTTATGCAAATGTATAAATCATTAAAAAGCTAAGAATACACTAAGTTCCAGAAAAAAATGTAACAAGTTAACACATGTAACTGTTTTTTTAACATATTATCATCCACAACCTTGTTTGAATATTCTTTGATGTGTTCTTTATGCTTGATTCCCTTCTAAGGCTTCTCATTGGTTTATTCTTCAGGGCCAATCAAAGTGGCAAGAATAAATAAGTCCTGGTGGGAAATCAAAATTTGAATTTTTAACTGAAGCTGATTTGTCACTGAGGTTTTTGAGAAGTCTAGAGAAAAGAACCAATGGGAGGCCTCGGGGTAAATTGAAAGGTCCTGATGCCGGGGCTTCTAGTCAGTTGGCATCAGTGAAGCAACAGAGGGTAGGGCAAGGTTCTGCAGTCATGCAATAGGAACACAGAGAGGTGAAGAATATTTGAAAATATGTGTTAATTACAAATATGGATTTTCATTACTTTATAAGGAGCTATGTCCATTTTGTTTCATTAAAGATTATCTTCAGTAAAAAAAAAAATCTGTCATGACAGGCTCTTTCTTGATGCAGCACGTTCAGGGGGAGTCTCAGCAATAAAATACCTGATCCAACATACTTGGAACACCTCTCTACTGGGGAATGCAGTCATGGCCATGTTTCCAAAATCTGACACTGCTCTGCAAAAACCTCCACCAGCATTGCCATGGCCCTCCCCCAGCTCAGCAGCCCCCAATTAGGCCATGGCTGCCAAGCCGGGGGCAGGCTGCGGCAACGCAGATAGGCTTGACCTGACCAGAGCCTTCGGTAGAGATTTTGAAAAAAACCTAGCCATGGCTGAAATTCCAAGGGTGGGGGGGGGGGGGAGCGCTCACCTGCCTAAAGGAATTATAGGCAATCAGGTAAGTATTTAACACTGAGGACCCACCCAGTCCTGTAACATTAAGACAGAACCTGGCATGATAGGCTGGGTCTTTTTTCACTGTAGGTAGTCTTGTTTTCACAATGTTTTTTTTTTTTCACAAAAATTGTGCAGAGCAGCACAGTGTGATTTCTGCCCTTGTAAGCAAGCTCACAACACTGGCAGTACTGTGCTGTGTCTCCCTCTGCCAAGCCGAAAGCTACTGGGCAAAGTCCACAGAAGACTGACTTGTGTTGTGTATTTATGCCAACCGAATATAAAATACATTCAACTTTTTTTTCCCTTATACAACACAACTTAATTCAGTGGTGTTTTTTCTTTCTTGGTATCTCTAGTTTAGTTAAAATCTCTGGACCGTTAAGTGAACCCGAGGTGAAAATAAACTGATGAGATAAACAATTTTATTTATCCTTCTACTCCTAAAAAAATACTTTTTTTAAGTATCCCATGGTTTTATTTTTAATTATGATATATTAATATGTTTATACAGTATATTCTCGAATCACTGGCAGCCTATTAAGTGTCCCAGATTTAAAATAGATGAACTATTGACCTTTTTTCTATCTCTCCCCTGAGCTCAGAGGGCGTATTCTGCCAGGAAAACTTTTATGGTTGTAATCTGCTTATCAGTGATGTTTTCTATATTGCCGACAAAGTATTCACAAGACAGAAGCTGTCACTTCCATGCCTAGAAATTAACTCTTTCAGGCAGCAAAATACAACAAATAAATCAGCCTGGTTATTAATATGTTTTGTACTGTACATACACATGTTTAGCTCATCATGTCACATGTCACCTCTGGTATACTTTAAAGAGTTGTTTAGGGGAAAATAAAACCTTACCATATTTATGAAACATTTTAATTTTGTATTCATAATGTGTTAATTATTTCAATACATCTAGCTTCAATGTATATATAATAGCTTAGAGAAAAAGATTATGTAACTCGGTTCTAGGAGGAGAAAAAAAGGGGGAAACTTAATTCAGTCCTCCCATAAGCAATGCTTCTGGCTCTGGTGGTAATTTCATTTTATCTGACAGATGTGCTTTTTTTTGCAGACCCAAAGGGAAACTTCAGTATTAAGCTTTTATTTTTAATGTGGCTTGAAGACTGCTTCTTAGGGAACAATTGGAACTCTGTGGAACACACAAGTTATGTTGCGCAGTGGGAACTTGCTGCTAGTTATCTATTCTACCTGGGAGTTTAAAAGGTGGTGAGGATGACTTAAATTCTCTCTGATGGTACTTAACACTTTTATGACCATCGTGCCGAAGACATGTCGGGTTGTCCTAAAAGCATGATCAATTTTTTATTACTCCTATTCGCAGGATTCAAAACATGCAAGGGTTGTCAGCAGATGGCTCTGTTAGCTAAAGATAAATTATTAAATGTCTGCGCTAAATTATTAAATACATTTTGATATTTTAGAATGAAATAATATAGATGGTTTTTCATTGTAACACTTTTTGAAAGTGTTTCTGAAGCTGCTTCTATACCATCTGAATGTGTTTTGGTGGGGATTAGCTAATGCTTGTTTTAGATGCCTTCTGAGACACACTGGGAAGGACCCAAAGGACTTGAATGAGGTCATGCAGGTCAGCTTACTAAGGAGTGGCAAGCAGAACTCTTTTTGTGTATATCAGTGCATTTAACATAGTGAAATTTAAGTATTTCCCTTTCATGGGTAATAGAGATGGCAATACTTGCCCCTTCTTGGGTACATCATGTCCTAATGTAATAAATTAAGGAGGCACTCAAATCTATAAGGTAGCAACACGCAACATGTTTCAAGGGTTCCCCCTTCTTCAGGTGGAAGGGGGAAACCTTGAAACATGTTGTGTGTGTTAAAGGCAAGTTTATTTTGCCTAGGATGTACAAAACAGTCCTGAGACTATAGTTGTTTTTTTATAGAACAGAAAAAGCCTTTATTCTTCAATAGTGTATAATCTTCTCGATTGCAGTCATGAAATATAGACAATTCCACTTTACAGAACCATAAACTGCCTGACACGTGTTTCACTGTCAAAAGCCACTTCCTCAGAGGTACACAAATGTGTAGATATCAGGAAAAAAACAAAGGTAGAGAGACCACAATCTAAAGTGCAAAGTGTCCAGATAGATAGTGCACTAAGATGTGCTGTCCACCATCACCAACGGGAACGTGCTGAATCGTCCTGTAGATCCACCCCAGAGAGTGTGTAAAAGAAGAATATTATGTTTATGTTTATTATGTAAGAAGTTTATTATGCTTTTTTTTTTCATTACATTGCTAGTCTATTGGTGGATTGGTGACCCATGGAGGGATTGTGCCCTGACGGACCAGGTGTGTGAGGGCTGGTGAAAGTGACTGCTTCAGCACACTTTGTTGTTACATGTCCTATTGCTGGCCACACATGGGGCAACATTCTGAAACAATCTTACTTATGCTGCTACACACAACTTAGGTTCAACTCGCATTCTCCTGGCATATGAAAAACAGTCATCGGCATGCTGAAGCCAAATTTCGGGGGTGATTGACCTGCACAATCTACAGAAAATACCAACATCAAAAGGACATCTGTCCAGGCAGCCAACCGATGCACTCTCCTACAAATGATCTGTCCGGTCCTGCAGCTGCAAGCACTCTGCATCAATAAACCTTGGAGTTAAAGGAAGCGCCAGCCTTGTGATATATTCTTACCTATGCAGATCCTCTTCTACTGCTTTGTGTAGAAGTGTGCAAAGTCCACAATTGGTTTTATTTTATTTATTTTTTAAAACATATTTTATTTCAGAATTTTCAAATACACAAAACACAACCAAGGGACATAGAAAGACACATAGGACACATCATACACATGACATCACATGGTACATTAAAGAACCATTTGCCCCTATCCTCCCCAAACCTCCACTTATCCCACCTCCAATCACCATCTCCGATACAGTTGTGTTCAAAATTATTCAACCCCCACTGAAATCAAGTGTATTGGCCAGTTTGATATTGATTTTAATAATTTCAGTCATCTTGTTTTACAATTAAATCAAAGAGGCACTTGTAAGTCAGACAAATATAACATAACATTTATAATGAAATAACCACAAATGTCTTTTCTGTGCTCACATCATTATCAGACAGTTTTATTCAACCCCCAAGTGAGATTCATTCTTAGTACTTAGTACAACATCCTTTTCCAGTTATAACAGCTTTTAAACACAAGCTTGACACAAGTGTCTTGCAGCAATCTAAGGGTATCTTAGCACATTCTTCATGGGCAAAAGCCTCCAGTTCAGTCACATTCTTAGGCTTGCGCGCAGCAACTGCTTTCTTTAACCCCCTTGCCGTTCCAATTGTGTCGGCAAGGGGGCGGCGCAGCACTTTTTTTTATTTATTTTTTTTAAATTATATAGCGAGCCCAGGGCTTGCTACATGATAGCCGCTGACAAGCGGCATCCCAGTACCTAAGCCGATCGCCGCCAGCACTCTCTGAAAGCAGGAAATCCCGTTCAGAACGGGATTTCCTGCTGGGTTACCCCCGTCGCCATGACGACGGAGCGGGATGACGTCACCGACGTCATGGACGTCGGGACATCACAGGGAATCCCGATCCACACCTCAGCGCTTCCTGGCACTAATTGGCAAGGCTGCGCAAGGGGTCTGGAGGGGTGGGGGGGCGCGGCAGGTAGCGGCAAATCGGCGGCGAGTGGCGGTGATCGAAATATGCACGCAGCTAGCAAAGTGCTAGCTGCGTGCAATAAAAAAAATTATGCAAATCGGCCCAGCGGGGCCTGAGAAATCCTCCTGCGCAGGTTACCCCGAGCTGAGCTTGGGATAACCGGCAAGGAGGTTAAGTCCCACCAGAGGTTCTCAATTGGCTTTAAGTCTGGTGACTGCGATGGCCACTCCAAAATGTTCCAGCCTTTAACCACTTGCCGACCGCACACTCATAACGTGCGTCGGCAAAGTGGCAGCTGCAGGACCAGCGACGCAGTACTGCGTCGCCAGCTGCAGCCTAATTAATCAGGAAGCAGCCGCTCGTACGAGCGGCTGCTTCCTGTCAAATCACGGCGGGGGGCTCCGTGAATAGCCTGCGGGCCGCCGATGGCGGCTCGCAGGCTACATGTAAACACAAGCGGAAATAATCCGCTTTGTTTACATTTGTACGGCGCTGCTGCGCAGCAGCGCCGTAAGGCAGATCGGCGATCCCCGGCCAATCAGCGGCCGGGGATCGCCGCCATGTGACAGGAGACAGCCTGTCACTGGCTGCACAGGACGGATAGCGTCCTGTGCAGCCGGATCTCCAGGAGGGGGCCAGGTAGGAGAGGGAGGGGGAGGATTTCGCCGCGGAGGGGGGCTTTGAGGTGCCCCCCCCCCGCCACCCACAGCAGGCAGGAGAGATCAGACCCCCCCAGCACATCATCCCCATAGGGGGGAAAAAAGGGGGGCAATCTGATCTCCCTGCCTGCACCCTGATCTGTGCTGGGGGCTGCAGAGCCCACCCAGCACAGATCACTCAAACCAGCGCTGGTCCTTAAGGGGGGGTAAAGGGTGGGTCCTCAAGTGGTTAATCTGCATGCTCTAGTGGACTTGGAGGTATGCTTGGGATCATTGTCCTGTTGAAAGGTCCAACGTCTCCCAAGCCTCAGGTTTGTAACGGACTGCATCACATTTTCATCAAATATCTCCTGGTACTGAAGAGAATTCATGGTACATTGCACAAGCTGAAGCTTCCCTGTACCTGCAGAAGCAAAACAGCCCCAAAGCATGACTGAACACCCCCCCACCACCACCACCACCACCATGCTTCACAGTAGGCAAGGTGTTCTTTTCTTCATAGGCCTTGTTCTTCCTCCTCCAAATAATGCGTTGATCCATGGGCCCAAACAGTTCTAATTTTGTTCCATCAGTCCCCAGACACTATCCCAAAACTTCTGTGGTACTGTTCTGTGGACTGATGAAACAAAATTAGAACAGTTTGGGCCCATAGATCAACGCTATGTTTGGAGGAGGAAGAACAAGGCTTATGAATAAAAGAACACCTTGCCTACTGTGAAGCATGGTGGTGGTGGTGGGGGGGGGGGGGGGGGGGGGTCAATCATGCTTTGGGGCTGTTTTGCTTCTGCAGGTACAGGGAAGCTTCAGCGTGTGCAAGGTACCATGAATTCTCTTCAGTACCAGGAGATATTTGATGAAAATGTTATGCAGTCCGTCACAAACCTGAGGCTTGGGAGACGTTGGACCTTTCAACAGGACAATGATCCCAAGCATACCTCCGAGTCCACTAGAGCATGGTTGCAGAAAGGCTGGAACATTTTAGAGTGGCCATCGCAGTCACTAGACTTAAATCCGATTGAGAACCTCTGGTGGGACTTAAAGAAAGCAGTTGCAGCGCGCAAGCCTAAGAATGTGACTGAACTGGAGGCTTTTGCCCATGAAGAATGGGCTAAGATACCCGTAGATCGCTGCAAGACACTTGTGTCAAGCTATGCTTTACTTTTCAAAGCTGTTATAACTGGAAAAGGATGTTGTACTAAGTACTAAGAATGAATGTCACTTGGGGGTTGAATAAAACTGATAATGATGTGAGCACAGAAAAGACATTTGTGGTTATTTCATTATAAATGTTATGTTATATTTGTCTGACTTACAAGTGCCTCTTTGTTTTAATTGTAAACAAGATGACTGAAATGATCAAAATCAATGTCAAACTGGTCAAAACACTTAATTTCAGTGGGGGTTGAATTATTTTGAACACAACTGTGTATAGCAAAAATTGGCATCAGCCATCCCCCGCTTCCTAATATCAAGGTTGTAAAGATTGCTTCTTGTTGATAACAGCCATCATGTCCCTGCACCAACCTTGAGTTTCCCCAAAGAACCTTGTAGATCTCTCACGGCATAGTCCACAATTGTTTTACGGTCCTCTGTTGAAGTCTTGCCTCTGCACCGATCTCTTCCTAATTTTTCAGAGCTTCTTGACATTATTCATATTCAACATTCTCACCCTAAACTTCCAACTAGTATGTATTCTACATTTCATTGCTTCAAATACATTCTTAGGATATTAGTCTCCTCTCATACTGACCAAAAGGCTAAACTATCTGTGCGTGCATTAATATTCTTTATATGGGGACCATCTTTAATTTCAGTCATATCCTGCTCCAGTGCTGTGTTGCTTGGTTGGTAAAACATGTTTTCTTATTCTCATTTACCACTCATTTGGATTTAAATCCTTTGCTAAAGGCAGGTTACAGTCCTCCTGCAGAATCCAAACTTTGATTTAATTCAACATAATTTCACCAATTTGCAGAGATTATTGAGCCTCGATATATGAACATTTGGCAGGAATGTTAGTGTTCATACACCTGTTAGAGCTTACTTCTGACTGGCCATTTCAGCTCATCTGACTTTAGCTTAACGTTCATTCTTGGCGTTATGGACAATAAGTTTGCTGCTGGTGACGTGACCAAAGGTTTGCGTTCAGCAGCAAATGCAAACACGCATTTCGTCATGTGAATAAACTTGGTCAAGCCACCAACACAATTAAGGACTATTTTGAATGTTTGCACTTATGTGTATGTCGCAGTTAGAATCCAGAGTTTGCCTAAAGTGGGTATTGGCCGGGAATTCCAGGAACTGACCCATATGTGTTTGGTAAAGTCCAATTAGACCAGCTGGAGCAATCTACTCTGAGCAGAGGGGACATGGATAAAAGTGGAGGGGGACAGAGACAAGTAGAAGGGATGTAGAGGAAATTGGAAGGGGACAGAGACTAGCAAATAGGGCACAGAGAGTAGCACAGGGGGAACAGGGACAAGTAAAGGTGACACAGAGAGAAGCAGAGGGGGAAAGAGGTGAGCGTAGCTGAACAGAGGGGACATGGAGAGAAGCCGAGAGGTACAGAGGTGAGCGGAGGGGACATGGAGAGAGGCGGAGGGGAACAGAGACGAGAAAAGAGATGAGCAGAGGCAAAATGGACATATGACACACAGAGAGCAGAGAGGGACAGGGGTGAGTGGAGGGGATATGGAGAGAGGCGGAGGGGGACAGAGATGGGAAAAGAAATGAGCAGGGGGGACATGGACATATGACACACAGAGAGCAGAGAGGGACAGAGATAAGTGAACTCAGCATTTCTGGTTAGGTCAGATCTTGGCCCGAATGACTCGGCTATTTTGGAAATTGGATGGCCAAATCGGGTTCTGGCTGCAACATGTACACTAAAAATGATGTAAAAAGCTGAAATAATACCGTAGTTGTTAACATTTTAGTTACCTGCAAAACTAACACACTGGTGAAATTTTACTGAAAACCATTTAAATGTTTTCAGCTGCAAGACCAGGTGGGTTGCAAGGAGGAAAGGATGCCATTGCCTGCTGAATTTAATGAGCATTCATGGCAGTGTCAACTTAAAAACTATACACACACAAGCTTTTCATTAACCAAAAAAACCATTTGTGACCATCGCAGGGGACAATCTAGTATGTGTACAGGTGTCCCCTGATGTTGTCTTCTTCTTCTCTAGAGATTCTTCAGTACACACACCTGAATTCAGCTAATACACAAGGATTAACTTTATATTGAGGGGGAAAATTAAAATGTAACCTTTAATTCGTATAGGTAAAAACGTTAGTTGTTTTGATAATGTATAAATGTGAAATTGAATGCGCATTGGGTAAGAGGATTCGTCTGAACAGATGATCCTAGCTAAAAGGTCTAGGATTCAGTGGCATAACAATAGGGGCTGCAAGCCATGCAGCCACGTGGGGGCCCACCGAGAGAATTTTAGGGAGCAGGAAGAGTTGCAGCATGAGGGGAGAGCATTGGCCACCTACATCGGCGGGGAGGGGGCCACTCCCTTCCCCTCACCTCGGGCTCTCCCTACAGCGCTCCCCCTCCAGCATTAATAGGTGGCAGCAGCGGCAGGGATACCTCCATGTGTTCCACACAAGGTTCCTCTCTTAGCGTCTGACACTACTTCCTGTTTAACACATGGAAGTGTTAAACAGTGTTTCCTGTGGAACACATGGAGGTATGCCTGTGTTCCTGCTGGCTGCTGCCAATTGCTGCCAACTATCAATGCTGGATGGGGAGCGCTGAGGGGAGAGCCCAAGGTGGGGGTGGGGGAGTGGCCCCCTCCCCACCGATGTAGGTGGCCAATGCTCTCCCCTCATGCTGCTGCTGCAGTGTTAGAGTGCCTAGTGCTAAAGTGTAAATCTATATCAAAAAACAGCAGGCTAAATCAGCTGTCAGAAACACACACGGTTTTCATTGACCACAATAACTATTTGTGACCATCTCGGGGGACAATCTAGTATGTGTACAGGTGTTCCCTGATGTTATCTCCTTCCTCTTTCGAGATTCTGTCACCTGCTATTGTAAGACCCAATGCAGCTCACAGAGAAATGCTATTCCCCTCCTCTCCTCATAGAACAGAACAGGATGTACCGCAAACAGCTGAAAAGCATAGCTGTACAATGATGACTGCTGAAGTGTCACCACAAATCATTGCTCAAAATTGTTTGTTTTACCAGGAGCCAATTAGGAGAATGCTGTTATGTGTAAACTTTCAAATCTAATATTTTAGCAAGTGTTTTTTACTGCTAAACACACAAAAATACTTAAAAATCATTACATTTGCTATTTAAATTTAATGACATTTGTTTTTGTTTTTTTTGGACTAAACAATCAAAGAATAATAATAACATGAATAAGTCCTATTCTTTAAAACCAGTTTGGTGCAATTTATGTGATGCTGCTGACTAGTCTGAATAGATTGTGCTGCCTTTATTTAGGCCTTCATATTAAACAAGCGTGTTGTAATTACATTTACACAAGAAAACAAAACACTGATGGTGATTCTGATGAAAATGTGATTGTTGTGACTCATAGCCATGTTCATTCAAACTGTCAATAATTACTTTAAAAGCTCCATAATGTTTTTATATTATTTTCCTGTGATGTTTCATGATGGAAATCTATGTCTTACATTCACTGTTGAACTGCAGTCACTGAACATCATCATAACCTACCGGATTTCTCAAAGTAGTAAACCTGAACTCAGAACTTCCTCTCTGCTCAAAAAGATATTCAACAGTATAATAATAAACTTTACATAATTTTTTTTGTTACAAATACTGCAATAAATCTGCATTGTGTCTACTTCCTGCTTTCATGGAAGCAGACATATTGTTAACATCTTTTTTTTGTATTGGCTGGATATTGTAATGGTTGAGAGCTCTGCCTTGACACAGGAGACCTGGGTTAAAATCTTGGCTCTTCAGTATCTATTAGGCTGCTCCATAGAATCTATTTGGTGCTGCTGAAGCTAGCCAGTATATACCCTACGCATTCTAATGTTTGTTTTCGGGTTTGCTCCTCCCCAGGTACTATGCACCATAATTGATGGAAATGCCCGAAGACTTTGGACTAGAATAGTTACATTGGTCTCTCGGGTACTAATGTGTGCGGAACATTAATGTCCGATTATGCATTAATTACAATTTTCCAGCCATTGCTACTTAAAGTGAACCTCCGGACTAAAAATCGACTCAGCAGCACTGAAAAGGCTTTGTGTTTCTTTAACAGTTTCACAGCATCAGAACTTTGTTTCTCTTATACAAGCCTCATTTTTAGCAGCACAGAAGAAAACTGCCTGGGCTTTTTTCCCCTGATGCTGTGCAAAGCATGATGGGATTTCTGATTTTGTTGTTCTCGTTCTGCTGTTTTGGTGCAATTTTTTTTTTTTTTTTTACATTTTGAATTTGACATTTGAAGCCTAGCGTGTGCAGCTGGGAGGGGTAATCAGGACACAGGATAGTTGGAACTGTGTCTCCTGCTCCTTGTCACCTCCTTTCAACCAAAAATATGGCTGCCCCCATGACAAAGATGGCAGCCCCCATGAATCACAAACATTTGCCTGTTCTTTTAAAACAGGGTGGGTAAGAGATTATATTACCCATCTATTCTAATTAACATAACTAATGTAACTTGATGACAGTATGTTTGTTTAGGCTGAAGTTCCCCTTTAATGGAAACCTTAGACGGTATAGATAAAATAATTCATACTTGCCTGGGCTTCCTCCAGCCCCATGTACTCTGTTGGCTCCCTCGTTGCCTCCCGGGCCTCCCGTTCTTTTACAATCTTCCCTGGTAATACTTCCAGCCTGTATCACTTTTGCTGCAGTGTGTATGTGCAGCCAGGCTGCACATGTGCTGCTATCGTGCTCTCATGGCCAAGATCGTTTTGCATCTTCTGGAGCATGGTGGGGTTGCGTGCGCAGCTGGGCCATGCATGAGCACTGCAGCACAGCTTACACTGATTGGAGATATTTTCAGGGGAGATTGTAAAAGAAGGAGCAGCCTGGGAAGATGGCAAGGGAGCCCACGGAGTACATGGGGCTGGTGGAAGCCCCAGGTAAGTGTGAATTCTTCTATTTATACCATCTCAGGTACAGGTACACGGTAATGATAAGCCTCAGATGATAGCTGCAATGATCACTAGCAAATAGCAGGAAGGAGAAATGGTTAAAAAAAATCCTTATAACCTCTAATATATAGTATATTCCGAATACATATAAGCCTTCGTTTTTTTAAATGTATATAGCTAGTTTGCTACTCTCACAGCGGGAGTTGCATTGCATTCCCTACAACAGTAACTCCGTTATGTGTGACATAACTGAAGGACAGTGCTTACTGCTTACACTATTTTAACCACATGAGGACCACAGGCTTACACCCCCCTCACTGGCGAACTGAGGGGGCTATTCCGGGTGTCTGGAACCTCCCCCCTGCACTGAGCTGTGTATTCAGCCAGGGAAGCCCGCATAATATAAACAGCCTCATTCTCCCTCCCTTCTTACTTCTGGTGCTTCCCTCCAGCTAATAGAATGAGAGAGGCAGCCCAGCTTCCCTCACAAGAAGATGCAGCCTGCAGTGAGAGAATGTTGATTATAGAGTCCTGGACTCTCCACAGCACAGAAGTGTCCGACATGATGAAATTAGAGTGCAGGCAAGCTGGTAAATATGCACAGCATGATGCAGAGCTTGCCTGGACTCAGGGTCCGTGGGCAAACATCTGTCTGGTCTCTCCCCATTGTTATAATGACTGCATGTGTGAGTAAGGTGTTTAACAAGCTGAAAAGTTTTTGACAGTCCCTAGACTCCAGGAGGGCTTCTTTCTGACTTGTGTGAGAGACTGACAGGGACAGGAGTCCGATTACAGGCAAGTAGCCTGTCTGATGTGGGACTGCAATACAGATAAGTTCTCTGCTCCATCTCAGGCTATTCTCAATTTCTCCACTCCTCTCTCTGGGCTAGTGCACGCCAAAATGACAATAGCAATCGCTAGCAATTTGTGAGTGTGATTTTGTGAAGTGATTTTCAGAGCGATTTTTGAATGAATTGCTCAAAAACATGCTACATGCAGTATACCTGCGATTTTGAAAAAATCACAACGCTGCTGTGGGAACACCTTCATAGGGTAACATTAGTCAAGCGCTTTTCAAATCACTGTTGATTTGAAAAACGCTCAGAAGCACTCTTGGTGTGCACCAGCCTCCTTCATTCACCTTTGTTTCCCTCTTCCCCTAGAGCTGGCTGTGTGTTCTTGTCATACAGGAAAGCTAAATAAAAGTGCAATCCTGGTGAGGCAAAATATTATTATTTAGTATTTATATAGCGCCGCCATCTTCCACAGATGCATATATCCCTGCATCATATGGGTATCGCTTGCGCTATGTGACACTATGTAGCATATTCCACTGAATTGTCCAAACTAAGTCTATCTCCTGTTCCTCTGTTGGGGAGTTGTTCCAGCGCTGTACCCCGTTCACATTTGCTACTACCAGAAGCCCTCAGAAACACTCGTGTCCTTGAGTACTTCCAAAGATAGGCAGCTCCGTAATACGCCAGCGCACTTTTGTGCATGGGCAGTATGGAGCCACCTGTATTCGGAAGCACTCGGGGACATACGTGCTTCTGGACCTTTCAGGAACCCCCCCCCCTTAAAAATCCTGCGTTTGCCCCTGCCCCTAGTGACCAGGCTATTTTTTACAATTCAGTGCTCTGCAGCTTTAGCAGCTCGCTGCAGAGCCATACAAGTTACCACCCAAATGAAATCTTACTTCCTTTTCTTGCCACCAACAGAGCTTTCTGTTGGTGGCATCTGATTGCTGACGCGTTTTGTTTTTTTTAACTAATTTTATTCTTATTTTTTTTTAATAAATGTGTCTATTTTCTTTTTTGTTGCCTCCCTCTCCATGAGATCCGATCAGTGATCACCTCTCATAGACATCAGCCTATGAGAGGGGATCACATTGTGGGCCACTCGGGGGGACAGCTTTGTCACTAAGCTGTCCCCTTACTGCGCTACCATAGATCGCAGCGCTATACATGTAAACAAACTGTGTGTTTTTTTCACTGTAACAGCCTCAGGCAGGCTGATCTTGGAGCTCTGGTCCGTCAGTCGGCGGAGGTGCGCGTGCGATCCCTCCTAACCTCCTCCCCCAGGACTTAACGCCATTAGGCGGTCGCAGAGTGGTTAAAATACAAAGTTCAGTTTTAACATAATGAACTTGCATGAATATTTCCTTGCAAATTTACAATATGTGCTCATTGCACTGCACCATCTCAACACAGTTTTGAATAAATAATGCGGTTGTCCTGCCCATGAGTCCTGGTGAGACACGTGTCATGCTGGGATGCTTGCACAAAACCCATATTTATTTAAATAAGGTCAGTTGTTTTTTGGTGTGCAGGGATCCGCATGAATCTGTTGTGCTCTAGACATTGCTGTATTTTGTGTGGCAGGAATGTAAGTGAAAGTGTCCTGCTGTGAATACAGAGCAATAGCCAACAGATTGTAAAGTGCAATCTGGTGACTTGGTAAATGATGCCTTCTGAGTTGTATGTTAGTCTTCAGTGACAGGCAGAGCAGGATCATCCACCAGGCAACCTAGGCAGGTGCCTGGGGCCTAGTGGGTGTCAAGACCACCTCCCCTGACCCCTCTCCACTTTAGCTTATCAATAAGACCAAAAGGGGGCCCCAAATCGACTATCTTGCCTAGGGGCCCATTACATCTTAATCCATCTTCGGTGACAGGAGTTTGATGCTGGCTTTTCTCACTGCTAAGCTTTTGGCATTCAAAATAAGTGCAAAAATAAAGTAATACAAATAACTCTAACCCCAGCATTAATCATCACACACACACCATAGAAAAAGTCATCATCTAAGCATCTGGAGCACAGCATGAAAAAGGCAGATAAGATTGCAAGCCCCACCCCTGAGCCATGCGAGCCAATATGGCTTTTAACATTAAGAATATTAACTTCTGGGGCAGGCGGGGGGTGTTCAAAAAGTAAAAAAAAACACCTTGAAAACATATTTTAATAGAATTAAACATATACACATAAGTTTTTGATAAACTTTCATTACATTCCAGCACTGAATCCCACTTCTCTTTTCCAAATTTTCTACTTTTCTTCTTCCATAAAACAATAATTGTAGAATAAGAAAAAGGAAAGAAGAATGAGAGTATAGCAAACCTAAAAGGATGATTATTTTTTTTAATAAAATACTTTAAAAAATCAGGTACTTGCGTATAAGGCTAATTTTTCAGCACAAAAAAAAATGTGCTATAAAGTTACCCCCTTGGCTTTTATGTGAGTCAGTGGAGCAGAACGGAGGGTTGAGCAGGGTTTTTTTTTTACTAGCAGAGGAGTGAAAGGATCTTGTACTAGTGATCCTGCTTTTGCCAGCTGGCTCCCTGCTGTGTCGGTGTCCCCATCCACTGCAACATGGTGTGCAGAGTGCACTGCTCAAGACTACCTGTGGCTCCTGGCTTGTGGAGCAGAGCGTGCAAGCAACGTGATAGCGGTGCAATGATCAGGTGTTCTTCCTGTGTGGCAATCGCTGTTTTTCATATCTATGATGCCATCTAGTGGCATCTTGACCTGTATCATTCTTGGGGCCCACCTGGCTATTGAAAGAAGGAATGTCTTGTACTGGGGGCACATCTGGCTACAGTGGAGAAGGCTGTACTGGGGATGGGGCTTATTTGTGAGTCAATCCCCTTTTCCTGGTTTCTGAGGAAAAAGTGGGTACATTGGCTTATACGTGGGTCGGCTTATATGCGAGTATATAATTATATGGTAGGTGTGTTTTATCCATTAAAATATGTTTCAGGAGGAAGGGGTCATATGCTTACTGGCCAATTCCTCTTTACTGCTCAAGACGTGGGCTTGCAAAAAAAGCTTGCTGAGAAGGACTTGACGAATTGGCATAGCAAGTATATAAAAAAAGCGGTAATTTTTTTTTTCTTAAACTTTTTTTTTTATGTACAGATAGCATAAAATAACATTCTATTTAATTTATAATAAAGAAAAAAAATCTACCTGGACTTGGGCTGTAAGTTAAGTGTTTAATAAATCAAGTATGGTAAATAATACAATAAATATGGGACATATTACAGTATACAGGTAGTCCTCGGTTAACGAACGAGATAGGGACTGTAGGCTCATTCTTAACCTGAATCTGTCCTTAAGTTGGGACGCTGTGCCTTCTCTGTCCCCTGTGCTTCCAGTTTCCCCCCTCTGTGTCATCTCTGCCCCCCTTGTGCCTTTGGTGGCCCCTAATGCAGAGCATGCGCAGCGGAAGGCGCAACAAGTCTCACCTTCTTCCATGGCTGCTCCGGGTCAATCAGCGTCGTCCTCTCTCCCCTCAATGTTCCTACCGGCGTCTTCCCTAGCATCGCGCTTAATGACACAATCAGAAGGAGCCGCGGGGTCTCCTTCTGATTGCGTCATTACGCGACGCTAGGGAAGCCGCCGGGAGGATTATAGAGGGGAGAGAGGACGACGCTGATTGAGCCGGAGCCGCCATGGAAGAAGGTGAGACTTGTTGTGCCTTCCGCTGCGCATGCTCTGCATTAGGACAGGGAGCACAAGAGGTAGTCCCCGGGCTGCGTGACCTCATCGCGGCGGGTCGGCGGGCGTTCGTATCGGCGGGTTGTTTGTAAGTCGGGCGTTCGTAACCCGGGGACTACCTGTATCTGGTAAGGCGACATACATAATACAACTTTATATATTGGTTGACCGAAATATGACTTTCCTATAGGTCCATATCTGATTTACTTTTTCTCTCGATTTTTGGGGTGTTTTTTGGTGATATTTTCACACGTGAGGCTTGATTCACTAAACCGTGATAACTGATATCCCGGTCGCAATAGCGTTTTGGATGCGTTACAACGCTCGTAACATTTTTCGTGCACAATCGCGAAAAACTTTTCCCGCCATTATAATGAGCGCAAAACGCTAGCGCGACAGTGATATCAGTTATCACGGTTTAGTGAATCAAGCCCCTTGTCAATAAAATGGCTAATAAACCACCAGCAAGCAGGAAAATACTCAGAATAATTGTTATAGCACTTTTCACCTACTTTTAGATACTTTATTAATTGCATAGTGCTGGAAAGTTATTTTAAAGAAAACATGAAAAATGATCTATGAGAAAACTCTGGAGAAAAAGTGAATTGAATAAAGGTCATTGACTTTTTAAGAATTAAATTAAGCCTAATTGGCTAACTCATCTCTAGAGATCTCCAAGTGACTTCGGTGTGGATAACATATCTGAGCCAGCGAATCTGAACTGAATTAATTGAACATTGGAGCTGTTAAAAGATTAGTATTTGCTGCCCAAAAAGGAGAGGTTTAAGAATTAGAGGTCATATGATTGCATTTACATGCAGCATCCACAACATAAAACAAAAAATTATTATTATTAAATTATTTATTGAAAAAATATCACTGTGGTGTCTGCGTGATACTGCAGCGACACAAATTGGTTTAAATGTGACCCAGGCAAGTGCTGTAAACTTTTATCACATTATGGGCTGGTTCAGACGGACGTTTGGAGGCGTCGCGTTCGTTGGCGTCGCGGCAGCAATGCGTTTGGGCTTTCAGCAGCGTTCGCATTGCGTTCGGAAGCGGTCGCGTTTTTTCTTCCCCCAGGGGAACATTACCCGTCCCGGTTAACCGCCTCTGGAAGCAACATGCAGCTTCCAGGGGCTCCTTGAACGCCAGTGAAAATCGGCACCCGAACGCCACGTTTGTGTAAACGCGCGTGAAAGCTTGGTACAAACGCTCTCATTCACTTGAATGGGAGCATTTAACGCCAAGCCCCGAACGCTGGCAGTAAACGCTCCGCAAGCGTCCGTCTGAACCAGCCCTAAAACTGACAATGTTTAAAGGCACCCTAAGCAAAGTAAAATGAAAATCTGCACTTACCTGGGGCTTCCTCCTGGCCCCCATAGCCTGTGAGGTCCCGCTACCTCCTCTGGGTCCCCTCCCTGATCCCGCTGGCGGCCCTGTTAGCCTGGCAACTTTGAGCGAAGTCATATGCAAATGTGCATGCGCGGCCCGTCTATGCACCCGGCTCGATCACACCGTGCGTCCCCGTAAGCCTCCTGCGCTTGCGCAGTTCAGTCTTTTGCCCGAGACAGCTGCTCAGGTCAGGAAAAAAAACACAGATTAGATTTTTTTTCCTGAGAGGTATGATCAAGTGGGAAATATAAGGGTACATGCACACGGCATACAAATGTCTTTTGCTGCAAGGCAGGAAATAAAAAAGACAGAAGATTGCAGCGTGCAGTTTTGAGAGACAATTCGCACCAGCAACAATTGTACTCACGCAACAACATACTGAATGATCTCACAACAGAAGCAGTCTGCCACGGACTTGTAAAATAATCCTCATTGCCTGCTTCTAAGCTGTCCGCAAACTGTCCATCTTTAAGACATTCATACACACAACACAACAACTCTAAATTGCAAGATGGTTTGCACTAGAAACGTTGTAAGGGATTGAACGGTTTGATCTCTCGTGCTAGGGCTTGTCTGCAGACAGTCATTATCACTTGCTGTGCACACACAGAGCAATTGTTGCACAAACCGTTCTCCGTCGCTTGTCTTGAGAGACATTTGTATGCCGTGTGTAGGGGCCTTAAAGCTGATGAGCTCCGGCTGAAATCAGCCTGATCGGAAATTGCACATGCTGTGTGCTAGACTGGCAAACAGTTTGCAACTTTGTGTTTGTAAAGACTGCTGTTTATTTAAGTTGTTTTATTTGGGGCAAGCATTAGGCTTGTACTGTGTAAAGACTGCTGTTTATTTACGTTGTTTTGTTTGGGGCAAGCATTAGGCTTGTACTGTGTAGAGATAATTTCTCAACTGTAAAGTACACCTGAACTGAGAGGGATTTGGAGGCTGCCATATGTATCTCCTTTTAATCAATACCAGCAGTGCTGCTTGGATACCCCTTTTCAAAAACCGGATTGGAACCGGATCCGGATCCCCAGATATCCGATCCGGGTCGAATATCCGAGTTCAAAATTTTCTGATCCGAATTGGATATCCAACCTCAGTATCCGGGGTATCCGGGCGGATTCGGATATCTGGATAGAAAAACCGGAAGTGGCCTTTAAATTGCTTTAAAAACATTTGTTAGCGTAAATGAGGCATGTAGCATCATTATTTTTTAAAGGGAAATACTAATTGATGATGTGGGGTCTTAAAATCCCCCCTCCCCCCAAAAAATGTCTGTCAATTAAAATCAGGACTAGGTTCCACACAGCAATCATGCAGTCCACATTGTGTCCAAAGTCCAACCGCACAACTGGGACATGACAGTTTTCAGCCCAGACACCTCCAAAAAATTACGCAGCAATTGTGTTTTGGGTTAATTATAGGTGGTATCAGCACAGCAGCAGTGGCCTGTGGCACCCTGGCGGTGGGAGCAGCAAAGGCAGCAGGAGCAGGGCAATGCAGCAGCAGCAGCGGGTATAACATCTGCCCTGGGCTCGGTACATGATTAAAAAAAAATAAAATAAAAAAAAAGTGCTGCGCTGCCCCCTTGCCGCAGGAATTGGATCGGCAAGGGGGTTAAGAAAAGAAATTCAGTCCAAGCTTGCTGTATTATCCCAGTGTTCATGCTCCAGTGTTCCCTGTTGTTACAGCAAATTGTAATGAGAGTGCAGCTACACGTTAATGGTTACTAACTGCATATAACTAGGGATGGATCACACGTTTCAGACAAGAGAAATTCATTTCAGGGTTTCCTTATTCCCTTTATTCTAAACAACATGCAGAAGATACAGCGGTTGTGATTTAAGGCAATGAATCCAGAATATGACTCATCTTTCCCATCTATGGTTGTTCTAAATCTCTCAAATGTTCTGATAAAATGAAAAGTACAGTAAAAATGTCTATAAATAAACATATCAAATTGATCTACAGGTTCTTGGAAAATGACGCAACTATTACACGCTATGATCAATCATAGAATAACAGCTTCATCTACAAGGAGGAACATTCATAAGGGTAAAATTTACTGGATCAAAGTATCACCAGTACTTTAAAGTGTAACTGTCGGGCATATAATCAAAAACCAATTCTTTATTCTTATCTGGTAAACAAGTAATACAGATGCTAGCCAGGCAATCCTAAAGTTAAAACCACTATTACTTTTCTTCTCCATAAGATACAGTTTCCCTGACTCTTATTTGGTACATCTGCAGCACAAGGGAAGTTGCAGGCCATGCTGTTTTTTTTTCTTCTTTACTTTCCCCTTAGACTTAACGAATACCGCCTGGTTGGCTGAAACCTCTTTCCCTCCCGTTTTTCCCCTCCCACACCTCTGTTCCTCTCTGATTGGCCAATCTTTCTCATGCTGAAACAATGCACTTTCTACTGCAGAGCTGGGTGGGAGTGTCTGAAGACTGGGAGGCAATGAGACACAAACAGAGTAAGGGAGGAAATGATGTCAGAATTGGCTTCAAGATAGACACAGTAAAAATGGAAAACCTAGGAAGGATTTTCTCTTTTTTTACTATAGAAAAAATCAGTAAAATCAAATGTGGATAGTGCAGTACATATGTTATGTAAGTAGAGCAGGTATTCATCTACTTATGTATGTGTTTTTAATCTGAGATAGTATGGTTGACAGCTCCTCTTTAAAGCTGACCCGAACACTTGCACAGTACATAATGAAAAGTTTTCATTATTACACATATACATGCTGTAGAAATCAATTGCAGTGTGCCCTGTGTGTTTGTTTAGCTATTTTACAGTGTAATAAGCCTTATTAGCAGATGCGACTCACAGCAATGCCATGGATCTGGCTCCACTCTGCCTCTGCAGGAAAGACAGAGGCTTAAAGCGGATCGGAGATGAAAAACTAACTATAATAAGTAACTTGTCTATATATCTTATGTACAGTTTAGATGGTTTAAACAGCAAATCTGTCTGCATACTGCTTTAATAGAATATGATTATTTCTTCCTGTGATACAATGACAGCAGTCATGTTGTTTGTAAACATTACACAGAGGCAGACTTATCTGCACCATCAGCACTCAGACTGAAAAAACCTAATCCCCCCTCCTCCTCCCTCCTCCCCTCTGCCTCTGAAATCTCTGGCTAGTAATACCCCCCCTCCTCCTCCTGCCCAGACTGAGCTCCCAAGAGCCCTTGCTACTGCCAAGGCTCTCTGAAAACTGTGGGTGGGGCTTATTTAGTTTATAGGAAATTTGAGTATTAAAACAAAAACAAAAAAGTATTTGGCTTGAGGAATGCCCTATAAACTATAGTAAAGGAACACAATTATGCAATGTGTAAAAGTTAATTTCGGATCCACTTTAAACTTCCCAGTGCTCCCTGCACAGTTAATCCAGTTAAAACTTCAGGCTTTTTTTAGAATTTCCGTAAATTGTAATGAAGATTTTTTTTTTACCCTAAAGTTTATCATGTTGTGTCTAATCTTTTAGAGTAGAGTAGATGTTCTGAGTTTAGGTCCACTTTAAGTAATTATAGCTGTGGGTGCTCATCCACCCAGCAGGCTGAAGGCAGTACATTCTCCAGCAGCCAGCTGTTCCCATGCACCATCTGAAAGGTACAGGCATTCGTGAGTCACACCCAAATTTAATAGAAAAAATATGAGGATGCACACCTTATACCAATAATTATATAGACAGCATAATGAATACTGGGTGCTGTGCATAAATAGAGACCTTAAATATATACAAAGCAAGCACACCATCAATTTTTTGAATGCAAAAAGGTATATATTATATTATGACAACAGTGAGCAAAGAGACATATGAATACAATAAATATACATACAAACAAAATGTACATACAAAATGATCAAAGCAACACGGCCTGCAGCTATATTTGAAAACGGCATGTAATAAGCATATGTGGTAGACCACAAGTGGTCACAAGAAGGCATCAATAAATGTATACAAAAATTATTTGCGAAGACTGCTGTTAATCAAAAGTATGTGCCGGCACATGGCCATAGAAAATGTCCTTAAACAAACAACAAGAGTCCAAAGATATGCACAGAGCGAGTGAGACACGCTCACCGCTATATTACCCAAACGCGGCGTTTCGGACCAAAGTCCTTTGTCAATGGGTTGACAGCAGATGGCAGATGGCAACTGGAGCAGACTGAGAGCAGTGAAGTTCTGCAAGGACCATGCCTTGTAAGGGTTTTTCGCCTTCCTCTGGATCAACAGGGATATGTGAGGGAGCAGCCTGGTGTTGTACTTTGTTCTCTGGTTGAACTCGATGGACGTATGTCTTTTTTCAACCCAAATAACTATGTAACTATATGCTTGACTGTAGGCAAGGTACACTTGTCTTTGTACTCCTCACCTGATTGTTGTCATACATGCTTGACACCAACTGAACCAAAAAAGTTTATCTAGGTCCCATCTGATCACAAAACAATGTTCCAATAATCCACAACCTTAGTCTGCTTGTCTTCAGCAAATTGTGAGCTTCGTGTACTATCTGTAACGATCTGTGAAGCACAGAGAGGATCTGATTACCGGTGATCTGCAGTATCACTGGGAATACAGATATATACCAGATTATAAGTGATCTGCAGTCTCACCGATAATCCGATATACTAGCTAACCTCTGTTCACCTGAGTAGAGTGTAGTGTTTGGTGTAACAGTAACACTTTGAGGACTAGGCCTCAGTGCAGCAAGGGGTACTGCACAGATTCCTTCTGCAGACCTGAGCTCTCCAAGACGGGAGGAGTCAGACTGACAGTAGGAAGGATGTCTGGAAGTGACCCTCAGGAGGAAAGGTCGCTAACAGAGCGAGGAACCGCCTCTAACGGTAAGGTCAGTTCTCGAGGTCGGACAAGCCAGGTCGTACACACACGGACAGATAAAGTACAAGATCAGGAGGCAAAGGCGGAGTCTAAGTACAGGCAGGGTTCAGTAACGGGGTATCAGAAATATCGAGGTACAAAATCAGGAGGCTGAGGCGGAGTCTAGAAACGAGCAGGGGTTCGGCAACAGGGTATCAGAAATATCAAGGTACAAGATCAGAGTTCAGAAGGGTAGTCAAGGCAGGCAAAAGTCATAACAAATAATCACAATCAAACTAGTACTTTAAGCTATCAACAGAATCTAGCTAAGTGTAGGATTACAGCTCCAGCTGGTCCCGGCACACTTGCGGATCTGACTACGGATCTGGGTGCTCCCACATATGTGATCGCACGCCAGACAAAGAGCAAGTGAACAGCCAGCAGTATATATACTCTAGGACCTTTCCAGGACCTCCCTAATTGCTGGTCCAATGAGAGCAGTGGAATTTGTCAGCTGACCCAGCTGGTCAGCCGACACCCTTCTAACTGCTATTTAAACTCTGCCTCTGTGCTCGCGCGCGTGTAAGTCTGAATCTTGGTGGACTATCAGTCCCAGCCACACCAGTACTGTCTTGCAATGTATCCAGTGAACTGAGTGCGGGAGCCGCCTCCGATGCGGATTCCGCCGCTCTGCCTAAGCGGCATGCGGCGTTTTTTCCGCGTTGTGACGCCATGCTGGACGCGGAAACAGCCGCCTCGCCTTGAGAGACAGCGGCTTTTCCGCGTTTCATCACACTATCTTTAGGAGAGGCTTCCTTCTGAGATGATAGCTACACAGACCAATTTGATGCAGTGTGCAATGTGCAGTATGGTCTGAGCAGGGCCGGATTTCTGCAAAGGCCACAAAGGCCATGGCCTAGGGCGGTAAAAAATCAGAAAGATAAAAGGGCGGCAGGACCTGAGAGAGATAAGAGGCTGCATGTCAAAATAAATCATTTCTCCTGCTCCGAAGCCGCCCGGCTTTGCTGCACACACAGTCAGAATTCCAGAGCTCTGTGTATTTTCCTTACTTCTTGGTGTGCGATGAGACAGTGCTATCTCCTAAACATACAAGCTTCAGTTTAATGCCAGTGGTGTAGAGAAACATGGATCACAATGTCCTTGCTGCGCAGTCTGTGACTCCAGTAAGGTAAACATTTTAACAGAATTATTTCCACTTTACAACTCAAGCTGGGCTAAACAATGTATTGCTGGTCAGACTCTGTTAATGACTTGAGCCATTCCTTCTCCTCTCTCCCCCTGGATTGTAAATCTTAAACAGAAAGATAAGGTTTTTTTTCTCCTTAGAGAGATTTATGACAGCCCCTTCTAAGCTAAATCTTAACCCCTTGCCGGCTCATTTTAAAGGCAGTAGTCTGCAGTAGTATGAGATAGTCAACTTCTCTATAATTATAATTGCAAATGTACCGTTGTAAACTATTGTATTGTTACATTCTGTTTTGTATACCAAAAGTAATAACATATACTAAACATTAAAAAAACATATTTGTACCGTGTTGGCAAACAGTAAAAAAAAAAAAACCTGTGAAAGAATCAGTACAATAAATAATATAAAATAAATGCAACAGATCTGTGATTACAGAAGAGCAGAGAGGGAGATGAACACCACTCTGCTACTTCATTCCTGGTACACACCATGCAATTTGCCATCAGATAGACGGGTCGAAACAATTATTTCTGACAGGTCCAATCTGATTTCTGATCATTTTTCTAATCGACTTTGTATAAGTGATCGGAAAATCGATTCAACCCATCTATCTGGTGCGTACCAGGCATTAGGGACTCACTGCTCTGACAGGAAAAACAATCATTCATCATTTTTCAGAGAGAAGGCATTCATAGGTATACACGAGTCACTAAAACAGGCATTTTCTCCTGCAAACAAGTGATCGTTAAGGCTCATACACACATCAGACCATAGTCTTTGGAAAATGAAAGATCACAGACCAATTTTACCCCCTTCCATGTAGTATGAGAGCCATACCTACACAGTCTATTCTATGGAGCTTAACTCCCCATCAGACAGAAATCTTTGCAAGATGCTGCAAACAAAGATGCTGTAGACATTCAAAAGATCAGTATCTGCAAAAGATCTGTTCCTGCAAAAGATCCGTTCCTGCAAAATGCATTCATGAGATCTGCAGATCATCATACACACCTTGTTTAACAGACATTACTCTGCAGATCAGATCCACCAGAATGGATTTTCAGATCTGCAGATAATTGTCTGATCTGCAGATGAATGTCAGTTAAACAAGGTGTGTATGATGATCTGCAGATCTCAGACTATGAATGCAATTTGCAGGAACGGATCTTTGGCAGGAACAGATCTTTTGCAGATACTGATCTTTTGTGTCTGTACAGCATCTGTGTGTGCAGCATCTTGCAAAGATTTTTTTCTGATGGGAAGTTCAGCTCCATAGAAAAGACTGTGAAGGTATGGCTCTCATACTACATGAAGGGTGGTAAGATTGGTCTGTGATCTTTCATTTTCCAAAGACTATAGTCTGATGTGTGTATGAGCCTTTAGTCAGGGTGTTGGACAGAATTATATTGAGTGAAGGTGCATACACACATTAGACCATAGTCTTTGGAAAATGAAAGATCACAGACCAATTTTACTCCCTTCCATGTAGTATGAGAGCCATACCTACACAGTATATTCTATTGAGCTGAACTCCCCATCAGATAGAAATCTTTGCAAGATGCTGTACACATTCAAAAGATCAGTATCTGCAAAAGATCTGTTCCTGCAAAAGATCCGTTCCTGCAAAATGCATTCATAGTCTATGATATCTGCAGATCCTCATACACACCTTGTTTAACAGACGTTCATCTGCAGATCAGACAATCATCTGCAGATCTGAAGATCCATCCTGGTGGATCTGATCTGCAGATGAATTTCTGCTAAACAAAATGTGTATGAGGATCTGCAGATATCATAGACTATGAATGCATTTTGCAGGAATGGATCTTTTGCAGGAACAGATCTTTTGCAGATACTGATCTTTTGAATGTGTACAGCATCTGTGTGTGCAGCATCTTGCAAAGATTTCTATCTGATGGGGAGTACAGCTCACTAGAAAAGACTGTGTAGGTATGGCTCTCATACTACACGGAAGGGGGTAAAATTGGTCTGTGATCTTTCATTTTCCAAAGACTATGGTCTGATGTGTGTATGCACCCTGAGTGTGTGTGTGTGTGTGTGTGGGGGGGGGGCGGTTGGTGGTACCAGGCCTAGGGCACTGGGAAGTCCAAATCCGGCCCTGGGTCTGAGCAGTGACATGCAGATCCCCCACCCATTCAACCTCTGTAGCAATGCTGACAACACTCATACATCTATTTGCAAAAAAACAACCTCTGCATAGGATGTGAGCACATGCATTTAACTTCTTTCATCGGCCATGGTGAGGCCTGTTAAGAATCAGAATCAGAATCATTTTATTTCGCCAAGTACAACGGGGGTTGTACCCGGAATTGTTTTTGGCTCATACAGGGTCGGTGATGGTACAAACACATACATGCGAACTACAACACATACAATCATATACAGTATAGTACAAAGTAACCATATACCTATGTGTACATACGGCACATAACTATAGTGAAGAACGCGTGGGGAAGTCTGGAGTGCTGTGTGAGGGGAGCAGCCTGCCGACTACCGACGGCGCTCGCACAGCTCCGCAGCAGCTCCAGATGCCCCGCAGTGTGTCCTGGAAAAGAGTGGATAGAGAAAGAGAGAGCGAGAAGGGATAGCTAAGAGAGAATGAAGAAAGAAAGAGAGAACCAAAGCAAGAGGTGAGAGACAGAGGCAGAGAGTCCCTTAGGGCAGCAGATTGGAAACTCGCCTAGGTACAGTCCAACAACAGTCCCAAACAGTCCGATGGTGGTTGCAGGCGGACCCGGTGCTTCAGGGAGCAAAAAGAAGCCGTGGACGCAGAGGCCAATGGAGCTGGTGGCTGACCTGTGTGGAGGAGGGACTGGCAGCCGAGTGGCCTGGCCACTAGGCCAGGAGGAGCCCAGTAAATTAATCCTTGGATGGCTAATCCCTCCAGGAGACAGAGATGGGGGCCCGACTTGGGGGCACAGCGAGGATATCAGGCTCACCTGGGTAGGGCAGCGGTGATGTGCCACCAGGGATTGATGAAATATTCCCTGTGGCCTGGACAGATGTGGAGGCATCCTGCATGTTCCCGAGTGGCTTCCTGGCAGCAGCGGTGGTGGATCGGCGGCAGGGTGAGTAGAGCAGTGCTCGGGCCTATGGTCACTCCACGTGGGTGGCGGCGGCCGCTCAGCTGATGGTGTCCCGGCAACCACGTCCTGCAAATCAGGCATGTGTACGATCCACAGTGCCTTCCTTCCCCTCCACTGACCAGCCTCATCTTCTCTCCAAATAACTCCATCGGAGGTACACCAATCCCCTCTGGGCCGCGGTGGTGGATCGGTCCGCATGTCCCTGCGATGGTGCCTGGCAGCGGCAGTATCGTGTCCTCTCGCTGAGGAGCCTCCGCGTCCTCAGATGGCGGCAGGGCAGCCGCATGTCTCCGGCAGCGTCTGGTTGCTCCGGCCGTAGCTGCCAGTGTGGGAAAAGTCAGGCCGCCACCGAGTCCCTCGATCGCGGCAGAGCAGCCGCATGTCTCGCGGCAGAGCAGCAGCGTGTCTCGGGCTGGCGGGCTGCCCCGGCAGCAGAGTTGTGGCTGCACCTCGGTGGGTCTCCGTTCCTCCCAGGCAGAGCGGCAGCGTGAGGAGATGGGTCCCCTTGTGCAGCAACGAGCAGCCAGCTCGCGGCAGGAGCAGTGCAGAAGTCCAGCTTGGTGGTGGGAGAGCACAGGGCCTGAACAGCTGATCGCATGATCAGCTGGAAGCTCGCCGCTCAGACCCAGGGGCTCTATGCATGGATCAGCCCGTCTCTGCCTGTCTCCGATTGTCTCCACGGCATCCCCGCATCCTCCCTTTTAGATTAGGGGGGATTAGGGAGTAAAAATCTTAAGATGGTTTTAGGAAAGAGAAGAAGAGGCCGGAGCCCTGTGGCCGTGGCTGCCGATGCAGCGCCATCTTGGTGGATGTAACTAAGGATGTTCTAAGTGGAACTTGTCTTGTTATGGTCTTGGCCATGGCCAGGGGCGTAACAATAGACCCTGCAGGGATGCAGCCGCAGGGGGGCCCAGAAGCCACAGAGGGTCCCGTGGGGGGGAAGAAGTTTATTTTTCCTGTGCTGAGAGACTGACAACTAAGGACACAAAGATAAAAAATAATTTCTGCTCCCTGTACAATTGTTCTAATGACTGCATTTGCTTAGCCACTGATAATGAATCATACAAAGATTTGTAGACAGTCCCTATTCAGTCAGCAGCAGGCTCTTGTGTACAGTGCCCAGCCCCCAACTTCTCTACCTCTGGCCAAGAGCTCTGTACTGTAGTGAGATGGACAGAGTGATTGTAATAAGCTGAGGCTAGGAGAACACTCGTCTGAGCATGCGTTTTCTGCACACCAGGTGTGTCTGTATGTGTGAAAACATGCACGTTTATCACAGAAGCTAATGTAATTGATACAGAAAATGTGTGCAGTGCTTCACTGCTGTCTTTTTACCTGCATAGGGAAAACACATTCAAGTGTGCACTGGCCAATTGAATAACATTGGTTCTCAGTTTACCTGTGCAGAAAGCAAGGGGGGTATTCAGGGAGGAAGGTAAGGGGCCCAATCCAAAGTTTTGCAGGGGGGGCCAGTGATTTCTAGTTACACCCCTGGCCATGGCCACTGTGCTTCAGCTCAGTTTCAGGGTGTTGCCAATAATCTTATGGCCTAGGTGATCTTTATGGAGACCAAAAACTATTTTTTAAGATCCTCCGAGAGTTCTCTTCTATGAGGTGCCATGTTACATAGTTACATAGTTACATAGTTATTTTGGTTGAAAAAAGACATACATCCATCGAGTTCAACCAGTATGTTGAGCTTTCAGTGACAAGTATGTAACAGCGATAACATCAAATTTAACACACCTGCTCCCCATTCCCACCTGAGACCTTGTAATGACCTTGTAACACGTAAAATAATCCTAGGGAGGGAAAATGTCAAATTGGCATTGCCGGGTCCTGCCACAGTATAAACAATGATGACCTGGTCCTTGTTTAAAGGGACCCTGAGCTCTGTGTAAAATTGCAATTTGCACTTACCTGGGGCTTCCTCCAGCCCCCCCCCCCCCCCCCCCCCTGTAGCCTGCTAGGTCCGGGGGCATCCTCCTGGCTCAACTCCTGGTCCCGCTGGTGGCTCCATTAATCGACGACTTCGGCCAGTGCACATTACGCGTCATCACGCTGGCCAGCGTGAGCCGTGAGGGTCCTTCAGGCCAAAGTCACTGATGGACAGAGTCACCAGCGAGACCGGGAATGGAGCCAGGAGGACGCCGGCGGACCTCACGGGCTACGAGGGGCTAGATCTTTTATGATCTTTTATGCAGAGCTCAGGATTCCTTTAAAACACTTGACAACCTCTGCCCTAAAGAAGATTTACATTTTGGTTAATTAAGGGATTCAACTAAGGCTCAGTTCACACCGGCAATAAAAAAAACGATCCGATCGTGGATCGTAACAGATGCAAACAGATCCAATGTTAACCTATGGATCTGTTCACATTGGTCCAATTGAACCTATCTGTTCTGCATGCTCCACTGAACTGACCAAAAGTTTGGTGCTGCAGCAATTTTTCTGGACAGTGGAGCCCAACAGAAAGGAAACAGAGGCTGAAGCACTGCATTGGAGGCAATGAGAAACAGATCCTGTTAAACACACTCGCTAAAAAATGAACCATTCTAGTCAGCAAAATCTACTTTGGTGATGAGGGGCCGGAGGGGATATGGGGAAACGAAACTGAACCAACTGAACGGGAACAGAACAGGAACAGAACAAAAACAAATCTGTTTGAACATAAATCGTATACGTTTTCACGCATCCGTTTAACAGATACAGTGGAATGCGAAGGTTTGGGCAACCTTGTTAATCGTCATGATTTTCTTGTATAAATCGTTGGTTGTTACGATAAAAAATGTCAGTTAAATATATCATATAGGAGACACACACAGTGATATTTAAGACGCAAAATGAAGTTTATTGGACTTACAGAAAGTGCGCAATAATTGTTTACATAAAATTAGGCAGGTGCATAAATTTGGGCACTGTTGTCATTTTATTGATTCCAAAACCTTTAGAACAAATTATTGAAACTCAACCTGGCTTGGTAAGCACAATGACCCCTGACCTACATACACAGGTGAATCCAATTATGAGAAAGAGTATTTAAGGGGGTCAATTGTAAGTTTCCCTCCTCTTTTAATTTTCTCTGAAGAGTAGCAACATGGGGGTCTCAAAACAACTCTCAAATAACCTGAAGACAAAGTTTGTTCACCATCATGGTTTAGGGGAAGGATACAGAAAGCTTTCTCAGAGATTTCAGCTATCTCTTTCCACAGTTAGGAACATATTGAGGAAATGGAAGACCACAGGCTCAGTTCAAGTTAAGGCTCAAAGTGGCAGACCAACAAAAATCTTGGATAGACAGAAGCGATGAATGGTGAGAACAGTCAGAGTCAACCCACAGACCAGCACTAAAGACCTACAACATCATCTTGCTGCAGATGGAGTCACTGTGCATCATTCAACCATTTGGCACACTTACACAACAGATGCTGTATGCGAGTGTGATGCAGAGGAAGGTTTTACTCCACCTACAGCACAAACAAAGCCGCTTGAGGTACGTTAAAGCACATTTGGACAAGCAAGCTTCATTTTTGAATAAGGTGCCGTAGACTGATGAAACTAAAATGGAGTTATTTGGGCAAAACAAGGGGCGTTATGCATGGAGATAAAAGAATACAGCATTCCAAGAAAAACACATGCTACCTACAGTAAAATATGGTGGTTGTTCCATGATGCTGTGGGGCTATGTGGCCAGTGCAGAGACTGGGAATCGTGTCAAAGTTGAGGGACGCATGGATTCCACTCAGTATCAGCAGATTCTGGAGACTAATGTCCAAGAATCAGTGACAAAGCTCAAACTGCGCCAGGGCTGGATCTTTCAACAAGACAATGACCCTTAACACCGCTCAAAATCCACTAAGGCATTCATGCAGAGGAACAAGTACAACATTCTGGAATGGTCATCTGAGGCCCCAGACCTGAATCTAATTGAAAATCTGTGGTGTGAGTTAAAGAGAGATGTCCATGCTCGGAAGCCATCAAACCTGAATGAACTAGAGATGTTTTGTAAAGAGGAATGGTTCAAAATAAATGGTCCTTCAACCAGAATCCAGACTCTCATTGGAACCTACAGGAAGAGTTTAGAGGCTGTAATTTCTGAAAAAGGAGGATCTACTAAATATTGATTTCATTTCTTTTTTGTGGTGCCCAATTTTATGCACCTGCCTAGTTTTGTTTAAACAATTATTGCATACTTTCTGACAATCCAATGAACTTCATTTCACTTCTCAAATATCACTGTGTGTGTCTCCCATTTGATATATTTAACTGACATTTTTTTATTATAACAACCAACGATTTATACAGGAAAATCATGACGATTAACAAGGTTGCTCGAACTGTCGCATCCCACTGTAACTGCCTGTGTGAACCTGCCCTAACATCACCTAGCAAAAAATGTTGTTTATAATGATGCAAAAACAAAGTACTTGCAGATGCCTTGAACTGGGCCATACACTAGCTGTGCATTGATGTCTTTTTACAGGTCAATCACACAGTAGGAGAGTAAAGCGAGTTAAATCCTGATTGATCACATGTGTGCTTACAAATGACATGGCCATTCTGCTGAATGGCTATTTTCCAACAGTTGATTAAAATGTCACTTGACGTTGATGAAGAGATAATTGAAATTTGATTTTGCAATTAATTAGATTAATTAGATCATATTATGGAAACAATCATTTCGTTGAAGTATTGGAAGGTAATACATATGGCTAACATAAATGTCAAGAGCCTCTTTGTGTTGTAAATGTGTGGACTTTCTTGATGGCTAAACGAGCTTTAATTTTGTACAACCAGTCCACTGATTCAGTTGGCTCCAGACAGACTGTGCAGCCAGCAGCCATGCCTAGCTTCTCTTGCACACACTCCAGAACACACGGACAGATCAGGACATGTTAATGGACTCTGTATATAAGAAACTCACCTTGTGTTAATAGAGCAGATATAAGGAAAGCTGGAGCAAAAAAATGGAATTGATTTTACAGAAACCAATTCTAACCATTCAGGTTTCATATTGGAAATTAAAGGATAACTGAATTTATAACATACATATTATAAATGCCAAATTATGATCAGGAATGGAATTAGTATGCATTCCTGGCTTTGGAGTGCAGGACGCAGGATGAGCCTACGCAGTAGCATGGAGCCGGCCTTTGGGTTTCGACAGAAAAAGCTAAGCCTGTTTGGCTTCGTGCTCATGTGTAGGCATGTGTGCAGTGTGGGCGAGTTCTATGGTTAATCCCTTGTTGATGGGCTTCAAAGGTTCCGTGCAGTGGAATCACAAGAAGTGGGACAGAGGAAGCCTTTGTGAGCCTTTTTCTTTTTACTAAAGGTACATTTTAAGACCAAATTAAGAATATAGAATGACAGGAGAGAGGGAATTACAGTTATTGTAAATACATGTATTTTTATCTTCATGCTGTATTTTATTTCACGGTCCCTTCAAAGAGAACCCGAGGTGGTTTCTAATAATCCTAATAGCACACAGAGGCTGGGTCTGCTGGGTTCCGCGCCTCTTCCCTCCAATCAATGGGGAAGGAAGGGACGCTGGCAGGGAGCGGTGCTATGGAGGAGGCGGGGGAGCGGTGAGAGTGACACTGGCAAAGGTAAACAGCCGGCTGCGACATGCTGCGTGTCGCTAGTGCGCCGGCTGTGGGATTTATGGGGTTACAGCAGAGCACAGGGGGGGTCTAGGGGGTAGCAGTAAAGCAACAGAGGCTGGGCATTATATGCAGACACAGCCTCTGGTGCTATTAGGATTATTAGAAACCACCTCGGGTTCTCTTTAAAGCACACCTGTAGTGGGGAAGGGGGGAAAGTTAGACACTTACCCCAGTAACGGGAAGCGTTGGATGATCCCGAAGCTTCCCGGATCATTGTAAAACCCATTGTTGCAGGGCAGGGCACCTCTTCATTTCCTGGCCAAAGCAAGAAGTTTTGTCACGATGATACAATTTTTTGGCTAACTTAACAAAAAAAATTATAAGAGTAAGCTTTCAGCTATTGTGCATTCATGAGACTGAATTCTGTATGCTTTCAAGATGTTAGAATAGACAGCTATACACATGCAACATCAAAAGGGGATACATTTCCTGAGTGCATCTGGAGTGGGAATGCACAAGTAAGTCTGGATGATCTCATTCATGGACATGGTCACAGCAAGAAGAAATCTATTCAACTCTCTGAGTTGGATAGGTATGGAGGGACCCTGCGCTGGAATGTAGGAGGTTCTGAGACTCCTCTGGACCATCCAGAGGCTTCCCTCTATGGAGGTAAGTCTCTTACTTTTCATAATTCACTTCAGGTACCCTTTACAAAAAAATACAATGGAACCTTGGTTTGCAAGCCTAATTTGTTCCGAAACATGCTTTTAATCCAAAAGCACTCTTATTTCAAAGCAAATTTCCCTCTAAGGATCAGTGGAAACTCAGAAGATTCATCCCACAATCCAAAAACATTCATAGAAAAATATTCAATACAAAGTACTGTACTGTATAAAGTAGAATTAAAAAAAAAAAACTTTCACTTTTAACAAACAGAATAATTTCTATCTGCTGGCTCACCCCAACCTTTTTTGTGTTTCTTTAACAAGGAACTTTTCCATTGACAGTTGTTTTTGCCCCCATTTGAGGATTTTATTTATTTGTTTATTTATTTATTGTATTTATAAAGCGCCAACATATTACACAGCGCTGGCTTCACAATTTGACATTGTACAGTCCCTACACTCAGATTAAGTACAGTCCTTATTATTTTTATTGTATTTATAAAGCGCCAACATATTACGCAGTACTGGACAATAAATACATTCAATTATATAAAGGATGACAGACGTAACAAGGACCCTGCCAAAGGCTTACAATCTAAGTAGAGGTGAGATGGATATACTAGGTAGGGCTGTAGAAGAAGTATTCAGCAGCAGAATTACTGTGTGGTAGGTGGTGGGTAGGCCATCTTGAAGAGGTGGGTTTTGAGTTGGGATGGTTGGATATGTCAATTTCTGATTCTGCAGAAATTCCCATTTCCGCCAATGCCGATTACTGATCCTGCGTATATTCCATTTCTGATTTTTATTTCCTTTTTTTGGTCAAGCTCTGCACTCCATGATTGGACAAATACTTCCGAGTTGACTCTGCATTCTCTGATGGGTCCAATGCTTCTAGTTCTGTGACTGAGCTAAAATTACTAAGCTGCGGTAATGCAATTTCTGATTTCCCAGAAGTCTTTATTTTTGTCATTTTTTTTGCATTCCCTGATTGGCCAAATACTTCCGAGTTGACTCTGAATTTTCTGATTGGTCCAATGTTTCAAGTTCTGTCATTGAGCTAAGATTACCAAGCTGCGGTAATGCGGTATTTCCATGGGAATTCGATTTTCATTTTCTGATTGGAAATGCTGATTTCAATCGGAAATGCAGAAATTTCCATTCTGCGAAATCCGAATGAGCATCTCTAGTTTTGAGAGCTCGCTCGAATGTGTTAAAGGAGGTGGCGAGTCTGATGGGCGGCGCAGCGTAAAGGAGAGAACCATTAGCTCAGTTGTGATGACGTGACACGCGTTTACGTTCAGTTCTTGTATATTAAGACCTTGCTTGCTTATCAAGTCAAAATTTCAAACATATTTTTGCTTGTCTTGCAAATCGCTCTTAAAGTGTACCAGAGCTGAAAGCAAAAATTGATCCTTACCCGCGGCTTCCTCCAGCAGCATAAGCCCGTCTGAGTCCCTCGCCGTCCTCCCGCAGTCTGCCATCAGCCACGATCAGCCCCGGTAACTGGCTCAGTCACGTCAGTCTGGGTCTACTGCGCATGCATGGGAGGTCCGCATATGTGCAGAAGACCCAGACTGAACCCAACTGAGTCAATTACTGCGGCTGATCGTGGCTGAACGGCAGACTGCGGGAGGACGGCGAGGGACTCAAACAGGCTTATGCTGCTGGAGGAAGCCGCGGATAAGTATCGATTTTTGCAAGATAATGTTTAAAGAGAACCCGAGGTGTGTTTAAAGAATGTTATCTGCATACAGAGGCTGGATCTGCCTATACAGCCCAGCCTCTGTTGCTATTACAACCCCCCCTAAGGTCCTCCTGCACTCTGCAATCCCTCATAAATCACAGCCGTGCTGTGAGGCTGTGTTTACATCTGTAGTGTCAGTCTCAGCTGCTCCCCCGCCTCCTGCATAGCTCCGGTCCCTGCCCCCGTCCCTTCCCTCCAATCAGCAGGGAGGGAAGGGATGCAAGCGGGGACTGGAGTTCTGCAGGAGGCGGGGAGAGCAGCAGAATGACACTGTAGAGATAAACACAGCCAGCTCTGACAAGCGGTTTGTCAGCAGCGTGGCTGTGATTTATGAGGGATTGCAGAGTGCAGGGGGACCTTAGGGGGGTTTGGGATAGCAACAGAGGCTGGGCTGTATAGGCAGATCCAGCCTCTGTATGCAGATAATATTCTTCAAACCCACCTCGGGTTCTCTTTAAGGGCTCTTTCACAGTGCGACGTTAAAGTCGCATGTTACAACAACATGTAACGCACAATAACTTATAGCAATGAAAAATCAATGGCCTGTTCAAAGTGCAGATGTTGCGTTGGTGTCTAACTCTGCACGTTAAATGAAAGTGCTGCATGCTATGCGTTATACACGATTTTAGCTGCGTTAGACTGTTTGCACATGCTCAGTAATGTTTTCTTTTTTTTTTACGCATGTGCCGCTTTCGTTCTATCACTGTGCGACGAAAACAGCGCACCAAACGCAGGACTAAATAACGTCCAAGTTATAGTCTTTCAATGCGTTGCGTTGGGGGCACATTATGCGACCTTAACGTCGCATCAAACGCAACATCTTACTGTGTAAGAGGCCTTACTGTACACAACTTTTTTATTTTTAGCTGCAGTTCAGCTTTAATTTGCTGCACTGAATTTCTGTTTAAATTTTGGTTCCTACGATTAATTCCTCGTGTAATTGTACACGCTGTAAGCGGATTGCACTGCACAGCCTGCTCTTTTGTTGTGCAGAATGTGGCGGCACACAGTGTGAAATACCTTTATTCCAGTGCAGCAGAATGTCAGCCTAAGAGGGTTTGACAGCTGGGAACAGGGAAAAATGTCATTGTTTCCATGCTGACTCATTAATGAGACACTTCCAATTATAGCGTGATTAAAATAAAGATACACCAATTTGTTTTTACTTTCAGTTTTATTTATTCAGCTTCAGAAACATTTCAGACACTGGAAGACAGTATGTTCCTGGCCTGCTCTGTCACCCAAGACAAATTAGGATACGCTATTAAAATGCAATTCCACCTTGCTGAAAATAAATAACAACAATCACCTGTAGGGCAAATGTATGTTTTGTCGAGGCTGCAGCAACCATTACTGTTAGGTTGGTTTATTTTATGTCTTGTTTTCCAAGCTCACAGGTGTGCAGCAAGAAGTTTTTATTAAAGTGGGATTATGCTCCCAAAAATAAAATTTTAGTAACTTCTCTTAGTTACAATAAAGGAACATTTGAAAGCAACCCAACACATTCCCTGTGTCTAAAAAAAACTTTCTATTTACTGCATAGAACAGGAGAAGCTTTCTCATGTCATCTGTAAAGGCAAATTACATCATTGCCAGCTGAAGCTCTCTGAGGAATGCGTCTTCACTCTGCCTCTCTCCCTCTGCTGAACAGACCTCACCCTGGCAACAGCTGAGCCACTTCAGCGGGAAAGGAGTGGGTAGCGTACAGACACATGCCTCAGAGAGCTTCAGCCAGCAATGATTATATTTCTCTGCAGTGTATATAAAGGCTACACTTGATTCTATGCTGTGTCTGCTTTTCTGCTGCTTGTGCCGTGCACTAGCAAGTGCCCAGGTGTTGCACGGGAACAGCTGATTCCTGGTGAATTCACTCCCTTCAACCTCCGGGGTAGGGAAGCATCCAACACATTACTAAATATTGTGGCAAATTAATTACGGTAATTAATTAATAGCAAAGCCCCCATTCTTGCTATTGCTACCAAAATTACTACATAAGTTAAGGAGAATAGTAAAAAAAAATTCAAAAAGACCTTGTAGTTAGTGAGAAAATGGCAAAGAAAATGGTTTTTAAACTGTCGTTTTTCTGAGTTATCATGTTGTCTTTGCATATTTAAAATCGATTTTCTCAAAAACTACAAAGTCTTTTTAGAAAAAAAAATTGACTTGTACCCACTATTCTCCTTAATATATGTAGTAATGGTATCAAATGGATGAATGATATTGTGTATCAAGGGAGAATGAGGCCATTTCACCAACTCCAATCCCTCTTCAAGCTCCCACCAACCCATCTTTTCCTCTACTACAGGATCAGACACATCATCTCCTCCCTCCTACACTACCCAGTATATCTACCTGACCATATCCTGACTTTCCTAAACAGCAAAAGGAAATATGCTGGAGCTATCACACTATGGTACAATGAACTCCTCCCAGACTACAACATATCTCTCAACAAACACTGCATAGCATGATCAAAAGATCTGGGCATGGACATTTGCTCCAATAAAGTACTACAATCCATAAAACTTCTCTTAAAAGTGTCCAGATGCAATACACACTGGGAAACATTACAAAAAATTATCACAAGATGGTATCTAATGCCTACAAAAATGGCCTCATTCTCTTCAAATTCCTCAGATATATGTTGGAAATGCAACAGATACCCAGGCTCATTACTGCACATGCTGTGGGAATGTTCATCAGTACAACAAACCTGGAGGAGGGTTGAAAGTATGATGCAAAATATAATCTCCCCTGGGTTTCAGCTAACCCCTCAACTTGCTCTCCTACTCTACGGTCTCTCAGATCTAAACAGTATTCATAAACCTCTCATATGCCATATTATAATATCAACTATTCAACTCATAACATACCACTGGAAATCACCTACACCTATCCCATTTAACCGACTATTATCTAACCTTGGTAACAACATAAAACTGGAGTACTGCATAAGAAGCAGGTCACTCCTCAGCACTAAAGAATATAAACTATCTGAAGATTGGCTAGCAAACTACATTGAAGCTTAAACACCACACATTCATCTACCTAAAGGCACCCCCCTCTCCATACTTCCACACTTCCACACTACCACAGTTCCACATTTTCACAATAGTTGTAAGCCAATTTTGTTTATCCCACACCTGGATGAAATTCTAACCCAATACTGAAATAAAATACAACACCACGGCCGATCATATTTCTTATTCTTATAAACTGCGCAGGTTGACCTAGTATCCTTCTCCCCACTCTATCTTCTTCCCCTCTCCGATCACCCTCCCCCCCCCCCCCCCTCTATCTTTTTGGGTATTTGCTGTCTATCAATATTGTAGATCTATATTTGTCTTTTCATTCCAAGCCCAGAGTGGCCATGTTAATTGGAATATCTAGACATAAATAACCTTCGCAAATACATATAATACTGCTGTATTAAAATTTCTACAAACATGTTTGTAAACAAAATTGATATGAGTAATGGTCTATCTCAATTTGCTATACCAATGTTATTTCTCTGATGCTGTTACTCTTATGCATGTTGTTGTTAAATTTGAAAAAACTTGAATAAAAACTAGTGAAACAAAAAAATATATGTAGCAATGGTGTCAATGGCATGTATAAGGGCTGTGTTATGCACTGCTAAAGTTGGCTCGTTACGTGAAAATTAAGCAAAATTTTATGCGAAATTACAACTTACTATATGAAATCAATTGAATTTACAGATCGTAATAACGTATAGGTGTAATTGCGAAGGTTTACGCAAAATTTCATGTAATAGTAATTTGGCTGATTGGTTAAATAAATGAAAGGAGATAAAGCATTAATTCTGCACACTGGTTTCTTATAGGTTGGCACCATTGAAACGATGATGTCCAGCAGCACTAGGATAAAACCATTTATCATTTAACCCCCATGTATCCAGGTCTGCATGTTGCCCCATCTCTCACTCTCACCTAGTAATGGAAATACAGGGAAATTCTAGAAACCCATAACTGTGGAGAAGAAACCCAATGATCCTCATTACTTAGGAGAGGGTACCCATTGACCATTCAAAAAGTTCATAAATGGGAAAGCCCTGCCACTAAGAAAATTCCTAAATGGGAGGAGGGTTACCACCAAAAAGCTATGTAGGGTGACTCATTGACAACGAAAAACTTCCCAACTATAAAGAAGGTTCACTGACCTCCAAGGAAGCACCTAAGTCAGAATAAGGTACTCACTGACCAATATGGAGGAAAGCATGTGATCAGTTTGATCAATTGGTGATACATTTGTAAGGCTCTGGTTTGCTTGTCACAATCATGTGTTGCTTCTGTTTTACATTGCTAAAGCAGAAAGTTATCACTTGGAAATCTATTGCATGGTTAAACTGATCACGCGCTTCTCAACAAGTTCTGCTACAAACAAGCAACTCTCAATTCAGCAAGACAAAGTTTAACACGTGTGTGCCCCGAGAGCCAATATTCTACTATCCCTCACTGTACCCCTATTCTCACACTAACCCTCCCCTGTCTACGCCTAACACTAACCTCCCCCCACCCCAAGGCTGAAGAGGATGGGGGAAGCATCATTAGGATTCAAAGTCTTCCCCCTCCCAAAGTAAGTACCCGCTAGGGGCTATTTTTCTCCCTACATGTACACTTTAATTACGTTTTTTGAAATTTTGCATTTTCTCATTGTTATTGCAAATTACAATGCAAAAGGACAGTTTTGCAAAATTTGTGCTCATTACAACTTTACTCTACTACTACTTTTGTGAAATACTGTATACATAACTTAGGTGACCTAACTAGCGATAAAGTTATTGCTGATTAAATAGGGGCACAGTTAAAAAGTCAGAACTGCTCTGGGCCGTTATTAGGAAAAGGAAGTCTGCCGATTCTTCATGTTTAGAGGCAATGCCTGTCATATTTATTTTAAACACATTTAAGGCACACAGCAGAGTATTTGCTGGGAGAAATGGGGACCGAACATATTTTTCGTTGGTTGTTTCATCTGTCAGCCCTTCTATCTTTTCCCTGCTGTGCATTATTATGAATGTATTCAGTGTTAAGCACCAGCAATATATGAGAGCTAATACCTCAAATACTACCATTGTGCAACAACTACACTATCAGGCTATGATATTACATTATTAATAAGCAGTCCAATTAATGTCTCTTCTA
Organism: Hyperolius riggenbachi; assembly: GCF_040937935.1. Classification (NCBI taxonomy): domain Eukaryota; kingdom Metazoa; phylum Chordata; class Amphibia; order Anura; family Hyperoliidae; genus Hyperolius; species Hyperolius riggenbachi. The sequence continues at coordinate 605,579,751 of NC_090646.1, read as the reverse complement.
CGTGCATTTATGATATTGCTTCTTGAAGGGCATGAGGCATAATGACACATAACTAGTAACACATAACATTTGGCAATGACAGTTATTGCCAGACTGGTATTAAATTTTCCTCTGATGAACTTACAAGAAAAATGCATATTCCCTTCAGTAAAATGAATCAGAGCTGTGAATACAATGTTGTATAGATGGGAAAATGTGTGGTGCCTGCAGTTTCGTTCAGTGGGGTATAATGTTGGACCGTCACATACAGAATGCTCTGGAGTGTACAGCTTATATCCTTAAAGTGAACCTCCAGACTAAAAATCTACTCAGCAGAACTGAAAAAACGTGGTGTTTCTTTAACAGTTTCACAGAATCAGAACTTTGTTCTTCTTATAGAAGTCTCATTTTTAGCTGCATTTTTAGCTAAGCTCCGGCCCATCAAAGCAAAAGGCTTTTTTTCCCCTGATGCCGTGCAAAGCATGATGGGATTTCCTGTGTTGTTATTCACGTTGCCTAGCAACTGGGAGGGGTGATCAGGACACAGGACAGTTGGAATTGTGTCTCATGGAGCCTGTCACCTTCTTTCAACCAAAAAGATGGCTGCCCTTATGAAATCACAAACCTTTGCCTGTTCTTTTAAAACAGGGTGGGTAAGAGATTACCTATCTATTTTAATTAACATAACTAATGTAACTTAATGACAGTATGTTTGTTTAGGCTGAAGTTCCTCTTTAACATATTTCATCATGTATAAGTGCATTCAAATAAGTCTCTTCCAAACAAGGACCTGCACTGCCTGCATCAGTACACAATGCCGCCGCAAGGGTGTTAACAAGCTAACCCTGCCATTGCCACATAACACCAACCCTTTGCTCACTCCACTGACTACACACACACACACACACACACAATCTTAGATTCAAAGGATCTAATATCTTGGTCACCCCCAGCCCACCTCAAAACCTTTGGGGGCAGAGCATTCTGTCATGCTGCCCCAACACTTTGGAACTCCCTTCCACAACCAATCAGGACATCTCCATCCCTTGGAGCATTTAAGTCATAACTGAAAATCCACCTATTTAGTCTGGCATTTATGAACACCTGACTAATTCCTCTGTAACACAGTCCAGCCTGCAACCCTGTATTGATCTGGGACATATCTATGTGTTTCGAATGGGAGAAAAGCACTTTGCAAATATTATTTTATTAAAACTGTGTAGGGATTTTAATTTTTACACCTTCCATTTTTTGCTACTTCTGCATTGTATGTTATTTTAAAGAACATATAAGGTAGTTTTAACCAGACAAAATTTTGACTTCTAGAAAATGGTTACATGTCGTTTGTTTAAGTATTTTTTCTGAAGTTATGTGTTATCTTAATCAAATCTAAAGAGGGGGGGAAATGTTGTTTGTTGATAATAAATGGTGCTGAAGACCCCCTTCCATTCAAAGATTATTGCTTCAGTCTGACAGATAGCTCTTTTTAACATCTCTTGCATAGAGATCACCCGGGCTGGTGATCAATTGATCATTAGTGATACACAGTATGGTAGCAGGCATCAGCCTATGAGAGCCGATCACTATTGAGCCTCTCTAGGGGACAGCAGAGTGACACGGCTGTCCCCAGAGTAGATCGCAGCGTTGTAGTAGATTGCAGTGCTGTACAATGTAAAAAGACAGTGGTTTCGCCATCTAACAGTCTCCTAGTGATCCCCTGCAAAACCCCGCCCCAGGACTTGACGCCTTTCAACGTTAGGCGGTCATGGGGCTGCCACCTTCCCGGCACTTATCGGCGTTAGGCGGTCGGGAAGGGGCTTGTAAAAGAAATTTGTGTACAATTGTGTATTTAAAATTACTACAGCTCTTCTTGTTCCACACTACATCAAAATGACTGCACATTTCATATTAGTCCTTTATACTGTATTTTCCTGAAAGTTTGCTTTAGCTGGAATTTTGAGCATTCTCGAAATATAAGCTCTAACCTGAAAAAATAAGCCCTAGCGGCAGTTACCGCACAGAGGAGGAAGATGCCAGCATGCGGGGACACATTGATGCAGTGCTGATTGGGCGCCAGTCCTGTCATCCTAACACACAGCAAGGTTATCAGCTGCATGCTGGGATGACAGGGCAGGTGCCTGATCAGTCCAGTAGCATACCGGTAGAGGAAAAGGTGGCACAGTGAGGGAGGCCGGAGGATAAACAGCACAAGAACAGTACTGCACAAAGGAACAGGAAATGTTCTGCTGAGAGATATATAAGACATCCCCTAAAAATAAGCCTTAACACATTAAAGGAATACTATCAATACCCAAGTGTTCTAAAAATGGCATGTACAAATAATGTCTAAGTAGCAGTGTAAACATTTTCCTACTTTTCATGTTAAATATCAGAGGCAAAAGCTTTAACTTGTTGAGAGTAGGATAAGTCAGTAAAATGTGAAAGTATTTTGATAACAGTAAACAAAGAGTTTGCCAGTGAAATGTATATACCAGTACTTAGCAGCACTTCCCAAACAATTCCTATCTCAATTGAAAAAAATATGTACATTGATAGTGTTCCTTTAAGCAAAAATGAATAAAAGACACTGTATTTTCAGGGAAACACAGCAACAGCAGCTTATCTACAGCTGGAATGTGAAAATAAAATAACAACACAACATTTTTTATGGCATTGGGAAGCAGATAGAAACATGTAGGCAGTTGATCCATTTTCATTTTAAGTAGCTCCAAGAAGCAAAAATAATTATAATGTCAACTACTTCCCAATCTTTGTAAATTCATGCTGGGGAGGATGTGGTTGATTGAAAAATTGCAGTGGTGGCAGCAACATGGAGGGTCTGTACCTCCTTGCTCTAGAGCAAGGAAGCAACCTGGCATCAGAAGGAGGGGGTGGGGTTGGCACCAGCTTGAACACTGTAGCTCCGCCTACCCCCCCCCCCCCCCCCTACACATGCGTCAGTGTAATTGCAATATTACAACGGCGCTGCATGGTGCTGGAAGGGGTCAAAGAGTCTGACTTTGACACATACTTTGATCTTCATTAGGGGGACCAGATCCAGCAGTGACCAGCAGTGACGCCCCTACAGAAAGCCTAAACTCACCCACAGCGATCAGAGTGTTGGACTTAGTGCGATACTTTGATCTGAATAGGTTGATACTGTGAAGCGGTCCAAGCAAAATGCAAGCAGTAGCCCCAGTGTCTTTGCTGACAATCGGCCCTATGTGGACACACAGAGTCCTGCAGCGGCCATGCTGAGCGCCCTTACTGGTGTGCGCCCGGGGACATATGTCCCCTCATCTTCCCCTAACGCTACGCAACTGACTGTACACAGTGCATAGACTACATATATGTATTGCCATTCAGGCAGGGAACATACTTGACTGTTTTCGTGTTTTGTTGTCTGCTCAGAAAAACTGAAAACTCATGTTTAGAGATGACTCTAACCTCCGATTTTTGGTTCGTGAACCACAAAAGCGAACTTCTGCAAAAGTTCGGTTCGCGCAAACTTTCGCGAACCGCAATAGTCTTCAATGGGGAGGTGAACTTTGAAAACTAGAAACACTTATGCTGGCCACAAGAGTGATGAAAAAAATGTTTCAAGGGTTCTAACATCTGAGTTTTTGCATGGATGAGTGGGATAGACTCCAAAAGTCTCGGGGAAAAATCTTTATTTGAAGCAAAGCAGCGTTTTAAGGGCAGAAATCACACTGAATGCTAAATTGCAGGCCTAAAGTGCTTTAAAACATCTTGCATGTGTATACATCAATCAGGGAGTGTAATTAGAGTACCGCTTCACACTGACACACCAAACTCACTGTGTAACGCAACGCAAACACCTGTTTGTGTTGTGACGGCCGTGCTGGACTAGTGTGCACCATGGCGAGATTGCTCTTCCTCAGTGATATCAGGTAATGTCTGACTGCCTTATCAACTTTCGATGGTTCTTTCTCTACCATTGTTAAAGCTTACATCTATTTTTTTAACCACTTGAGGACCGCCCCCAGCCGATGGGCGGCGGCAAAGTCCGGGCCCAAACGACCGCAATACGCCCATCGGCGGGGGCGGCTGCGGGAGTGGCTATGCGGCGATCGCGTCATTCGTGACGCGATCAGCCGCCGGGGACTCGCTCCGCCCACCGCTCGTAGTAACCCGCCGGCCGTTCGGAAGCGCCGGCGGGTTACTAGCACCCGGATCGCCGCTGCACGTATGTATAATAGGCTTTGTAATGTATACAAAGCCTATTATACTGGCTGCCTCCTGCCCTGGTGGTCCCAGTGTCCGAGGGACCACCAGGGCAGGCTGCAGCCACCCTAGTCTGCACCCAAGCACACTGATTACCCCCCCCCCTGCCCCCTGATCGCCCACAGCACCCCTCAGACCCCCCCCCCTGCCCACCCCCCAGACCACTGTTTGCACCCAGTCACCCCCCTAATCACCCATCAATCACTCCCTGTCACTATCTGTCAACGCTATTTTTTTTTATCCCCCCCCCCCTGCCCACTGCCCCCTCCTGATCACCCCCCACCCCTCAGATTCTCCCCAGACCCCCCCCCAGACCCCCCCCCCCGTGTACTGTATGCATCTATCCCCCCTGCTCACCTGTCAATCACCTGTCAATCACCTGTCAATCACCCGTCAATCACCCCCTGTCACTGCTACCCATCAATCAGCCCCTAACCTGCCCCTTGCGGGCAATCTGATCACCCACCCACACCAATAGATCGCCCGCAGATCCGACATCAGATCACCTCCCAAGTGCAGTGTTTACATCTCTTCTCTCCTCTAAACACCCACTAATTACCCATCAATCACCCATCAATCACCCCCTATCACCACCTGTCACTGTTACCCATCAGATTAGACCCTAATCTACCCCTTGCGGGCACCCAATCACCCGCCCACACGCTCAGATTGCCCTCAGACCCCCCCCTTATCAATTCGCCAGTGCAATATTTACATCTGTTATTCCCTGTAATAACCCACTGATCACCTGTCAATCACCTATCAATCACCCCCTGTCACTGCCACCCATCAATCACCCCCTGTCACTGCCACCAATCAATCAGCCCCTAACCTGCCCCTTGCGGGCAATCTGATCACCCACCCACACCAATAGATCGCCCGCAGATCCGACATCAGATCACCTCCCAAGTGCAGTGTATACATCTCTTCTCTCCTCTAAACACCCACTAATTACCATCACCCCCTATCACCACCTGTCACTGTTACCCATCAGATTAGACCCTAATCTGCCCCTTGCGGGCACCCAATCACCCGCCCACACGCTCAGATTGCCCTCAGACCCCCCCTTATCAATTCGCCAGTGCAATATTTACATCTGTTATTCCCTGTAATAACCCACTGATCACCTGTCAATCACCTATCAATCACCCCCTGTCACTGCCACCCATCAATCACCCCCTGTCACTGCCACCCATCAATCAGCCCCTAAGCTGCCCCTTGCGGGCAATCTGATCACCCACCCACACCAATAGATCGCCCGCACATCCGACATCAGATCACCTCCCAAGTGCAGTGTTTACATCTCTTCTCTCCTCTAAACACCCACTAATTACCCATCAATCACCCCCTATCACCACCTGTCACTGTTACCCATCAGATTAGACCCTAATCTGCCCCTTGCGGGCACCCAATCACCCGCCCACACGCTCAGATTGCCCTCAGACCCCCCTTATCAATTCGCCAGTGCAATATTTACATCTGTTATTCCCTGTAATAACCCACTGATCACCTGTCAATCACCTATCAATCACCCCCTGTCACTGCCACCCATCAATCACCCCCTGTCACTGCCACCCATCAATCAGCCCCTAACCTGCCCCTTGCGGGCAATCTGATCACCCACCCACACCAATAGATCGCCCGCACATCCGACATCAGATCACCTCCCAAGTGCAGTGTTTACATCTCTTCTCTCCTCTAAACACCCACTAATTACCCATCAATCACCCCCTATCACCACCTGTCACTGTTACCCATCAGATTAGACCCTAATCTGCCCCTTGCGGGCACCCAATCACCCGCCCACACGCTCAGATTGCCCTCAGACCCCCCCTTATCAATTCGCCAGTGCAATATTTACATCTGTTATTCCCTGTAATAACCCACTGATCACCTGTCAATCACCTATCAATCACCCCCTGTCACTGCCACCCATCAATCACCCCCTGTCACTGCCACCCATCAATCAGCCCCTAACCTGCCCCTTGCGGGCAATCTGATCACCCACCCACATCAATAGATCGCCCGCAGATCCGACATCAGATCACCTCCCAAGTGCAGTGTTTACATCTCTTCTCTCCTCTAAACACCCACTAATTACCCATCAATCACCCCCTATCACCACCTGTCACGGTTACCCATCAGATTAGACCCTAATCTGCCCCTTGCGTGCACCCAATCACCCGCCCACACCTCATAACGTCCTCAGACCCCAGCCCTGATCACCTCGCTAGTGCATTGCTTGCATCTATTTCCCCCCTCTAATCACACCTTGAGACACCCATCAATCACCTCCTGTCACCCCCTAGCACACCTACCCATCAGATCAGGCCCTAATTTTCCCTGTGTGGGCTCCTGATCACTCGGCCAAACCCTCAGATCCCCCTCAGACCCCCTTCCGATCACCTCCCCAGTGCATTGATTGCATCTATTTTCCCCTCTAACCGCCCCCTGAGACACCCATCAATCACCTCCTGTCACCCCCCTAGCACTCCTATCCATCAGATCAGGCCCAAAACATCCTGTCATCTAAGAGGCCACCCTGCTTATGACCGGTTCCACAAAATTTGCCCCCTCATAGACCACCTGTCATCAAAACTTGCAGATGCTTATACCCCTGAACAGTCATTTTGAGAAATTTGGTTTCCAGACTACTCACAGTTTTGGGCCCGTAAAATGCCAGGGCAGTATAGGAACCCCACAAGTGACCCCATTTTAGAAAGAAGACACCCCAAGGTATTCTGTTAGGTGTATGATGAGTTCATAGAAGATTTTATTTTTTGTCAAAAGTTAGCGGAAATTGGATTTTTATTGTTTTTTTCACAAAGTGTCATTTTTCACTAACTCGTGACAAAAAATAAAATCTTCTATGAACTCACCATACCCCTAACGGAATACCTTGGGGTGTCTTCTTTCTAAAATGGGGTCACTTGTGGGGTTCCTATACTGCCCTGGCATTTTAGGGGCCCTAAACCGTGAGGAGTAGTCTAGAAAACAAATGCCTCAAAATGACCTGTGAATAGGACGTTGGGCCCCTTAGCGCACCTAGGCTGCAAAAAAGTGTCACACATGTGGTATCGCCATACTCAGGAGAAGTAGTATAATGTGTTTTGTGGTGTATTTTTACACATACCCATGCTGGGTGGGAGAAATCTCTCTGTAAATGGACAATTGTGTGTAAAAAAAATCAAAAATGTGTCATTTACAGAGATATTTCTCCCACCCAGCATGGTTATATGTAAAAATACACCACAAAACACATTATACTACTTCTTCTGAGTACGGCGATACCACATGTGACACTTTTTTGCAGCATAACTGTGCTAAGGGGCCCAAAGTCCAATGAGTACCTTTAGGATTTCACAGGTCATTTTGAGACATTTGGGTTCAAGACTACTCCTTCACGGTTTAGGGCCCCTAAAATGCCAGGGCAGTATAGAAACCCCACAAGTGACCCCATTTTAGAAAGAAGACACCCCAAGGTATTCTGTTAGGTGTATGATGAGTTCATAGAAGATTTTATTTTTTGTCACAAGTTAGCGGAAATTGATATGTATTGTTTTTTTTTTCACAAAGTGTCATTTTTCGCTAACTTGTGACAAAAAAAAATCTTCTATGAACTCACCATACTCCTAACAGAATACCTTGGGGTGTCTTCTTTCTAAAATGGGGTCACTTGTGGGGTTCCTATACTGCCCTGGCATTTTAGGGGCCCTAAACCGTGAGCAGTAGTCTAGAATCCAAATGCCTCAAAATGACCTGTGAATAGGACGTTAGGCCCCTTAGCGCACCTAGGTTGCAAAAAAGTGTCACACATGTGGTATCGCCGTACTCAGAAGAAGTAGTATATTGTGTTTTTGGGTGTATTTTTACACATACCCATGCTGGGTGGGAGAAATCTCTCTGTAAATGGACAATTGTGTGTAAAAAAAAATCAAACAATTGTCATTTACAGAGATATTTCTCCCACCCAGCATGGGTATGTGTAAAAATACACCCCAAAACACATTATACTACTTCTCCTGAGTACGGCGGTACCACATGTGTGGCACTTTTTTGCACCCTAAGTGCGCTAAGAGGCCCAAAGTCCAATGAGTACCTTTAGGATTTCACAGGTCATTTTGCGACATTTGGTTTCAAGACTACTCCTCACGGTTTAGGGCCCCTAAAATGCCAGGGCAGTATAGGAACCCCACAAATGACCCCATTTTAGAAAGAAGACACCCCAAGGTATTCCGTTAAGAGTATGGTGAGTTCATAGAAGATTTTATTTTTTGTCACAAGTTAGCAGAAAATGACACTTTGTGAAAAAAAGAATTAAAATTAATTTCCGCTAACTTGTGACAAAAAAAAAAAAACTTCTATGAACTCACCATCCTCCTAACGGAATACCTTGGGGTGTATTCTTTCTAAAATGGGGTAATGTGTGGGGTTCCTATACTGTCCTGGCATTTTAGGGGCCCTAAACCGTGAGGAGTAGTCTTGAAACGAAATTTCTCAAAATGACCTGTGAAATCCTAAAGGTACTCATTGAACTTTGGGCCCATTAGCGCAGTTAGGGTGCAAAAAAGTGCCACACATGTGGTATCGCCGTACTCAGGAGAAGTAGTATAATGTGTTTTGGGGTGTATTTTTCCACATACCCATGCTGAGTGGGAGCAATATCTCTATAAATAGACAATTGTGTGTAAAAAAAATAAAACAATTGTCATTTACGGAGATATTTCTCCCACCCAGCATGGGTATGTGTAAAAATACACCCCAAAACACATTATACTACTTCTCCTGAGTACGGCAATACCACGTGTGGCACTTTTTTGCAGCCTAACTGCGCTAAGGGGCCAAAAGTCCAATGAGCATCTTTAGGCTTTACAGGGGTGCTTACAATTAGGCACCCCCCAAAATGCCAGGACAGTGAACACACCCCACAAATGACCCCATTTTGGAAAGTAGACACTTCAAGGTATTCAGAGAGGAGCATAGTGAGTCCGTGGCAGATTTCATTTTTTTTTTTTTTGTCGCAAGTTAGAAGAAATGGAAACTTTTTTTTTTCTTTTTTTTGTCAGAAAGTGTCATTTTCCGCTAACTTGTGACAAAAAATAAAATCTTCTATGAACTCACCATGCCTCTCACTGAATACTTTGGGATGTCTTCTTTCCAAAATGGGGTCATTTGGGGGGTATTTGTACTATCCTGGAATTTTAGCCCCTCATGAAACCTGACAGGTGCGCAGAAAAGTCAGAGATGCTTGAAAATGGGAAAATTCACTTTTGGCACCATAGTTTGTAAACGCTATAACTTTTACCCAATCCAATAAATATACACTGAATGGTTTTTTTTTTATATCAAAGACATGTAGCAGAATAACTTTCGCGCTCAAATGTATAGGAAATTTTACTTTATTTGAAAAATGTCAGCACAGCAAGTTAAAAAAGTCATTTTTTTGCCAAAATTCATGTCTTTTTTGATGAATATAATAAAAACTAAAACTCGCAGCAGCAATCAAATAGCAGCAAAAGAAAGCTGTATTAGTGACAAGAAAAGGAGGTAAAATTCCTTTAGGTGGTAGGTTGTATGACCGAGCAATAAACCGTGAAAGCTGCAGTGGTCTGAATGGAGAAAAAGGCTCTGGTCCTTAAGGGGCGAAAAGACTGTGGTCCTTAAGTGGTTAAATTACATTTTCTGCTGGCTGTTCAGTACCTGTAACGAGAATCTGTTATGGAGGGCAAGTCTGCCATTGTGAGTGACCACGGGTAATGGCCGGGGAATCAGGGTTCGATTCCGGTCCGGAGTGGGAGCCTGAGAACTGGCTACCACCACCACACATCCAAGTAAGGACCCATTTGCTGTATAAGTAACGTACCTGCCAGAGCAGGGACAAGGTCCTCCAGCACCCAAGGCTGAAACACCAAAGTGCGCCCCTCCCTCCTTCCCACCCCAACTGTCACACACTGATTGCTATTAGACTAAGAGGGCCACAGGGCCCACAACCTCCCCAACACCTTAATATCTAGTTATCTGGTGTGCAGTCACTGCTATGTATCCCCTTTTCTTATTTCTTTCTGCTTCATACACAATTAGGAATGACAGCTGAATGAATTGTGCGCCCCCTCCTACACTGCGCCCTGAGGCTGGGGCCTCTCCAGCCTATGCCTCGGCCCGGCCCTGGTACCTGTCCTGACCGTGCTTTGCAGACCAGGCATCTGTGGTCAGATGGACCCTTGACCCAACGCTGTGTGCCAGAGATGACACCACTTGCCTTTAACGAGAATCTGTTATGGAGGGAAAGTCTGCCATTCATTCAACTGTGTGAAACTTTCGATGGTACTTTCTCAGTAGCATGGTGACCATGGGTAATGGCCGGGTAATCCTGGTTTGATTCTGGTCCGGAGTGGGAGCCTAAGAAATGGCAACCACCACCACACATCCAAGGAAGGCAGCAGGCATGCTGTGGGCAAAGGAGCAGGGACAGCTACCACACATCCAAGGAAGGCAGCAGGCATGACATGCACGTCCCGAGGTAGTGACCAAAAAAACCAATACAGGAGGATTTTCGAGGCCCTGCTGTATATGAGATGAATCAACTTTAAATCCTTTAACGAGAATCTGTTATGGAGGGCAAGTCTGCCATCCATTCAAGTGAAAGGTATGCACTGACTTGACTAATACAGTCACACAGGTGCAGTTAACAGGTATGCACAGAGTAGTATATCACACTGCGTGCACTCACATAGGTAGGTGGGTGCACTGTGAACAAAAGGTAGGTATATGCAGTGATGGGTATTACAATGTGCACCTGTCACACACAGATAGGTGCCGGACAGGCACAGTGACACTGCGTGCACTCACGTAGGTAGGTGGGTGCACTGCGAACAACAGGTAGGTATATGCAGTGATAGGTATTACAATGTGCACCTGTCACACACAGACAGGTACTGGACAGGCACAGTGACACTGCGTACGCTCACGTAGGTCGGTGGGTGCACTGCGAACAACAGTTAGGTATAAGCAGTGATGGGTATTACAATGTGCACCTGTCACACACAGACAGGTACCGGACAGGCACAGTGACACTGCGTGCGCTCACGTAGGTAGGTGGGTGCACTGCGAACAACAGGTAGGTATATGCAGTGATGGGTATTACAATGTGCACCTGTCACACACAGACAGGTACTGGACAGGCACAGTGACACTGCGTGCGCTCACGTAGGTAGGTGGGTGCACTGAAGTGAACAACAGGTAGGTATGTGCAGTGATGGGAATAACTGGAATAAAAACGGTATTACGCTATGCTAGTCTCTGTTTAAAGTTCAAGGGGCTGAGGAAAGATTTGGAACTGCAAAAACAGATACAAGGTGGTTTCACCAAAGCGCTTATGCTGGTCTAACTGGTCAGCCATGCTATCTGGTAAGAGGCTATGTGTTGCAGTGTCTGTATGAAGAGGAGAGCAAAGGTGTTGGGTCACGGTGTGTGAAAGTGTGTCTTTTGAGCACTTTGTGGTGAGAATATTTAACATACTACGCCATAGAGGCTTCTTTCTTGTTTTCACACACGAATGGGACACGGCTGAAGATGCACAGGAGGATCCATTGAGGTTACTGGCTGGGCCGCTTGCGCTGTATGCCAACTGTCATAATTGGCACGGTTATCTGGTGAGCATATTTGTTTTTCTGGAAAAGGATATCATCTGCTGTTATATCAAGCATTAAGAATCAACTATCTGGGACTCTTTGCTGGATTTAGAGTTTTAAAATTTGGGACTTTTAAACTTGGACTTTTGCTGGTTTTACAATATGCACTAATGTGTTTTTTGGAATAAGGTTCTGAACCAATTCACTCTTTGTACATAACCTAGAGGTTGTGGAGAAAGGTTTGAGACGGTGTTCTAATTTAGGTCTTGCATACTAGGCCATTTAATATTTCAGGGGTACCACTCATTTATGGATGATGTCTATTGTTAGATTTTAACTAGTTAGAAGGTTGTTTATGGCATAATTCATCTGCTATAAGTCCTGTTGAGCGCTAACATCATTTTTAATATAAAATGTGCAGTGATGGGTATTACAATGTGCACCTGTCACACACAGACAGGTACCGGACAGGCACAGTGACACTGCGTGCGCTCATCTAGGTAGGTGGGTGGGTGCACTGTGAACAACAGGTAGGTATATGCAGTGATGGGTATTACAATGTGCACCTGGCACAGTAGTAATTATACCACCAAGGGGCCAAAGGCCAGCTGCGACTGACGGACAGGGCTGTAAATAATGCAAGTGGGCCACACAAAAAAAAAATAGATCACAAGAACAAGATTAGCTCTCAAAAGAGCTGTTGAGGGGTGCTTTTTTTAGCAATAAGAATCAGCAAGGAGCAAGCTAAGAAGCCTACTAGAGCCTAACTAAGCTTTCCCTATAGGTCTCTGCACAGCAGCTATCCCTTCACTAATTACTGCAGGCACACGAGTGAGTCCAATGTCTGATGCTGTCTGCCTTTTATAAGGGGGGAGGGCCTCCAGGAGGGAGTGTAGCATGATTTGCTACAATGTGCCTGCTGACTGGGATGTAGATGGTCAAAGTTGACCCTTATGATGTAGTATAGGAGGCGAATCGAACTGCCATAAAGTTCACGTTCGCCCGCAGACGCGAACCACCGACGTTCGCCGGGAACCGTTCGCCGGCGAACCGTTCGGGCCATCTCTACACATGTTAATCAATGAGCTAGTTCACACTTAATATGTTTTTCACTAGCAGAAAAAAAACTGACATTCTGCATGAGGACGCTGCACATTTTGTCAGTTTTCCCTTTTTTTTTTCATATAATTTATTTTATTATGGAAAAAATGATCATTCTAATCTTATGATCCCAACAATCAGGGCCGGTTTAAGTAACAATTGGGCCCTAGGGCAAAATTAGCCTGGGGGCCCCCCAACAGGCACCCCCCGACCAAAAAGCATCATTAGAGGCCCTTTGTTGCAGCCAAATTTCCCCCCTGGGCCCCTGAGCTGGCTACTGACCCTCCCCCAATCAACTCCCAACTTAACAGACTCTGCAGAGTCCCTGGGGAGCAACAGTTAAGATGGGGGAGGGACACCTTGGGGCCCCTACAGGCTCTGGGGCCCTGGGGCAATTGCCTATTTTTTCCTATGGTAGCTCCGGCTCTGCCAACAATATACATTGCATCAATCCTTCTTTTTCAAATAATACAGAAAACAAAAAAAAACTACCCAATCCCCTTCCTCCTCCCATATCCACAGACGGAATCCTCATCATATCAATATCTCATTATCCACAAGTTCCTTAATCTCCATACTATTCATACATCCTATAAATTCCATTCCTTCCTATAATCTCCCCTTACATTCCCCAGAGAACTCCTCCTACATCTCCATCATATCCCCATATTTCCTTGTACCCTGAAATTCACTCCATTTTTCCCACTTGACGTTAAAACCCTCTAACTTATCCTGCTGCAATGCAGTTTGATTCTCCAACCCTTTCACCATATTTACTCTTCCAACCCATTCCTTAAAGTGAACCTCCGGACTAAAAATCGACTCAGCAGCACTGAAAAGTCCTGGTGTTTCTTTAACAGTTTCACAGCATCAGATCTTTGTTTCTATTATCCAAGCCTCAGTTTTAGCTGTACAGAAGAAAACTGCCCGGGCTTTTTTCCCCTGATGCTGTGCAAAGCATGATGGGATTTCTGATGTTGTTGCTCTCGTTCTGCTGTTTTGGTGCAAATTTTTTTTTCTACTTTTAGAATTTGACATTTGAAGCCTAGTGTGTGCAGCTGGGAGGGGTAATCAGGACACAGGACAGTTGGAACTGTGTCTCCTGCTCCTTGGCACCTGTTTTCAACCAAAAAGATGGCTGCCCCATGACAAAGATGGCAGCCCCCATGAATCACAAACATTTGCCTGTTCTTTTAAAACAGGGTAGGTAAGAGATTATATTACCTATCTATTCTAATTAACATAACTAATGTAACTTAATGACAGTATGTTTGTTTAGGCTGAAGTTCCCCTTTAAGGGATGGAGAACCCTGGCATCTTTATTTAACCGGAAGAAAACTCTTAGCTACAATCAATAATTGAGGCACCAAAGATCTCTTATACCTACCAATAGATGCACACGTTCCATTCAACAACACTTTCACAGCATCCAAATCACCCTCTTCTTCATACAATCCCCTGATACATTCCAACACTTTTCCAAAACCCTGAAATAACCGGACACTCCCACACCAAATGCATCAGTGTACCTTTTGCCCAACACCCTCTCCAGCATCTGTCACTAATTCCCTGAAACATTATAGCTAATTTATCTGGCGTACTATACCATGTAGATAACAATTTAAAATGAATTTCCTTTATTCTAGAACTTACAGACGTAGCATGAGCTAAAGTACAAATCTTCCTCTTCTGATTATTATCTAAAGAGATGCCAAGGTCCTCCTCCCACCTACCCAGAAAATTCCCATCTCCCATCCGATTCATTTCTCTATACAGGAACCATACTAGATGTACAGGACAGGGTTGCCAACCCAATTTCTAATTTTTGACGGACAAAAGGCCCAAAAAAGCAGGACACTCAAAATTTTGGACGGACAGGGGGCGGAGTTGGGGGCGGAGTCAAAAGCGCACTTTTAAGTAGCTGTGGGTGGCGCTAAGCTCTGGGCATTATTATTTTTTTGTATTTATATAGCCAGGGTTGTGGAGTCAGTCAGAGCAATTTTTGGGTACCTGGAGTTAGCAGTTTCATAAACTAAGGCGTCAGAGTTGGATGATTTTTGTACCAACTCTACAGTCCTGTATATAGCACTGACATCTTCTGCAGCACTTTAAAGAGTACATGGTCATGCCACTGCAGTGGCGTAGCTAAGGAGCTGTGGGCCCTGTTGCAAGTTTTACAATAGGGCCCCCCAAGCACTCTATACATAACAATTGATACGGCGCACCAAAACCTGCCAATGGCAACTACAGTGTCTGAGGTGCAAAAAGGGGATGGGGAACAGTTTGTTAATGATTACTACTATTCAAAGTATCTATAGAAGTGATTATTATGAGCACAGGACCAATAGAGAGCGAATACTGTAGTTGAGGGATGGCCTCTAGGGGCACCTCTGGCCCGGATGCGGTCTCTACCTCTGCACCCCCTATTGCTACGCCCCTGTATCACTGACTGTCCTCAGAGGAGCTCACAGTCTAATCCAGGAGTGGGTAAACTTTTTGACTTGAGGGCTACATTGGGTTCTTAAATTTAATTGGGGGGCTGGTGCAGAATAGGAGTGCAGTGCACGAAGCGTGCTGCGACAAAAAAAGGGCCTGACTGTAAGGTAACAGTGTAACGCAAAGACAGTGGGCCCAGGTTTTCTCCCAAACACGGGACATTTTTCCCCCACCCACAAACAACTAAGACAAGACAAGACAAGACAAATAACATTTATATTGCACTTTTCTCCTGGCGGACTCAAAGCACCAGAGCTGCAGCCACTAGGACGCGCTCTATAGGCAGTAGCAGTGTTAGGGAGACTTGCCTAAGGTCTCCTACTGAATAGGTGTTGGCTTACTGAGGCCCAGGGACAGCAGGCAGCCCCCCTCAGACAGCAAGACACGTAATGTGGCAGCTTTCCCCAGAAAATACAGATCATGGCAAAGCATTTACAAATATGGCAGCCTCCATATCCCTATTATATCTTACTACATCTATGTTGTACAAAGGCCATATCAAAGTAAATTCAATCTGTAGGTCCTATCACATATAAAGTATGTTGCTAAGATTGTACTATACAATCTGACTGTAGTGTGTACAGTGTATGGCAAACTAGTTTCAAAACTGCTTTCTGGTCAACAATTAGTTTATGTAAGAAGCAGAGTGTGTGTGACATCTGGGCTGGGGATATACAGTAGTGTGTTCTCCCCCTGCCAGCCACTCTCTGTCCAGTTACAAGGCCAGTCCTTCTGCCAGACATGCTGGGGGAAATATGCAGAGGGTTGCAGAGTGAGACATAAAGAAAGAACCAGTCTAGCAGAATGACTTGCCCTGTAACTGGACAGAGAGTGGCTGGTAGGGGGAGAACACACTACTGTATATCCCCAGCCCAGATGTCACACACACTGCCCTCACAACTTCATACCTGGATCTGGCTGCCATTATATTCTGGGGACAGGGGGAGAGTAAGACAGTGATGAACACGCTGGCTGCTCGGTGCTTGCTCTCTCTGTCCCCTACAGTACAGCTGCTGCTGCTGCTGCTGCTTCCAGTTCCTGGACAAGAGTTGTGGGGGGGCGGGCTCTCATGGCTGCTTCTACTCTTGCTCTCTCTCATTGGCTGGAGTGAGGCAGAAGCAGCAGAAAGAGCACTGCTGATTGGAGGGCGGGAGGGAAGAAGGACAGAGAAGCCCAGGGCAGTATGGGGCTTCATGCAGAGCTACCTCAAGTGCCGCAAAGGGACCAGGCCCCAACCAGTCCCACAGACTCCCAGCCCCCAGGGGTGCCCCTCTCTCCCTCACAGAGAGAGACTCACAGTTAGTGTGCTGGGTCGACTGTTCTTCTCCTTGGCCTGGTCACTCCTGGCAGCCTGGCAGCTTGCTGGGCTGTGGGTGGGGGGCGGGCTCCAATCAGTCTGCTGTAGACTGGTCGGCTGTTGTTTGTCTGCCTCCCTGCCTCCAACTAAGTCACTCTCCCCCTGTCCCGAACCAGTCAGTCTCTGTCCCACAGACTCCCAGCCCCCACTCCAAGCCAGGGTGCCTCTCTCTCCCTCACAGAGACTCACAGTAGTGTGCTGGACTGGCTCCTCTGCTCCAGGCTCCTGTGCTCAGTCGGCTGTCAGCTGCTGCTGATCTGCTCCTGCCCTGGCTGCTCCTCGGCTCTGCTCTGCTGCGTGGCTCAGCGGCTGTGTGTGTGGCGTGCCTGAGTGTGAGTGCTGTCTGTGCTCATGTGCTGCCGCTGCTGCGGCTGCGAGTCTGCGACCTCAGCTCCGACCTGACTCTGGCTGCAGTGCTGCCGCCCCTGTGACGTACTCCTCTCTCCTCGCCGGCGTCCTCTCCTCCTCGTCTCGCTGCTGTGCTCAGACTGAGTGGGCTGGGCCGGCTCCCTCCCTGCATCTCGTATTGGGCAGCGAGTGGCGCCGGCGCCAAAAAGAGGTTAGCTGATTGGAGGGGACACCCGGGGAGGAGAGCGGCGGCTGAGGGGAGACTGAGGGAGGGGGGAAAGAGCGCGCATAGCACAAGGCGCATGCGCAGAATAAGTTGGAATAATTTATGCACTTTTGGACGGACGACTGCCCAGGAAATACGGGCAGTACGGACAGCTCTTTTTTAAGAGCTTCTGAACGGACAGTCCGTCTTTTGACGGACGCTTGGCAACCCTGGTACAGGAGGAGCCTCCAAAACAAATAACTTTTCAAACTCAGATAACTCAACTCTATAATAAGAGGTTCTCTCCTTCTCTGCCAAAAAATGCTTCAACTGTGCATACCTCCAAAAGTCAAGTGAGAATTGTCTAAATTCCTCCCGCAACTCATTTAGAGATTTAATTTTCCCATTCTTCAAAATATCCCTCAAGATCACCGCTCCTCCCCTCCCCCATAAGCCAAAAAACTCTTTTTCCTTACCTGCCGGAAAAAAAGAGAAACCCTTCAGTGGTGACAAAAGAGATATTCCCCCAAACCAACCCCACTTTTTATTAATTCCATCCCAAACCTTAATTATATTTTTAATCCAAAAGGGAGTTCATTTTGGCAGCTCTCTAGATACCCCCGGAAGCCAAAAAACCTTTGCCAAATCCAATCCAACCAACCTTTTTTCAATATTAACCCAACTTTTCACACCTTCCCCATACGTCCAATCAAAAAGTCTAACCAGAACACATGCATTATAATACATCTTCAGATCAGGAAGCCCCAATCCCCCTCTTTCTTTAGGACTAACCAAAACTCCATATGCTAATCTCGAAGACTTCCCCTGCAATACAAATCTTATAAAAATTTCAAGGACCGGAAAAAAGCTGCAGGCACACAGATCGGAATCATAGACATACAGAAAACCAACCTAGGTAGTACATTCATCTTAACCACATAACGACCGCCCCCAGCCGATGGGCGGCGGCAAAGTCTGGGCCCAAACGACCGCAATACGCCCATCGGCGGGGGCGGCTGCGGGAGTGGCTATGCGGCGATCGCGTCATTCGTGACGCGATCAGCCGCCGGGGACTGGCTCCGCCCCCCGTTCGCCGTAACCCGCCGGCCGTTCGGAAGCGCCGGCGGGTTACTGGCATCCGGATCGCCGCTGCAACAGTGTATAATAGGCTTTGTAATGTATACAAAGCCTATTATACTGGCTGCCTCCTGCCCTGGTGGTCCCAGTGTCCGAGGGACCACCAGGGCAGGCTGCAGCCACCCTAGTCTGCACCCAAGCACACTGATTTCCCCCCCCCCCTGCCCCCTGATCGCCCACAGCACCCCTCAGACCCCCCCCTGCCCACCCCCCAGACCACTGTTTGCACCCAGTCACCCTCCTAATCACCCATCAATCACTCCCTGTCACTATCTGTCAACGCTATTTTTTTTTTAAGTCCCTAATCTGCCCCCTACTCCCTCCTGATCACCCCCCCACCCCTCAGATTCTCCCCAGACCCCCCCCAGACCCCCCCCCCCCCCCGTGTACTGTATGCATCTATCCCCCCTGATCACCTGTCAATCACCTGTCAATCACCTGTCAATCACCTGTCAATCACCCGTCAATCACCCCCTGTCACTGCCACCCATCAATCAGCCCCTGATCTGCCCCTTGCGGGCAATCTGATCACCCCCCCACACCAATAGATCGCCCGCAGATCCGACATCAGATCACCTCCCAAATCCATTGTTTACATCTATTCTCTCCTCTAAACACCCACTAATTACCCATCAATCACCCCCTATCACCACCTGTCACTGTTACCCATCAGATTAGACCCTAATCTGCCCCTTGCGGGCACCCAATCACCTGCCCACACGCTCAGATTGCCCTCAGACCCCCCCCTTATCAATTCGCCCGTGCAATATTTACATCTGTTCTCCCCTGTAATAACCCACTGATTACCTGTCAATCACCCATCAATCACCCCCTGTCACTGCCACCCATCAATCACCCCCTGTCACTGCCACCCATCAATCAGCCCCTAACCTGCCCCTTGCGGGCAATCTGATCACCCACCCACACCAATAGATCGCCCGCAGATCCGACATCAGATCACCTCCCAAATCCATTGTTTACATCTATTCTCTCCTCTAAACACCCACTAATTACCCATCAATCACCCCCTATCACCACCTGTCACTGTTACCCATCAGATTAGACCCTAATCTGCCCCTTGCGGGCACCCAATCACCTGCCCACACGCTCAGATTGCCCTCAGACCCCCCCCTTATCAATTCGCCCGTGCAATATTTACATCTGTTCTCCCCTGTAATAACCCACTGATTACCTGTCAATCACCCATCAATCACCCCCTGTCACTGCCACCCATCAATCACCCCCTGTCACTGCCACCCATCAATCAGCCCCTAACCTGCCCCTTGCGGGCAATCTGATCACCCACCCACACCAATAGATCGCCCGCAGATCCGACATCAGATCACCTCCCAAATCCATTGTTTACATCTATTCTCTCCTCTAAACACCCACTAATTACCCATCAATCACCCCCTATCACCACCTGTCACTGTTACCCATCAGATTAGACCCTAATCTGCCCCTTGCGGGCACCCAATCACCCGCCCACACCTCAGAACGCCCTCAGACCCCAGCCCTGATCACCTCGCCAGTGCATTGCTTGCATCTATTTCCCCCCTCTAATCACACCTTGAGACACCCATCAATCACCTCCTGTCACCCCCTAGCACACCTACCCATCAGATCAGGCCCTAATTTGCCCCGTGTGGGCTCCTGATCACTCGGCCAAACCCTCAGATCCCCCTCAGACCCCCTTCCGATCACCTCCCCAGTGCATTGATTGCATCTATTTTCCCCTCTAACCGCCCCCTGAGACACCCATCAATCACCTCCTGTCACCCCCCTAGCACTCCTATCCATCAGATCAGGCCCAATACATCCTGTCATCTAAGAGGCCACCCTGCTTATGACCGATTCCACAAAATTTGCCCCCTCATAGACCACCTGTCATCAAAATTTGCAGATGCTTATACCCCTGAACAGTCATTTTGAGAAATTTGGTTTCCAGACTACTCACAGTTTTGGGCCCGTAAAATGCCAGGGCAGTATAGGAACCCCACAAGTGACCCCATTTTAGAAAGAAGACACCCCAAGGTATTCTGTTAGGTGTATGATGAGTTCATAGAATATTTTATTTTTTGTCAAAAGTTAGCGGAAATTGGATTGTTATTGTTTTTTTCACAAAGTGTCATTTTTCACTAACTTGTGAGAAAAAATAAAATCTTCTATGAACTCACCATACCCCTAACGGAATACCTTGGGGTGTCTTCTTTCTAAAATGGGGTCACTTGTGGGGTTCCTATACTGCCCTGGCATTTTAGGGGCCCTAAACCGTGAGGAGTAGTCTAGAAAACAAATGCCTCAAAATGACCTGTGAATAGGACGTTGGGCCCCTTAGCGCACCTAGGCTGCAAAAAAGTGTCACACATGTGGTATCGCCATACTCAGGAGAAGTAGTATAATGTGTTTTGTGGTGTATTTTTACACATACCCATGCTGGGTGGGAGAAATCTCTCTGTAAATGGACAATTGTGTGTAAAAAAAATCAAAAATGTGTCATTTACAGAGATATTTCTCCCACCCAGCATGGTTATATGTAAAAATACACCACAAAACACATTATACTACTTCTTCTGAGTACGGCGATACCACATGTGTGACACTTTTTTGCAGCCTAACTGTGCTAAGGGGCCCAAAGTCCAATGAGTACCTTTAGGATTTCACAGGTCATTTTGAGACATTTGGGTTCAAGACTACTCCTCACGGTTTAGGGCCCCTAAAATGCCAGGGCAGTATAGGAACCCCACAAGTGACCCCATTTTAGAAAGAAGACACCCCAAGGTATTCTTTTAGGTGTATGATGAGTTCATAGAAGATTTTATTTTTTGTCACAAGTTAGCGGAAATTGATATGTATTGTTTTTTTTTTCACAAAGTGTCATTTTCCGCTAACTTGTGACAAAAAAAAAATCTTCTATGAACTCACCATACTCCTAACAGAATACCTTGGGGTGTCTTCTTTCTAAAATGGGGTCACTTGTGGGGTTCCTATACTGCCCTGGCATTTTAGGGGCCCTAAACCGTGAGGAGTAGTCTAGAATCCAAATGCCTCAAAATGACCTGTGAATAGGACGTTAGGCCCCTTAGCGCACCTAGGTTGCAAAAAAGTGTCACACATGTGGTATCGCCGTACTCAGAAGAAGTAGTATAATGTGTTTTGGGGTGTATTTTTATACATACCCATGCTGGGTGGGAGAAATCTCTCTGTAAATGGACAATTGTGTGTAAAAAAAATCAAATAATTGTCATTTACAGAGATATTTCTCCCACCCAGCATGGGTATGTGTAAAAATACACCCCAAAACACATTATACTACTTCTCCTGAGTACGGCGGTACCACATGTGTGGCACTTTTTTGCACCCTAAGTGCGCTAAGGGGCCCAAAGTCCAATGAGTACCTTTAGGATTTCACAGGTCATTTTGCCACATTTGGTTTCAAGACTACTCCTCACGGTTTAGGGCCCCTAAAATGCCAGGGCAGTATAGGAACCCCACAAATGACTCCATTTTAGAAAGAAGACACCCCAAGGTATTCCGTTAGGAGAATGGCGAGTTCATAGAAGATTTTATTTTTTGTCACAAGTTAGCGGAAAATGACACTTTGTGAAAAAAAACAATTACAATCAATTTCCGCTAACTTGTGACAAAAAAAAAAAATCTTCTATGAACTCACCATACATCTAACGGAATACCTTGGGGTGTCTTCTTTCTAAAATGGGGTAATTTGTGGGGTTCCTATACTGTCCTGGCATTTTAGGGGCCCTAAACCGTGAGGAGTAGTCTTGAAACGAAATTTCTCAAAATGACCTGTGAAATCCTAAAGGTACTCATTGGACTTTGGGCCCCTTAGCGCAGTTAGGGTGCAAAAAAGTGCCACACATGTGGTATCGCCGTACTCAGGAGAAGTAGTATAATGTGTTTTGGGGTGTATTTTTCCACATACCCATGCTGAGTGGGAGAAATATCTCTATAAATAGACAATTGTGTGTAAAAAAAATAAAAAAATTGTCATTTACGGAGATATTTCTCCCACCCAGCATGTGTATGTGTAAAAATACACCCCAAAACACATTATACTACTTTTCCTGAGTACGGCAATACCACATGTGTGGCACTTTTTTGCGGCCTAACTGCGCTAAGGGGCCCAAAGTCCAATGAGCATCTTTAGGCTTTACAGGGGTGCTTACAATTAGGCACCCCCCAAATGCCAGGACAGTAAACACACCCCACAAATGACCCCATTCTGGAAAGTAGACACTTCAAGGTATTCAGAGAGGAGCATAGTGAGTCCGTGGCAGATTTCATTTTTTTTTGTCGCAAGTTAGAAGAAATGGAAACTTTTTTTTTTTTTTTTTTTTGTCACAAACTGTCATTTTCCGCTAACTTGTGACAAAAAATAAAATCTTCTATGAACTCACCATGCCTCTCACTGAATACTTTGGGATGTCTTCTTTCCAAAATGGGGTCATTTGGGGGGTATTTGTACTATCCTGGAATTTTAGCCCCTCATGAAACATGACAGGTGCGCAGAAAAGTCAGAGATGCTTGAAAATGGGAAAATTCACTTTTGGCACCATAGTTTGTAAACGCTATAACTTTTACCCAATCCAATAAATATACACTGAATGTTTTTTTTTTTATCAAAGACATGTAGCAGAATAACTTTCGCGCTCAAATGTATAGGAAATTTTACTTTATTTGAAAAATGTCAGCACAGAAAGTTAAAAAAGTCATTTTTTTGACAAAATTCATGTCTTTTTTGATGAATATAATAAAAAGTAAAACTCGCAGCAGCAATCAAATAGCATCAAAAGAAAGCTGTATTAGTGACAAGAAAAGGAGGTAAAATTCATTTAGGTGGTAGGTTTTATGACCGAGCAATAAACCGTGAAAGCTGCAGTGGTCTGAATGGAGAAAAAGGCTCTGGTCCTTAAGGGGCGAAAAGACTGTGGTCCCGAAGTGGTTAATAATGTCTATACACCCAAACCATGAGAACTTCTTCCCTCCCCACCCCTCCAAGTCTTTTTTAATTGATATAAAGTAATGGGACATAATATAGACCGTATAATTTTGTAAAATCTCTAGATAACATTATACCCAAATATCTAATTGCATCTTTTCTAAAGGGAAACGGAAAATTACTCTTTACTCAATTCAAAACCACTGGGGTCAATGACACATTAAGCGCCTCAGATTTAGAGACATTAATCTTAAAATTTGAAAAAAATCCCATACTTCTCAATTTCCTTCATCAGGTTAGGCGGTGACACCAGTGGCTCCAAAATATAAAATAAAATATCATCTGCAAAAGCCGACATTTTATGTATCTCTTCTCCTACTACTACCCCATGAATATCCCTAGATTTCCTAACCATACACAAAAAAACCTCTAACGTCAAAATAAAAATAATGGGAGACATAGGGCAACCCTTTCTCATCCCATTAGACAAGGAGAAGACATCCGACAGGGCACCATTTGCTCTCACCCTCGCAGTTGGATTGGAATATAATGCACCAACCCATCTTAACATATTATCTCCAAATCCCACATATCTTAAAGTGGACATAATAAAATTCCAGTTTACCCTGTCGAAATGCCTTCTCCGCATCCGTCGACAAAACCATGATCGGGACTCCCCTCACTACTGCCCACTCAAATAATGCCATCGCCCTTGCAACATTATCCCTCCCTTCCCTCCCAGGCACAAAATGCACCTAAACCCTTTTAATAACTGAACTGAACCATGGCTTAATTCTTTCCACTAATATTTTAGCAAAAACCTTTATGTCCAGATTCAACAATGAAATGGGCCTGTAACTTTGACATAACGCCGGATCTTTTCCATTCTTATGAATAACAGTTATATGCACTTCTAGCACATCCTTGGGTAACACGTTACCAAACAAATTGAAAAATCTGCACGTAGGAGGAACCAACACATCCCCATAAGTAGAGAAGTATTGTTTAGAGAAACCATCTGGACCAGGTGACTTCCCCAACTTCATGGCTTTAATCATTGCTAACACTTCATCTTCAGTTATTTCCCTCTCCATTATATCCCTATTTTCCTGCGTTATTTTAACCATACCAGATTCTTCTAAGTATTCCCACATCCTTTTATCAAAATTACCTGATTCATCTCTGGGAAGATCATACAACGAAGAATAGTAATCTTTAACAATATTCACAATTCTGTGTGCCTGCAGCTCCAAACCACCTCCTACACCCTTTATCTTAGATATATACATACTTTTCCTCTTCCCTTTTAAAGCCCTAGCAAGCCACTTTCCACTTTTATTTGCATGCTCAAACCATCTAGCAGAAAACATTTTATTCCTTCTAGGGCCTCCTGATCTAATGAACCCTTATGTTCCAATGCCAACACTCTAATTTATGATAATAAAGCCGCAATTGTTCCATTATACTCTCTCTTTTTTTGGATCCCAGAGAAATAACCCCCCCCTTACCACTGCCTTATGAGCTTGACATATTATGCCCCTGTCCATGCCCTCCACTTCATTTATATCAAAATATTCAACTAATGTTTTTCGAATCTTATCTCTAATGTCTACATCATCTATAACAGAGTTCCCCAACCCTATCCTCAAGGCCCACCAACAGTACATGTTTTGCAGAAAAACACAAACATGCACAGATGGGGTAATTAGTGTCTCAGCAGAGCTGATTAACTAACTCTGTGGATTTTAACAAAACATGCACTGTTGGTGGGCCTTGAGGACATTTGCCCCATTAAATCACCTTTTACAAACATATATCTACCCAATTCGTCACATTTCTTATCCAAAAACACAAAAGGGGAATTCTTTCCTACCGCAATCACTACCCCCTTTGCTTTTTTAATTGGGGAATAAGAAAAAAAACATTTGTCGAACATAGACAAGGGAATTCTCAGCATCTTATCGCCCCAAAAATGGGTCTCCTGCAGAAAAAGAATCTGAGGCTTAATTCTGTGCAACATCATCCACAATTTACCTCGCTTAATAGGAGACTCCAATCCTTTAACATTATAGGAAATAATTCGTTAACTATAACCTTCTTGAGACATTTACCTCACCCTCCACTATCTGCTCCGGCACACGTGGCGGTGATTGACAGCGCCGCTCGCGCTCTGACGTCATCGCCGGGGACCGGGATGTACCTGCGGCGAACGGCTGCGGGCAGAGCTGCGGCGAGGGACATCCTGGGAGTTTGGAGCTGGAGGAAGCCCCCAGTAAATACCACTTATTTTAGCATATTTCCCCTGATGACTCCTTTAAAGTGACTCCGAGCTCAGACTAAAAATAAAATTTGAACTTACCCGGGGCTTTCTCCATCCCAGCCCTGGTCGGGACGTCCCACACCGGCCTCCTGGCTCTTCTCCCGGCGGCTGTCCGCATAGCGCGTACAGGCCGGTCCCCCGGGCGACACTGGCTAGTGTCGGGCCTTCTCCTTCCTTATACGTCACGAATGACGTCACGCGCCGGCCGCCACACGTCATGACGGCGGCCGGCATGACAGCACGGCGCATGCGTGGTTTAATCGCACATGCGCCGTGCTGTCAGCCGGCCGCCGTCATGACGCGCGGTGGCCGGCGTGTGACGTCATTCGTGACGTATAGGGAAGGAGAAGGCCCGACACTCGCCAGTGTCGCCCGGGGGACCGGCCTGTACGCGCTATGCGGACAGCCGCCGGGAGAAGAGCCAGGAGGCCGGCGTGGGACGTCCCGACCAGGGCTGGGATGGAGAAAGCACCGGGTAAGTTCAAATTTTATTTTTAGTCTGAGCTCGGAGTCCCTTTAAGGAAATCAGAAGGAGAAAAAAACATAACAAAATAAAAAAAAATAAACAAAAAGTACAAAATAAACTGGAAAAAAAAAAAAACAATTATCCCTTCAGGATACCCCCCTCCAGAGAATTCCATTCTCCCAGTCTCCCAACCCATAGAGACACTTCCCAAAAGAGATCAGAGAGGACTCAGTAGCCACCTTCCCATCACCTCCCCCTCACCAGTTCCATCTTCATCTAATTAACATACTTATTGTTATGATCATGTCTGCAGCGTTTACTGCTGGCTGCAGTGGTATTGTAACCCAAGCAGTTCTGATGTCATTACATGCATTTTCTTGCATAGTTTGGTTTGCACTTAAACTAGTTGCTGATTCCATCTGCAGTCACTCTGAAGTTAATGACAGTTTAACATGCTCTTGTGTAAACAAACATTGTCTGCTGCAATGGAGGGGCAATCCCTTTCCTGCAGGCTGCATATCATTGTCTGCCTTTTCCTGCTGTCAGCCTGTGATTAATTACCATTCACTTGTGTGGGAATCTGCAGGTCTGCTCCCATTGGATGACCTCAGTATAAAGAACTGCTTCCTGCAATGCTTGATGGGCTACCATAGTCTCAGATCCTGTCTGTTACTCTGCTCGTGCCCCACCTCGTTCCTAGTCCGCATGGACTGCGCTGACTCCTGCGAAGGGGTCAGCGAGTCCTCCTAGTTCTGCTCTTGTTCTAGAAGTTGTTACTCTGCTTGTCTTGTGTCATATATTGGTTCATCGCCAATATATACGCATACTTGCGCATTTTGTTATTTTCCTTGTATTCGTGTTACGTTGATACATCAGTGTCGCTGATATATACGTACACGAACTGTTTATTTCCTGTGTTCAGTTAGTCAGCCTTCTAGCACGTTTTGGTAGTTTGCGCGTATCGTGAGCACCCGTGCTGAGCTAGTATCCTGCTCCTGGTCCTGTTTGTGGATTGCGTTCATCTCTGCGAGGAGATAACGAATCCTTCTGAATCCTGTCCTGTTACCGTTTGTGGATTGCGTTCATCTCTGCGAAGAGATAGCGAATCCTTCTGAGTCCTGTTCCCTGTATTGCTCCAGTGCTAGTCAGTGTTCCTGCTTATGTCATATATCGGTTCATTGCCGATATATACATATGTTAGTCAGACGTTACAAATAGTTTCATTGATAGCTGTAATTGTAATACGCTAGGAAAACATACTTATTGTATATTTGTCTGTGTTACGTTCATCTATCTTGATCCTGCTATTTCCTGACTATCTTGTCCTGTCTTTGTGAGGCACGCCATCGCTGCAACGCATTGGCTGCCTCATTCCAGTCTGTTTTATTGTGGACGCTTGCTGTCACTAAGTAGTGGCTAGTTAAGCAAGCGTTCATTCTGTCTACCTGTCCTGATCTCCTCAGTCCTGGTTTATGCGCTCAGCGCTACTTTGCGCTGAGACGTTATTACGAAAGTGTTGTTTGTGGCTGTTCGGATCTGCACCGGCTCTGTGCACCACAATCTCCTATTGGAGTCAGTCCTCTCCTCCACTAAACTGGGGATATCCTGATCCCTTGTGCTGGTGTGTGTACCTCCTTCACGTCAGCTTATGTGTTGCATGCTGACTGTGGAGAATACACCCTCCAAGCTTAACATTTATATTAATCAGCAAGTACTCATATATATACTTCATTACTGCATTATTGTTTCTTCTGCCACTTATCCTGTTGTGAGAAATAAACATCAGAACATCTCCAATCTTCAAAATCCACCAAAGGAATCTTTAAAGTCTTGCAAAACTTTTTTAGATCAGCTTTTGGCCTCAAGGTTGCAGACTTCCCGTTCAAATCTGCACTCAAACTAAACGGGAAACCCCACTTATATTTGCCTCCTGCTTTCTTTAACTTTTCCAATAAAGGTTTCACTGTCCTTCTAATCGACAAAGTTCTCCACGAAAGATCCGGATACAAATCAATTACACTTTCATCCAGATTAATTGAACCAACTTCTATGGCTTTAAACATAAACTTTTCCCTATCAGAAAAGCGCAAGAGCCTACATATCGCATTTCTTGTTTTTTTTATGATCAGTTTTCTTAGAACCCAGAGATCGATGCACTCTTTCTATCTCAATTGGCCTGTCATTTTTCAAAAGAGTGTTAAAGATCTTTAGAACAGTCCGCTTTAAATCCTCTGCAGTAACGCTTTCAGAGAGCCCCTTTATTCTAATATTTTGCCTGCGATTTCGATTTTCATTATCGTCTAATTGGGATACCAGTTCATCGGATTTCTTATTATGCAAATTAACTTTAGACGACAAATCGGATACAGTCTGCTCCACCTTCTCCACCTTCTCCTCTGCTGCCCCCACTCTCTGCCCAATCCGGCTCACAGCAAGCCTTCCTGCCTTCCGGCTCTTAGTTCAAAAGAACCACAGCAGCATCACACGCGGCAGTTCATCTCCAGGGGTTGTGTCAGAGCGCACCTCTCAATGCGTCAGCACGCTACCTCCACCCCGCTCATCCCTCCCGCTCAGTCCAGTTTTCTCTATATATTACATCAGCTGCTGTGAAAAAAACGCGCGTGTTTTCCTGCATAGAAACACACTTAGTGTGCAGAAAAAGTATGCAGAAAAACGTGCGCAGAAAACTGAAAGACAAGTGTGTTCCCTGCCTGAAACTTTGTTTTGACCGGAGGTAGTCTTTAAGGTAAAAAGAAGTAAGGAGAGATAAATCCTAAAATAAGTTATGTGAATTAGTGCATATATCTCTGGAGCTACACATGATTTTGGCATATAGTTTTCACTGACGGTAATCTATGATTATTTATCGCTGTCAACAGATGGTCTTTCCATTCCACGATCTACTAGATGTTCACTTTAATGGAACCACTCCTGTGTCCCGCCATGCGTAGTCACACACAAACATCAGCACTCTCTTGCGAATGGAGCCGCTACACCTCATCTGTTTACCCTTTAAGAATATCAATAAGCAATGAAAATGTTTCTACATTCGTAGATGATGATATGCCAGAGTTTTTCTACATAACATACATTTGCATTTTTTCTTCACATCTCCCACTGGTAGCAGTTGTGCGCTTTCTTACACATTTCCATTTCAAATTCTCTAAAGTACATAAATAACTGTAATTCGTCAAGTATATTGTACAGAGCATAATGTTCTTCCTCACAGTAATAATGTGCATTTTTTTAGCTACAGTATTTGTTAAAATGGTTCCTTTGGACTGTAATTAAATACTAAAAAAAAAAGGCTGGGAAACCCCCAGAAGGTCAAACAGCCTCCACATAAATCTAGGAAGAAGCAAATTATGGCTTGCTAACATGTAAAATGTCCTTGAAAGGGCATGCTTGGTGATGTAACAGAGCATTAATACATTAATTTGTACTAATATCCTTAAAGGTAATCATTAGTATGCATCAGACGGACTTGGAAACTGCTCTTTTCAAAGGATCGGTTCTAGAATGACAAAAGTAAACCATAACATTGCTAGGTGCAGTTATTAGGTGCAGTTTCTGGGTTCAGTACTAGACTACTAGGGTTTCCTTATTATCAGACACTTCCAGAATTCTGTCTAGTAAAATCATGGGTTAAAGCTCCCCCTTAGGCTCCTTGCACACTGAAAATCCGATTTGCGATTCCGATTCCGATTTGCAATTCCGATTTTCCCTGATTGCTATCAACAGAAAAACGCTGAAAAAAAGCAGCATGCAGTAACTATTACAAATCGGAATCGAAATTGCATGTGAAAAACAATTACAAATCGGAATGGAATCGCATGTGAAAAACAATTACAAATCGGAATGGAATCGCATGTGAAAAACAATTACAAATCGGAATGGAATCGCATGCAGTGTGCAGGGAGCCTTAAAGTGGTGGCTGGATAGTGTAAGTGGTGGCTGGATAGTGTAAGTGGTGGCTGGATAGTGTAATGGTTAAGGGCTCTGCCTCCACAGACTGGCCTGACAGACAAGAGCGCTTCTCAGTGACCACGCCACCGGCCGCACTGAAGCACCTTTCCGACATAACGCTGGAAGGCGGGCAGGACAGCACTTCCAGGGCATATTGCGCCAGCTCGCCCCAGATATCCAGGTGCTTCACCCAGTACTCCAAGGGGTCCACAGGGGTGTCGATGTCAAGCCCGCTATAGGACCCCATATAGTCGGCCACCATCCGGGTCAGGTGCTGGTTCTGGCTTTGAGAGCCGGATGCTGCTGCAGGCACCTCCTCTGTAGGCAGCGGTACTGGTGTGGCATAGAGCGCCTTTGTCAGAGACAGCAGGTTTGTTGGGCGCCTGCTGATGCTGGATGCAGGCACCTGCTGCTGTGCTGGCTGGACTGAGACAGCAGGGGGGGTGGGAGTCCGGGGGAAGGCTTCCTCCAAGCGCCGAACCAGAATCCGCTGCAAGTCCCTGATTCGGCGCACAGGGTCTCCTCCTACAGGCAGGAACTGAGCCAGCTTCCCCTTCAGCCGTGGGTCCAGCATCAGGGTGATCCAGATGTCCTCCCGAGCACTCATCTGCTCCCCCCTCGGTCTTTGCGCAGGCACTGCAGCATGTGCACTGCCATGGGGAAGAGGGCTGCCATCTCTGCTGACCTATCATCTTCTGCACCGCTGACAGTGCTGTCGTCCTCCTCTGATTCCGGAGCCTCATCTTGCTCTCTCCACCCCCGCACTACTGCAGCTGCACTCCGCTGTGCCCCCTCCTCTTCAAGGTCAGGGACCTCCAACTCCTCCAAGTCCTCCTCCAACTCCTCCGAATCCTCATCCTGCTGCACAGAGGTGGACTGCGAAGTTTGCTGCTGCTGCTCCTGCTGGATCAAGGCTTCCTCTCCCACTTCCAGCAGAGCATCGAGGGCCTTGTCCAGCATGCACACAATGGTCAACCACTCACACAGCGACGCATGGTCCCGGCTGACCATGTTGGTGGCCTCCAGGAAGGGTGCCAGCACAAAGCACACCAGCTGCATTTTTCCCCACTCAGCAGGGCGGATGGTGTCTGGGAGGTGGGTGGTGCCGGTCCCCAACAAGTTGGCATCCATGGTGGCTCTGGCCAGGTACAGGTTGACAGCCCGCCTCTGTTCAACCAGACGTTCCAACATCGCCAGGGTGGAATTCCAGCGTGTTGGGACGTCTATAATGAGGCGGTGCTGTGGAAGGTTCAGCTCCAGCTGCACGGCTGTAAGGGTCGCTGTGGCACTACCCGAGCGGCGAAAATGACCCACCGTTTTCCTTGCCGCTCCCAAAAGAGTGTCTATCCCCTGGTAGGTGTGCAGGAATTTCTGCACCACTAGGTTCAGGACGTGGGCCAGACAGGGGATGTGGGTGAGGTTTCCCCACTGGATGGCGGCAACCAAGTTTGCCCCATTGTCGGCCACCACCTCTCCGACTCTGAGGCCTCTGGGGGTCAGCCAACTCCTCTCTTGCTCTCGGAGCTTGGCCAAGACGTGGTCTGCCGTCAGCTTGTTCTTGCCCACCGTGACCATCTGCAGCAGCGCTTGGCAGTGGTGGGCCTTCACGCTGCTGCTGAGGCGGGGTTGTTTGGCGGCGGATGGAACCGGATCAGAGCTGGAAGCTGCTGCACTTCCCCTGACCCTGCTGCGGGGTGGCACCACCCACCGGGGTGATGATGCTGCTGTCTCCTCTTCACCCCCTTCCACCAAACTGACCCAGTGCGCGGTGAAGGACAAATAGCGGCCTGTCCCGAACCGGCTGCTCCATGAGTCCATTGTCACATGGACACGTGCACCAAGCGCATGATCCAGCCCACGCTCCACGTTGGCCTTCACAAAGAGGTGCAGTGCTGGGATGGCCTTGCGTGCGAAGTAGTGCCGGCTGGGGATTGGCCAATCCGGCGCTGCGCACTGCAGGAGCGCACGCATCCGGCTCCCCTCCTGCACAAACGAGTATGGGAGGAGCTGGGAGGACATGGCCTGTGTCAGCAAGCCGTTCAGCTGGCTTATGCGACAGCTGCCGGGAGGCTGAGCCCTGACCACAAAAGAGTCACTCAGCAGGGTCTGGTGGTGGGGGCGTTTTAGGCTTGCACGTGAAGCCGAGGAGAGAGCAGAGGAGACCACTGAGGAGGACTGGCTGCCTGAACAGGCCTCAGTGTCAGCAGGAGTGTAAAAGCTGGTTATAGTGCTCTGACATCTGCAAGGGCCAGCGCCAGCTTCCTTCAGCCTCTTGAATTCCTGATGCTCAGGTTTGTGCTTATTGCCCAGATGGTTTATGAAGCTGGAGGTGCCATAACTGGAGGGGTGAGACCCTCTGCTCAGCTTCACATGGCATAATTTGCACGTTACAAATTTGCTATCCAGTGAGGGCAGATGGAAAAACTGCCATATTGGGGATTGGAGTTTTCCCTTACGTGGCTCAGAACGGGATGCTGCTGTGGATTTTCTCCCGGTGGTGGTTGGGGCCTGGGGTTGAGTGGTGTGGCTGGTGGTAGTCGTGCCACTGACAGATGGAGCAGTAGCCTGTGGGTCACGTATTCCATGCCCACTGCTGCTCCTGCCAATCCCTGCAATGCTCAACCTGCGTGCCAGACCCACTGACTCCTCCTCCTCAGAGTCAGAGCTGACATGCCCCTCCGGTCGCTGGTAGTCCGGGTCCTTCACCTCATCATCAAACTCCCCTTCGTCAAACTGCTGGGATGATGAGCCCGCCTCAAGCTCCTCTTCTGCTGACACATCATGGACGGGCTCCCCCCCCCAACAATTACTGTCAGCATCTCAGACTCTTCTGTAAAGCCAATTTTGCTGAGAATATTTTCTCTAGGGCTAGGGCTGGTGGTTTTGGCCTCACTGTCACTGGCTTGCTCCTCGTCATGCGCCATCTGCTGCATCACAGACGCGGCGTCCTTCTCCTCCAATCTGCGCCGCTGACCCTGCTTGAAAATTGACGCAACACGCTGCTGAGTCTCTGCAGCGTCACTGCCAGTGGGTAGCAGCGGAATGACTGATGCGGCACAACTGCTGCCAGAGGCCGCAATGTTGCTCACTCTCCTTTTGGCCTTGCCCCTCCCCCGGCTGACACTGCCAGTGCCAGACATAGTACAAGACTCACTGATGAGTCGACGTCACAGATGATGTGTGTGGGCCCGGGGTACTTGGTGCACTTTTATTATTGGCGGCGGGCTTGGAAATTATCAGCAGATTGACAGACAGGAGCAGAGTACAACAGCTAAACACACTGACACTGCTCACTCAGCAGCACAGCAGCAATAATCTGTAGTACTAGCACTGCAACTACACAATATAAAAGCACAGTATAATAGCAGCCCAGCCAGCAGCAAGGAGCCTGGAGTGTGTGCACACAGACACAGCACACACAAAGACACAGGACCTAGTAGCAGGCACAGGCAGCTGCTGCAGCTGAAAGACTGACTGACAAGACTGACTGACACTAACAAATTACACAGACTAGCTAAGCTAACTACAACACAGTAAAACAGTAAAACCAGAAGGTGTTTTAGTGTTAAAACGCTGGGTTATCACTGGGATAATGTACTTGCTTCAGCCAAACACACTGGACAACCTATCACAGTGGTAGTCACAAAGCAAGGACGAGATTCTTAACATGGCCCCCTCCTTATATACAGGAGGGACTGGCCAAGGTTCCCCTCTGTGATTGGGTGCTTGGGCTTAGGCTGGGAGCGCTCTGATTGGCTGAATGATGTCATGGACGTCATCTCCATGGTTGCAGTACCCGGATTCGGATATCCGACCGGTATCCGCGGGTATCCGGGTTATGCGACCAACTATCCGCATAGAGCTATCCGGATTACCGTCCAGATATGCGGAATCCGGATCCGATCGAATAGGCCTAAAAAGTTCGGATATCCGAGTCTACTTGGATATCCGGTATCCTGATGAGCAGCACTGAGGGAAACCTCAGGATCCTACCGAAGCTTCCCTTGCTGATCGAAAGCCTCCTCTCCATGTTGGAGCTGTGCAGCTCTTCTTCCTGATGCGAGGTCACGCAATAGCCATGCGAGCTCACCTGCACATGCGCAGTAGCACAGAGCCCGCGGTTTCGGCTTACTGTGCATGCGTGGGTGGGTTGGGTCGGCTATTATGCAGCTACGCTGACGCAGGAAGAGCTGCGCGGCCCCGTCAGGATTAGCAACAATGCAATCTACTGGGGGCCGTGCTCAGCGACGGGAGACAACACAGCAGGGAGGGAAGCCTCAATAGGATCCTGAGGCTTCCCTCTCTTTAGGTAAGTATCTGATGTTGTGTACCCGAGCTTCGACTCGGGTACTCTTTAAGAAATGGGAGGTTGAAGTCCATCTTATAATTTACTCTACTTCCTGCTTTCATGGAAGCAGACATAGGGTTAAAATCTTGCGTTTATAAATCAGATGCTCTACCAAGGCAGCCAGCTGACACATCTGAGAGGTCAAATTATCAAATTACACGTGAGATTAGTAACAGATGAGGAGGAATTAGACAGGCTAAACTGTCTAAATTCATACAGGGTGCATTTCTCTTTTTTTTCCTTCTGTCCTGTGCAAGAGTTCAGGTCCACTGTAACAGAGATACTAAGAAGTCTGGCTGGTGTGTTATAGTGTACAACAAAATACTTTCATCACTTTCTAGCCAACTAAAACTCTGAAAGGGTACTTTGCTGTACTGAACTGGTTTGTATCAGCGTGCACTAATAATATCTGCTCTACTTGTTCACAGTCAAGCAGGAAAAGGGAACCCCGGAGCAACCGCTTATTTAAATTTATCGATTCAGTGAATTAAAAAGTCCCAAGCTAATAACATGAAAAGTTGCTCAACCTTTTTTTTTCAGTTGCAATGTACATTGCTTGAAGTGCTCGTGTTTAAAGGGGAACTGAAGAGAGAGGTATATGGAGGCTATCATGTTTATTTCCTTTTAGACAATACCAGTTGCCTGGCAGCCCTGCTAATCCTCTGACTCTAATACTATTAGCCATAGCCCCTAAACAAGCATGCAGCAGATCAGGTGTTTCAGTGGTTCAGACTTATAAGTCAGATCTGACAAGACTAGCTGCATGCTTGTTTCTGGTTTTAATCAGATACTACTGCAGAGAAATAGACCAGCAGGGCTGCCAGGCAACTGGTATTGATTAAAAGGAAATAAACATGACAGCCTCCATATACCTCTCTCTTCAGTTCCCCTTTAAGGTGCTGGTATCAGACACATCAGCTCTTTTGATTAAAAGGAAGGAAATTGAATTCTGGGAAATTTAACACATTCGAGACTTGATTCTGCTGCAGCGACCAGAGCTAAAGAACAAGCACGACTCCGGGTCACATATACATTACAACTACATCCATTACAACTAGGGATCGACAATGAGATGCAAATAATTTCGAGTTGGTGCAGTATTATGCAAATATTGTATGCAAGTGTATGCAACTTGAAAATTAACCAATCAATTCCTGCTGAGGTAAAATTTGATGGGTCCATTTCATGCTGCATAAATTTGCATACAAAATTTTAATACAACTAGCAGGTCCAGTAGTGTTTAAAGTAACTTTTCAGCACTCTGAAAAAGTACCAAAGAGTAGGTGAAAAAATACTGTCAAAATTATTCTGTAATGTTTTTCTTGCTCATGGCTAAAAATGCATTTTATCGATAAGATGTGAAATATTAGCTAGGAGAAAACCTAGGAGAAAAAGTGGATTGGATCAGACCTAATGACCCATATGCAATGAACTTTTTATCCTGAGTTTTCTCCTAGGAGATAATTTTTCATCTTCTATTTAAAATAATTTTCCAGCAATTGAAAAAGTACAAAAAAGTTGGTGAAAAAGTACTATCAAGATTGTTCAGAGTATTTTTTTGCTTGGGGGTGGCTTAAAAGTCATTTTATTTAGACATGTGAATATATTACCTAGGAGAAAACCAGTGACCGGTGAGAACCATACAAATACTCATGTCTCATGAAATGATCATTGAAGGACCACTATCGCGAAAGTCATAAAATGTAAAATGCATTTAAACACATACAAATAAGATGTACATTTCTTCCAGAGTAAAATGAACCATAAATGACTTTTCTCCTATGTTGCTGTCACTTACAGTAGGTAGTAGAAATCTGAAAGAACCGACAGGTTTTGGACTAGTCCATCTCCACATAGGCAGTAGCTCCATCCAACTGCCAAAAAACCTGTGCAGCGAGCAAGGAGGCTGGCCACCATCTTTTTATAAATCTTTTTCAAGGAGTGTCTGTATAAAGAATCCCCTATGGAGAGAGTTCAAAACCTGTCAGTTCTGTCAGATTTCTACTACCTACTGTAAGTGACAGCAACATAGGAGAACAGATTGAGAAACAGTACCGACACACTGTTCAGCTATTAGAAAATAGTTGGTTTGGAGTAAGGGGGAAAGAAGCACTGCAGAGTCAACAACAGCTTAAAGGACCATTCACACGTCCGTTTTTTGCGAACGACGGGTCGTTTGAACGACCTGTCGTTCAGTCGTTCGCCCGCTAAATCGGGCGTGTGTACAGACTGTCGTTCGCGTGATAAGAGTGAGTTTGAGCGATCCGCCGGATCGCTCAAACTCACTCTTATCATGCGAACGACAGTCTGTACACAAGCCCGATTTAGCGGACGAACGACTGAACGACGGTTCGTTCAAACGACCCGTCGTTCGCAAAAAAAGGACGTGTGTATGGGCCTTAACAATAGCATTTGGTCATTTGAGATCTGACTCCATATTTTCTTACACCCATCTCTGCTTTTAACTTATTCAGTGCCCAGAGATGTAAGCTAAAGTGTGCTGCCAGTGCAAGAAACTTGATTTAGAGTTGTAAATCAGAAACAAAGGGAAAAGCTGTGTGTAACTCTTTCATAACTGGATTACAAATGGCAGCACATGTATACTTTACATTATATACAGAAATACTGTCTGCTGAATGGTTTTAGCTTTAGCTCGGAGATAAGTTTGAAGTGGGGAAGACGATTTACAAAGAATTATTGCCAAAACTGCCCATATAAAGTAAGAATATTCACTATGCATTACAAGGAGCCTAAAAAGGGGCATGATTTATCTGAGTCTCCGAAGAGATGCTGGAAGGCCTTACACAGCAAGTACTTACAGAAGTTATTACTGAAGGTGCCAAGAATTTACTCAGCGATAATTAAAAACAAATGGAAGATATCTGATGAAACTAAAGTATGGGGCTGACTCAAGTCTAATAAGTTATGGTTACAATTAGTAATTGTTTTAATCAAATTAATTTATCATATTGTTAAAGGGAACCTGAAGCGAGGAAAATTATTTAAAATAAACACATGACGTAGCTGCAAATGAATATTACATACTAACCGCACTGTCAGTTCCTCTCAGAAGCTCATCATTTTCTTGTTACAGTAATCCCTTCCGGTTCTGACAATATTTTGTCAGAACTGAAATATACCAGTTGCTGTCAGTTATATATCAGCAGCTGTCAATTACAACTGAATCTGCAAGGTAATGTCCATGTTTCCCTATGACTCAAGTTAGTGATATTACAGTTTAACAGTGTGCTGGCCAGGAAGCTGTTAGGGGGTAATGGCCATTTTTAAAATGGAGGATGGAGAAATCCATTGATCACAGTGGACAAACAGGACTCAGGAGAGGAGAAAGAGATTGATGAGCAGACTATACATGAGGTAAGTATGACTAGTGTATGGTTACTTTCACTTTTTATGTTCAGTTCAGGTTCTCTTTAAGGACCCTGTCTACTCTTTGTATGCCAGTATGCCCTCTTCTCCCTCCCACATAGGCTTACTAAGTGAGATACATTGTTTTTAAAAGTTCCATAAATAACTTATTTTTTAGCAGGCTGTTGTTAAGGTCTCACTCACCATCCCCCAATGAAGATGTAGGAGGGAGTATGGCTGAAGTGGCACTAAATAGATAAGATGACTTATCTTTACAATACTACTTTATAAATTATTTGGTCAGTGTTTGGCCATTGTAACATCTTTCCTTATCCTGATTTACATTCTTAAACATATCACAGAAGATGATAACTGTGACAATGTTATGTCTCCCTTCCCCGCCGCTATCCCTGCTGTCACCCCTCCTCCTAGCGCTGCTCTTCCCCGCTCCTGCATGACTTGGGGGGTCGTGGCGACACCCCCCTGGCCGTCTGGCACCCGGTGTGCCACGCCCCCCTGCGCCCTGTGATAGGAACGCCACTGCCTCCAAATGAGCGGTGTGGACGGAGTTCAGGGATTCCGCTGCTTTCCATAGGTTTTTAAAAAACTAGGCCCCCCTCCTCCCCCCATTTTAATCCTCGGGGTCCTCGGCTGGGCTCATCTCCATATCCAAACACATGACCCTAAGTTATCCCTTATTTGTGGTCCTTTCCCTCTCTCACCTCCTTTTTGACGACATTCAATCTTCCTCCATTTTGCATCATGCTTCCATTGGTACAATAATTTTCAAGGCAATACATGTGGCTGGTCTGCGTTTACTTTAACCTCTGTTTACCATCAGTGTGTAATGGTTTCATACTTACCTGTCCCCCATCTAGCTTAGAGATTAGTAGTACTTTTTTTAGCAGTATTCGCGGTACTTATCCGTTAGCCGGACACATCCTCTAGGTGGCGACAAAACTCCACCAGAGTTACATCTTTTCCTACTATCCATGGCGGCCTGGAGGGGGAATAGTAATTAGCGCCACCTGCCGGATGCGCCCGGCTAACAGATAAGTACCGTATTCGCCTTCCCATACCTACACTACTCCAATATGGACTAGGTAATTGGTTATTATACTAGCATTATCTCTGTTATAATCTGGAACTTAATCCTATTCTGTAAGCTATACCGTTGGTTTCCTCCCTCCACCCCTCTCCCACCCTCTTCCCCCACCCCTCTCCTTCTCCCACCCCCTACCTCCCCATCCTCCTTCTTTCCTACCCTCCCCTCTCTCCTCCTCCCTTCTTAAAAATGTGGGTACGCTTGTTCACTTAGTCTGTCTATGTATTTGACTATCACAATGTATGTATCTTTTTACGTATATTTCTGCAACTTGATGGTCTGCTTGTTATCTCTGGTACCTTAATAAAATTTGATTGTTTAAAAAAAAAATACAACAATATATTGTTATAGAATGTATTTCCAATGCTGAAACTAGGATAATTAACATGATATTATGGAAATACTAGCAGACCCAAGCCGGTTTAAAAAAACGGGCTCTAGGTCTGTGTGTGCGCGCACGCTTCCGCCGCACAGCCGCGCAGGGACACAGGGGTTTTATTATAGAGGATCCAACATTATTATTATTCAGTATTTATATAGCACCGACATCTTTTGCAGCGCTGTACAGAGTATATTCTCTTGCCACTTAACTGTCCCTCAGAGGGGCTCACAACTTATCCCTACCATACTCATATGTCTATGTATGTATTGTGTAGTGCATGTATCATAGTCTAGGGCCAATTTAGGAGGAAGCCAATTAACTTATCTGTATGTTTTTGGGATATGGGAGGAAACTGAAGTACCTGGAGGAAACCCATGCAGACACTGGGGGGGGGGGGGCATATGCAATTAACTTTCTCCTGCGTTTTCTCCTAGGAGATAATTTTTCATCTTGTATTTAAAATAGTTTTTCAACACTTTGCAATTTAAAAAGTACCACAAAGTTGGTGAAACGGTACTATCAAAATTATTTTATGTGGTTTTTACTTGCTGGTGTTTTAAAAAAAATGTATTTACAAGTTGTGTAATTATCACCTAGAGAAAACTCAGGTGAAAAATGTAATTGCATATGGGCCTGGGAGAATATACAGACTCCGTGCAGAGATTGGGTATCCTGAATAATGTATTACATTGTACTTTTTTGTTCCTCCGATAACCAAGTAGTATTTCCTCTCCTTGCAGCACTGGGTCCCCGATTTAAAACCCAGCCAGGGCACTACCTGCAAAGAATATGTATGCTCTCTCTATCTGCATGGGCTTCCTACGGGCACCCCGGTTTCCAAAAACATACAGATAAATGAATTGCCTTATATCTAAATTGGCCCTGGACTACGGTAGACATATAATAGGAATTAGATTGTGAGCCCTATGAAGGACAGTTAGTGAATAGTGATGGTCATGTATAGGAGAACTCATGGAGAAGCATGTGATTTGTTAGATCAGCTGATAGATTTGTAAAAGCTCTGATTTGCTGTGATCACATCCTGCTTTATCACATGATCATGGCTAGCAAATCAGAGACTTACACATTTATCATCTGACCAAACCGATCACATGCTTCTCCGTTAGTTCCCCTAGACATGACCATTACTGACATGACTATATACACGGTAAAGCGCTACAGATGTCATCGCTATATAAATACTAAATAATAATAATTTTGTCAGTTAGCAGATTTTATTTGCTAGCAGGGGTGTTGCAAGGATCCTAAGACATCCAGAGAGCTGAAAAATGGGTGTGGCCATGCAACAGAATGTGGGTGGGGTCATGGGTGGGGCCAAATTTACATAACCTTAACAGCATTCTAAGTAAGCCTGCCCAGCAAAATGGAAGAGAAAATGTCTGCAGAATCTGGAGACTAATCGGCTGGAGATGAGTACTGCCGCCTGACTCTGCCTGGGGGACATCTGGGGCACCCCAGAATAGATTTGTGGCACGTGCCACGGATCTTTGGGGCTAGCAATGCCCCTGTTTGCTAGCATATGTTTCATATTGTAGGTGAGCATAGATTAGCATGTAGGGAGACAGGGGCGTTGCAAGGATCCTAAGACATCCGGGGCACTTTTGGGCACTCCAGACAGAAAATGGGTGTGGTCATGAGCCAAATTTACATGAACTTAACAGTGGTCTAAGTAGGCCCAGAAAAATGTTGGATGAAGCCCCCTCTCTATTAATAATTAAAAAAATGCAGCGCATCACATAAATAGGCAGACTCACTTAATCATAACTAGGTAGAGTTACCTGGCTTTTGTGGTGGCTGGTCAGGCTTTCTGCTGGGTGGGCTGGTCTGCTGCCAGGTTGTCTGGAAGTCCCCCATAGCATTCCCTCACCTTCTAGCGGACCCCTCCCCATGCTCCCATGGGCCTCCCATTGAGGCACCACAACTCCCAGCATACCCCATAGAACAACTACAGCTCCCTGCATGCCCCCATAATGGCACCACAGCACCCACTATGCTCACATAGAGGCAACGCAGCACCTACCATACCCTCAGCTGATGTACCACAGCTCCCAGCATGTCCGCCATTAAGGCACCACAGCTGCCTGAGAGACATCTGAGGCACCCCAGAATACATCCAGGGCACGTGTCACTGATTTTTGGGGCTAGCAACGCCCCTGTAGGGAGACCTTTCTGCTTATCCTCATTCAAGTACCCAACATAGGAAGTGTTATGATGAGTACATTCCTTCAATCCACTGTTTATGCTTGATTAGCGTGTTTGATTACGTTTGGTCAGTAAATTGTCTGCTCAATAAATTGCAATTTTTTTAACCGTCTTACTGGCAGAATGACATTTTTACAATGAAGATGTCGTTTAGCATACTCTTCTGAAAGGTTGAATGCTTAAATCAATAGTAATCAGCTGAGCAGCCAGAGCATTAATGAGGCTTATACTACGATCTAAAGTAAATACACTCAGATTGCACTTCATTAACCTGCCCTGTTTTGCATTTTAATTGTAATTGATTGAAACTAAGTGTGATGTTAATTTCACTTACCATATTTTGATAATAGTCATTACTAATTTTGATTCCATTTCAACAAACCTGATTAATAATATTGTTCTGCAACTTGGCAAAATTAATTACCCGCAGTGGCGTTGTATTTGGCTTTTATGCTAGATTGCGCAATTTGCACAGACTGTAGACCAGATAAGCGTTCAGCGAATAGCTATCACCGTCAATAAGCATTACCTCTATGAGCCGGTTTACTCGGGTAGATTGATTAACGTGTCGGCTAATTTGACAGAGTGAAAATAATTGATTTAAAGGGTATCTAAAGTTTAGTGGAGAGGAAACTAAAAACAATTACTCCCAGGACAACTATATACATTGCAAGCATTTTACCAAGTCCAACCAGCTTAAAGGGAACCTTAAGTGACATGTGACATGATGAGATAGACATTTGTATGTACAATGCCAAGCACACACATAAATATGCTGTGATGCTTTTCTTCTTTCTCTGCCTGAATGAGTTAATATTTTGCTCTGCAACTGACAGTTTTTCCTCCAGTCGGGACCCAGTCAGAAAACCAATAAGGAATTACAGCCATAAAATACTTTGCTCTAGGAAGCCCAGTTCTCTGGTAGGAGAGGGAA
The DNA here is from genome assembly GCF_040937935.1 of Hyperolius riggenbachi. Taxonomy (NCBI): domain Eukaryota; kingdom Metazoa; phylum Chordata; class Amphibia; order Anura; family Hyperoliidae; genus Hyperolius; species Hyperolius riggenbachi. Next base: position 605,537,182 of record NC_090646.1, on the reverse strand, counting down.
GATTAAAAAAAGGTCAATAGTTCATATATTTGAGCACTCTGAGACACAGACACAGACTGTTACATTCAGCTGACAATAAATCTGGGTTTTTTTAAGTTTATAAACATACCATAAAACTGTGGGATAGCTAAAAATCATTTTTAGGAGTAGGAGGATACATACAATTGTTTATATCTTCACTTTGTTTTCACTTAAAGAGCAACTTCAGCCTAAACCAGTGGTTTCCAACCTTTTTGGAGTCGTGACACATCAAACCAAACGTTCAGATCTCCGTGACACGTAGACTAAATGCATGTAATGAGTGACAGCGTTTCCCCACTAAATGCACATAAGAGACAGCGTTTCACCAGTAAATGCAGGTAATGACAGACAGCCTTTCACCAGTAAATGCACGTAATGAGAGACAGCGTTTCCCCAGTAAATGCACATAAAAGACAGCTTTTCACCAGTAAATGCACATAAGAGAAAGCTTTTCACCAGTGAATGCACATAATAAGAGACCTCTTTTCACCAGTAAATGCACATAAAAGACAGCTTTTCACCAGTAAATGCACATAAGAGACCTCTTTTCACCAGTAAATGCACATAATAAGAGACCTCTTTTCACGAGTGAATGCACATAAAAGACAGCTTTTCACCAGTAAATGCACATAAGAAACAGCTTATCACCAGTAAATGCACATAAGAAGAGACCTCTTTTCACCAGTAAATGCACATAATAAGAGACCTCTTTTCACGAGTAAATGCATATAAAAGACAGCTTTTCACCAGTAAATGCACATAAGAAACAGCTTATCACCAGTAAATGCACATAAGAAGAGGCCTCTTTTCACCAGTAAATGCACATAAGAGACCTCTTTTCACCAGTAAATGCACATAATAAGAGACCTCTTTTCACCGGTAAATGCACATGATAAGAGACAGCTTTTCACCAGTAAATGCACATAAGAGAAAGCTTATCACCAGTAAATGCACATAATGAGAGACAGCTTTTCACCAGTAAATGCACATAATGACAAACAGCCAGTTGTCCCCAGTATATGTAGCCAGGGATATATGTGCCCAGTATATGTAGCCAGAGGTATATGTCCCCAGTATATGTAGGCAGGTGTATATGTGGTCAGTATATGTAGGCAGGTGTATATGTGCCCAGTATATGTAGCAAAGGGTATATGTGCCCAGTATATGTAGCCAGGGGTATATGTGCCCAGTATATGTAGCCAGAGGTATATGTGCTCAGTATATGTAGGCAGGGGTATATGTGCCCAGTACATGTAGCCAGGTGTATATGTGCCCAGTATATGTAGTCAGGTGTATATGTGCCCAGTATATGTAGTCAGGTGTATATGTGCCCAGTATATGTAGCCAGGGGTATATGTTCCCAGTATATGTAGTCAGGTGTATATGTGCCCAGTATATGTAGCCAGGGGTATATGTGCCCAATATATGTAGTCAGGTGTATATGTGCCCAGTATATGTAGTCAGGTGTATATGTGCCCAGTATATGTAGTCAGGTGTATATGTGCCCAGTATATGTAGCCGGAGGTATATGTCCCCAGTATATGTAGTCAGGTGTATATGTGCCCAGTATATGTAGCCAGGTGCCCCCCCCCCCCCCCCCCAGGAGGAGAGAGCAAGGGAAGGAGAGCGGCACCTCAGGGTGCTCTCCCTCCCTCGTTCTCTCCTCCGGAACGAAGTGCGGTGGCTGGCAGAGGGGCGGAACTTACCTTCCGTGTCTCCGTCTGGTCTCGTCGCAGGCGCGGGATGATTTGCCACTACTCTGGTCTGATTCAGACCAAAGCAGCGGCTGCGGCACCAGAACTTCCGGCGCTTGGAGCAACGCGGAAGGTAAGTCCCGCCCGCTGCAAACGCCTGACCGCAGTTAGTTCCGGAGGAGAGAGCAAGGGAGGGAGATGGCCCCCTTCTCCGCCGCTGCCCACAGCTCTCCCTCCACTGCGCTGCTCTCCTCCGAGAGCTGACACTGCGACACATACCCAAAGCCTCGCGGACATGGGTTGGGAACCACTGTTTTAAAGGATACCCAAGGTAACGTGACATGAGATAGATATGGGTATGTACAGTGCCTAGCACACTAATAACTATGCTGTGCCTTTTTTTCTTTCTCTGCCTGAAATAGTCAAATATCAGGTATGTAAGTGGCTGACTCAGTCCTGACTCAGCAGGAAGTGACTACAGTGTGACCCTCAATGATAAGAAATTCCAACTATAAAACACTTTCCTAGCAGAAAATAGCTTCTGAGAGCAGGAAAGAGATGGAAAGGGTCAACAGTTCATACATTTTAGCTCTGGTATACTTCAATGAATGTGCCATTGAGCAAAAACAATAAAACAGTTAAAACTTAAAAAATAGATTTAAACATAAACTAAAACTGTGGAATCTCTTAAAAAGTCATTTTTAGGAGAAGGAAGATAGATACAATTGTTTATTTCATTCGTTTATTTTCGCCTTGGGTGTCCTTTAAGAATTCTCAAGTAAAAGCACCCCTGCATGTTGACCACTTTTGCCATGAAGATCTTTTCTGCTTGCCCATTTTGGTCAATATATTAAAAACCAACAGCTCATATCTTTAAAACTAGGAATCAGGAATGTAAACATATAGAGTTGGTTCATTAAGAATTCATATGTATAATGTAGCATGAAATTGCTGTTTATTGGAGCATTGACTCCAAAGGAAATTCTCATTTTCTGCTGTGGTCACGTAGTGTTGGTATCTCGGCTAAGTTTTTTTCCCCCATTTTAATATAATATTTTTTTTCTCATTCATTTTTTTTTTAGTAAACATGTTAAAAGTCATTTTACTCATAAACAACCTCCAGCTCAAATGGTTACTTTGCTCCAAGATCAGATACTGTAGATTTGCTGTGTGTACAATACGTTTTGACTATCAAATATCTCTTGTTCAGCATAGTTGGTCAATTAGTGGTGATTCTTAAACGCTGGTCTCAAAAGACCAATAAAATGCTATAATTAAAGATAGCATTTAAAATGGGTGAGTCCATCAAAGGTTTCATTATTTTGATTAACTTGAGTTTAGTCTGCAGAATTCATCAGACCAGAATAGTTAGGGATGGGCGTGTAGTGTTGGGCGAACATCTAGATGTTCGGGTTCGGGCCGAACAGGCCGAACATGGCCGCGATGTTCGGGTGTTCGACCCGAACTCCGAACATAATGGAAGTCAATGGGGACCTGAACTTTTGTGCTTTGTAAAGCCTCCTTACATGCTACATACCCCAAATTTACAGGGTATGTGCACCTTGGGAGTGGGTACAAGAGGAAAAAAAATTAGCAAAAAGAGCTTATAGTTTTTGAGAAAATCGATTTTAAAGTTTCAAAGGGAAAACTGTCTTTTAAATGCGGGAAATGTCTGTTTTCTTTGCACAGGTAACATGTTTTTTGTCGGCATGCAGTCATAAATGTAATACATATAAGAGGTTCCAGGAAAAGGGACCGGTAACGCTAACCCAGCCGCAGCACACGTGATGGAACAGGAGGAGGCGCAGGAGGAGAAGGCCACGCTTTGTGAGACACAACAACCCCGGCCTTGCATGAGGGCAAGAAGCGTGCGGATAGCATGCTTTGTACCGCCATGCAGTCATAAATGTAATAAAGATAAGAGGTTCCATAAACAGGGACCGGCAACGCTAACCCAGCAGCAGCAGCAGCAGCAGACGTGATGGAACAGGAGGAGGCGCAGGAGGAGAAGGCCACGCTTTGTGAGACACAACAACCCAGGCCTTGCATGAGGGCAAGAAGCGTGCGGATAGCATGCTTTGTACCGCCATGCAGTCATAAATGTAATAAAGATAAGTGGTTCAATAAACAGGGACCACGCGGCAACGCTAACCCAGCAGCAGCAGACGTGATGGAACAGGAGGAGGCGCAGGAGGAGAAGGCCACGCTTTGTGAGACACAACAACCCAGGCCTTGCATGAGGACAAAAAGCGTGCGGATAGCATGCTTTTTACCGCCATGCAGTCATAAATGTAATAAAGATAAGTGGTTCAATAAACAGGGACCACGCGGCAACGCTAACCCAGCAGCAGCAGACGTGATGGAACAGGAGGAGGCGCAGGAGGAGAAGGCCACGCTTTGTGAGACACAACAACCCAGGCCTTGCATGAGGGCAAGAAGCGTGCGGATAGCATGCTTTGTACCGCCATGCAGTCATAAATGTAATAAAGATAAGTGGTTCAATAAACAGGGACCACGCGGCAACGCTAACCCAGCAGCAGCAGACGTGATGGAACAGGAGGAGGCGCAGGAGGAGAAGGCCACGCTTTGTGAGACACAACAACCCAGGCCTTGCATGAGGACAAAAAGCGTGCGGATAGCATGCTTTTTACCGCCATGCAGTCATAAATGTAATAAAGATAAGTGGTTCAATAAACAGGGACCACGCGGCAACGCTAACCCAGCAGCAGCAGACGTGATGGAACAGGAGGAGGCGCAGAAGGAGAAGGCCACGCTTTGTGAGACACAACAACCCAGGCCTTGCATGAGGGCAAGAAGCGTGCGGATAGCATGCTTTGTACCGCCATGCAGTCATAAATGTAATAAAGATAAGTGGTTCAATAAACAGGGACCACGCGGCAACGCTAACCCAGCAGCAGCAGACGTGATGGAGCAGAAGGAGGCGCAGGAGGAGAAGGCCACGCTTTGTGAGACACAACAACCCAGGCCTTGCATGAGGGCAAGAAGCGTGCGGATAGCATGCTTTGTACCGCCATGCAGTCAGCGTGTAGGGACATCACACAGCAAGCGATGGTGGGGGAGATTGAAGCGCTCCTGCATCTTGGCGAGTGCCCCCGAAGCAGTACTGGAATTTCTACAATGTTTGGCCACTCGACGCACCTTCAACAGAAGATCGGCCACGCCTGGGTATGTCCTCAGGAACCGCTGAACTACTAGGTTCATCACGTGCGCCAGGCAAGGGATGTGTGTCAGCTTAGCCAACCTTAAAGCGCGAATGAGATTACTCCCATTATCACACACAACCATGCCCGGTTTCAGGTCCAGCGGTGCCAGCCACAAATCCGTCTGTTCCTTTATTCCCCTCCAAATTTCCTCCCCTGTGTGCTGCTTATCCCCAAGGCAGATTAGCTTCAGCAACGCTTGCTGACGCATGTCAACAGCTGTGCTGCACTGCTTCCACGATCCTACTGCTGCTGGGTTAGCGTTTCCGGATGAGGTACAGCTTTGAGATGCGTTGGAGGAGAAGGAGTCAGAGAGGTAGGTGCTGCTGTTGTTATCCAGTGGGAGGGACGGCGGTGCAGCTGTTTGCGGCGTGGGCAACACCCGCGCCGTAGCAGGTGAGGAATCGCTGCCAGGCTCCACAAGGTTCACCCAGTGCGCGGTAAGGGAGATGTATCGACCCTGGCCGAACGCACTCGTCCAGGTGTCAGTGGTGAGGTGAACCTTGCAGGCAACGGCATTCTTCAAGCTTCGGGTTATTTTGCTGACCACGTGCTCATGCAACTCAGGCACTGCAGAGCGCGCAAAGTGGTAGCGGCTGGGAACCACGTAACGTGGGATGGCCACTGACATCATGCCCTTGAAGCTGTTTGTCTCCACCACTCGATATGGCAGCATTTCGCAGGCCAGAAGCTTGGCTATGCTGGCTGTTACTGCCACGGCCCGGGGGTCATTTGCTGGCAATTTCCTCTTGCGCTCAAACATCTCCGACACAGACAACTGAACCATAGCGCTGCACACGGAAGGGCTGTTGGTTGTTGTGTTTGATGAACACTGGGAGACCTCAAGAGCACTACTCCGGAAAGTGACAGTGTCAGCGTCGTCTGATGTTTGTGAATGTTGTGAACCACGCAATGGCTGGGCTACTGCTGCTGCTGAGGCGGGTCTGGTGGTGAGTCTGGTGAACCCAAGGGAGGCAGTGTTGTTGCTGGTACCCTGTCCTGACGCGTTTGCCCACAGAGTGGGATGTTTGGATAGCATGTGACGGCTCATGCTGGTGGTGGAGAGGTTGTTAATACTTTTCCCCCTGCTCAGGCGGGTCTTGCACACCTTGCAAATCGCCATGGTAACATCCTCAGTGCAGTCTTCAAAGAAAGCCCAGACTTTGGAGCACCTGCCTCCTTGCTGGCGATTTCTGTTTGCTCCTCTTTTGCCTCTCACTTGAACTTCCACGCTTGTGGTGCCTGAAATAGCGCGCCGCCTACCTTGTGGCACAAGGCGAACTCGTGCAGCAGTGGGTTCTTCAACAGACTCATCTGTGCTGCTGCTCCGACGGCGATGTTCTCATTCACAAACAAAATCTGGGTCTCTGTCCACATTGTCCATACCCTCCTCTTCCATCTTTTCAAACTCGTCATATGTCATTGTGGGCCGCCGCCGTGGAGTAGAGCTCCCCACAACAACCTCTGCGCAGCACACTCCAACGTCGTCTTCCAGATCTTGTCGGCCGACCTCCTGCAATTGCAACCCCTCCTGCCCAAATTGCTCTGGGATTTGGGTTTCCGAGTCCTCCTCGGACTCGCCTTGTATTTCAGTGCGCGGTGCATTTCCCACAGTTAACGGTTGTGAATCCAGGCACAACATTTCTGGCTGTTCCTCCATTGACCTTTGAAGGTGGAAGTTTGTTGGGCTGGGAATAGCTCCTGCGAATACCCCATTGTGTCCTGAGGTAATTCATCGGACTGGTTATCTGGCAGTTGTGTGCGTGGTGTCGCTGCCGGTTGTGTCAGCTTTGTGCCCACTGGCTCCTTGTAACTGGCTGAGGACTCGGACCTCGTGCGTGATGTGCTGGTGCTGCTTAACCCACTGCTGGACGCTTGAGAGGTCATCCAAGTAATTATCTGGTCCTGTTCTTTTGGATTTGTGAGGGTTGTTGTCCTGGACAACATGGGCGGTATTGAGTGGGTTTTCTTGGGTGCTCCCCTGTGGCCTGTACGTGAACCGTCAGGGGAAACACCTCTTCCCTTGCCCCTCCCTCTTTCACCGGATTTCTTCCTCATTTCACTTATCCTTACAGTACACGCTGACTGGCAGCAGTACAGTGGCAGTACAGAAATGCTATACAGTACCACTATTCCCAGCAGCGACACAGAGCACAATGCTATACAGTGACGGGTGAGCGTTGTACCACTATTCCCAGCAGCGACACAGAGCACAATGCTATACAGTGGCGGGTGAGCGGTGTACTACTATTCCCAGCAGACACAGAACAGTAAACAGAATGCTATATAGTGTGGCTGAGCGAGCGGTGTACCACTATTCCCAGCAGACACAGAACAGTAAACAGAATGCTATATAGTATGGCTGAGCGAGCGGTGTACCACTATTCCCAGCAGACACAGAACAGTAAACAGAATGCTATATAGTGTGGCTGAGCGAGTGGTGTACCACTATTCCCAGCAGACACAGAACAGTGAACAGAATGCTATATAATGTGGCTGAGCGAGGTACACAGAGTGGCAGTAAACAGAATGCTATATAGTGTGGCTGAGCGAGCGGTGTACTACTATTCCCAGCAGACACAGAACAGTAAACAGAATGCTATATAGTGTGGCTGAGCGAGCGGTGTACCACTATTCCCAGCAGACACAGAACAGTAAACAGAATGCTATATAGTGTGGCTGAGCGAGCGGTGTACCACTATTCCCAGCAGACACAGAACAGTGAACAGAATGCTATATAATGTGGCTGAGCGAGGTACACAGAGTGGCAGTAAACAGAATGCTATATAGTGTGGCTGAGCGAGCGGTGTACTACTATTCCCAGCAGACACAGAACAGTAAACAGAATGCTATATAGTGTGGCTGAGCGAGCGGTGTACCACTATTCCCAGCAGACACAGAACAGTGAACAGAATGCTATATAGTGTGGCTGAGCGAGCGATGTACCACTATTCCCAGCAGACACAGAACAGTGAACAGAATGCTATATAGTATGGCTGAGCGAGCGGTGTACCACTATTCCCAGCAGACACAGAACAGTAAACAGAATGCTATATAGTGTGGCTGAGCGAGCGGTGTACCACTATTCCCAGCAGACACAGAACAGTGAACAGAATGCTATATAATGTGGCTGAGCGAGGTACACAGAGTGGCAGTAAACAGAATGCTATATAGTGTGGCTGAGCGAGCGGTGTACTACTATTCCCAGCAGACACAGAACAGTAAACAGAATGCTATATAGTGTGGCTGAGCGAGCGGTGTACCACCATTCCCAGCAGACACAGAACAGTAAACAGAATGCTATATAGTGTGGCTGAGCGAGCGGTGTACCACTATTCCCAGCAGACACAGAACAGTGAACAGAATGCTATATAATGTGGCTGAGCGAGGTACACAGAGTGGCAGTAAACAGAATGCTATATAGTGTGGCTGAGCGAGCGGTGTACTACTATTCCCAGCAGACACAGAACAGTAAACAGAATGCTATATAGTGTGGCTGAGCGAGCGGTGTACCACTATTCCCAGCAGACACAGAACAGTAAACAGAATGCTATATAGTGTGGCTGAGCGAGCGGTGTACCACTATTCCCAGCAGACACAGAACAGTGAACAGAATGCTATATAGTGTGGCTGAGCGAGCGGTGTACCACTATTCCCAGCAGACACAGAACAGTAAACAGAATGCTATATAGTGTGGCTGAGCGAGCGGTGTACCACTATTCCCAGCAGACACAGAACAGTAAACAGAATGCTATATAGTGTGGCTGAGCGAGCGGTGTACCACTATTCCCAGCAGACACAGAACAGTAAACAGAATGCTATATAGTGTGGCTGAGCGAGCGGTGTACCACTATTCCCAGCAGACACAGAACAGTGAACAGAATGCTATATAGTGTGGCTGAGCGAGCGGTGTACCACTATTCCCAGCAGACACAGAACAGTAAACAGAATGCTATATAGTGTGGCTGAGCGAGCGGTGTACCACTATTCCCAGCAGACACAGAACAGTGAACAGAATGCTATATAATGTGGCTGAGCGAGGTACACAGAGTGGCAGTAAACAGAATGCTATATAGTGTGGCTGAGCAAGCGGTGTACTACTGTTCCCAGCAGCGACACAATGACAGGGGGGACCCTGGCTAGCGTGGCTGGAGCGCGAACTACCCTGCCTGCCTACCCAAAGCTAAACCCACAGACAAATGGCGGAGATATGACGTGGTTCGGGTATTTATTTACCCGAACCACGTGACAGTTCGGCCAATCAGAGCGCGTTCGGGTCCGAACCACGTGACCCGTTCGGCCAATCACAGCGCTAGCCGAACGTTCGGGGAACGTTCGGCCATGCGCTCTTAGTTCGGCCATGTGGCCGAACGGTTTGGCCGAACACCATCAGGTGTTCGGCCGAACTCGAACATCACCCGAACAGGGTGATGTTCTGCAGAACCCGAACAGTGGCGAACACTGTTCGCCCAACACTATGGGCGTGATGCTAGCTTGATATCTTTCAATTAATATTCTTAGACTGCCTTTTTGTTTTCTATTGCTGTGAACAGATGTGAAAGTTGATTAATCTGTACAATATGATATAGCATAATTACAGTCTGGACTAGCATAAAATGCAATTGAAAGCCTGTCTCTTAACTCGTTGTCCACAAGTAAAGTCATCTATAATAAAAGTCACAATCCTCCCAGGCCACAGTACACCTAGCATTGGAAGCAGCCATTTTACATAATTAGGTCATATTCCATTGAATCAGAACGATCTGTCATTATAAAAACAGCAGTGTGCTGCTTACAATCAGTGTAACTGTCACACACAAGCTTTATGCAACTCTTTGAGTTCAAAGGACCATCTACCAGCACGAAGAGATGAGTGTGTGAAGCTTACTGATGGCTCAGTGACCAGATAAGGCTCCAGGGAAGGGTGAAAGTAAAGCTGAAGAATTAAGAAAAAATTAAATAGAACAAGTACAAAATGAATTACATGTTGCCATATGTATCTCATCATGTTCCATGTCACATGTTGAGGTACTCTTTAATGTTAGTTAATTCTTTATTTGGTAAGTTCTGCTTTAACACCTGCAGTAAGCAAAACACTGTAAGCCTTAGAAAACCAAATAGATCTAAAATTAAACTGTTCCTTAGATTATCATAACCTGTTTATATTTAGCATTTCCTGAAGTGAAAAAGATGCAGGTGCTGAAAAAGAGCATCTTAATCTCCTAATGCACATTTCAAGTGCCTTTAGGCATATCGGTACATTTTTCTACTAGTACAACCTATTATTCTTTTTTTGTAAAAGAGAGCATGGTGGTTTTTCCATTTATATCGATGGAATGCAATTTTCCCTGTCACCTGCTTAGTTATTTTGATATATGATGGTGTGGTGTTTTTTTTTCACTTCATTAGTGTCACAAATGACCTACCTACATTTCACACAGATAACCTCCCCATGCAGCCTTACAAGTGGAATTTTAATGTGATTCCTTCCAAAGCCAAAATGACCATCCAATACAGAGAAAATGATGACCAATGAATAAAGAACCATATGGAATTACATCACTTCACTGAGGCGCTACACCTGCTATTGCCGAAATTCTGTTTTGTCCCCATGTTAATTGCCTGATGAAGCGGGCTGGGCCTGCGAAACGCGTTGCACTGTTTTTGGGGTACCGTATAACAAATGTATTGATTTATATGAAGACAGGATCTCGTGTCTTCTTTTGGGAGGCAAGCCCTCCACTTCCTCCAAGCAATTTTTAAAAATTGTATTGACTTTTATCCTGCTGGCGCCTCTGTTCTACATACAAATATGGAATTACATAATTTATCTGCAAATTATTAGAGTTCCCTGTAAGTTTATGATGGTGCTATGGGGCAAGACCTTGATGTTATCTGTCTTTTCAATCAAAATATAATTTGACTACATGAGATTAAAGGATACCTTAGTCCTGATGAAAATTTAACAACGGGTGGAGCAGGCATGTGTAAGATGTTCACCTCATGCCCACCGCTCCCCCCGTACTTCTCCGTCCCCCTCCGTTATGATGCAGTAGCCCCCGAAGCCATACCTCCTAACGTTTTGAGATTAGAAAGAGTGACACTTAAGCCACGCCCATGCCACCCCTCTGATTACGCCCCCATCACACCCCTAGTCACACATACCATAAAGATTTTATAAGAAAAAGATGTTGTTTTATAATTCAAACCACACTGGTCCTTTCTATCCTGGTTCATCTTCCATCATATTAACTCTTAAAAATTAGTAATATATCAATTTAAAGGATGTGAATAAAGTTTAGAGTCAATCAAACACATTTTTAGTAGAGAAATATATATATTTACATAGAAAAAGGGACAAAGTCCTGAAAGAGAGACAAATGAGGAGGAAAGAGGGACAGAGGTACAGGGCTCCCAAAGAGGAACTGTCCTGGAAAAAGAGGGACAGTTGGGAGCTATACCAAAACTACTTCCTGGTCGGGAGGGTCGGTGAAGACTGCACAAGCGCTTCCCAGGGGCCATTTCTATTAATAAGATAGAAGTGAATGAAAGTAAAAAAAAAAAAAACTGAAGCACTTCCTGGCAAACCAGGGAGTGTTTCTAGTGCCATCTAGTAGCGAAAAGTTAAATTACACACACTACAGATTGTTTATTAAAAGATTAATATAATTAGTTCTAAGTTGGGATAATAGACCTACCTAGAAGCTTTCTCTCCCTGAAGCATACTGTCTGTCTGCCTTTCTAACTACTATCACAAGGAAAACACAAGATGGAGTGACAAACTCCTTCCTCCACTCACCTTTATATATGCTAGTGTGGTCTTCTCGGGATGTCTTCTCATTGGCTGCTGTACTCTGCTGTCCATCCTGGGAGCAAATGATTCGCTCAGCAGATGCTCATTCCACACTACCTGTATCACCCCCCAGTTTTGCTTGAGCTTCTTCGTCAAGAAGACAACCACATGGCATATCAATTACCTTTCTCATAGGAAGCTTTGGTAAGCGTGAAAGGCCCGAATTGTGAGGACATTAAACTTACAAATCTTATTTGCTTACCCCTATTGTGCCACCCACCGTAATGCCTTCTGTGAACATACATCATTTTTATGTAGTTTTTTTCTCTAACCCTCACTAGCATCTTAGGTCACACGAAAATTATTGTAGCACATCAGCGATTTCACTGTAAACTCCCACAAACTCCCCCTCTGTAAAATACCACTGAAATTCCTGTGCCAAGTCCAACGAGCACATTTTTGCTAGTCACATGTAAAGCAAGATGTGGTAATTTATCTTTTTTACCTCTCTTGATCTGTACATTAAGAGGCCAGTCTTAGTTTACATTTAGAAAAAAATTAGAGTATAAGTAATTAAATCTGTTGGTCATATAAATGTACGTATATTTGATTTGCATTATGCAATGACCTTGATACGCTCTTTCTAGTTCCTTATGCATAAGTGTTCAACCAACAAACAGCTAATTCATGTAATGACTACACCCAACAAGGTAGACCCCATATAAGACTGTATATGAAATTACAATTAGCTGCCCTGTTTCTATATAACTTAGCAGATGGTCTGGCAGAAGGGAAGAGTCCCCGCTGTCCATACATACAGGCTTCGAATAATAGAACAAAAGACACAGCAGCCAATATGCATAAATAAGATTTGCTTCCTGCTAGGGTTCTTATTGCCTGTTGCTCTCATGCACATTGAGTACCACATACTAATAATTAATTTGTGCTTATAGGTTACCTGAAGCAAGAAAAAAGAAAATAAAAGAAATGGAATACTTGCTTTAGTAGTAGGAAGCCTCTTGATAGTTTAGGGGTGTTCCTCTTCATCTAGGACTCCACCAATCCAGCGCTGGGAATCTCCAAATACTACTGGTGCACAGCTTTTTTCTACATGCATGAGTGACTGCGGCGACAAACAGAGGCGATAGTAGGATAAAAAAAAAAGGTAAAATGATTAAAAATAGAGGAGGCAGAAGTCGACTTGCCTCATCCAGGTAGACACAAATTAGTAATATTGTATTATCAACAAAATCATTTTTATAATAATTATATGATATTAATAATTCCAAAATTCGGTGCAACACATTTTGCAGTTTATCACGTTTCGCATCTATCCTCTCTTTTAACTACCTCTTTTAATTACTCACTACACACCCCCTCCCTTGCTCGGTTCTGCCACATCAAATAACTTCTTTCAGCGCAATATGTTGATACAGTTTTTTGTACTATTGCACTATTATATTGGATGAATATGAACCGCAACGCATCTTTTTATATGTACATTTTTTCCTTTATATTTATTTATCTGTATATTTATGTATCTATTTATGTTTTTATTTACTTATTGGTTCATTTTTCATGCAAATGCATGCCATATCTAAGCCTACTGTCTCTGAACCATAGCTGTATACTCCATTCCTATTTCCTAATGAAGCAGGGTCATTCCTGCGAAACGCGTTGTCCCGAATCTTCAAGTATATAAATAAATTATTTTGTTGATACAACATCATTACTGTTTTGTGTCTACTTGGAGGAGGTAAGTCCACCTCCGCCTCCTCTATTTTTAAACATTTTACCTTTTTTTATCCTTCTGGTGCCTCTATTTACCTTTACATTGTACAGGTCCACCCTTGGTGGAGGGGTGATACTCCTTTATCTGATCTACAGAGAGTAACTTCTTAATAATGAGTGGGGACATGTCTAATCTCCCCACCTACTTATACAGTGGTTTGCGTGAGTGGTAACCCTTGTTTGTGAGTATAACGATACTTACATTTCCTTATCTCATCCATAACCAGTACATATTACACTATATTGGGCTCTTGGTGTCCCCTTCTCTGTGTCATCATGCAATTATCCACTAAAAATGGTATAATTAATGGCCATCTTTAGTGAACATGCTGAAATAATTCATAATTACTGAAGAGGCCAGCAGCGGGGAGAAGGGCCCCAAACTTTTTCCCTCTTCCATCAGGGCCCCTCCTATGGTCCCCTGGCTCTGCCACCCAGACCTACAGATCAGCCTGGCTGCATTGATGGGATTACCTTTTCCCACGTCGGGTCTCTTTGGTATTCTTGCTGCAGCTACTAGGTGTAACTGTCTTCTCTGCTCCGTCTTTCTCTCGGTCTAAAGTCAGCTGAAAAGGTAAGCCTCGTCACTACAGCCGCGCCTACCTGTAAGTCTGTGTTGAAGAACACAACTAGAGGAGCAGAGAAGGGGGGTCCTTTTGGAGGAGGAGGAAGGAAGAATTCTAGGCCACTCCTCCCCGCCAGTCCCAGCCCAACCAACCCCCCCCCCCCTCCTGTAGTCACTGTAGTCACTGTAGTCATGGGGGTTGCTCCCCCATAGATACGCCAGTGGAAGAGATTATACCTTGCCCTTTCTATATTCCTACTGAACCTTAATTTAGAAGATGATGACACTTCTTTCTGTAAACCAAAGTGCAAATAACCAGGTCATTGGAGATTATAAGTTTCATGCATTCGATTCATGGGGACCAATCATTATTCTGTGCAGCCGGAATTTTGTTAAGCATGTCACATTATGACAGGAAGTCTGACATCCGACGCCTCCGTGTGTAGATGTGTCTTGCGAAAGTTTTCAGGGACATGTTAAAAGGTGACTCCATTGTTACAGATCCTATTGCCTGAAGACAAATGTTTGTGCTGCGAATCCCTCCGATGTTTTATCCATGAGAAGCTCTATCATTTCCTTGGTGATCAAAGCCTTAAAGTGCAGGCATTGATGTACGGAGCTCAGGATGTGTCTGGTGTTACGGGCAGCGCTAAGATTTAATTCACTACAACAAAGTTTTCCAGCTGTCATAGAAACCTCAGAGAAGAGACCAGCTTGGGTCTTCTGGGGACTGAGAAATTACAAAAATCAAGGGAACTTCAGCGGGCTGATTGCATTTAAGGAAGAACAAAGTATTCCCCGAATAATTATGAGAGAAAACAAGGGGCCAGAGACTTCGTAATTACTTTCCTTTTTGAAAATAATTACCATAGCTGTCAGGGAAAAAATGACATTGTATTTCACACAATTACATTATCTTTTCTTTTGATTGTGTGCTATTATGACTTTATACCGGAATTCTACTATAGCAATAGCTTCTAAATGATTCACACTGGCTGATGCTTTTCATGATCAATACATGGAATGAATATGATAATATGCTCACTGTAACTTTACTCATTTTTTTTTTCAGGATTTTTATTCTTTAGGTTTCTGAAAATATATTCATTGTATGTATCCATCTATCTCTTTCCAGAGAGCATAAGTAAAAATATATAAGTTTACAGTCCCTAGGGCCAAATTCACTCAACTTCGGTAAGATTGCCATGCAATTTTACTATTACTCACACAGTAGCAGAGTGCAATACGCGCAACCCATGCTACCTGGGTAGCGCTTGCATTGCTGGGGCAATGCTACTTGTAGTGCTCACGTTGCTAAGGTAATGCTACTTGTGTAGCATGTGTTGCCCCAGCAATGTGAGCATTACCCAGGTAATGCGGGCAGCCCTAATGCACGTTGCATAGTCTGCATAAGTAATGGTAAAATTGCCACGCACTGCCTAATTTTAATGAAATTAATCTTAATGAATCTTAATGAAATGTATTGAATGTGGCACACATAATCTGCAAGAAACAGTGACTTTGTACCCTCAAACTACAACCTTAGTGTACCGCGTGGTGAGGGATATTTTAGCCCGCTGAGTCTTATATCATCAATATTACAAGTAAACCATATTAAGATATCATCTAAACTTGCTTTCCTTCAAATCCTAGTAAAAACCTATCCTGACATACCTTAAAGTGAACCTGTGTCCAACTGTTCATGGAGAAAGGCTCCGACCGAAGTAAAAAAATTGTGCCCTTTCTTTTCTCACTCACTAAACTGTTCTCATTGGTTAACTGTCACCGTCTCCAGTCATGTGATATCCAGGATTAGTGGTAGTCACCGGTCTAGTGGTACCTGGCCAAATGAAGCAGCTTAGCTAGGTAGGGTCAGTCACAATTCCTAACAAAATACAGCTTAACTTAAGGGGATCTTTATATATTGCCAGAGGTGCTGCTTAGGTTCCAAAAGATCTGAGGCCCTTCTGGGCTCTAAAAGTAGCGAAGATTGAAGGCAAAAAGTCGGTATAGTCAGCGCTGCGTAATATGTTGGCGCTTTATAAATACAATAAATAAATAAATAAACCAGTTGTGGGTGAAAATTACATAACATAAAATGACATGAACTCAGGTTGCATACTGTAAGCATGGTTTTCATGTGGCATCCTCACTTTACCCATGCAATGTTCCTTAATTACTACTCAGCAACAAGCAAGTGTCTGTGTTCCTGGTACAATAATGTCACACACATTGCACCTGACTGACACCTGGCAGAGGCTGTACACCTGTTCCTGAAGTCGCTTCCCTCCTGATGCGTCAAGGACAACACAGTGTCAGATGTGCAGGAAGGGGATGGGGAACAGCTTATTAATGATTATTATCATTTAAAACATTAATAGAAGTGATCATTACAAGCACAGGGCCAGTAAAGAGCTAATACTGTGGTTGAGGGAGGGCCCTATGAGGCCCCTTTCTAGCCCAAGGGCCCCGCGGTGCAGTCAAGACCTCTGCAACCCCAATTGCTATGCCACTGGTCCAGCTACCTGTTCAGTTTGACCATTATTCATTGACCCACATAATGATTAATGGATGAACAATCAGTGGTGCTCAGCAAGATTTTAGATATCCGAACTACCCAGATAATCTGAACCTTTCCACTATCCGAACTTTGAATAGCAATTTGGATATTTTTTTAAATCCGAATAGACTATTCGAGTTAACTCGGAGTTCCCATCTGAAATCCGGGTGGATAGTTAGTTCAGATATCCGGGCAGAAGCCAAAATCACCTTCAATGGCAAAAAAACCTTTCAAAGGCATCCAGGCCGAGAGAGAGAGTGAGTGAGAGAGAGAGAGAGAGAGAGGGGGGGGGGGGGAGAGAGGGAGAGAAGGAGAGAGAGACATCCGAAAGAGGTTTTTGCCATTTGAAGAGACTTTTGGAAGCATTTTAAGCCATTTTCAGGTCACTTCCGTTTCTCTATCTGGATATCCGAATCTGGACGGATATTGGGTTCGGATATCCGAGTTTACTCGAATACCAAAAAGTTCGGATCCGGATATCTGGGTATCCGGATCCGAATCAATTCGGATTTTAAAAAGGGGTATCTGAGCACCCTTTGTGGACTGTGTTGCCCCTCTGTTTTAATGCTGCATAATAACAGAAGTACCTAATTGTGTGTTCCTTATCCCTGTACTTTCTACACAAAATACCCAAGTCTGTCTAGATTCATATTTGCCCATTCCTTGTGGATATTTATTAAGTGATACCCGCATTCAGAACTAGAACTTTATATTTAGAAAGTAGATGCCACTAGTCATGTGACCAAAGTTTCACATTATTTTTGAAGGTACATATTTCCAAATATAAAGCCTAAATTAGTGATTAAAAAGGCAAATCTGACTATCTGTAAGATTTGTTTGAATTGCTGTCTTGAGTACTGCGTTTAAATATAGCATGTGTGCATTTTTCTATAAACTATTAACTACTAACTATAACTGGATGGATCAAAGCAGAAATATTAGTTTGTTCTCTAACTACGTGTCTTACAAATGTTCCTTTCCACCCTTCTGCTTCATGGAACAAGAATATTGCTGTGCAGGTTCCAGTGTAACTTGTTTGTTCTGCTGGCTAATAAAAGTGTTTGCCCTTTCCAAAAATATTGACCTGACAACTCGTCTTCTCACCCAACCTTTTTTTATGTTTTGCTTTTTTGCTGAAGAAATATTTACTTTCCTCTTAAATGTTTTATTAGTTCACTGATTCATCGCTAAGTCTTACTTTCCAGAAAATGTTCTTCCTGCTTTGAAATGGAAAATAGGGTGTTGCTCCTAGGGATGGTCGGAAATGCCAATTTCCGATTCCGTGGAAATTCCGATTTCCGGCACTGCACATTACCAATTCTGCAGATTTCCGAATTTCCAATTGTCGATTTCTGATTTTTCAATTTCCGAGTTCCGATTTCTGAGGAGTCTTTGTTTTTTCATTTTATCTCTGATTGGCCATACACTTCCAAGTTGACTTGTAAATATTGGACCAATCAGAAAATGCTGAATTATACCATGGTAATTGGAAAACTAAAGAAATTGTAGGCCAATCACAAGACTCAGATATACTCGGTAGTATCAGAATCTTGTGATTGATCCACAATTACAGCGGTACTGCTACTACTGCTATTACCATCACCGGAACAGTTGCATAAGACTCGTTGTATGAAAAGGGCCAAAAACATTATCAAGGACAACACTCACCCTGGTAACGCCTTGTTTGAACACCTTCTTCCACCAGGTAAACATTTTAGATAAATCCGCATACAAGCGAGCAGGCCGAAAACCAGCTTTTTCTCTTCCGCCATAAACTTGATAAACTCTGAATCCTTGCTGAAATAATTGACACTGTGTACAATTTTTTTTTGTCTATCTAATTCTTCTTTTTCTACCTTTGTTACTATTACTATGTTATATTGAATGAAGGAGGCACTCAAATGGCGTATAAACTTGCGTTTATCAAATCGGTAGCAAAACACTGTGTTTTGCTACCGGTTTGATAAACGCAAGTTTATACGCCATTTGAGTGCCTCCTTCATTCAATATAGTATATTTCCATTGTGAAGTGGTGACTCACAGAGGGATTGTGCACCGGCAAACCAGGTGTCATACCTGGTGTAGGAGCCCAGCTCAGCAACCCCCTTGCTGTCGTGTACTATTACTATGTTCCCTATATGCACTGTGGGGATTTAAAATTTGCACACTGAGTGACCTCACGTGAACATACTAAGATCTGATAACTGTGCAATGTTTATCACATTCTCTTATTTTTGAAAAGACGCCACAGCAAGTAAGAATCCAACTTGCAATCGTATCCAAAACTGTTGTGATCGTATCTATGAAGAAAAATCCACCACTCCAATTGACCATTTCTTTACTGAAACAATTGGTAAAGTGATCATTCAGAATCAACTGGGCCCACCAGCCTTTTGTTTCATACAATACACTTTGATTAAAAATACAATTGTTCAATAAAAATTGTACCATTAACAGGCACTTTTAGACTTTTAGTAATCAGACATCACATCAAAGGTGGGGGGAAGCCCAGTCATACATAACCAGGAAAAAGAAGTGAATAGACAGCTATGGTTAAAGGACTCAATAATGGGTTTTGGGTTTGGGAGGGACATACCAAGTCATTGAACACCAAGCCTAGTGGTAGTTGTGACCCTTATAACATAAGGTTCAAAAGAGCAGGTATACCGCTACACTCCAATACGGACAGAGCTGGACCTGGGTAACCACCCCATGGATCAAAGAAAGTAAGAGGGGTCCGCTTCAATATCACATCAGGTTTATTGAGCACTTATCCCAAAACAGCACAAGAAACACTCTGCTGACATGTTTCGGACCTAAAATGGTCCTTAACCGGTTCAGCACCGCAGTCCGAAAATCTCATGCATCCGAGCAACGTTCACCTCCCATTCATTCGCCTATAACTTTATTGCTACTCATCACAATGAATTGATCTATATCTTGTTTTTTTCGCCACTAATTAGGCTTTCTTTGGGTGCTACATTTTGCTAAGAATTATTTTTTTCTAAATCTATTTTAACAGGAAGATTAAGAAAGAAATGAAAAAAAATCATTATTTCTCAGTTTTTGGCCATTATAGTTTGAAATTAATATACGCTAGCGTAATTAAAACTAATGTATTTTATTTGCCCATCTGTCCCGCTTATTACACCATTTAAACGATGTCCCTATCACAATTTATGGTGCCAATATTTCATTTAGAAATAAAGGTGCATTTTTTCAATTTGTGTCCATCACTGTTTATAAGCTTATAATTTTAAATAATATAATAACATATTCTCTTGACATGCATATTTAAAAAGTTCAGACCCTTGGGTAACTATTTATGTTGTTTTTGTTTTTTTTTAATTGTATTTTTTATTTTTATTTTTAATAAAAAAAGTGTATGTGGGTAATTTTTGGTGTGGGAGGGAAACTGTTAATTTTAAATGTAAAATATATATTTTTTTTAATTAAAAATGAACTGTGGTGCAGTTTACTATTCGGCCACAAGATGGCCACAGTGAAAAAAGTCCTAGATGCGAACGATTTCGCATCTAGGAACTTAAAAGTAGGGGAAATGTTTCCTGGGGGCAGAAATACCACGCTCTCTGGAGAGAAAGCGTCGGTATTTCTGCGGGGAAGATAGATCGGTGAATGGGAATTATATTCCCATTCACTGATCGGGGGGCTAGCGGCGGGCAGCGGGAGCGCACGCAGGGGCGCGCCCGATCGCGCGCACGAGGCGGCGGCAGCAGCAGTGCCTATCTGGACGAGGAAGCTCGTCCAGATAGGCCGAACTGGTTAATCATAGCACATTTCATGTATATGCTGTGAAATGTGCTATGGTTAAAGTGAACCTCCGGACTAAAAATTGACTCAGCAGCACTGAAAAGGCTTAGTGTTTCTTTAACAGTTTCACAGCATCAGAACTTTTGTTTCTCTTATACAAACCTCATTTTTAGCTGCACAGAAGAAAACTGCCCGGGCTTTTTTCCCCTGATGCTGTGCAAAGCATGATGGGATTTCTGATTTTGTTGTTCTCGTTCTGCTATTTTGGTGCACTTGTTTTTTACATTTTGAATTTGACATTTGAAGCCTAGCGCAAGCAGCTGGGAGGGGTAATCAGGACACAGGACAATTGGAACTATGTCTCCTGCTCCTTGTCACCTCCTTTCAACCAAAAAGATGACTGTCCCCATGACAAAGATGGCTGCCCCCATGAATCACAAACATTTCCCTGTTCTTTTAAAACAGGGTGGGTAAGAGATTATATTACCTATCTATTCTAATTAACATAACTAATTTAACTTGATGACAGTATGCTTGTTTAGGCTGAAGTTCCCCTTTAAGGACCATTTTATATCCGAAACATGTCAGCAGAGTGTTCCTTGTGCTGTTTTGGGATAAGTCTTCAATAAACCTGATGTGAAATTGAAGCGGACCCCTCTTCCTTTCCTTATAACATAAAATGTATTTTTTAATTTGTTCTTTAAATCACAGTTTAATTATCATTGACTCATATACAAAATACATAACTATATAAGAGAGCAGCATTTAAATCTTATATTGAATAGGTTGTAACTACGATTAGGCTTCTTTCACATTTAAACTCTTTAATTTTGTGTATTCCCCTGAAAGCTCTATTTTAGGGTATTTCAACCCATAATGCTCCATTCATGGTTTGAATGTTTTGATAGTATATTAGTTGAGGAGTTTATCTTTACGACCTACAACTCCACATAATAACTCCCCTTTATTTTGATATCTGATAACCAGAAAGTGCCCTGACCTGTGTCCAATGTTGGAACCATGCAGCAGTAGCAATCAGCAGGAGTAGGAAGGGTGAGTATATGAATTAAAAACTATTCTAAGATACATCCCGTTAATAATCAAAACAGAAATCAAAATTTTTGACTGGGTCACCACTCACCAGGCATATAAAGAACAGACGAATTATTATACAAAATTATATCACAAGGCTGTTATTAAAATTGATACTGATAGGTAGATGACACACCACTTTTCATTAATTAGAAGAATTCTCTTGGGGCCTCAACATTTTTCAGTCTTGTGGTTCGGAAGGTGTGGTTAGCTTACAATGACGATAAAGGATGATTTGCAAATTCAGCAGTGAAGCATCATGGGAGACATCATATGTTCACTCCAATCGGAATAATCGTAACTATCTTCTGTTTTAAGAAGGCAAGCTTTGGTTTTCCATAACATTTTAGTAAGACGGCTTTTTGGTCCTTTACACACTCCTAGGAGTTCTGATTAACCATGAGCTTGCTTGGTAATCTGTAGAAATAGAGAGGTTTGGGAGAAAGTAATGCTAGACTGATATTAGAAATAACAGCACCCATGTCTCTTCTTTTATGTGAAATGCTACTTGGCTTAAATTTGATATTCAAATATCTACCCTTTAAATCATCACTGACTGCTGAATATATAAAGAAAAATCATACCTAAAGGTTATCAATCCTGATGGGAATAAATATTTTGCCTTTAATACAGTGACACGACAAAAGAGAAATGTTAGGAAATATAAGCCGACCTTTAGCAATAAATACCATTGTGAATAACCATTATTGAATCATTTGTGTCTATTATATGCAATGTTTAGATTGTTATGCTTACACAAAAGATTGCATTTACTAAATATTCTGTCACAGTCCGGCGAGGCCTCACTATAAAATTTCTTTGATTTCTAAAATCTACACTTTGTGAAAAAGAGAACTTCTACTTAAAACCCAGTTGCAGCCACAACTTTTATCTTTTTACATTGCTTTAGAGTTGAAAGGTTAAAACCTCCTTACAGTATAAATCCTGTATATATTTATAAGTGAGCTGCGGAGAGAAGTTATTACATTTATCTCATACTTTGTATTTCCACTTCTGCCTTCTCCCTTGTGCCTTCTTCCCTGTTGTTGGCTGATGGTGTAATGGTTAAGGGCTCTGCCTCTGACACAGGAGACCAGGGTTCGAATCTCGGCTCTGCCTTTTCAGTAAGCCAGCACTAATTCAGTAGGAGACCTTTGGCAAGTCTCCCTTACACTGCTACTGCCAATAGAGCGCGCCCTAGTGGCTGCTGCTCTGCTCTGGCGCTTTGAGTCCGCAAGGAGAAAAGCGCAATATAAATGTTATTTGTCTTGTCTTGTCTTGTCTTGTTGTGACAGATTCTTCTCTGCAATTGGCACTGTGTCCTATTTCCAGGAAGAATGATGGGAAAGTACTGATAACTGCTTTGATTGACAGAGCTGCTATTCACTCAGTATGGCCATAATTCCTATGACAGGAAGTGGAAAGGAGTGGCAGGATATTGAAGAAGAAGATTCCTCTGGGCTATGGGGTGACCTGTTTGAATGGGGAACCAGAGGGAACAGAGGTAGAGTTGGGCCGAACGGTTCGCCTGCGAACGGTTCCACGCGAACTTCGGTGGTTCGCGTTCGCGTCCCGCAGGCGAACCTTTGCGGAAGTTCGGTTCGCCCCATAATGCACATGGAGGGTCAACTTTGACCCTCTACATCACAGTCAGCAGGCCCAGTGTAGCCAATTAGGCTACACTAGCCCCTGGAGCCCCACCCCCCCTGATATAAGGCAGGCAGCGGCGGCCATTACGGTCACTCGTGTGCTGCCTGCGTTAGTGAGAGTAGGGCGAGCTGCTGCAGACTGTCTCTCAGGGAAAGATTAGTTAGGCTTAACTTGTTCCTGTCTGGCTGCATACCTGTTCTGTGAACCCACCACTGCATACCTGTGCTGTGAACCCACCACTGCATACCTGTGCTGTGAACCCACCACTGCATACCTGTGCTGTGAACCCACCACTGCATACCTGTGCTGTGAACCCACCACTGCATACCTGTGCTGTGAACCCACCACTGCATACCTGTTCAGTGAACCCACCACTGCATACCTGTGCTGTGAACCCACCACTGCATACCTGTTCAGTGAACCTGCCACTGCATACCTGTTCTGTTCAGTGGACCCGCCACTGTATACCTGTTCATTGAACCCACCACTGCATACCTGTGCTGTGAACCCACCACTGCATACCTGTTCTGTGAACCCACCACTGCATACCTGTTCAGTGAACCTGCATACCTGCATACCTGTTCTGTTCAGTGGACCCGCCACTGTATACCTGTTCAGTGAACCCGCCACTGCATACCTGTTCTGTTCAGTGGACCCGCCACTGTATACCTGTTCAGTGAACCCGCCACTGCATACCTGTTCTGTTCAGTGGACCCGCCACTGTATACCTGTTCAGTGAACCCGCCACTGCATACCTGTTCTGTTCAGTGGACCCGCCACTGTATACCTGTTCAGTGAACCCGCCACTGCATACCTGTTGTGTTCAGTGAACCTGCCACTGCATACCTGTTCTGTGAACCCGCCACTGTATACCTGTTCTGTTTAGTGAACCCGCCACTGTATACCTGTTCTGTTTAGTGAACCCGCCACTGCATACCTGTTCTGTTCAGTGGACCCGCCACTGTATACCTGTTCAGTGAACCCGCCACTGCATACCTGTTGTGTTCAGTGAACCCGCCACTGCATACCTGTTGTGTTCAGTGAACCCGCCACTGCATACCTGTTGTGTTCAGTGAACCTGCCACTGCATACCTGTTCTGTGAACCCGCCACTGTATACCTGTTCTGTTTAGTGAACCCGCCACTGTATACCTGTTCTGTTTAGTGAACCCGCCACTGCATACCTGTTCTGTTCAGTGGACCCGCCACTGTATACCTGTTCAGTGAACCCGCCACTGCATACCTGTTGTGTTCAGTGAACCCGCCACTGCATACCTGTTGTGTTCAGTGAACCTGCCACTGCATACCTGTTCTGTGAACCCGCCACTGTATACCTGTTCTGTTTAGTGAACCCGCCACTGTATACCTGTTCTGTTTAGTGAACCCGCCACTGCATACCTGTTCTGTTCAGTGGACCCGCCACTGTATACCTGTTCAGTGAACCCGCCACTGCATACCTGTTGTGTTCAGTGAACCTGCCACTGCATACCTGTTCTGTGAACCCGCCACTGTATACCTGTTC